>NC_139243.1:54938763-55670117 GCF_977018435.1 Lepisma saccharinum | reverse complement strand
ATCTCTCTTTCTCTCATTCTCTATCTTTCTCTCATGCTCTCTCTTTCTCTCATCCTCTCTCTCTTTCTCTCTCTCTCTTTCTCTCATCCTCTCTCTCTCTCTCATACTCTTTCTCAGGGCAGGCACTCTATCTCGAACGATGGAGAGGAAAAAGCTGAGAACACTGTCGATCTTGGAGGTATGAGAATGGGCAGCCATGTTCCAGATGGGTGAACAGTATTCTGGAATGGGGGACACAAATGTCTTGAAGTAAATGGAAAGTGCTTTTCGTTTATTGATTTCGGTGAATCTGTAAAGTAAGCCTAGCATACGCATTGCCTTTTTTGTGATGGTTGATATGTGATTATCGAAAGTTAGTTTAGAATCTATGAAGATACCTAGATCTCGGTGTTGTGCTTCATTTGGTAGGGGGAGCTCGGTGAGTGTATAAATACCTTCAAGAATGTTTTGCTTCAATGAAATTGTTATGTAAGAGCATTTCAAAGGGTTTGTGGACAGTTTCCATCGCTTACACCATTCAGAGAATCTGTTAATGTCGTTTTGTAGAATTTGCATGTCTGATGGCTGTTTTATTTCTCTCCTAATCTTGCAATCATTAGAATTGTGCTTGAGATGGGGGAATTAAAGAGGTCTGTGAGATCATCCAGATATAATACAAATAACAGAGCGCCAAGAACGCTTCCTTGCGGCACACCAGATATAACAGGAAGGCAGTTAGAATGAGTTCAGCACTTAAGCTATTTGCATCCGTTATATTGTACGGATCCAGGCGCCCTATTGTAACTAAAATCACAAATACCCATGCCTTACCCGGGACTCGAACCCAGAACCCCTGGCGTTGTAGCGCGCTCTGCTAACCACTCCGCCACGGAGGTCGACACCGACTGAGCCACCGCGGCCACCTGTTATGTTCCAATGTATATAATCACTCTATAATATTGAGGACTACCCTATCAAAATTCTTTGGCCACGGCACTATGTCTACACTATATAGTCAAAAGTCACCGGACACCCAAGTCAAGGTGCCCTAGTTTGGGCTGGGGCCATTACTTTTGGTCAATGGCAACATGAACAGTGATGTTTATGAGGACATTTTAGACAACAGCATGCTGCATGTTCTGCCGACAGTTTGGAATGGGCCCTTTTCTCTATGAGCACGGTAATGCCCCTGCTCATAAAGCACGGCCATTGCATCGTGGTTTGAGAACAATCAGGTGGATGTGCTTAACTAGCGCGCTCAGAGCCCCGACTTGAACCCCATAGAACATCCTGTCGGTAAGACAGGATTAAACGCGAAAGGAACAAGAACGAAACGGAACAAGCGCGAACGGAATAAACGCGAAGGAACAAGTTTAACCGCCAAACGTATTAAACGCGAATGGAATAAACGCGAACGAAACAACCTCGAAACAGATTAAGCGCGCAACGAAAATTGAACACAGGAATAAGCGCGAAAGTTATAACAGCGAAACGGATTAAGTGCGAAACCATAATTGAACACAGGAATAAGCGCGAAAGGAATAACAGCAAAACGGATTAAGCGCGAGATCATAATTGAACACAGGAATAAGCGCGATAGGAATAACAGCGAAACGGATTAAGCGCGAAACTGTAATTTAACATAGGAATATGCTCGAAAAATAATAAAAGCGAAACGGATTAAGCGCGAAACCATAATTGAACACAGGAATATGCGCGAAAGAAATAACAGCAAAACGGATTAATCGCGAAACAAAAATATTCACAACTGGAATAAGCTCGAAAGTTAAAACAACGAAACGAAAATGGAACACAGGAATAAGCACAAAAGGAACAACCGCGACACGAATTAGCGCGAATCACGAGACTACAGGACGAATGAAAAAAAACACCACCTACCATAACTTAATGGAGAGCCTGCCCGAAGAGAAAATGCTGTAATAATAGCGAAGGAGGTCCGACACCTTATTGGTTACCTGGCTGGTGTCTTTGGAACGAACAGAACTGGGTGTCCGGGGATTGATTTTGTTTGATTTATTGTTTAAAGTCTACTTTATGCACATAAAGGCTAATTGTGACTGGACCTACAGTTTAAAGTGAGATCCGAACCACTGTGCCACCGGGTATCGAACAGGTTGTCCGGTGACTTTTGGCTACATAGTGTAGATGGTCTTCACCTAAACCACAGCTGTGAACACGGGAATCCATACGCTGCTTCACCAAACTTCAATTTCTCTCACAATGGAGCACATTCGATGCACACCACGCCCTGTGAATTATCTCCAATGCTTTCTGTTCGCACGGAATCAGCATGCCTTTACTTCCGGAGAAGCACACAGAGATACAAAGAGTTACGTAAGCTCAAAACAAGGTTGCAGAAGCGAAAAAGTAGACGGAATTATCCTCCCTTCCGCCGAGTCATTATGCACACTTCTTCTCCCTGTTTTGTTCTACTCTCGTGTTCACTGAATCCTTCAGTGTTGCAAGGTCATGGTTGCATTTCCGCTCTCCCCTCCTAAGGCTCGCTTTAACTGGAAGCGTTTCTTTTAACATTTTTGCTAGCACAAATGCTATGTATCTTACAGTCACGAACACTGCCGGCTTGTAATGAATACATTGAATGCCAATGTATTCATTACAAGCCGGCAGTGTCCGTGACGTACGTGCTTCCAAAAATCTTATAGCAGATGATACTTTACACGGAAGCATTTCATGTAACTTTTCGGATAGCTTTTGCGATTACAATGTATAATATATACAGCACGAAAGGCACGTCGAGTTACACCATCTGTGGTGAGTGCACACGATTGAAACAACCTAAAATAATCTCTTCAATACGTGCACAGTAAACGCTGTAAAGCATGTATTTAAGCATTGATTTGTACCTCTTAATAGGAAACGGTTGAATAGCATAGGCGTGCGCATGGGGGGGGGCAAGGAGGGCAGTTGCCTCCCCTAACCAAGGACGTCCGTATATTTTTTTTCCACGGAGACACAAACAAGATATTTTCCATGGTGCTTATTACCCCTTAATAGCGTTGCCCCCTCAAAAACACCACTTGAATTTGAAATTATCGCATTAAAGTAGGGAAGGTGGGGGACTTTGCAACACTTTTCAGTTTAATTTTTTTTATTCAAAAACTGTTACAGTTGGAACAAGTTAAAAATATGCTATGAAATGATACATCTTTTGGCTACTGAAGAAACAAATATGAAATTTTAATTTTGAACCTCAAGTGAGAAAAGTCTGTTAATTTAAAGCAGGTCCGAGTGTTGCTATGTGCCCCATGCATGGGGTACGTTGCAACAGGGATTATGCGTTGTCTGAATGACACTATTTGCAATCAATGCACACATAATAAGGATTTCTGTCCGCGCACAGCCAATGGGACCACATTTTGCATTGTTTGCACTGCACCCAGTCTTCTTCTTCTTTGTAGGATTTTCCACACACTAAACAGTTATATTCTTTGCAAGAACTTTGGAATAATGTTTTCTTGCACATAATTTTCTTTTTGCTCTTTTCCTTTGCACTACTCTTTTTTGCATCTTCCAAAGCTTTTTTTTCAAGTGTGTCTGTTAGAATGGCACTTCGTTTACGTTTACGATTCGTCGTTTTCCTGGCCTCAGCCTTTGGGTATGGACGAACATTTTCAGGAGAGAAGGAAACTTTAGGTCTACTCACTACTGAAGACATTTGTGTGCCACTTGGACCCGGCATTTCAATTTGCGAAAGCAAATGTTCATTTTGAACATCACCTGAAGATGATTTAGTTGGCAGTGCATCGCACCTGGCAGTTTGGACTATGTCGTCACTAGAGACCGGATGTTAGGCAAAATGCCTATTCTTTCCTGTTAGAGATATGATGAAAACGAATGTTGCGAAGGCCACGGGGGAGGGATTGGCTACATTTAAAGGCAATTTAATTTTGCCTATTTTGCCTAGTTCATACGATATTGCCTATATTATTTCATAAACGCCAGATATTACCTATTTTAGGCATTTTCTTTAAAATTGGGACATGACTAAACTCGGTGCATACAATTTCCTGTTCCCAGGATTAGTTCCCGATGCCTACAAGAAATTTAAAAATAACAGTTAGCGAGTTATTGCAGCTAATAAGGACTTGGACAAATTAAAGGCAATTCAACAAGTTCTGAAAGGTGAAAATATACAAACTGAGTTAGATCCACATGTTCTCGCGTGCTTTAAGTATGCTCTGGTAATATCTGTGAAGGTTGAAAGATCTTTTTCTATTCTAAAAAATGTGTTGTCCGATCGCAGACATAACTTGTTGGTTGATCACCTGAAGAAATACCTTGTGATGTGCAACCGCAATTAGTGCTTCTTATTCAGAGACTGCCAAACCGTACAGTACAAACTTGAAATGCATTTAAACAGTTTCTTAGTTCGAACTGCTGTGTGGAATATATAGTGTACATTTTTTAACTGAAATAACCCTGTGTGCAGTGATAAAGTGTATATTTAAATAATTTGCGTACTGGTTGGAAGTAGCCAACAATTTCTTTTGTCAGAATATTGTGTGTAGCCATTATACAATGGAAAATTTTGGGCTGACGTGACTCCTGTTTGCAGTGATTTATTAAGTACAATATTGGACTGATTAATTAAGTACAATATTGGACTGCTGTCTCTAATGATGAGCTCCTGGTTTATTTTAAGCAATTATAAAGAATGTACAGGTATGTTTCTATATTTTTTAAACACCTATTTCTTTTTGTATGTCTATCTTCATTATTTTGAGTTAAATTGCATTGCCTTTTTTATTGCCTATTTGTATTTTAATGCCTATTTTACTGCCTATTTTGAAAGTTATAAGTGTTTATTTGCCTGCCTAATTTACATGTTTTTAGTGCCTAAACACCCGGTCTCTAGTCATCACTATCAGATACGGGAGGCCTACTATCTACCTGTCGTGCTGGATTTGGTCGATCTGAAACGAAACACGACGCAAAGTCGCTTTCTTGGAATACCTCAGAATTGAAGGGAAATATTCCTGTTTGAACAAAGCCTGATGTTATGTTGGTAGGGGTAACTGTATTCAAAAATGTTGTTTTAACCATCTGTGGTATGTCGTATATTGCAAGAGTTTTTCCTGGATGATTCTTATGCTAAGAATCAATTGCTCGGCCACACACTTACTTAAATGGACCAAAAACACTGACATCTAACGGTTGTAGTTGATGCGAAGAGTGTGGAGGAAATGACAAAAGGGTAATATTATTATTTTTGAATTCATCTAAAGCTTCACAGCTGAGATGGGAAGAGTGATTATCGATGAAAAGAAGCACAGGCAGTTTTCGTTAGGATTCACCTGAGAAATGAAGTGTCCAATGAATTTGACAAACGTTTCCTCAATCATCCAACCTGAACCAGTAGCTGCTCCAATGCAGTCTGTTGGGCCATCTCGAATGAAATGGTCCCGAAAGTTCTTACGTGGAAATATTAGCATTGGAGGTATAAAAGTCCCGTGAGCACTAACTGCCACTGCAACTGTCACAAGTTCACCTCTTTCTGCACTGCTCACTATGCCAAATTGTTTTGTTCCTTTTCGAGCTACAACCTTATTTGGTTTCATGACAGTTGTGACACCAGTTTCATCCATGTTCCAAATTCTTGAGGATGAATAATTGTTTCTGGATCAGGCGCGGCTCGTGCATTATTTACCCGGGGGTTCACTGAAGTGATGTAACATATATTCACTTTCCGCAAAATATACTTCCTTCGCCCAACAAAAGGATGGGGGAGGGTTTAAAAGCTTTGTCAAGAATTCTTTTTATGTGGGAGTATAAGGTTTTGTTGTAGGGGTGTGCGAATAAATTTAGGGCTGAAACTACAATAAATTGTGCCTTTATGAAAAAAGTTGAGTTTTGTTGGAATATCATGGACATCCTCAAGTAGGGGCAAGTAATATATTTTTTCGCCACGAGGAGCAAAAAACACTCCTTCAGTCTAAAGTTACTGCAACGCTTTTATAATAATTACCAAAAATTACTGTGACTGAAATTAAATTATATGCGTGTAATATATAATTTTTGGTTTACATTCAATTTCCATGGGGGGGCGGCCCCCTTTTCCCCTTCCGGACGTCCATGCTGACTAATCAGAACTGGTCCTACATTTGTTAAAGGGAAATGGCAACTAATGGCATGCGCATGCTAGAAATCGAACCTGAGACCCTTTCATTTATACGCGACAGGTTTGTTCAAATTTGGGGCTGGTCGACCAGCACACGCTTTTTTTCAGTGGACAAGGAAGTTTGTTTACGTTAATTATGTGCATTTCTATCGGTCATTTCTTACCTGCGCGGACAGCAACGCCTACACTGCATCAAATGACATAACCTAGGTAAAGTCCATCCCTCGTTTCACTCGCAGCATCACTTAATACTTTCCAAATGGTATCCAAGCACTTCAAAAACTAAAAAACTTGAGACTTTGACACCGAGCGACAGCGAGTCACGTCTTCGCGCCATTCTTTCTCTTTCGCGAACCCGAAGTGTTTCCACCTTTAAGGAAAAACCTCTGAATGCATGCACAAGGTATTTTGGTAATGTATCTCCTTTATTTTAATTCATCGCATCTAATTCCAGCTTCTATTTGTTTCCACTCATCCATCTATGACACAATCTTGCATTTATTCCAAGAAGTTCGGTGCAAAAATGATACAAGAGAAGATTGAATATGTAATGTGTGCGCTTCAAACTTGAACCGCACGCAGTAACACTGGAAGGGAGGAAGCAGCGAGAAAGGAGCCTTGTCCCGCGCCTTCTGCGAGAGAACGAACTGCGCATGACCGTTGGGTTGAACATAGGTTCTGCAAATCTCATCTCCCATGTATTTTGTCCTATACCCTCCTCGCGCTTCTGCTCCCGCACGAAGCTTTTACAATGGCACGAGCTGTCCTGTGGGGGTTCAACTGAGGGTCTGTATCAGGGCGGCCGATTCGCGGTTTCTTCTTCTCAGCAAGAGAGTTCGCCGTGTTACGGGCACAAATACATGACTTATTGTGTAGAATTTTTAGCGAAATAATGTGAAAATTTAAAGACATTGTTCATTGTTCATTCTCGAGGTGATTATCGTATATTACTGGGGGTTCACTGATCCTGTGCGCTATAGGGCCAACCGCGCCTGTTCTGGATAGAACTTCGGAAACTTTGTCAAAAAACATACGCACATTTTCTTTGTTGAAACTGGACATTCGTGCTAAAGAAGTTGATTCAGGCAAGTGGACCGAAAGATCTTTGTTTCTCTACAGGATTCCCCTGAACCATTCAATACCAGCCATTCCGTTTACCAACCACGATGAAGGAGCACTTATATCAAACTTAACTGCACAGAGATGAGCCAATTTTCGCACTTCCTGTGGTGTTAATCCAAACATAATCTCACTGGAACGCTGCAAGTACATTTTGAAGATATTCTCTTCTTCCTCTGAAAACACTTTCCACGGTTTCGCATAACCACAACTTACGTTCTGTACCTCACGAGGACCACTATCTTGTAATTTCTTCTTTTGTATGTATCTTGAGAGGGTTGAATAATGAATGTTGAACTCTCCAGCCACTTGTGTTCCAGGACTAAATTTGCTGCTCTATCCATCACATCAGGCGGTGTAGTCCCCTTTTGGGTCTTCATCTTGTAGTTCCTCATCTTTCAGGCTACCTGAAATAATAGAAATAATAATGCGTGTAATTTTGTATAAGAATAAATAAGTGAAAATTCAAAATGTGTGTTGGTTACTGAATATAGGACTAAATATATGCGATCACATTTATCTTTTACTTGAAAAGATTGTAAAATTAGTAAACAATAAACCGTATTTCGATTTATCACATTCGGGACAGTGAACAATTACATTCAATATCTTATTAAAGCGCTGGTCTGTCATGGGGCAGTTTGCAACATTGTGGGGTTAGTTGCAACATCTGTTGCAACTTGCCTCACCGACATGTTTGATTACGAAAGCTATTCTTGCCTCCACAAAAATTGCATAACATAAAAAGCAATATCACTTTCCACACCTTCAATAAACATGCTTTCAATTGACCACATGTCGCATGCTGTGGTCATTTATAGGAATTGCGTATTAAAAATTGTAAGAGATTCTTAAAAATTACTCACCGTCTTCAAAATTCTTCTTTCTTCCTCCACTCTGACAACATCTGAAAAACTGGCGTAACGAACGGTTCATCAGAGACACCTACCAACGTGTGTTGGAACGACAGTAAGCGCAACGCAGTAGAGCCATCCTACATAACAGAAAAAGCACTGTTGCAACGTGCCTTTGTTGCAAAGTGCCCCACTTTCCCTATACTTTTAGGGTCACATTCGATTTCTAAGTGAGAGGTGTGGCCATCCTTGCCCCCCTTCCTTTCCAGACGTCCATGTCCCTCCTACATTATTGTACTTTCATCTAGAAATTTAGTGAGAGGAATCTTATCGTCGTTATTAAACGATAATATACTCTTAAACAAAATTAAGTGTCTTTAAGCCGATTAAAGTTCACAGCAACTACGGAAGTAGTGCTGTGACGCAACCTCAGGGGAGCAATGGGCATTGTCCCTCCTCAACCTTGGACGGAAATCAATTCTAGGGGGGTAACATTGAGGTAAAAGAAAGCAAGACTAGTAGAATCTAAGACTAGCAGGACAAAAGGATACTCAAGATGGAATTAGTTTTCACGTCTTTCTTGCATTATTTCTTCCAGGCGGACAAAGCACCTGCAGGGGGACACAGAGGGGCAAGTGCCCCCCTCGATATCAAATTTTATACAAATAAAAATACATTTCGTAAAATGTTCTTGCTCGCTTCGTTCGCAATATCTGCTTTTCTTCCAGTCTTGTCAAGTTCAGAGCATGCCACCGCGTGAAATTCTTTTGGCCATATTAAATCAATATTGCTTTCAGTTTGCAAAAATTTGGATCTAATAATTTCTTGCTAGCTTCGCTCGCAATTTTATTGTATTCCGTAATGCATTGTAAATTACCAGACAGAGAAGTTATAACTGCTAAGTGCTTAGACTCTTGCTGCTAAACAGTTTTGTTTGGCGAAAATGGAGCGCGGCACATTCCAAACAATTTATTTATTCATTATGGTGTCTCTATTCTCTATGTTGCTGCATCATATATGTGTGTACACACGCACACACTATGGCCTCCCCGATGGCGCAGTGGTAGCGTCGTTGCCTTGTAATCAAGGGGTCCCGGGTTCGATACCCGGTGGAGGCACATAATGGTTCGGACCCCACTTTAAACTGTAGGTTCAGTCCCGATTAGCCTTACTGTGCATAAAGTGGACTTAAAACCTCAACTCAAAACACACACACATTCATTCACTCACTGTTTTCTGCCTAATTGGCAGGTTTTTCTGCAATCTCCAGCTTTCCCTATTCTCTGCCTTACGCTTCGTAATAGCATACGACCCAGTTAATTTAATATCATCCATAAGCTGACATCTCTTTCTTCCACGGATTTTTCCTCCTTCAACCATTCCCTCCAAGGCATCCCTTAGCAGGCAGTTCCTTCTTAGACAGTGTCCTAACCAGTTTCTTTTCCTCTTCTTGATGGTCTCCAGTATAGATCTTTCTTCACCAACTCTTTTCAGTACGGCTTCGTTTCTTACCTTGTCCGTCCATTTTACACGCTCCATTTTTAGCCATGTCCACATTTCAAAAGCTTCGAGTCGTTTCTCTTCATTTCTTCTCAACGTCCAGGTTTCTGCACCATATAGTGCTACACTCCACACAAAACATTTCACTAATCTCTTCCTTAGACTTATGTCCATGGGTCCACAAAAAACATTTTTCTTCTATTGAAAGCTTCTTTTGCTATTGCGATTCTCATTTTCACTTCTTGGTTGCAGCTCATGTCACTGCTTATAGTGCATCCGAGGTACTTGAAGCTATCATGAAACTAAAACAGTGGATAAAATTAGATTTCTGTTTCCCGACTCAACTTTCATGAAGGCTTTTGCCCCCCCCCCCCCCAATCAGAGGGCCTGCGCACGTTGAATAGTTATCGGCTTTTAAAAATGTGAAGTGATACATTGCTTACAACTTACGCGACCGCCATTACATATGCACTCGTGACCAAGAGCTCACTTCTGATTGGTTATGCTATGGAAATAGGACTGATTCTATCTTTGAGATAGCGGGCCTTATATCAGTACAGTTTCAACAAAGTTAGTAATAAGTTTTGTTTTATACAGCGTACATTGATACACGTGTAGATTGAATTATATCTTCTGCAAATATGCTGTATAAAAAAAGACACTGCCGGAGTACTTGTTGAGGCCAGTGTACGTACGTAGAAAGCCAAAGTACCTGAGCAGTGACGCAAACTTATATGGGCCTGTGGGGCTTCAGCCCATCACAATAATTTGCCTGCTTCATAATTTATTTTAGAAATAAAATCCAAACACTTAAGAAAACAAAATATTTCATCATTATGTAAAGAATTTGTTGCTGAACGAGTGTCATCAAAATATTACATAATAATTTGTAACGTTTCCTAAATCAGTGTCGTATATTATTTACTCTCTCCGTGCTCATATCGATATTAGGAAAATAAGGGAAGATAAGGGCTTATAACCAGGATGAGGATCGATAGGCACTAGAAACTCAAAATAGGCAGAAAATAGGCACTGAAAGTGATGAACATCAACAGATTTTTCATCATTTTTCTGAAGTAGGCACCGAAAAGCAGTTATCTTCGAAATAGGCCATTGTGATTAAAATAGGTGTATTTTCTCAGAAATGGTCTGAACGGGATTTTAAATGTAAAAGCCTATATTTGTTTTGCCAAAAAATAAAAAAAGACATTTTTAGAAAAAACCCTCGGCCTAATTAGGACATAGGCCTATACATACCGGGTGGCCAGAATTAACGTTACCCAAATCAGAGCCTTCTGTAGCCTGTTTGAGGCATCGTAGAACTCTGAGATTTGGTGAATCCACTATGCAGACCATGGAGAAGAGGATGGTGTAGAGTATTTCATTATTACAGCGCCACATTTCAACCTGGTGGCGGAAAATTTAACTATTTTCTTTTTTATTGCCATCCTCTTCTCCATGGTCTGCATAGTGGATTCACCAAATGTCAGAGTTCTACGATGCCTCAAACAGGCTACAGAAGGCTCTGATTTGGGTAACTTTAATTCTGGCCACCCGGTATGTATATGTCCTAATTAGGCGAGGTTTTTTTTTCTAAAAATGTCTTTTTTTATTTCTTGGCAAAAAAAATATAGGCTTTTACATTTAAAATCCCGTTCAGACCATTTCTGAGAAAATACACCTATTTTAATCACAATGGCCTATTTCGAAGATAACTGCTTTTCGGTGCCTACTTCAGAAAAATGATGAAAAATCTGTTGACGTTCATCACTTTTGTGCCTATTTGCCTATTTTCTGCCTATTTTGAGTTTTTAGTGCCTATCGATCCTCATCCTGGTCATAAGCCCTTATCTTGCTTTCTTGCTTTCTCTGTGTCAGTTGATGCAGCTTAGCTTAAGGGGTGAGGGACAATTTCCCCTAGGTCTTTCTCGCTGCGACAGCTGCCGATCACTGTTGCCAACTTTGCTCTTTTGGAGCCAGATCTGGCTCTTTCCTGCACTCGTTTGGCTGTGAACTGTGGCACCCGCCCTCTGCCCCACTATGATGCCACCACTGGTTCCGGCCCATAAAAACCAACCTTTGAAATGAGTGTACATTTTGCACGTGACGTGATATTCATATAGGCTGCGTCACCCACCCCCTCTTACCTCCCCAGCTACTTTTATATAGCGTCGTGGCTAAGGTGAAGATGACAATATTGTTATCCGGGAATCCTTTATTTTCGATTTCATATGAGCATCAGTGGATTATTGACATGGGTGATGCCGCCAAATCTAGGCGGTGAAAATTAAGAATAAATTGCCGCGTCACTTTAAAGTTAACGGCAATAGCTGCGCCCCCACCCTTCTGACACCTAAAATTATCCTACGAGGCACTTTATGCAGCCTTCGTTAATCTAGCTCCTTGAAAGTCATCTTTGGCTCAATTAATGGTGAAATTGAGCTCTTTTATGCACATCAGGTTTGGCAACACTGCCAGGATGGCCGTAGGAGGCAAGGAGAAATACATTACGCTTATGGGACCATTATTTTATTCGTTCTCTCAGGAATATCAAACATCCAATGACGTAGAATAGTACATGGACGGAAAGAGGACACTTTGAACTATGTCATAGTAGTAGGAAAAGTCGAAACTCACATGTGATTAGCCGTAACTTGAAGTTGAAGTTGATTTCCCATAAGGAATACATGGGATTCTGTAAATACTTATTAATTATATTTTTCAAACATCGTGTCTAGCTTACTAATCAACTTGAAAACAAATTTCCACTTGCAACATGGAGGGAAATTCATACTCTTTTGCATACTAATACCTTTTTTTAAATAGCAGTGCTCAATCCGACGATATTGAGATAAATGCACAACTGGTGCGTAATTGTCCCTCTTCGCCTTAAGTAAGAAAATTACTCTCAGCTCAAAATGACGAAAATGTGGAATCCTTACCTTCTTTCTTTCACCCATTCAAATATAAACGAGACGAGAGTACAAGGTATACGCTGCTAACGAGTAAGGTTAACCAGAGGGTATACGGCGTACCTGGACATGCCTCTTTCTTGTTTCATTACCTATATTTTATCTAATCATCATGCATTTCCACCACCCTCACAATTAACCCAAAAATGTATAAAAGTAATGTTAAATAAGGAAAATACACACACTTAAATGCAGTAAAATGTTTTTAAAAAACTTAAAAATGAAAACTGGCAAACTATGGGTGTGCTCCTTTGTACTGTACCTGGTGGTTTAAGAGTTTCTTGTCTCAGCGAACTTTCAGAGTAAAGCTTAAGTCTAGTTTCTCCATCCCTGGAAATGTGTCAAGAGCTGTTCCTCAAGGGTCGCCCTTAGGGTCCTTACTATTCAATATATTTTTGAATGATATCGAATATGTAATAAAACATGCAAAATATCTTGCATACGCCGACGACATTAAATTATATTTACAAATTGATAATAATATTTCTCATGAGAAACTTCAGGATGATATTAACTCAGTTTATGATTGGGTTAATGCAAACCAATTGACCATAAATTCATTAAAATCATTTGTGCTAACATTCGCTGGGAAAGAAAACTTCAAAATTTTTCATTATTTCATCAGTAATAATATCATCAAACATGTGAAATCCATGAAAGATCTGGGCATAAAATTTGAAGACTATATTAATCACATCATAAATAAAGCAAGAAAGCAATGTACCTATATTATAAAAAATGGAGTTGTTCAAACAACTTACAATTTCTAATTTTAATGTTTACAACTTTTGTCAGACCTATAGTGGAATACAATATTCCGATTTGGTATTACGCATGTAGTGCTAAGATGAAACAATCAATAGAAAAAATACAAAACAGATTTATTACATTTATATATTACAAATTCAAGCTATTCAAATACTATTATGAGTATGATAACCTGCTGAATCACCTAGAAATAGACAGACTTGATGTCAGAGCTGAAAAGCGAATTATATCTTATATGGAAGGAACCTTGGAGGGAAATTATATGGTTCCAAAACTCCTTCCTATGATATGGCTTAATGTGAAATCATACAATTTGAGAGGAAATAGCGAATTATTATGTCTTGACAAGAACTACAAAAATAACAAGTATGTTCTGTATCTCATAAACAGTTATAATTCGAATACCGTGAGATAGATATTGATATTGTTGTTAAAACAATTTCAACTTCATATAACTGTATAAGGATAATTATTTAAGAAATCTTTACGTAATTCTATAGTTGAAATGTAACAATTGTATATTCTTTAATGCATTTTTAAAATTCTTGTAGTTTTAAGTTATGTTTGTTAAATATTTTGAAATGCTCTCTTGTCCAATACTGTGGTTTTGGATATCTTGTAATATGTAATCTTGTAACCTTGTACCTTGTAACATGTAATACTGCTGTATTAAGGCTGAAAATCTTTTCCCGGCAGTTTAAAAACACTTTTAAATAAATAAACCCAAGTCGGTCTGTTGTTCAGTATGATGCTCTAAATGCATCATTTGAGTTTATCAGACAAAATCATTTCAAAGAAACCTAAATTACACGTTACACTGTCAATTAATGCAATTGATGTCACACAGCCTTGACACCAGATCGTGCGAGATAGCTCAACTACTCATTCTCCTTCACAACTCAAAATTTTATTCAAAATCTTTCACTGTTTGGAACTCACTGCCCCTCGCAATCCGGAACGATCTTCAGCATATGTCTTTAATACACAATTAAAACATTTTTTTATTGGGCACAAATGGTTAGCATATTAATGCAAGCTTGCATGTTAGTGACAAATTGTATACAGTTAAGTGAAGAAAAACACTGAAACCCCTTTATTCAACTTAATATTCCAAATTCCTTATTACTATCACGAATATGTGTTCGTGTGTGTGTGTTTGTTGAATGCTCGTAAGTTAGGTTATTCCTCTGTGTATTTTTTTTCTAATTGTAATTTTATATTTTTCTTTCTTTTTATAGAATAGAATAGAATAGTTTCGGCATCGTGGACCGCTCTTGCAACCAACCCCTGTCAGAGATACTATAAATCAAGAAACACAAAGAAAAAAAACATAATTATCATGATAATACATATAATATAAAGATTATACAATGAAAAAATAATGCATTGAATTGATTAGTATGTATACTGTGGAGTAAGGATAAGTAATAAGTCGTCAGTAGTTCATTCTGTGGTGTGTGTGTGGGGAGGGGGAGGTTGTTAGGTATGCATTATATGATGTGTAAGTGCAGATGCAATTGTTAACATATGGAAGTCAGTATAGTTGTTGGGACAATAGTAAGTTCATTAATTTTTTTCTTAAAACTTTCATGGCAAATAATGTTAGTCAATGGTGCAGGCAGTTTGTTCCATTCCCTGATCACTGTAACAATGAAGGACTTGTCTATGTGGCGGTTTTATGTTTGGGGGTTGTTGCATTGTGTTTCTTGCGGATATTATGTTCGACCGATGTTCTACGAGAACAGATCTCATCGAATAAGTATTTTGGGGAACTGTTCTTAAGAATTATGTGCGGTTCTCGAAAATACTTAACCGATCTGTAATGTAATGGTTAAAATTGTTTTCCAGTTTTCGTGTACTGAAATTTCAATGTAATCATGGTTAAGTGGAACAAGAAGGCTACAAAGCTTTAATTTTGCCATGATAAACAAGATGTATTAAACTTTTTTTCTTTTTTTTTCATTTTTCAGATGGCTTTACAAATTGCACAAACGTGACAGGAGAGAAAAGCAGGGCGAATCCACGACCTTTGAGTCAAAGGGGAAGAAGGGTCACCCATCGGAAGCAGCCTTTGAGGATTCCAAGTCTGTGAAAATCATCAGCTTCATGCGAGCATATGACAATGAAGGGTTCGCTGCGGAAGCATAAGTGGGCAGCTGCACACTCTCAAAGTTCCTATCTACAGGCATTATTCTCTGTACTTAATTCTGCACAAGAAATAAGTTTATTCATGAGAAACGTACATCCTGAAAGTTGGGTATAGATAGAAAATTCTGATTGGAAAAATGTTCCACGAGTTGAAACATGCTTACAGTACAAGAACGTGCATTTATGATTCAAAGAAGAGCAGATTCGAAATTCTAGTGACGAATTCACAGTAGACACGAATGCAATTATACGATGTATGCTTCAGTACCGTCACTGGCGTACGCAGGATTATTTTTTCGGGAGGAGCTGGAATTGTAAAGGTGGATAGCGCATGGCTGCTTTGTAGAGGGGTGGCATTAACAATAAGATATTTCATGTATTAAAAACTTTGCACTCTAAAAACTGGCATTCTGAGGTGAAGTTTGCATTTACCACTCTGATCTTTCCCCGAGATCTTCACTGCTTTTTTTTTGAAAATGTAGATTTTTCAAAATTTCGGAGGGGCTGTAGCCCCTTCAGCCTCCTCTGCGTACGCCAGTGAGTACAGTGTATTCAGTGGTGCCAACTTATATGGGCCTATGGGACTCGAATTCACCCAATAATAATAACAATAATAAGATAATAAGAATAATATTATTGTTATTATAATACTATATTTTATAAATAAAGTCCCCGCGCCTAATTCTCAGGCAAATCCTCAATCTACAGACATATATTATTGCATAAATTTGTGATATAAATCTCCGAGTTCAGCCTATCAAATGTTTTTCAAGAGTTGGCACCACTGAGTTACGAATATTCAATTAGGCTATATGAATTTCATTTGGTAGACACATAAATACATATCCGACTATTTTATGCTGCACAAACATTCAACTGTGTTAAAGAATGTATAAACATGAAGGTACCTTCTGTTTCGGTACATTGTTAAAGTGTTGTAGACATGGACGTATTTCTGCTTTAAACATGCTGCATTTTTTTTTTCATTTTGTCAATGAATGCTCGGAAAACACATACCATGTATTATTTTCAGTACATTGCACATGGTTTCCTATTTTAATGAATGAAGTAGATAGAAAAAAACCTACTTTTGATTGCAGTAGGCCTACACTGTTCATATTTAGAAGTATTGATGGTAGAAAGAAATGCGCTTACAGTTCCAATGTTTTCGTAAAGCTTGTAAATGAAAGTATAGCATGAAAAAAATCATTTTCTGGTTTACATACAGACTGCAATTTATTGATAAATTATACAGGGTGTATCAGAGTGATAGCGCAAACTGAAAGGATGAAAAGTACACGATAGTAGAAGCAAAAAAAAAGTCTCAGTAAACATGGTCGCAAATGAACCGTTTTCGAGATAATTGTGAATGTATGGTTACGACATTATGTTTGTACACATCGTATGCTTTTCACGTGTGAGGTGAGTAACAAATAACATAATTAAAAGGTTCACCTCGCTACACATTTACTGTTGCAGTTATTGCCAAGGACCAGTGGCGGGGATTGGGTCCCAAAACCGCGGTGCAAGGTGCCAAAACTGGGTGGCAAAGACAGTACATTTCCCTTCGTAGATAAGATTTAGCATAGTGCGGGGGCAAAAATGGCGAAAAGTGGAGGGCAACTGCCCCTCCCCCCTAATTGCCGTCACTGCCAAGGACTATTGTACTGTACGGTATGTTACATGTTCGGCAGTGTTCAGTTTTAGAAAGAAACCTCGGAGTGCGCTAGGAGACAAGCGGGCGATGTGTACCAACAATCGAGTCACTGGCGGATCATAAACATACATTCGCAATTATCTTCCAAACGGTTCTTTTACGACCCTATGTTAACTGAGACTTTTTTGCTTCTATTATCGTGTACTTTCAACTGTGTCAGTTTGCGCTATTACTTATGATACACCCTGTATATAAAACTTGACTGTTGTTTCTATACGCTAAAAACAATCTAATTTTGAATAAAAATTGTATGCAAATTGAAATGAATAGATAACTGTATGTAATTAAAATACCACTGGTAGCTATAATTGAAGCATTGCAGTAGGAAGTGTGGTGTAGTCACGGGTTGAAATATGGCTTACTCTTAATATAGCGAAACATTGGAAGTTGTTGATATTGTGGAAAGTTGATATTTTGTTGTTATTTTTTTTCTGGAACGTTTACAGTTTGTTGAAACTATACATATTTTAGCTCTTGTTGTTGATATTATGTGATGTTTATATGGAAGTTTTGCATGAATATGTTGAATACTAGTGTTGCCCACGGGACGAGACGGGACAGGCTTTTAAAAATTCGAGACGAGACGAGATTGATCATGTGTCCCTTTGACAAACGAATATTTTCGAGACGAGACAGCATTTCACAGCATTTCCACGAGACGAGACAGGCCAAAGTCTCGTCTCGTGGGCAACACTATTGAATACATTGTGAAGATAATGTTTTTGATATGTACCGGGTGTGCCAGAAGTCTTTCCCTGATTACAAACTTTATTCATATCCGCTATATGCAAGGTAGAGATGTGAAAGTGGTGCCAAAATGTTGGAAAATTAACCAAGTTTTTTTTGTTGCAGGTTTGAGTAACGTGGCTGTAGTGTAGCAGTGTCAGTGCCCAGAAAACCGGAAATGTTCACAAATCAGGAGAAAGCTCAGCATGTCCTCTGGTATCACGAGACCCGGTCACCAATAACAGTGCAGAGGAACTTTCAAATGTACAGAATTCTTTTGTCTTGAATATCTGCCATCAATAAGTTGGTATTTAAAAAATGGAATTTATCTTCATTCCCAAATCCTGTCAAGTGCAAGGAACATTGTATGGAAAGATGCCACCCGATGACAAGAGCATAAATTCCGGATTCCTTGGCACTGACACTGCTACACTACAGCCACATTACTGAAGCCTGCAACAAATAAACTTCGTTAGTTTTCCAACATTTTGGCACTACTTTCACATCTCTACATTGCATATAGCGGATCTGAATAAAGTTTGTAATCAGGGAAAGACTTCTGGGACACCCGGTATTATAAAGGGAAAAGTTATCGTTGCGTTGAACTTAATTGTTTTAGAAGAATTTATGGTGTTGCTTCATTTCTTAACAAGCACAGAATACTATCGCCATTACACATGCATTGCACAAACAGGATTCTCAACACAGTATCTTTGGATGTAGCTAATAACATAAAATACATGTAGCATACTCTGACAATTCTATAAGCAATAATGGAGACTTCGATTATAATGAATGAATTTTAATAGTATTTGATGTACTTTTGCTATCACTTGTACACTTTCTATTTGCGCATATTAACTGACTGTAAGTATCTACATTACAGTCAGCATGCTATTTGTGAATGTAGAGAGTATTGCCTGTCAATAAGCGCCACCTATTGCAACATTTACCTGGCCACATTGCAAGGAAATTCTTACAGTTGGCAAAAGAACACCAATAAACTTGAACATCAATTTTATCTGCAGTGGAGCATTGAAAAGGTGACATGAAACGAAGAACCAAATGTTTGAGGATACACAGTCTCTTCTTAATCCATATCAAGAGCTCTATCCAATGAATATTTGATAATAAGTAATAACTCTGTTTCTTACGTTATTGTCCATTAAGTGTTAATGTGCAATTTAGTTTTGTTTTGAATACATTATTGAATGACTGTGATAAATATACCAATGGTATAAAATATGTAGCTATATATTATTGTGCAGTATGGATGTGTATATATTTTATATTATGTATTTGCATATAATCTATTTTTGAAATATATTAGATTGTATTTAAAGCCCCTTGAATAAATAAAGCTTATTTTGTAGTTCCGTCTATCCGTATGTAGATTGGTGATACAATATGGTTTGCATGGGAAAACACTAATATTCAGGTATTCGAAAATATGAAAATTATATTCAATAATATGTAAAAATAGAATTCCATAAAACAGCACGAGAAAATTTCAGAATGCGGTTTATATTTAGAAAATCATAATGTTGAAATATAGATGGGGTGGCCAGAGGTATATCATGGCGAGCGCTGCTTCGTAGAAATTTGGGGCCGGGGGGAAGGGGATTAATTGAACTATTTGGAAAGATAAGAAGTGAGTAAATCCAGGGGTAGAAGACTGACACTTTAGAAGCAGTTTTAGTTATATTTTATTTCCTTTTATATGGTTCATGAAACACATAATGAAGAAAATATATAAGAATATAACCCAGTAAATTTACAAGTAGCCTAGCAGTCTACTTTCTTCCATAGCGTCAAGTCGATTTTTATATAGTACTGTCAGAATACATTTGAAGAAAGTTTGCTAACAGATTGAATCTGGATTTTCTGAAACAAAGTTAGTGGAATGAGGTAATTGTTTGCATATTAATTTTAGAATTAGAAACACATGTAGCTATATTCACATTCTAAAGATGTTCTCCTTTAAAACAATGTACAGCACGTTGCTCATCACTGATATATAGGAATTTTCACCATCAAACATTGAATTTTTTCTGGAATTGCTTAAATAATAATGTATATATTATTCTTTTTATTATTTAATGTTCAATGTTTTTCGCACAAAATGCGAGGGGTAAGTTGGGTTTTTTTTAACTTGATTTCTGGTTGTTTAATATTTACCGGATAGGGATTTCTTAGGTTGTATAAAACCTGTCAAGAATGTAGGTTTACATGTGCGTGTAATTTCTGCTCGGTTAGTGGTACTATCAAGTGGGCAATTCACATACTACCTCTTCAGTTGAGGTGAAGACTGTCGGTGACAGTCAATTTCATTCGCAACCTTTTGTTTACAATTTTCGGCAAAAATTTTATAGCAAGAACACTTGGTGTTAGTGAAGTGATTATTTTTTTCACTGTATGAATGGAATGGTAACTCTGAAAATAGTCACAAATATTTAGGTGTTTAAAGAATATAAAAGGGTTACTTGCATATGCTTTGTCCAGTCCATTCAACATGCCGTTATGTCCTGGCATTGTGTTTTCTGTGGCAACAGCACTTAGAAGCGACAGTTTTGATAGCGATAATGATAATTCAGAGTGTGTTCAGTGCAGTGATATGTTCTATTCATGGCGAAGGTTGGATTAGGTGTAAAATTGTAAACGATGCAGTGTGCGAATTAACGGGGGAATGCCTGGGATTTCACCCCCCCCCCCCCGTCCACACAAAAAATAATTATTTTTTCCCTGCCAGGGATGTTTTTATCCCCTTCAAAGAAAATGTAATTTAAAGCATACAGTAGACCATTTCTTGACTACGGAAGAAACACAATTGAAAATCATTTCAAAGGTTTCCCTGCCGAAAATAATGCAGCCTTGTGGATTAAAGAAGGGCACCATTCTGCAACTGACCTACCTTACCGAGCCGATACAACAGCAGGCTGTTTGAAGAGGCGAGCTCATTTTGCCAGGTAAGCACGCTGAAACCGGGCCAATTTTCAGCAAAGTGCAGAGTTTCATTTAGATGACTGCAGCTCGGAGGTTAATTGCCCTACACGGACGAATGAAGTACCATTATACGCGGAATAAAATTTATGCACATTGAGTTTATAATATGGATGCGGGGAGGGGGGAGGAACCGGAAAATTCCAAAATTTCTGAAGAAAAACGCCCCTTTCGCCCCCTCCGCCCCTGGACAACAAAGTACAGGACATTTTCAACATACACATGGAAATGATCGCAGCAAACTATTTTCAAATTGAGGTTCAACTGCACTATTGGCACTTTAGTAGTGGAATAAAAATTCCGGTCTTTGTTGGGCACAATGCTTTCTTTCTTCAGAGGAAGCCGCCACAAAGAAAGCCGCCATTTTCCCGCCTTTTTATGGAAGAACTAGACGTGCAAGAGTCCTTACGGTGCAATATATGTGTTAACAATAATATATAAAAAACAAATCGTAACTCCAAATAGAAATATCGACATTATGACGCAAAAACTACGGGTATACCTCGAGGTATCTATATATAGATAGCTGGTAAACAAAAGAATAAAAGATGTCATTGCTCCCAGATGGTTAGCAATCAGCCCAGCCAGGAAATATCAATGGAATGCTTATGTCAGTTATTGCCTAGTTGGATTTACTGAGGATAAGCAGGAAATGTGTGGTAGGAAGGATGACACCTGAATAACTGGTGATTGTTATGTGGAAAGAGGGGAGAATAAATAGTTGGGGGGAAAAGAGTGAGGGGAATCAATCGCGAGTCGTTGGTGGAGTAGGAATGGGTGACTATGTCCACAGTTCCAAGGAGATTCAGGTCTATCACTGAGACGGGAAAGAATCCTCACTTTCATATCCAAATCTGTGCGGTGACGTCCACATTCAGGATGTCCTGATTCAGGATCTCATTGAAAAGCGTCTCGATTCGGGATGTGTTTATCACAGATTTGATGTCTCAGTGGAATTTAACTAAGAAACTAAAAGTTAAAATATACAAAACAGTAATTTTGCCTGTAGTATTATATGGATGTGAAACTTGGTCCCTTACATTGAAAGAGGAACATAAATTGAGAATATTTGAAAATAAGATCCTTGGGAAAATCTTTGGACCTAAAAGGGATGAGGAGACAGGTGAGTGGAGAAGGTTACATAATTTAGAACTACATAATTTGTACTCATGTCCAGATATTATTAGAATAATTAAATCAAGAAGACTTAGGTGGGCAGGCCATGTGGCACGAATGGGAGAGGAAAGAGGAGTTTACAGGATTCTTGTTGGGAAACCTGATGGTAAGAGACCCGTAGGAAGACCAAGACGAAGATGGAGGGACAACGTTGAGATGGACCTAAGGGAAATCGGTAGGGATGGAAAACAGTATATAGATCTTGCTCAAGATAGGGAAAGATGGAAGGCCTGTGTTGCTGCAGCCATGAACCTTAGGGTTTAAGAAGGCTAGTGAGTTAGTTAGTGGAATTTGTCCGGATTGAGGATGTCCTTTAATTGCCGAAGGGAACGGAGGGGGTAAGACCGGTTTCTTGAAAATTTCGACCTTTAGGAGCAAGGAAGGATCATAGTCCAAATCACCTTGCAAAGATAAAATTAGGTTAGGTTAGGTTAAGTTAGGAATCATATCGTTCCATTGCTACGCGAACTTCGGTTACGCTTTGCTCGCACCTACCTGCTCAACAGTCACACAGTAGGACTTCAAGTCAGCCCTTATCTAACCCCCTCGCACTATGAGGGACGAACTTGTTTACTTTTTTCAAATGAAAATTGTTAAATCTTGGAAAGCTGGAGATAAGCTCTTCTTTCTACAACAGTCTGATCTGAAGAATGTTATAAGGTGGAGGAACAATTTCAAGTGTCGAGGAATTCTAAAAACAAAATTATTGAAACAAAATCCTGTGTGTTCCTATGACCATAATCATTCACCTGATTATGATGCTGTGAAGATAGCCAAGTGCCCTAATTTTGGACGGTATAAGAGAACATTGCATACAATATACTTGAAGGTAGCAGTGACGTACGCAAGCGGGGGGGGGTACGGGGTTTAACCCCCCCCCCCTTGAGCTTGTGAAATATTATGAAAAATGCCGTGGAAAAAAATTAATTGGCCAATTTATCACAGTCAAAGATTTGGGACAATACTATTACTATTACTACTTGTACTACTAATAATAATAATAAGAATATTTTGAAAAAGTCTCACCTTGTTGACTAGACAATTATTCAAACGGCAATGAGCTTAACTATTGTAAAATGTTTTGTTGGTAAGAACGACTGAGAGTTCGACGTGCTGACCTCACGTCACCCCATTACCAGTTGAAGATCTCCACACCTCTATACTCTGTCCCAGCTAACTGTAGAGCAGGGCCGCGCATATCGGCAGAGGAGGAGGAGGAAAATCGAGTGGTGAAAGTGCAGCGTTGCCAACCGTACGGTCCTGACCATACATGTACGGAAATTTCATGTCTTGTACGGTCCAGAACTTAGCCCGTGCGCTAAATGCAAGGCTTGTCAATATTTGCTCTTGCAGTTTTATTCCTAATACACAGTCCGTCCAGTAGGAAAGGTGACTGATTTTTTTCTTTGCCGCGAACCACCAGTGCCATCTATAAAGAAGTATATGTACTACGTAGCGACACATTTCGACTTTCTTCTGGCAAAGTTGCAAAGCACTAGCGTCGACGGTCGACGCATACGGATCTTGTGACTGACAGTACCTGCTGAACGTCGGTCGGAAACGGAGCAATGTGCCAACATTAAATTCTGTTTCAAATTGGGTAAAAGTGCAACAGAGACGTTTCAAATGATTCAAACTGTTTACGGTATTGAGGCAATGAGTCGTAAGAACGTGTTTAAGTGGTATGCAAGATTTCGTGATGGTCCAAGGTCCAGGCTCTTCAAAACAGAAGAAAGTGTGCATGCAGAAGAGCCGAATCAAAACCTTGCTCATGGTTTTCTTCGATTCCAAAGGCATCATCCACAAGGAATTCACTACAGACGGTCACACTGTGAACGCTGAGTATTACGTGGGTGTTTTGTATCGTCTATTGGTCAGGATTCGTAGAGTTCGGCCTGAATATCGGGAACAGAGCTCATGGTATCTGTTGCACGACAATGCACCCGTGCACAAGAGCAGGTTGGTACGCCAGTTTTTGGCCAAAAAAGGGATAGTGGAGCTCAATCACCCCAGATATTCTCCAGATTTAGCTCCATGCGACTTCTGGCTATTTCCAAAACTGAAATTGGAGTAAGAAGCTACTACAAAGTTCTACAACCGCTTCAGTGCATGTATTGACTCACGAGGTATAAACGTTATTGTAAACTACCAGTCCACAACGTCTTGTCTTTCATTTCTCATTAGTCACCTTTCCCACTTGACGGACTGTGTATTTCCCTAAGAAATTCTTAAACCAGTCGTACGGACCTGGATACAAAAATAGGGTCCGTTTGCCATGTGTGTTCGGTATCTTCCTTTTCAAAAGTTTCCAACGCTTACAGAGAAATCGGGTAACTCCCGTCGCCCATTACACAATCCCGTTTCTCTCACTGTTCATTGGTGGAGCAAACACGCGTCACTACTTGCGCAGAGACTTGTTCTCGTTCGCCTGGTCCACATTTAGCTGGTACAGAGTTTAGGTAGAATTGTGGGAGGGAGACTGGCAGTCGGGAGATAGGACAAGGCCCTTCCAGGGCTGTAAAGCCACAGGTTATTAAATCAATTCTAAATAATAGTTACGATATGGACCCAAAACTATTTGTGTAATGGTCATCATTGTATTTCGATGTTCATGCGAAATATGGTTTAATTTACCTTTGAAGGGTCATTTTGCCCTGGTCTCCACTACACTTTACGGACACTTTTGTATTATAACAACGCCACTTACTTTCAATGGGGATATTACAACCCAGAAGTATCCGTGACTGTACAAAAACAACGTAGAAAGGAAGCTACTTAACGCAGGGTTCTAGTTTTGATTTTTCGACAACGCCCTGTAGAAAATGAAATATTAAATCCTTCCTCACAAGTGTAGTTAGAAACTGAAGAAAAAAACTGAAATTTTATCCGGATAATATTAATTTGAAGAATCAAATCTAATAGCATTGGTATGAGGATTTCAAAATTTCACATCCTGCAAGTGTCTCTCCAGTTCCACCCAAAATATATTCTCAATAAATCAGTTCAGTTATGTCAGTTCTCATTATATTTGAATGCCTCTCCGATGGGGTAGTGGTAAAGTCGCATTGTAATGACGGGGTCCAGGGTTCGATACTTCCTGGAGGTAAATTGCACAGTGATTCGGATCCCACTTTAAACTGTAGGTCCAGACCCGATTATCTTATCTGTGCATAAAGTGGACTTAAAAATATCAATCCATTATATCTGAAAAGCCCGTGCATTTAAATTCAAATTGAAAATTCAAGGCAGAAATGGAACCTCTAGACTTGTTACAGAGATATGATGATTGGTTGGGGCCTCCCCGATGGCGCAGTGGTAGCGTCGTCGTCTTGTAATCAAGGGGTCCCGGGTTCGATTCCCGGTGGAGGCACATAGCTGTCCGGATCCCACTTTAAACTGTAGGTCCAGTCCCGATTAGCCTTACTGTGCATAAAGTGGACTTAAAACAACAAATCAATCCAATCCAATGATTGGTTGATTTGGTGTTTTAAGTTCACTTTATGCACAGTAAGGCTAATCGGGACTGGACCTACAGTTTAAAGTGGGATCCGGACAGCTATGTGCCTCCACCGGGTATGGAACCCGGGACCCCTTGATTACAAGACGACGACGCTACCACTGCGCCATCGGGGAGGACCGGAGATATGATCAGAATAGCAATTTAACCACATACGTGTCTACAGACAGCCTCTTTGCTAGCGATCCAGAGGTTCCAGGTTAGAACGCTTGTCAGGCATGGATGTACAATTGTATTCGTTCCATCATGCATTCATCGTTCAGAGTGTAAGGGTGACCTTCCCATAACCACCCGAAAGTCAATCTCACTTTCACTTAATGCTGTCTAAGGAGGCTTTGGCGACTGGGCTCATGGTCAGTATAATTAATCCTCTGCAGGGCCAGTGTTGTGTGATATCCTTGTGTGTTTGTGATTGGCCTTGCATAAATTTCATCGTAATCATCCTCATCTTCGCGATTAGTCAAAAGTGGGAAAAATGGGAAGTAAAATAAATCATTGGAATTATCCGAACATGTTGAAACGCGATGTAAAAGAAAGATAATAGAATAAGAAGTGGATATGACGTAGCAGGAAACTGTTTAGAAACAGATATAAAACTAAAACCTAAAATAATTTGATACTGAGTTGGTGTCTTCGAATTTCCATGAAATTTTGGAATTTTCATCGAATATCCTTTTACCTTAGAATTTCGTAAACATTTTCCCACAAAAATAATTTTTCTTTCATGTGGCAGCACTGGAAAGCGATAGGAGACCGCTTGCAGCGCCGTTACTCTATCAGCGGCGCTTGGAGGAACTACGTACTTCGATAACAGCTCGCGAAACTGACCATGCATACATTTAGCCCAGTAAAAGCAAGTAGTGCAGGTGGCCCGGTACTGAATAATCATTTGAGGCTCGAATCATCATTTGAGGCTCGTCGTAGCCTTTTATGATGTATATTTTGAGGGCAGAGTTGGCAACACTGTGGGCCCACTGTAGCCTTTTATGAGGGGGGTCTATTGCCTTCTGTTTACATCTGGTAACACTGCCGTAGTTTGACAGTGTTGTTAACCTACTGGGTTTTTTTTCACTGAGGCTCGAATCATCATTTGAGGCTCGTCGTAGCTTTTTATGATGTATATTTTGAGGGCACAGAGTTGGCAACACTGTGGGTTTTTACTGTAGCCTTTTATGAGGGGGGTCTATTGCCCCCTGTTTACATCTGGCAACACTACCGTAGATTTTTTGACAGTGTTGTTAACCTACTGGGTTTTTTTCACTGTAAATTTTTATTAAAAGGTCTGAGGGGTCCATGTATTTTTTATGTCTGGCAACACTGTTGGGGGCCTAGTGTTGGCGACACTGTGGGTTTTTACTGTAGCCTTTTATGAGGGGGACCTATTGTCCTTTTTTTATATTTGGCAACTCTATTGGATGTTTTTTTTGAGGCTTGGGTTTTACCAACCCATCCGAAGAAAATTCCACTATATGATCTTTTACTGGCTAAGCTAACCTACAAATAGAAATTGCCAACACCGACGAGCATCAAATGATGATTTCGAGCCTCAAATAATGATTTCGAGCATCAAATGATGATTCGAGCCTCAAATAATAATTCAAGACTCGTCGGTGTTGCCAACCCACTCTACAAAAATTCCACTATATGATATTTTGAAGCCTTTCACGGTGTATGTTAACCTCACAAGCAGTGTTGCCAACTCGGGGGCGAGGCGTAGCCTTTTATGGTGTATGTTAACCCTACCAGCAGTGTTTCCAACTCGTCGTAGCTTTTCACGGTGTATAATTTTTACACGCACGCGCGTGTATTGTGACGAATGCACTCTCTCATCCTTGAAGGATGAATGCATCTTATCGTAATTTTCCAACTGTGGGACCAAATGTTTATATATCGTGACTTTTGTAAACCTCTTTCGGGAACAATATGTCGCACACACACACGCGCGCGCGCGTGCCTGTATTGTGACGCAAGCAAACAAAAAAAACTTTGCCTGTCATTACAAAAAAAAAAACTTTGACCGTATTCTTAAATAACTAACAAGGACAATGAATCTTTTTGGCTTCCGCAAACAGATCAACATGGAGACTGCACCGCCAAATTTCAATAACCTCTTACCTTCCGTATTATCTAAACTCAATGGTTTACTGATTGTTCATCTCAACAGCATTTGGACGAAACTGAATGACGATGTGGGCAAGATGTTTTATGTTTTTAATAACAATTTACATTTCTACGAAATTCCGATCGACGGGAAACTTCAAATCACCGTGAATCCGGAAAACGCAGGCGAAATCAAAATTTCTACCGGCAAGAATATTTTTCGAATCAAGCACGACAAGATGCTTTCTAACATTACGTACGATGTTTCTGCAGGAGATTATTTTTATATGGAACTTCTCGGAGATTACGACAAACTCATTCCTCTCTTTGTAGAATTACGAATCGTTTATCCTATTATAAATAACCGTTAACCAAAAATGCCTAACGACATTTTCGGCAACACCAAGCGTGTAGACCACGCAGAAGAGATTCTCATGTTGGACATTCGAGTTAAGAAGTTGAGGACCGATTTGATTGCTTTGCAGGAGACCTTAAACAAAAGTTTAGAGTCGGAAATCGCTACGCTCCAAACGCAATGTCTCGACCCCATTCTGAAAATCGATTCCGAACTGAAGACGCTGATAAAAAATTATGTCGACGTACCTTCTTACGACAACGTTCAAAATATACAGTTGAGCGTGGATTCGCTTCAAAATGATTTGGCCAAATTACAGCAATTTCAATCGAAAAATGAAGATTTGGAAAAATTGAAACTCGAAATCGAAGAACGAACTTCCGCAATAGAAAAGAATTTCTCCGAACTTCAAACCGTCGTGAACGATATAGACGCAGAACGCTTACATGTCGTTGTTTCCAAATTACAAGAAGAATTCACCAGCACGTTGGAAGAAATTAAATCCAAGTTGCAGACTTTGGAAGATACAATGACGAACCTACCATCGTCGGACGAACTGCAGGTCATCGGTAAAAGCGTCGCGAACATAAAAATTCAATTGGAGGCCTATCAAGATTTCGAACACATTCAAACCACCATCGCTACGCTTCAGGCGTCCTTGGAATTGATCAACGAAGAAATTAAAAATATTCACGCTGAAGCAAGAGCGTTGACGAGCATTCAAGACACGTTGAGCACGGTTCAGCAGAAGATCGAATATTTAGAAAATTTGAACGTCGAAACGAATCTCGCTCATTTTCATCACGTACTCGACAACATACAGGGTGACTTGGAATCGTTACGGACGAGCGTGCCTTCGAGCGAAGATTTGGAAAAATTGAAAACGGCGGTGACGGCACTATCCGATTCGAACGACATCAAAAGTTCATTGAGCGATCTCGAGAGTAGGGTGGCCAATCTCCCCACCTCCAAAGAATTGCACGCTTTGAAAAGAAACATATCTCGAATGCTGAAACGACTAGAAACGGAAACGGCGAACGTGGAACAGATTCGAGACGAAATTAGTTCGCTGGTATCGACGCTGCCCACTTCGCAGAGCGTCGCCGACCTTCACACGCAGTTTACAGAGATGCGAAGGATCGTGAACGATCTTACCGAGAAGAGCTCGAAATTGAATCAAGTCGAGAACCTTCAGAACATTGTCGTCAACATCAGAGATCAAGTTGGAGTGCTGGAATCCACGCAGGAATCGACGCTGGCCTCTTTCGGTGCCAAGTTGCAAGAACTCAACGAAAACTACAAGCAGTTGAACGTGGAAGTGAAAATCAAACCGTCGTTTTCTGCCGTAACGGATACCATAATCGAGCATTTGCTGCCCATCGAAAATAAACTCGGACAAGTTCACAGTAATCTGCTCGGCGTCGACACTAAATTCGCTAAACTGCATTCTCTGCAAGCCATCGAAATCAACAGCGTACCCAATCAACAGAGAATCTCCACGTTCGTCGAAGGTAACAAACTGTACATGTTGCATCCTTATCATCCGTACTACAAGTTTCTCCTCGATGGCACGATTCAGATAAACGAATTTTCGTACTGGTCTCACGGTAGAAAAGCTAGCGTTCCCACCATGACTTTGATATCGAATCGTGGTGTCCAGAAAGCAGGAAACATTCCTCTGGCACGTTGGAACGAAACGCGCAACATATATGAAATACACGAAGACGAAGATCTTACCGTTTTCGACGTGAGTGCCGGCGATAAGCTGATCATTCAAAACACGAGCGAAGTGCCACCCTCTTTGAATCCCATCACGCTTGTGCTTCTCTTGAAACGTAATCTCTAAAAAAAATGTCTAGACAAGCCATCGTCGAAGAATTGCATAAACCTGCACGCCGTAACTACGAACGTTTGGCTGTGGTAACCAAGGGCATCGACGACCTCTGGCAAAGCGACCTCGTGGAGATGAGTAGCGGCAATTTGAAAAACGTACATAAATTGAACAAGGGCAACAAGTACCTCCTCACCGTCATAGACACATTTTCGAAATTCGCATGGGCTCTACCTTTGAAGGCGAAAACGGGAACATGCGTCACGGAAGCATTCAAATTAATTTTTCGCGAAAGCGGCGGCAGACAACCACGGTTTCTGCAAACGGACAACGGTAAAGAATTTTACAACGCCGTATTCCAAAAGTTTATTCAAAAACACAAGATTCAACATTATTCGACCTTCAGTCACATCAAAGCCAGCATCGTGGAAAGATTCAATCGAACCTTGAAAACACACATGTGGAAACGATTCACGCTTCGGGGAAATTACAAATGGGTCGACATCCTGCCGGAACTCGTCGACACCTATAATGATACGGTACACAGAACAATAGGCATGAAGCCAGCCGACGTTACCAAGTCCGACGAGCAGCGTTTAATTTCTACAGTTTACTGTCCAAAGTACACACCCACGACAAAAAAAGCTAAATACAAAATTGGAGACCAGGTGAGGATCAGCAAATTCAAACGCACCTTCGAGAAGGGATTCACAAAAAATTGGAGCACGGAACTCTTTACGGTGGTTCGAGTTCTACCCGGAAACCGACACACGTATATAATAAAAGATAGTAGCGGCGAGATTTTGAAAGGAAGATTTTACGAAGAGGAACTCTCTAAAACAAAACACCCCGACACGTACCTCATCGAGAAAGTATTGCGTAGGAAAGGTGACAAACTGTTTGTCAAATGGCTGGGACTTCCGGAAAAGAGTTGGATCGACGCGGACGAAGTGATCTTGTGAGTACGTGGAACGTGGTGAAGCGTCTACCGGATCCGGAAAGTCAAACGAGAAAAAAAAAGAACGGCAAGTTGCTTCCCGACAGCATCCGCTGTCTGATCGTAGGTCCTTCGGGGTGTGGGAAAACGACACTGCTCGTGGACAATTTTCTCCTCGCACCGAATTGGTTAGATTGGAAGAACAGGCACCTGTACGTGTTCTCGAAAAGTTTGGAGCAATCCAAATACCAGCAACTGATGAAACTGTACGATGGTCTGGACATTGCAACGTTCGCCTCGGAAATAAAACCACTCGACGATTGTCGTGAAAATTCAGTCGTTGTGTTCGACGACGCCATCCTGGAAAATCAAAATGAAATTCGCAACTTTTTCACGCAAGGTCGTCACAAAGGAATGGATTGCTTCTACCTAGCTCAAACGTTTTCCAAAATTCCAAAACAGTTAGTACGCGACAACGCTAATTTCATATGTTTGTTTCGTCAAGATCACACCAACCTCAAGCACGCGTACGATGACTACGTAGGCGGAGACATGAACTACAATCAATTTTCGGAACGCTGCTGCTCTACTTGCTGGAACGGTGACGATTTCGGATTCGCGACGATCGACATGACGAGGAAACCCAACGACGGAAAATACAGAAACAAAATCAACGACTTTCTAAACGTTGCAACGTTGTGAGAAACGACGTGTATAAATAACGTCATGACGAAACGAAAAATCGAAGACGAAAATCTCAAGCTTCGCGATTACCTCGCGAAACGCTTCAAAGGTTGGAAATCCGAGAATCGCGGATTCTACGAAGAGAAGAAACGTCAGGATCAACCCGTGATCGATGCCATCAGCAGTCTAGGTAAAGAAATTAAAAGTGTCACGGAACAAAATAAAAATTTGATCAACGAACTCGTACCGCTCGCAGCTAAAAGTTACGCCGTACCCACGCCTATTTCGAGCATTCCTTCGACGCCGTTCGAACTGAAGGATGCACCGGCACGACGTCGAGCCATAGGCAGCACGTCTTCGGATAAAATCGAGTTGGGACCTTTGGCACGAGACTACCTGAGCACGGGGAAATTCGACAAGGATGAAGTGTTCGGATTGTATCCCAGCATGGAAACCAGCGAAGGTGGCGGTGTGGTGTGGAAGATTGGGAAATCGAAGGTGACCTTCGAAGGCAACGACATTAAAGTAAATTTAGGCGACAAGGATAGTTGGAACAGGTATCCGGGTACGGTGGGACTGTGGGAACTCGTTGCCAAAAAGCAGCCGAAAGATTACACCGACGAAGATTACCAAAGTTACAAGGAAATTCTGATCATGACGGATGCCTTGTACCAGAACAACGACGCCTCGCAGAATAGGGTGAAATCGAGCAGCGGCGAGAAGTACAGGAATCTCATCAAACCGATTTGGAACCAGGTCAAAACAGGCAGCGGCGTCAAACGCTACAACACGTTACCCAAAGAATTCGTTTGGGTGGACGACGTTAGGAAACTCGTGGACCGATTGTTGGTGATAGCCGGCGAAGAGAATGCAGGCAATCGTAATTTCTACAACGAGAAGGTTGGCATCGTGGACATGATCAGCACGAAACTTTCCAACTTCATCGTGAACGACGACAAGGGCATAGGTTACCTGATCAAAATCATCAACACGCTGCCTCCGAAATTTTGGAACGTGGCCGAAGGAAAGGGACTCGTGAACGACATCATCAACAAGTTACCTTTCGAGATGCATCTACCTGGCTACCAGTACTGCGGACCGGGTACCAAACTCGAGAAAAGATTGGAGAGAGGAGACAAGGGTGTGAATCCGTTGGACGCGGCATGCAAAGATCACGACATCGCCTACAACACCACGCAGACGGATCTGGACGCACGTCACGAAGCAGACAAAAAATTGGAACATGCAGCTTTCGAAAGGTTCGTGAGCAGAGACGCATCGCTGGGTGAACGGGTCGCCGCACTGGGTACCACCATCGCCATGAACACGAAACAAAAATTGGGGTGGGGTATATAAATAACATACCGTAAAAAAACTACACAAGAAAAAATCTCAGAATATATATATAAATAACATACCGTGAAAATAACACATAGAGCATCAACATGAAGCCCAAGGGTGTCGTGTACCAGATACCATACTCCAATCTAAAAAATCTAGGTGCTCTCGATGGGTTACTCACCAAGAAACAACGCGAGAAGAAACGTTCTTGCTTGTCGAAAGGACACGGAATGAAATTACTGCTCAGCACACCTCAATTGAAAAGATTGCAGCGTTCGCGGAAACAGCAAAAAATCGGAGGTTTCATATTCAGCATCCCCGCCATCCTGGCAGCATTGGGGGCCGTGGGAAGTTTGGCCGGCGGAAGTGCCGCCATCGCGAAAACCGTCATCGACTCGAAGAAGAACAAAGCGGAATTGGAAGAACAGAAACGTCACAACCTGGCCATGGAGAAGAAAGGGGGGAAGGGCGTGATGAAGAAGTTTAAAAAAAAGAAACAACAGCACTCACCAACCGATACATTGAATCTCTGATCGGACCGTTACGAATCAAACACTTCAGAGGAGTTTTCATGTCCGACTCGTTACCTTCAAGCGTTAAAAGAAGAGAATGCGGAGTAGTCAACTTGGACGGTCAAGAAAATCCAGGCACGCATTGGATATGTTACCACAAAAATAATGATAAAGCATTCGTTTTCGATTCTTTCGGAGGTGTTCCACCTACAAATTTAATTCATTATCTGAAAACGAACAAAACCTCTATATACTACAACGACGAACGCATTCAAAATTTCGGAGACGTGAACTGCGGCCATCTCTGCCTCTCCGTGCTCGCGTTTCTCTCTAAAATAAATAACCCTACGATCGAGGATTTCCAGAAAGCATTGTGGAACCTCAAACAGCATCACTAGGATGGGTGTGTTCCATCTCACGAGCGAATCTTCAATCTTGAAACTCACGCTGCACGACGACATCGTCTATCCTAAATCCGTGGCTCTGCGTGCATTCTACAGCATGTACCTCATACCTAACGTCACGCAGCACAACAACAAAATTAGCGTCGGAAGCGAACACATCGTCGTCACGCCAGGACAATACAATCTTTCCACTTTGCAAGCTCAATTACCCAAAGGCACATACCTTTCTCAAAATTCGGTCACGCACAGAGTGGAAATCCTATCCGCGACGGAGACCGTGGACCTGGGCACCATGGGAGAACTTTTAGGTTTCGAGAACAACCACCCAAAACTCGAAGCTGGCATCAAGCACGTAGCAACCAACATTCCTAAATTCTTGGCCATAGAGACTCTGAACGTACACTGCAACGTGGCGGAAGGTATGATCACGAAATCTTCGGACGGATTATTAGGAAGTCACAAGCAGACGGGAATCATAGCCACTTTCAAACCAAGTTCCGAGTTCATGGAACCGATCATCTACACGCCCTCTTCGCCGATCTATTTTCCAGTATGTCGCAACCGCATAGACGACATAGAGTTGGTGGTGACGAACGAGAAAGGAGACGTGGTGGATTTCGCAGGTGCCACTACGACGGCCATCGTGGAGATCAACGTATAATAAATAACCATACATGTAAAATGGAGCAAATCGAAAGTTACGAATTGCAATCTTTCCCTCCCAACCGTCGCACGTTCGCCAATCTGAACGAAGCGAACAGGGAGATCGAATACGACGTGGACGTAGGCGACGGGTTCATTCATCCTCACAGAGCGGACCTCTACCTTCAATTCGACGTGGTGAAGAAGGAAAGCGGAGACGCGTTTCCTGCAGCAGCAAACTTGATACTCGTGGACAACTTCGTGCCTCACCTGTTCTCGCAGGTGGAGGTGAGAAAACACAACACCGTCATCGACAGAATAGATTATCCAGGCATCACGTCGACGGCAGTGGGAACGTTGAAATTATCCAAAACGGACGCAGCGTACTACCAGGCCGGGGGATTCGAAGCCGGGACCAAAATATCGACGAGAAGTGACACGGTGCTCTTTCCCATGCGTCTGCTGCCTGGTTTCTTCTCGGACTACAAGGAGATCATGTGGAAGGGAGGGCTGAGGGTCACGTTTCGAAGAGCGGCCAACGACAACGACGCACTAATGCGATACGCTACTTTGGGTCCGGACGGCACCACGCCGATAGCCAACACTTTACCCGAAGCAGCGAAATGCGTCATCCGGAGCATGGAATTGAGAATGCCGGTGGTGGAATACGAAACGAACTACGCCCTCAAGTACAAAGCGGAGATCTTGAAAAGTCCGCAGGTGCCGATTCACTTTCACGGTTACCAGTGCGTGCAGAAGATGGCGTCGGGAAGTCACATGGAATTCGACGTGACGACACAGTTCAACAACATACAGTTCGACATGCCAGATTTCGTCGTAGTGCTTTTTCAGACCGGACGCGATAACGATCAGGAAAAAGATTCCAGCAAGTTCGACGACTGCAAAATCAAGAACGTTTACCTCAAAAATGGACGCAACGAAGTGTTCCCGCGCGAGAATTACAACCTCGACGTGACCAAAAACGATTACCTCAAACTTTACGAAGCTTACACGGCTTACAAACGCGTGACCGAAGGAAGCGTGGACGTGTACTACGCGCCCAGCGAATTCAAAGCACGGAGACCCATGACCGTCATCAACACCACGAAAAGAAAGCAAGTGGTGGTCAACGATCGTACCAACATCAAGATTGTATGCGAGTTCCACGATGCCTTGCCTGCAGATACTCTGTGCAGTGTCATTCTTATTGCAGAGAAAACATTTGTGTATGACGTCAAGAATGAAAGAGTGACTGAACAGTTTTAAATAAATAAAAAAAAAAATAGCACACAATAAGAAATATGGAATTTTATATATATAAGTGCAAATTGCAATTAGCAGTTTCCAGAAGTTTAATTTTGCTGTGCCATGCATGCATGTAATCGAGGAAGTGGAAGTAAATTAAAATTGTTTTTTTTCGTATTGCCTATTACTTTTTGTTGCACTCTGGGCAGGTCTTACTAGTTTGGAGGCGATAGTGGCCCCACGGAAGTGTATGGACCCCACATTCAAGAATACACCTCTTGTCGTCGTGTGCATCCAGAGCAACTTTCCTGACAATATTAGTTGTAAGCACATGATCGACGCTTTGGATACGATGCTCTTTTTGTAGAATGGGCGATTTTGTTCTGAGGCACTCGAGGTAATCCTCAAACTTGAGGTGCTCCCGAACCACTTGCCTGCTTACACCCTTTGCCTTTTTTGTTACAGAACCCTCAGCCCGGACCGCATAGGCTTTGGCACGAAGTCCAGCAAACTCCACAATCACATCCCCGTCTTTCTCGTCCTTGAGTTTGCCGGGTATTTTTTTGTTCCGGGGCAGAATTCCATACCGGTTTAGCTGGGGATAGCCCGATGTGTCGAAGAGCTTGACAAGAGCTGGAACTTTGGCTATATCACCATACGCATCGGCCGTGCGAACATGGTACACCAAGCTGTCTGTGTCTGTGTAGAGGAGCGAGATATTGTGGTTGTAGTGTGCACGTAGTATGCCGTAATATGTCTCGAACATGCACAACTTGCTCAGATCCAAAACTGTAGCTCCCACATAGATGGGCTTGTTGAGTAGCACCTTGCCCCGGTTCATGTGAATCAGAGACATCTGTTCGTTGTAAATTGTTCGAGACCTGAACAGCGGGCTTGCAACAAGTCGACGACACTGTGTTTTCTTCGTCACCAACCTCACATCAACGCGATTTCGCACATTCTCCATGGTCTTCCCAAATACCGCATTGTTCATTAATTTGAAAAAATCGCGATCAAGTTCCGAAGTGGCATCAGTGCGATGTTTGGTGTTCAGTTCGATGTACGGCTTCAACCATGGAGACTGCCTGAACAAGAGCACGTGGTAAACTGCTTTGACCGAGACCCCTTGCTGCATTAACCACTGGAGGTTCCGGTAGTGTAGCACATAACGCTTTTTGGGCTCCAAGTCCATGACGAGCTTCGGTTGATCCGAGCCAGGTGGACACTTGACTTCCGGAGCAGGCGAAAGGTCACAGAATGTATCCTGCAGCTTCTCGGGGAAGTCAAGGTCCACCTCGGCAAAAAACCCAAACTCGTCGCACTCTTTTTCGATGTCGTGGTATAAAGGATCAACCAACTTAAACTGTCCTGTTGGGAGTGGCTGCATCATGGAGTGCCCGTAAAGATTATTCACATCAGTGTACATGATGTAGCTTGATGGTTGGGAGGGGTCGTAACCAGTGGCCATGTGGTGATTGTTGGCGTGTGCGAAGCGTTGCGACACTTGGACCATGCCGCCCCGGATAGCTCTCTCGATGAAAAGCATGATATCATTATCGGAGATAAGTGAAAGTTTAACTTTAGTCAGCAGGAGCATGGCCGACCATGCCAGTCCAGGAAGGCTGTAAAAATATACAGGGTCCAGGTTGTAAATTTTTATCGCAGTTGCCCGAAACGCCTGGAACACATCGGCAAGAAGCGTCACATCAAGCTTCAGGTATGCATCGTGGTAATCACCGAAAGTTCGGCAACCCAACTTGACCCACATAGACTGAGCATGCTTGTACTCCTCGTCGGTAATACCTGAACCTCTCAGTTGGCTGTAGAACTTATCCTGGGGAGGCAGCAACTCTTCTTCGAACTTGGAAGGGTCGGTGACGTATTCGTAGGGGTAGACCCCTTTACGTCTGATGAGTGCGACATCTAAGTTCGGGAAACTTGATGTGGTAATGGCTAGTTGGTCGTCTCTGAGCTTCCCAGCAAGAGCATCGAGGCTTGCCTGGAGGAACCTCAGAGAGTCGAGGAACCGAAGCTCGATGCTGCTGCTTGAGTCGGGGATCGGCACCCACTTGCTGATGCTAATATAACGTTCCTCGTTCTGTGCCAGGACATTGATTCTCGCATTGTCGTACCCTAGATGTGTAACCAAGTGATGGAAATCATATCCCGAGCCATTGTGAAAAAAGACCGGTATGAAGCGCGGGTCCCTGGCTCTCAAGTTACATCTGTTGCACCACGGGCCAATGTAGCTTCCGCTCCCATAATGGTCATGGTGGTGGACCTTTTTGTTATCGTCAGTGAAGACCGAGTTGCAAACAGGACAATTTAGAGCCATTTCGTGCTGATGCTTGTCTTCCGGAGACAGAGGCAGCATGGGCTTGGGGGCCAACAGCACCTTCCCTATCTTGATGCCTTCCTGTTGCTTTCTCTCCAGGAAGTGTTTGACCGGGTCGGGACCGCGATACACATAGGGCTCGGAGGCAATATGTTGGTCTCGCCACACCACAACATAGGAGTAACTCGAGGCCTCGTGGATTTGGAAAGGAATGGTAGAGGATGTTTCGGGGTTGGGCTCGCAGTTAGACAGAGGTTGAAGAAAGGCCTCGAAGTCTGCTACAATATAGGCAGGATGCTTCACCATAGCACTGTGCATGCGAAAACACTCTACTGCACCAGGTTCGGGCAGGATAGTTCGTGCAGGCTTGTTGGTACCACAGTAGAACATGTGGCGAGCTAGCTTCTCAGCAGCAATGTTGGGACCTCTGATGCGCCGGTAATCCTGCTGTTCTCGATTATGAAATGTAGCCAAGCACCTGCGACACACCTCGACGTGGCGACTATCACTGCTCCGTTGGGTCGAAACAAGCCGAGAGAGGGAACGGATAAGGGTGTAATGGTGATGGGTTTCGTCCTTGATGAGCAGGAGGTTGATTTCTCGTACCTCGTTGTTGTTGCTCACGTTGCTCACCCGGATGGGGTGGACCTCATTTTTGTTCTCGGTGAGACCGTAAACATTGATGGCTAATTGTAGGCCCAACAAGTCACGAGCACGAACCTCAAACTTGCGAATATGCGAGACTTCTACAGGGTAGGCAATCCCGGCCATTGCATCCTCCAGTTCCGACTCATACTGCTTGTAGTGTGCAACATAGCGTGGACTGTTTTCCCTAGGTATAGGGTGTAATGCTGCCAGCACCGACCAGAGGAAGCATTTGGTGTCTTTGTTCTGAATATTGAGAACAGCTTTTCTTGCTTCAACCTCGGGTGGCAGGGCAATATAGCTAGACCCTGCCAGTGGCAGGGACTTGCTAAGTTTCAGACAAAGTTCGTGGGGGTCGCCACACAGCGAACCGCCCGAGCCTTTAGCCTGATGCTCCTCGTGCTTTGCCACAAACTCCTCGACAAACTTGTCGTAGATGCTGTCGAGGTCAGTGATATCTGCCTGATGCAGTGTTTTTGCTTTTGTGGCATGGAAGAATTTATATATTTCATCAGACGGTTTCTTATACTTGCAGCATAGCACAGCATAGAATTTAGTGGAGTATGTAGCCAATGCATCGTTGAGGATGGATATTATCTTAGCTCGCTCGCTCTCCAGAAAACTACGCACATCGCAGAAGCTGTCTGATGTTATGTTAAAGTCTTCTAATAAATGCTCAAACGCAAATCGGTCTGCTTTCTTCGCCAGCTTGACGCGTTTGGCAGGTGGCGATGCATCGAGGGAGGTTACTTCTACCTTTCGCTTGGAAGGTTGCGGTAGAGATGTTCCAGTGCTCTTGCAAGTAAGCTGGTGTCGCTTGAAGTTGGCAATAGAAAAATTTTTTCCACACTTAGAGCACAGTTTGGTTGCACATATTCGCTTTCCCGGCACACAAGTACGACAGTGTCTTTGAAAATTTTTACTTGACACAGCAATTTGGCACGTAGGGCAATTTTTTTCAGAACGCATAATGCAGAGATTTTTTGGGGGTATGTTATTTAATACCTAATGCTGTGCAATGCAAAATATAATTGTTAATTTTTTTTTTAACTATTTTCTATGACCTTATTTGGGTTTTTTTTTCGCCAAATTATATGCTTCTAGTCTCCTATACAATACAATATACGAACAATATTGTCAACAGTATCATATTTGAGCAGGTCGCTTGTCACCTAAACACTACAGCTCACAGGTCGGCAAAATCTGACATGAAAGCAGATAATACGCTTAAGTCTTATTTATATGTAATTTTCACGGGCGTACAATATTGTCAACAGTATCATATTTGAGCAGGTCGCTTGTCACCTAAACACTACAGCTCACAGGTTGGCAAAATCTGACATGAAAGCAGATAATACGCTTATGTCTTATTTATATGTAATTTTCACGGGCGTACAATATTGTCAACAGTATCATATTTGAGCAGGTCGCTTGTCACCTAAACACTACAGCTCACAGGTTGGTAAAATCTGACATGAAAGCAGATAATACGCTTAAGTCTTATTTATATGTAATTTTCACGGACGTACAATATTTGTCAACAGTATCATATTTGAGCAGGTCGTTTGTCACCTAAACACTACAGCTCACAGGTTGGCAAAATCTGACATGAAAGCAGATAATACGCTTATGTCTTATTTATATGTAATTTTCACGGGGGTACAATATTGTCAACAGTATCATATTTGAGCAGGTCGCTTGTCACCTAAACACTACAGCTCACAGGTTGGTAAAATCTGACATGAAAGCAGATAATACGCTTAAGTCTTATTTATATGTAATTTTCAAGGGCGTACAATATTGTCAACAGTATCATATTTGAGCAGGTCGTTTGTCACCTAAACACTACAGCTCACAGGTTGGCAAAATCTGACATGAAAGCAGATAATACGCTTATGTCTTATTTATATGTAATTTTCACGGGCGTACAATATTGTCAACAGTATCATATTTGAGCAGGTCGCTTGTCACCTAAACACTACAGCTCACAGGTTGGTAAAATCTGACATGAAAGCAGATAATACGCTTAAGTCTTATTTATATGTAATTTTCACGGACGTACAATATTTGTCAACAGTATCATATTTGAGCAGGTCGTTTGTCACCTAAACACTACAGCTCACAGGTTGGTAAAATCTGACATGAAAGCAGATAATACGCTTAAGTCTTATTTATATATAATTTTCACGGGCGTACAATATTGTTAAGAGCGTCAGTTTCCGTAGAGCTCTCTTTTTCCATCTTCCCTCTATACAGTGAAGCTGTAGAAGACACAATTAGCTAACCTAGCATACAACATACTTTCCTAATTAATATGGATATTGTCACACATTCCTCTTATTTTATACTGTTGTAAATGGAAAAGATTATGTACGGTAAATGTTTTGTACATTATAGGGAAAAAATGCAAAATATCCCCCAACTTTAATTCGATCCGCCTCTGAATCGAATTTTTACATATTCTCACGCCGGCACATATGTTGTTCTATTTTGCTTCTTTTACTTGCCTTGCTTAATTAACTCTCGCTAATTAGCATTTTTTTTTTTGAAGAAGTCAACTAGAACAACATATGGCGGTATGAGAAATATGCAAATTAAAGAATATTTTAGTAATATAAGGGCCCTAGCAATTAGCTTCGTCGACTAAGAGTACTCTTTTAAACATCTTCAGCTATCGTATTACTACGTGAAGACGTTTAAAATGTTTGGGTGTTGAAAAAGTTTGACCTATTTTTTATTTCTATTGTTTGCTAATAGATGGCGCTAATAGTACCCCCTCCCCTCCCTCTCCCCTCTTCTCCTCTGCTGTATGACAAATAGCACAAACATAAAAATCAAGATTTTGGAGAACAAACCATAAAATTTGCATGCATCTGATGTCGAACTAGGAACTTTATCTTTCGGGGAGTCAACATTATTTTTTTACTCAGTCGTCATATAACATGAACACACGCAAACATTCACATCTGCTTTTCATTATTTCGTGTTCGGTAAGTACAAGTATATTCTTACATAAATTATTGTTTAATTTAATAAATTGTAAACTCGGAGCCTGCTATACTAACACTCCTTCTGTCTATTGAAAGCGAATGTTGCGTGCATACGGAAATAACACAGAAAAAAAAAAGCGGATGCAAGCAATTTAAAATCAGTGGAGCAAGGTTAGTATTACGAGAGCGTAAAAACATGTGCTTTCATTCAACTTCGAAAAATAAGAATAAATGTGTGCATACAGAACACATATGCTTTCTTTTCACAGTTGTAAAATCATATAAATTGTACATGAAGTAAGTTACGGGAAGGCTCTCTCTTTTATGTCTGTGTATATGTATGTTGTACAATTAGGTACAAGTATTGTACAATTAGGTACAAATTGTTGTACAATTATTTTCCCCAGTTGTCCAGTTGGAGTTGGGGGCATAACACTGGTACTATTTGTAATCACAGTGCTTACTCATGTATTTTGTTTAATATTTTATTTCAAATTTACTGTCAGAAACTAGTGTTGCCAGTTCCTGGATGTAGGTTTACCTACTCTGTTGGTTGTCACTGTCAAGCTTCCAGTATTCGTACAGCATAAAAAGCTATAACCCCCCTCTCAAAATATATACATTGTATACGCCAAGATGCTCAATAGCCTAGCAACACATCATGAAAAAACATGCCAAGAGGACCCAGTGGGTTTATAAGTCAGTGCTGCCAACTCCTATTTGTAGGTTAGCTTAACCTGTAAAAAATCATATAGTAGAATTTTTGTAGAGTGGGTAGGCAACACCGACGAGTCTTGAATTATTATTTGAGGCTCGTCGGTGTTGCCAATTTCTATTTGTAGGTTAGCTTAGCCAGTAAAAGATCATATAGTGGAATTTTCTTCGGATGGGTTGGTAAAACCCAAGCCTCAAAAAAACATCCAATAGAGTTGCCAAATATAAAAAAAGGACAATAGGTCCCCCTCATAAAAGGCTACAGTAAAAACCCACAGTGTCGCCAACACTAGGCCCCCAACAGTGTTGCCAGACATAAAAAATACATGGACCCCTCAGACCTTTTAATAAAAATTTACAGTGAAAAAAACCCAGTAGGTTAACAACACTGTCAAAAAATCTACGGTAGTGTTGCCAGATGTAAACAGGGGGCAATAGACCCCCCCTCATAAAAGGCTACAGTAAAAACCCACAGTGTTGCCAACTCTGTGCCCTCAAAATATACATCATAAAAAGCTACGACGAGCCTCAAATGATGATTCGAGCCTCAGTGAAAAAAAAACCAGTAGGTTAACAACACTGTCAAACTACGGCAGTGTTACCAGATGTAAACAGAAGGCAATAGACCCCCCTCATAAAAGGCTACAGTGGGCCCACAGTGTTGCCAACTCTGCCCTCAAAATATACATCATAAAAGGCTACGACGAGCCTCAAATGATGATTCGAGCCTCAAATGATTATTCAGTACCGGGCCACCTGCACTACTAAAGCAAAATAACAAAATATTTTGTAAATATTTTTCACTATTTTTGCATGATCAAATACAATGAAGATGTGTCTTTCTTTCAAATAATAGTAATTTTGTAAAATAAATCACTATTTATAACATTTTCTTAATCATTCTCAAGAAAACAATAGAATTATATATTTTGTAAGATTACGAAGAATTTAGACGAACTGAATTTGTTCACCTTGAAGAACATTTTAAAGAGACATACATTTTATATTCATACAACCCAATTGAAGTAATTGAAATGAAGAGCTCGGGTAAGTGACATTTTGCTAATTTCTGAGTTCATTAAGAAAAAAGGTTATTAGAAACTATACTGTAGATAAATTGTTTTCGTGTTCTGTTTACCAATTTCAGGAGGCTTCAGTGAGTCCAATGCAAATTGTATGGCATGGCAATTTCACTCAAAAATTACCAAAATGTTACTTACCATATTTTACAAACAAGCCTTCAATTCGTAGTCCTTTTGAAAATGCCCTTTCCCTTCCTGGCAGATTAAAGTTGGGGCCCCCTTGACTGGTAAGCAGTAAGAGATGTGGATTGCCATAACAACCGCGAAAGGGATTATGCGCGAAAGTGACATTTTCGCGGTTAATCCGTTTCGCAATTGTTCCTTTCGCGTATATTCCGTTCGTGGTTAATCTTTTCGCGCTTGTTCCTTCGAGTTTATTGCGTTCGCGCTTAAATCCGTTTCGCGGTTATTCCACCGCCCCACAGATGTTCATCGGGATCGTCAGGAGCTCTTGGGAAGCGACTTTCATTACGGAGACAGTCAAAGTGTGGTGCATGTGATAAAAGGTGGGGGAACTGGGGCTGCCGCTAAGGCATTGCTATAATGAAGAATAAGTGTTCTCATTTAAGGAAGAAAGCAAGTTATCTAATAAACATTTAACAATAATCTACAAGCTTTTGGTGCATTAGTTTCCCAAGTTCTTTTGACTTCCTTCATTTCCAGCAGCAAATGTAGCAGTTGCAGCTTAGGAGGTAAAGGTGTACTACCATTTAGACATGCAAATACCGGGTATTTCATAAATGGGTTACAAAAATGTATTGGGCAAGTAAACTATTGAACTTACGTTCATGTAACCAGTCTGGAACGATCGAGTTTGTGCGTGTATGTTTTGTTAATCTGAGAGTTCATATTCCTGCCGCTAGGCGACACTCAAATCACCCACATCACTCACAGTGTTTTGTGCAATGTTTCGGTCACCAAGATCACCGGATCTTACACCGTGTGACTGCTTTTTGTGCGGTTTCATCAAAGACAGGCTATTCGTATCACCGATGGGGCATGATATGGCAGCCCTAGATGTTGATGCGAGTGTTGCAAGAAGTAGTCTATCGTATGGGTGCGTGCCCTGTCACCCGTGGTGCACACATTGAACATTTGAAGGTGTAAAATAAAGAAACTGTTAGAGTTTCTCGTTCGTTCTGGACTGGTTTCATTAACGCAAGTATAATACTTTACTTGCAATATTTTTTGTAATCCCTCAATTATTTATGAGACACCCGGTTTGTAACATAATATTGTTAATTTACTCAATGGTTTGATAGAGAAAATTATAACATTAGTGTATGTTCTTGTGACTTTTGCTTCGCTATGGAGAATTTGCCAAAATACATGACGCAAGTGGCCATTATATTCATTTAAACCCATGCACATTACGCGGCGACACATACCGTGAAGGTCAGAGTCTACACTCAGGTAAAAAGGTAAAGTGTTCCCTTGTGCATATCACCACGCCTTGAAGGCGTATAGGGGGTGTGGGGGTAACGCCCCACACTTTCTTGATCCGGTCGTGAGTGGGGTGATGTGATCAGCATCACGCCCCTGACCGCCTTTACCCCCCAGGGTTTTCCCCAGGTACCCATGTTATTCGACGCTAGGTGGGCGCCGGGGCCGCTTCCATCGTTAGAAAAGTTCCCGGATTTGAACCGGCCGGGGATCGAACCCGGGACCTTTAGCATGGTAGTCAGACGCGTTACCAACTGAGCCACCGCGGCCACACTCAGATAACTAACTGCATCATATCGATTGATGCACCAGAATGCATCGATTGATGCACTAAAGTGTGTTTTATAGCTTCTTCAAAGAATCAGATTCACATTTGATGCATTTTTGTATGTCGTGAAAGAAACACCACAGTGCATCAATTGATTCGAGTTAGGATTTATTTCAGTTCAAGATACACTACAATGCATCCGTTGATGCGTTTTGATGCAGCTTGGTGCGTTTTGATGCACCAGAATGCATATTTGTTTGATGACGCACTTAAACGTTTCGTCTGAGCTACATAAACTCTGTAGCTCAGACCAAACGTTTAAGTGCATCATCCAAAAGGATGCAGGAAAGTGCATCAAGGAACATCAATTGATGCATTGAAGTGCATATCGACTGAGATAAATCCTCACTTGAATCAAATAATGCAGGTTGGTGTTTCTTTCACGACATACAAAAATTCACCCAAATGCATCAAATGTGAATCTGATTCTTTGAAGAAGCCATAAAACATTCTTTAGTGCATCAATCGATATGATGCATTTAGTTTTCTGTGTGTACCTGTCGACTGCTGGCCTCACTGTCACCTGTCGAGATGGGAGATCATCCAAGCAGTTTCCGAGTGACGAGTGGTCAGCAGGACGAACCCGCAGTCGTTGTACGTTTTCTATGAACGAGTTACGCTACTCCTTTGTAGTTCCCCAATTTCCTCACGATGGCCCCATACACAGGCCGAAATCTCAGGAGAGAATTTGTTACGCTCCCCCAGGAGACTAAAATCCGCGCGCGTCCCTTAGCCATAGACGTAGTTAGGTAGGGGCTAGGGGGGTTAAGCCCCTCCCAGAGCCTGACATTAGCCTCCCCAAACGCATGCGGCATATGCACAAAATAATAAGGAAAGAGAAACGGCACAAAAATAATTAGAAAATTCAACATGAATCTTCCATGTGTTACTCTTGCGGTGGGGCAGTCACATTTACGGAAAGACTTTCAAATTATGTTCAATAAAATTCAAAATTCAATATATCACCGTCATTTCTCTTGATATTCCACCTTGAAGCGCATTGTAAGCAAATTTGTGGAGTTCAAACAATAGCAGTTTGACACACTTACATACGCAGGATTTCTTTTCGGAGGGGCTTGGAATGGTAAAGCTGGATATTACACATCTGCTATGCAGCGGGGGTGGGGGGGGCACACTGTAAACTATTTAATAATTACCCTTCTTAGTCCTAAATGTTGTTCAAAGACAAAAAATTGAAATCCCAGTGCGGAGTTTCATTTAACAATTTGGTTTCTTCGGAGTTCTTTGTTGCTTTCATTTGAAAAAAAAATGATTTTCCCAAAATGTTTGGAGGAGCTGTAGCCCCATTAGCCCTCCCTGCGTACGCCAGTGGTTTCGCAAATGGAGTTTTTCAACAATGACATCCTACAGTTGAGTTTCTTTGAACATGAAAAAGAGGAGAGACTTCAATGGAATAGCAGTTTTGATGGGGAAAAGGCGTCAACAAAATTGTGAAGTTCAAGGAAGTGCGTACTGGCCATTTAAAGAACTACACCTGAATTTCGTGTAAATGTAAATGTGTCACGATCCTTTAGAAGCGATCCAAACGCGCGCAATCTCTTTTATTAAGTGACCATTGCAGTTATTAATCGCTCCTTTCCAAGTTTTTTGTGTACGTTGCGCCATGTCATGCAAATTCTCCAAAATGACATTAACAGATTCTCTGAATGGTGTAAGCGATGGAAACTATCCACAAACCCTTCTAAATGCTCATACATAACAATTTCATTGAAACAAAACATTCTTGAAGTCAATTATACACTCACCGACCTCCCTCTAGCAAAAGAAGCACAACCCCGAGATCTAGGTATCCTCATAGATTCAAAACTAAATTTTGATAATCACATATCAACCATCACAAAAAAGGCAATGCGTATGCTAGGCCTACTTTACAGATTCATCGAAATCAATAACCCGAAAGCACTTTCCATTTACTTCAAGACATTTGTGTCCCCCATTCTAGAATATTGTTCACCAATCTGGAATAGGGATGGCCAAACGGATCCGGATCCGAAAAATCCGGATCCATTTGGATCCGGATCCGGATCCAAAAGTTACGGATCTGGATCCGGATCCGAAAATTCCGGATCCGGATCCCGGTCTGAAAGTTTCGGATCTGGATCCGGATCTGAAAACTTCCGAGAGTTTCGTATCTCAATCCCATTATAATATTACCACACCTTAAAAGGTATTATGATCTTCGATTACAAAGAAATTTTTCGTTAGTCCTACAAGAATTTTTTTCAAGTGTTGTTCCTAAAATACTTTGCTACGCATCGGCTAACACACTCGTGCACACATGTCAGAGGTGATTTTGTAATTGCCATTGAAACGAATATGTATTCATTCGAATGTATTGGAAATGAAAACACACATAAATGTGAGACATTCCATTCCAGGATGAAACCTTTAACACATATAACAAGATAGAAATGTTATACAAAAATTATACAATTGTTCTACAGTTACAGTTTTACAAATTAAAATAAAACATTATAATATATGCAGTGTTAAATAATTACAAAGTGTAAGACTAACAAGGGAGGTTATCTAAGTGTCCCCCTCCGATTTCCATGAAACTTGGCAGTATAGTGGGGCCCAAAGGAAGAATTACGTGTTTTTTTGATTCAGCTAAAAAACGGTTTTAGGGGGGAAAACCCCCTCAAATATCAAGATGAGGACAAATTGAAGTGAGGATCGGACCCCTGTGTACCCCTCCGATTTCCATGAGACTTAGCAGGTGTGTGTATAAACGGGCCCAAATGAAGAAATACGTAGTTTTTTTTGTTTCGGCTAAAAAACTGTTTTAGGGGGCAACCCTCAAATGTCAATATGAGGACAAATTTAAGTGGGCATTTGACTTATGTGTCCCCCTCCGATTTCCATGAAACTTGGCAGGTGTATAGTGGGGCCCAAAGGAAGAAATTTTTGTTTCAGCTTAAAAACGGTTTTACAGTGCGAAACCCACTCAATTGTCAAGATGAAGACACATTGAAGTGGGGATCTGACCCCTGTGTTCCCCTCCGATTTCCATGAAACGTGGCAGGTGTATAGAGGGGCCCAAAGGAAGAAATACGTGTTTTTTTGTTTCGGCTAAAAAACTGTTTTTGGGGGCAAATCCCGCCTCAAATGTCAAGATGAGGACAAATTGACGTGGGGAACATCTGACCCCTGTGTCCCCCTCCGATTCCCATGAAATTTGACAGGTGTATAGAGAGGCCCTATGCCCCCTGTTTCTTCCTATGCCATATTTACGTGGTTTCGGGGTCAGATCCCCACTTCAGTTTCTCCTCATCTTGACATCTGAGGGGGGGCCTCTATACACCTGCCAAGTTTCATGGAAATCGGAGGGGGAGACTTAGACCTCCCTTGTAAGTGTATTAATTAATTACAAATCGCGCACACACTATATATATATATATATATACAGGGTGACTGGTAATTAGATGTATTCCCTGAAAGGGGTTAAAGTAGAGACAATTTGCAATAAATTTGACCATATGATACCCCGCCCGAAAATTAGTAGTTTTCGAGATAATCGAATTGCAATTGCTTTTTTAAAAAAATGACAATTTTCCAGATAAAAAGATGAATTGAGAAAAAACTGCTCATTGTATGGAACTTATTTTAGCATTTTCTGATAGCTAACAAATAAGTGGTTTGTTGAAAAAAAAAAGTTTTCCCAAATAACAATCACATGTAAGTACCGGGTGGGTCTAAACTTACAAGTGATGATAAAAAAATGCACCCTTAGTTTACTTGGCAACGTATTAATAACAAAAATGGTAAGACACGAAGCGTACAAATTACTTAAATTACTTCCTTGTAACATCTGCTATCCAACAAGGTACAAATGTTGGCAACATTCACATTTGTGTACAAGAAATAATACTTCATTCATCTTCATGTGAATGGAATCAATGAACAATACAATTAAAGAACATTACACGTCTTGCTCAAAGTGGGCACCTCCGTTACGAATGCAGGCACGCAGGTTTTTACGGACATTTGGTCTCTTACCTCGTGATGTGATGGTGTCCTTGATGTGTTGACCAGCTGTTAAGATCCTCTCCCTGAGCTCTTCTTCCGAGTTTACTGGTGTCTTGTCAAGTGGCTCCAAATGTAAAAGTCGCAAGGCCTCAAATCGATCGAGGGATCGAGCTGGGCAGTCATCATGCTGATAAATCATGTCACGTCTTGTAGCTAGAGGCACATCCTCCAACAACATTACCATCCCGTTCCTCAAAAAATGTTCATAAGTGATGCCATTTAAAATTTGGGGCAGGAAAAATGGCTGAATCAAATGATTGTTGATTACGCCCATCCATACTTCTGCCTGGGCGTGCGATAGTGGCTGGATGAAAATTACCCAAATAAATGGATTGGCCGAGGTGGCCCGATTCCATGGCCGGCTCGATCCCCCGATTTGAAGCCTTGCGACTTTTACATTTGGAGCCACATGACAAGACACCGATAAACTCGCAAGAAGAGCTCAGGGAGAGGATCTTAACAGCTGGTCAACACACCAAGGAGGGCCTCCCCGATGGCGCAGTGGTAGCGTCGTCGCCTTGTAATCAAGGGGTCCCGGGTTCGATACCCGGTGGAGGCACAAGTGGTTCGGATCCCACTTTAAACTGTAGGTCCAGTCCCGATTAGCCTTACTGTGCATAAAGTGGACTTAAAACAATAAATCAACCAACCAACACACCAAGGACACCATCACATCACGAGTTAAGAGACCAAATGTCCGTAAAAACCTGCGTGCCCGCATTCGTAACGGAGGTGCCCACTTTGAGCAAGACGTGTAATGTTCTTTAATTGTATTGTTCATTGATTTCTTTCATATGAAGATGAACAAAGTATTATTTCTTATATACAAATGTGAATGTTGCCAACATTTGTACCTTGTTGGATAGCAGATGTTACAAGGAAGTAATTTAAGTAATTTGTACGCTTCGTGTCATACCATTTTTGTTATTAATACGTTGCCAAGTAAACTAAGGGTGCATTTTTTTATCATCACTTGTAAGTTTAGACCCACCCGGTACTTACATGTGATTGTTATTTGGGAAAACTTTTTTTTTTCAACAAGCCACTTATTTGTTAGCTATCAGAAAATGCTGAAATAAGTTCCATACAATGAGCAGTTTTTTCTCAATTCATCTTTTTATCTGAAAAATTGTCATTTTTTAAAAAAAACAATTGCAATTCGATTATCTCGAAAACTACTAATTTTCGGACGGGGTATCATATGGTCAAATTTATTGCAAATTTTCTCTACTTTAACCCCTTTCAGGGAATACATCTAATTACCAGTCACCCTGTATATATATATATGTATGTATGTATATTATATATATACCGTATATATATGTATATTAGCAGATAACAATATGTTATAAGCACATTCTTACTTTCCAAAGAAGCGCATGTGGGATGGCAAAACGGATCCGGATCCAAAAGTACCGGATTCGGATCCGGAACTAAAAATTCCGGATCCGAAAGTACCGGATCCGGATCCGGATCTGAAAATTCCGGATCCGCAGATCCGGATCCGAAAAATTTTAGGATCCGGATCCGACAGGATCCGGATCTGGCCATCCCTAATCTGGAACATGGCTGCCCATTCCTATACCTCCAAAGATCGAGAGTGTTCTTAGCTTTTTCCTCTCCATCGTTCGATATAGAATGCCCTGCCCTGAGACACCTGCCTAAGACAGATCTGCTTGTAAAACTGCATATTAATACTCCAGAAACTCGTAGATACATTGCAGATATGAAATTGCTATACAAGATCATAAATGGAAACTTAAGATGCAGCATCCCACTCCACGAACTCCCACTCAGAGTGTCTAGACATGAAACACGGAGCAAGGAAACTTTCCACACTACAACTCCCAGGCTCTCACTCATACAACGTTCACTATTCCATAGGCTACCGAATCAGTTCAATATAATCTCAAACCAAATAGATATATTCGCTTCATATCCATCTTTTATCAGCAACATAGAAAAAATTGTACATAAGTAGTGCTTTTGTGAAACTGATCTTTTTACCTTGGTACTTTTTTGGCTAGTTTTATTTTTGTTTATTTTATATTATCCGTTGTTTTGTTTTTAATCTTAGTCTATTGTTTTATTGTTGTTTCTTTCTGGTTTAAAATGGCTTCTGCTGTACTGGAAATTTCAATAAATAAATAAATGTCACGAATATGTATGTATGCAGCAGGAGCGTATATTCTAGGCCACCTAGGCTACGAGCTGCGAAGTCTGAAGCCTAGAGAGTATAATGCAGAAGAAACATCGATTAGAAACTTTGAACAAGTGTACCCATTTCAATAAGAAAATAATTGCGATTCTGAAGTTGGAAACCTGAATTCTTGGGAGTTGGAAACCTGAATTCATAGAAGTTGGCAACTTGAGTTAGAAGTTGGCAACCTGAATTATTAGAATTTTGCAACCTGGCTGCCGGTGAGATGGCAACGTGGATTCCTTGAAAAAGTAGACAGCAAGCAAAATTGCTGCCAGTAAACTTTCCGTAACCGGAAAACGGATTTCTTAAAAATTTACAGGAGAAATTACTTACCGAATGCAGTTTTTTTAGACTTGTGGAAGTTCGGTGAATTGTTTTCTCGCATCATTCATTGAATTTTGCCTGTAAATCATGTATTTTTCGATATAAATGCGTGACCGATGCACGAAAGCTGTTGCATTTATTTCCTTCCAGCCGAATGTTGCCTGTGTGTGATGACGTAATCCCGGTCAATCCCGGTCAGTGTTTACAAACACGTGTTTTTGTAACTGAAGAAGGTACGTTTCCGCAAATGGTTTGTGGGGCTATGTGTCAATGGTTCGTCGGGCTATGTGTCAATGGTTCGTGAGGTTGTGTGTCAATGGTTTGTGGGGCTACGCATTTTTTTTTTCTAAACCAATTTTTAACTATTCTAACCTAAACGTGACCCAACCTAACGTAACGTTAAAGGAAATGGTTCGTGGGATTATGTATGAATGGTTCGTGGGGCTATGCGTCAATAGTTTGTGGGGCTACGTAGGTATTTTTGGTTGGAGTGGGGTGGAAACACTGCATGCCGACTACGGTAGTGAAACTGTTACCGCCATTTAGCGTGTTACCGAAGGGAAAAAGAAACGAACAAAACTTACTTCATACGTCGAAAATATAATTATTTCCGTGAAAAAAGCTAAATCCCACCTTCAGCAATGTTTATCAATGCAGAATACGTAAGTTGGAATATGGAAAGTGACTTAAATAGCGAGTTTCAGGCGTTTTCCGGATACGGAAAGTTTACCGCTGCGTCTAATCACGTCTAATAACTTCGGGGGTTCATGCGAGCCTAGTCTTCTATCTTCCTCCATAGCTTAGGACCACGTGCCATTGTGAGATAGTCTAGGTTTTGGACTAAGCGTACGCCACTGGTATGCAGATGCACGGGACTTATTTGTATCATCCATTGTGCTAGGGCGGTTCAGTTGAAACTTGTGTTCAACTCTCTTAGCGACGGGTGAATCTTCTGGATCACTTCTAATGATACTGCTTCAGGGATACAGCTCCCTCCGAAATTTTGAGTTTTCTCAATATTTTCAACTAAAAGCTACGAAGATACCGGAAAAACTCAGAGTGGTAAATGCAAACTCCCCTTAAACTGACCCCCAAAATAACTTTTGAGAGTGGAAAGTGCTAAATATACGAAATATACGACTCCCTAGAAAGCAGGTACGTACTATCCATCATTACAATTCCACCGCCCCCAAAAGAACCTCCTTACGCCATTGGCTCATACTGTTTGTGGAATTAAGCAAAGATGACAGAGTGATTATTCGTTTCTATTATAGAGTTTGTTTAAGTAGAAGTCAGACTTCGGGTTAACACACATAGAATATTGAATTTGGGAAAGAAAATTAAAGGATGTACCTTTTAAAACCTGTCACAGTTGGTGTCCTTTTGAAGTGACCTGACCAGGGAAAAGTTGTTTTGTTGTGAACCCTCTTTCAAAAGTCTACTTTTACAGGATAATTGAATAAATACATCACCTAAATTACAACTTTCTGTATCCTTCACCCGATTATTTAATATAAGTAGGCCTATACCCTTTTCTTATAATTTGTTTAGTCAGACCTTCTCTTCAGGCGCTTATGATGATAATTTTAATAAAAGGTCGACTTTTCAGTAAGCCAACATAGATATCAAGAATAGCTCGCCTGTCGAGAATAATTCAATAACTTTCCAAGTTCTCAATTTTGTAATAGTTCGGAATTTTTCGTTTCCCTAATTCATGTCTTCAGTATACGTTACTGAAGATCCGAAAGGATAGGCGTGACTTGGAGGGGGCAAAAGGTTGAGAGCACAAATCACACCCTGGGAAGATATTCATTTTCAATTGTACAAAAATTTTGAACATTGCATAGTCACTGTATTCGGCTACAGCTGAACAGTCTATTTCTGCAATGAGACGTCTGAAATTATGGCTAAGGTCAACCATGAGGCAAGATACTATTGGACATAGAAAAATAAACTGTAGTGGACCACAAGGAAGTCTTCAGGAATTTACAAATAAAGCAGAACGACAACATCTAGATAAGAAAATTGTGTAATTTCTGTAAAATCTTATTTTGTTCCATGGAACTAATCGCTTTACCTTGCAGCATTATAATTTGTTCATTACCATGAACAAAGGATTACCCAATAACAACACACTAAAAAATATACCTTATTTTTCCTAAGAAGAAATGTGTTCTTTAATAAATTTGCAACCATCTATAAGAGTGTATTTATTCATTTCACACAAGTAACACTCAACGTAAACACAATTCAATTTATTTTGGATAAGATGGTTTGCGAATCACCTGTTCTTGTGCACGTCCATCGTGGAAAATGAAAGTCAACCAAAAATCATATATTTCACACAAATAATTTCATTTCAGTCACAGTAATGTATGTTAATTATTGATAATAGTATTGCAGAAACATGATAACTGCAAACTGAAGCTATTTTTTTGAGGGGACAACACTATTATAGGAGAATATGCGTCTTCTTTGCTCCCAAAACTACAATCCCATCCCTAGAAAAAATTCTGCCTGTTTCCCAAGGAGAATGGCCTTGATGAAGCTCTTCATAGATAAAAGCATGAATAATATTAGCCCCAGTTAGGTCCCCCCGCCCCCAAGTGACGAAACTACGCCTATGCCCGCAGCCCAAAGCATGACGCCGTAGACCGCAAGGCCTCGGTGAGGTACACTAATTTGTTTTATTACTGAACTAATCAAGCAACAATGGTTAACATTTAACCATCCAACCCGCCTTTTGTTTCTTTCATTTAGTTTTGTTTAAGTTACTTTTACGCAGTTAGAATAATATGTACTGCACCTACAGGGCTCCGAACCACAAATTGCCTCCACCAGTTGTCGAACACAACCCCCTGCATATTACAGGGTAATAAGTCTCAGTAAGAATATATAGGAATAACTAGAAATTTTGTATATAATTGTGAATTAATTAAGCAATTATTGAGTATTAAGAACAGAGCCTTATTTTAAATTGATAGAATTTAAAAAGGTGAAACCTTTTCCAGTTATGGTATAATTTCCTAAAAAGGAAACCCGGCCTACCTTACCCAAGATCACCTTTGGTCCCCAAGATCACCGGACCTTACACCGTGTGACTTATTTTTGTGCGGTTTCATCAAAGACAGGGTAATAGTCTCACAGATGCCGCGTGATATCGCAGCCCTAAGGGAGCGCATTATCGCAGGGATTGACACTATCGACAGGAACATGTTGATGCAAGTGTGACAAGAAGTAGACTATCGTATGGATGCGTGCCTGTGTTGCACACATTGAAAATTTGTAGGTGTAAGAAGAAACTCGTTGCTTTCCTCGTTCGTTCTTGACTGGTTTCATTAACGTAAATTCAATAGTTTTCTTGCAATACATTTTTGTAACCCCTCAAGTATTTATGAAACACCCGGTATTATAATTGCATTTTTGAGACAAGCTGATATGAAATTGTATTTTTTTTAAAAAGATGAATGAAGTTATGTAAAAGATAGTCAATTGAGAGCTTTATATGTAAAATTTATAACACCATTAAGCCTTCTTTCCATGTTATCAAAAACTCGATATGCTGACCAAGGCAGAAATTTATTTTATATTAAAACATAAACTAAACGTAACGTTTCAACCTTCTAGCATGTTCTTCTTCAGACTCTGTACCAAGTACAAATGAAACAAGGCACAAGAAAAGGAAAATAGAGAAGAGGAAGAGGAAGGGATTATCTACGAAGTGAAATGTAAAGAATGTCAGAGTGTGTACATAGGAGAAACGAAAAAGAGGCTGAAAGAAGGTTGAAACAACATAGGGATGATGTACGACTTAAGCGAGAGAGAAATGTTATATTTAAGCACACGAGAGAAACAGGACATGACATAGAGTGGGATGATGCTAAGCAGATAGGAAGGGAGAAGATAATACTAGTGAGAAAATGGAAGGAGGCCAAGGAAATAGAGAAGAAATGTAAAGAAGACACAATGAACTGGAATGAGGGACTGAAGATAAACAAAGAATGGAAGAACTTGTTAGAAAGAGTGGAAAGACAAGAGCGAAAGAGGAGAGAAGAATGAAGAGGAATGAAGAAACAAAGGAAAAAGAGCGTGAGATAAAGAGTCCAACCACTTTCCAGATGAAAGAAAATGTTTAGCTAAATCGCCTGTCAGGTGAAAGTACAGTTGACAAAGGAAGGCCACCTGCTGGAATGTTCCAGAAAAAACTTTCTAATAATCTTGTGTCTGGAGGGGTGTGATTTTTGTGTGTGTGTATGTATATATATATATATATATATATATATATATATATATATATATATCTTCCTGTTTTGTACCTTGTTTCATTTGTACTTGGTACAGAGTCTGAAGAAGACCTTGCTAGAAGGTTGAAACGATACGTTTAGTTTATGTTTTAATATAAAATAAATTTCTGCCTTGGTCAGCATATTGCGTTTTTCGTAAAATATATATCAAAAGTGTATCTCTATGTACTTAAAATGTATGCTGTGTGTAAACAGCCACATGTAAGCTAATAAGTCTAATATAATTTGTTGTTGATGATGATGTTCGTGTAAGATGAAATTTAAGTTGAAGCATTTTATTGGAAAGTAATTTCAGAAACTATAAACATGGAGAATTTTTAATTTTACTTACTATGAAATTAATTCACCCACTCCCAGTGTAAAGGGTGAACTAGCTGTCTTCCAAATTTGTATACTGTCGCGTTTCCTAGTCTTATATACAAGAGGTCTCGTAGTATACTATTATAGTCGGGTTCTTGTATCGTCTCTACGTGGCTTTCAACAATCGTGCTACCGACAGTGCTTAAAATGCTTTCAGTTAATTGCCGGAACGCCAACCACAAATAAATACAGAGTGTCCCAACATTGTTCACACTCTTTGATAATAGGAACACAGCAAGTATGAGCTTCTTTCATGTCACATTCCTTAAAGAAGGGTTGTTAAATATCCAGGAACCCATAAATTCTAATAGATTCTATTGGGTCCTACTGCAGGACCGGATTGTTTTTCTTGCACAATTTAAATTCGGTCCAAGTTGAGTATTGTTTCATTGAAAAAAGGTTCCTCTACCGAATTTAAATTCATCCGGAAAAAAATATTCCTGGACCGTATTTAAATTCATCCGGGGAAAAAGGTCCCTTCACAGTATTTATTGTTGTAATCCCGTCTTACCTGGGATCTGAGGTCACAGGGATGCTTCAATAATACATTTTAGGTAGAGCTTAATTGTACTTGTCAGTTGAACCTGCTCCGATTAAGAGGGAAGAGATACGGAAGGTTGATTTTAAAGGTTATTTACGCTTGTTCATACCTGGTAGGTGAGTGATGTTCTTGTCCAGATGCTTCTTGCTGACCGAATTGAGACTGATGCCAAGGTTCGATTCCGTGACCCTTGGCTCACTGATCCGAGCGATCCCGCGCGACTCGCTGCATGCTTATGCAGCCGTAACTTCGTGTACCGTCGTCGTAGTTCTGTAAGTTGTAATGTGTCGTAGAGTAATCCAAGTGTAATCAGAGACAAATAATCCAAATGAGACAATTGAGAGTCAAATGAGAGCGAGCTCGGGGAGCGAGCTTCCTTTTATAATCTTAGGCTTCGAAAGGTTGTTAAACCTTTCGAACACGCTGGATCTTGTTTAGATCCACGCATTTGCCTTTCAGTCATTGCTTCACGGAAGTTACAAAGTTTGCGCATTCTTGGGATCGCCCGCTGGTCGGACAATTCCAGGAAACAAACAAGTGTCAATATTCTCTTGACAAGGTTTTCTCGTATTCGTAATCTCCATATCTCTACATTATATTGAACCTGAGAAAAGATTCCTGGACCGAATTTATATTGAACCGGAAAAAAGGTTCTTGGAGCGCATTTAAATTCATCTGGTAAAAACGTTCGTGGACCGAATTCAAATACTTTACAGATAAAAAGGTTATTTACGGTCCAGAAGCCATTTACGCTTACTGATATTCTCTCCTGGACCGGAATTGAATTTATTTAAAATTCCTGGACCTCTAACAACCCTTCCTTAAAGTTATAGATGATGATTGGCAGAATTACACTGTCTGCAACGATACAGACCAGATGAACAGATCGACAAACCGCAGATATGGTTTTTCACGGGAAGAGAAGCACATGCCACCCAGCGTCCGTGGCTCTGCGGATTACACTTTGTTCTTCACAGTTCCACAGAGGTACAAATCTAACGGTGTTAAATAGGGAGATCTGGATGGAAATTCGACACTTACGTAGCTCCAAAGAGAAATTGCTCACCTCTGCAACTTTGGGTACACTAATGCCCACCACCTTGCGGGCTGTGACGGAACTAAAAACAACAGAATGGCTACACGCACTAACTCACACTCAACGTAGACATTCAAATACAAAAAGACATGTTAACTTTAACAGTTTCGCTGTTATATACGTTCAAACTATTTTGGGACACTCTGTAGACACAATTGATTGATTTGATTTATTTAACTTCGCCCTTTGTGCCACTTTCGGCTAATTTGCGAAGATTGGGATGAGTGATGATATGATGAACTTGATGAATGGACACTCACAAACATCCATGCCTAGGTCAGAATTCGAACCCGGGACCCCTGGCGTCGTAGCGTGATGTGCTAACCACCGGAGCCGACACTCTGTACACACGAGTACAACTACTACCACAAATAATGATAATAATGAAACTAATGACAGTTATATAATAATAATAATAAATACATATTGAAATAAGTGTTAATTATTAGTAGTAGTAGTATTATTATGAGTGACCCTGGATCCTCCTCTAAATAGTTACGGCCTTTACTAACGAGTCAGCTTAGAAATTGTATATGTCCTGTATCAGTGACAGATAGATGAAAGAAGAAAGCGAGAAAAACAAAGAGAAAGTGAGTGAGTAAGAGAAAGAGAGAGAGAGATAAAAGAATGGATTATGGGGGAAAGAAGAGCATAAACTAATGGAGAAAGAGGAAACAAAAAAGGGGAAGGTTCAGTCACTGACAGCGATCCTATTCACGTTCAATTGTTTTGTTACAACCCACAACTGTCCGTGACGGTACAAGGTGATATACAGAGAATATTGACAGACATCTAATAACCTAAACAGAGACAATACGAGAATTTGTTTCAAATAAAATTTTGATAAAACGCCGAAGTTGGAAGTGTGTTTAGAAGTTCTTAGAGGGCACTGCATTAATAACACTGGGGAACAAAAAAAAGATTTTATTTTGCGGCATAAAGTTTAATAACAGTTTCAGCACACAAAACAGCTGTTATTGACAATTGTATGATTGGTTCAGTTGAATTGACTCCAGTTATAAAAATAAACACACCATGGAAAATATAGGAGGTAAAATTAATCTACGCTTTTCTCGGTAATATCAAAATTTGATAATGGGCTGAAATTCCCATAACAAACTTATTTATTTATTTGTAAATTGTTGCTAGGCAACTTATGAAGCATTGCTAGGCAATATATCGGACACTAAACAAACCTTAAGGAAGAATACTAAAACATAAAAATGGTTTTAGAAAAAAATTGAATATGCTGAACATAAGTGGCTCGTGTGTGTGCATTTGAAGATGGTGATTTTTTTACTAGGACAACAAAGTGGGTACACAAAGTATCCCTGTTTCCTATGTTTGTGGGATAGTCGTGCTAGAGAAAAGCATTGGACGATAAAAGTTTGGCCCCCAAGGGAAAATATTAGTGGGAAAAGCTAATATCATTCATGAACCGCTGATAGATAGGGACAAAATCATCCTTCCGCCACTGCATATTAAACTTGGGTTGATAAAATAGTTTGTCAAGGCCTTAGATACAAGTGGTGATTGTTTCAAATATATATGCCACACTTTTCCAGGACTAAGTATTGAAAAATTGAAGGCAGGAATCTTTGACGGACCACCACAAATTCGTACACTTATAAATGATGCCAATTTTACAACTTACATGTCTTACATCGAATCTGAGGCCTGACTGAGCTTTGTGTCCGTCGTCAAAAACTTTTTGGGGAATCGCAGAGCTGAAGTGTACCCCGATATAGTTGGAAATATGTTGAAAAATTTTTAGAAATAGGGAGCTAATATGAGTGTGAAGATTCATTTTCTACATAGCCACATTGACAGATTCCCTGAGAACCTTGGTGATTTTAGTGAAGAACAGGGAGAAAGGTTCCATCAGGATATAAGGATAATGGAAGAAAGGTACCAGGGACGGTGGGATCGCCACGTGATGGCCGACTACTGTTGGAGCTTACAGAGGGATTGTCCTCAAAAGCAATACAGCAGGAAATCGTATAGAAAACGTTTCACATAGTTTGTTACTTCATTGTGTACATATTTTCTTAATTATTTTGATCATAGGCCTATATAAATTTATTTTTATAATAATGATTGTAATCACAAAAAGAAATATTAAATTTTTGTTGGAAGTTCATTTATATATATGTCTTATGTTTCCGCCATTTTGGTTTAGTTGCATTTATTTCATAAATTAGAGCCAATTCAGGAAATATATTATTATATCATTATTCAGCAGCATGAAATTGCCCTAAATTACCTCTCAAACACTGTGCCGCAATTTCACTGTTCCCCACTGTAATTAGAACATTATGTAACATGTACACAGCCAATCTTAACTACAAAACATATCTGAGGTAGTAAAATTTTAAAAATATAACATTATCATGCTACTATGGAATATTTACGTCATTCGTTTATTCTATGAAAGAAAGCGTGACCCAAAACGCAAGTTCTCTTGGATAGAATTATTATAATTGCTTATTTATTGAGCAAACCAGATTTGTCAATATATCTCATGGTAGCCTGATCAGTGATCGGTTAGTTCGTATGAACTTTCCAGCCTGCTCATTATCAGTGCGTAGTTAGAGATCGGTTATTTCATTGAACTCTCCAGCCTAACTATTGCCTATTTTTGTGGAAGCAGGAAAAGGTTTATTATCCATTTTGAGTTGACTCAACTCACTCAACAGGTCACTAGGTGCCGTGGCTTACCGCGCGTTGACAGCTTCCTGGAGATGAGGCCTTGCTCGAAAACGACAACTCAGTTAAACATGCGCGATCTATTCTACCTAAATGAGCCAATCTTATATTAAATTCAAACACGTTTATTTCAGTTAGGTTTCAGACCCACTTGAGACATTTACTTGTTAATTGAAAGATAAACACCTTTCTCCATTTTTGATCTCTTTATGTGCATATGCTTGTTAGAGAAAAACTAAAAAGGGATAGGAAAGAACCGACCGGGGACTTCCCGGGATTTAATCCTGGGAGTCAGTTCCTGAACTAAAAAAACTAAATAAAACTAAGTTCAATGAAAAATATTGTATTTGCGTACCTAATGCTTCTTAGCACTTGAAGGGCCTTCCCGATGGCGCAGTGGTAACGTCGTTGCCTTGTAATCAAGGGGTCCCGGGTTCGATATCCGGCGGAGGTACATAGTGGTTCGGATCCCACTTTAAACTGTAGGTCCAGTCCCGATTAACCTTACTGTGCATAAAGTAGACTTAAAACACTAAATCAATCAATTAGCACTTTAGCTTATGGACCTGTCTTAGCAATGATGTAGGCACTGATCGCCTCACTTCCCTGTGAAAATGAATGTATTAATCCGAGTGTGTGCGGTTGTTGTTTGGTCTTCGTTTTTAGTAACAGTGCATATTTTTTTCTTGGAAAAAAATGTTTCTTTAAAAAGAGCTTGTTCAAAATATTAAACTTAGCCCATTTATGTACAGTGTCTCTCAAAAGTTTTAGGACAACGACATTTTAAACTAGGCAACCCAATTTACACAAGCCGTTGGTGGGTTGCATGCAGAGTTAGGCTGAATTTCAGGGTTGCCACATGCACAAGAGATATTTATAAAATACGCGAAAGAAATATAAACAAGTATTATTGTATAAAATTATTAAAAATATCACTATTATATCGCAAATGACAAAATTCTTTCTGAAAGAAAAAAATAGGTTTTCTAGTATTTCATCGCTGATGAGTCTACAGTAAGGAAAAGAGGTGAGAGGAAACGAGAGGTTACAAAAGAGAGGAGAAAGAGAAAGAGAAAGAGAAAGTAGAAGAGGAAAAGTAGAAGAAAGAGGAAAGATAGGATAGACGAGGAGAGGAGATGTAGTGAGGAGAATGGAAAAAGATTCGAGGAGAGATGAGGAAAAAAGAACAAAGAAGAGAAAAGAGGAGGAAAACGAGAGGAGGGGAGAGGAGGAGACGAGAAGACGGAAGTGGAGAGTAGAGTAAAGGAGAGAAAAAGAGAAGAACGAAAAAAGAGGGAATAGTGCAGTGGAGTCGGAAATCTAAGACAGGAAAGGAGATAAGAGGAGTGGAGAAGAGTGGGATGGAGATAAGATGCGAGAAAAGTAGGGAAGGCGATATGAGATAAAAGCAGAACGGAAAGAGGGGAGAGAAGAAGGAGAAGGAACTGGAGAGAAGAGGTAGTTGCAGAAAATATCGTCTGAGCGTCAAGAATGAATGCATTGGTCAAATTATCGACATGAAACATTCAATAACATTTGGAAATGTACTGGAGAATATACGAGGGGCGATAAGGTTGCTCTGACCCTAACATAGAAAGAGCGGCAATAGGGTTTCAATTTTATTTTTATTTTTCAACATACTCCCCTGCAACTCCAATGCACTTCTCCCATCGGTGCTCCAACGCGTGGATACCTTGCAAAAAAAATCTTCCGACTGGTCCTCCAACCATGAGTCCACAGCCCTTATCACCTCAGAATCATCAGAAAATTTTTGCCCACGAATGTCATTCTTCAAATGTTTGAACAAATGGAAATCACTGGGGGCCAAATCTGGGGAATAGGGTGGGTGGGGCAGCAATTCGAACGATGCATCTGCGATAGCGGCCCTCGCAATGCGTGAGGTGTGGACAGGTGCATTGTCCTGGTGAAGGAGCACACCACGGGTCAACATCCCACGCCTCTTTTTCTTGATGGAATCACGTAATTTCTTGATTAGGTCACTGTAGTATGTGCCAGTGATGGTTTGGCCTCTTTGTAGATAGTCCACAAGAAGGACACCCTTGCAGTCCCAGAAAATTGAGGCCATCACCTTCTTGGCTGACGTTTGTACCTTGAACTTCTTCGTTGGTGGAGAATGTGGGTGTTTCCACTCCATGCTTTGTGATTTTGTTTCTGGGTCGAAGTGATGGACCCATGTTTCATCCATAGTTACAAATCGGGCAAGAAAATCGTCTATATCAGCACGAAACTTGGCAAGAAGTTCTTGACTGATGAGCACTCGGGTGCGCTTCTGATCTGGGGTGAGGTTTCGAGGGACCCATCTTGCAGCAATTTTTTTTCATTTGCAATTCCTGGGTAATTATGTTTTGCACAGTGCCATATGACAGGCCACACATATCAGCAACATGACGGATAGTGACTCGACGATCCTTCAGCACGATATCGTGGACTTTGTTAATGTTTTCGGTCGTCATGACAGTTTTTGGTGCTCCACCTGCATGTTCATCCTCACACGACTCTCTCCCACAATTAAATTCACGACACCATCTCTTCACCATATTGTATGAAGGAGCACTGTCCCCTAATGTATCCACCAAGTCCTCATGAATTTTGGATACCGTCCACTTCTTCTTCACAAAATATTTAATCACAGCTCTCACCTCAGTTTTCTCCATTCTGGCACATTGACACAACTTCACTCAGTTAAACCCCTGTAAAACGAAAACTGTACGTTACTTAGACTTGCAATTCAGATTGAAAGCATATAAAGGATCACTAAACAATAACAAAATAAAAAATCAAACGTGACGTCATTCCTTCTATGTTAGGGTCGGAGCAACCTGATCGCCCCTCGTATTAGATCGGTGCGAAATGTATTTTGGCTGAGTTCAGAGCAAATTAAAATCTTACATGTAAGACCTTTGATTTTAGCTGCGATTACACCACTAAAAAAATGAATGTAATTTTTAATATTTATAAGAATTATTCAATTTTTCTCCACTTCTCGGTTCGTTGAAATGGAGATTTTGTAATTCAATATTTCCCCTCCCCCCATCGTTAATTCCAAACTGAATCATTCCGTTTCACACGGCGTGGACAATGAACACAATGGGATATGTCTAAAACTTACGAAAATTATCTGCCAACGGAAGGGTTTGAATCTACGACCATCAGATTGACAATCCTGAACGGTAGCCACTACCCTACAAGCTTTATCTCCTTAAACCAGGTAGAAGAACCACTACACCACGCCTTTACCTTCGAATTAAACAACAATTTTTTTTTAAGTATGCTGTCCCTCCGATATTGTAAATGTCGTTTGGTATACGTGTAGTTGAACTTTTACTTTAATTTTGATTTGCTTTCTTGTAGTATAACCGATATCTTCGAGAAATAATTTTCGAAGTGATTAAAAACGAGAATATTGGTAGTTGTGAAAATGCGAGTTATTTCTTCAAACTTATTATTGTGATTAGACATTATTAATGGAAAATATCTAGAGGCTTGAACATTACAGGACGATGTTCTTTTCCTGTGATACTGTAACAGACAAAATGCTTGTTTACTGATGCAAGTCTTGTGTCCAGAACAGTCTTATGAAATGTATTTGCTGTTGCGTAAGATAACACGAAATACAGAAGGTCGTTTCATGTCCATGGTAACAAAGTTAGAACCCACCTGACCTTAAGAAAAACCATGACGCCACGACAGGTGGTGCTCCACGTGATACCCCTGTCTTGCAGGAATGGCCCTGCAGCGGAGTTTCCATTGGAGGAGACTGCGTCGAAGAACACATTGGTCCAAAAGATCATATTCCTCCTGACAAGCTTTCCAAAGACCCTCAATTGTGCGGGGCCGTCTGCTTCCCAAGGCTCGTTTTAACAACGGAAACCCACAAAAATCCATGGAAGAGGCATCGGGGGATTTCACAGGGATGTCTGTAAAGGGGATTGCATGAATGCCTGTTTCACGTGCCATCCGATCCATGTGTGCCTGCATGGACTTTGCCGTATGACTGGAAGCCTTGTCCTGGTGGATGACAACACGAGATGTGTCGCTGCCATAGAGAGAAGTAAGTTCATGTCTGTAAAGTGGCTCCAAAATATTCGTCTGGTAATAGGCTGCATTTATTTTAGCCTTTTTTACCACTCTGCGCGGTGGAAGTTTGCCGTTATGGCAATAACCACCAACAACCATGAACCCGCGTGGAAAACTTTCATCACATTCACGTACCCACTCAGATCGACCTCTTGCATCATGTGGACGATAGTAGATGGCCCTTTTTTTACCATATCCCGACAGATACACCCATGCTTCATCCAGGGACACCACATACTTCCAGCGGGTGTAGCGTCAAATCATCGCCGACAAAACATCGCCAACAAAACATCGACGGTACAAAACATCGACAGCACAAAACATCGACAGTACAAAACATCGACAGTACAAAACATCGACAGTACAAAACATCGACGGCAAAAACATCGACATCAAAAACATCGACGGCAAAAACATCGACCGTAAAAACATCGACGCCAAAAACATCGACGGCAAAAACATCGACATCAAAAACATCGACCGTAAAAACATCGACATCAAAAACATCGACGGCAAAAACATCGACGGTAAAAACATCGACATCAAAAACATCGACGGTAAAAACACCGACGCAAAAACATCGACGGCAAAAACATCGACGGTAAAAACATCGACGGTAAAAACATCGACGGCAAGAACATCGACGGCAAAAACATCGACGGGAAAATCATTTTTTGACAAAGTTTTCCACACTAATAAATTCATATCTAATCCCGAATATTTTGAGATGGGCTACCCTAAATTATAAAGTGTTTCAGTGAAACGAACAATGTGTAATGAGCCAACTCAAGTTGCCAACTTATAGTGCTACCGTGCTACCAATGTATAATGGTCATTGTTTTAAGAACTGTCCGCGAGGCCGAAACACGCCCTCTCAATAAAGACGTTATTATTATTATTATTATTATTATTATTATTATTATTGATTAAATTACAAACAATGAGATTGCGCAGTGAACGTGATTGTTTAGTTTCTGGTAACCATTTATCACTTCTCGCCGGCAGCGTTTGTGGTCGGGGGAAAGGGAAAGGAAGGCTCCTCCGTGTGAAACATGAAAAGACCACCGACTATTGTTATTTCTTGTTTATTAGACGCAGGAGACCGAAAGGACCAATATACAACTTGACTTTTCTGTAGTGACTTTCTTTCGGTTCATGCACTGGTACACACCGTGTGCAAGTAATATAACTGCCCCCTTGCAATATTGTCTTGCCCCCTTCCTCTCCAGACATTTTCCCCGGGTGTCGCACGACGAAGCGCCTTCACTGTGTATCAGTACCGCTGTTGTATTTGAATCAAGGTGTCCGAGGTTCGATCCCCGGTGGAGGAAAGTGGCACAGTGGTATGGATTCTTTAAACTATAGGTTCAGTTCCGATTAACCCTTCGTGGGTCACACGAGAAAAATTTTCTTGTTGATCGCCCACGGTGCCAGAGACCGGGATCTTGATATAAGTTAAATTAAAGGTCTAACACACCAAATCCTCAATTATTACGATTAAATATATATATTGTTTTTTGTTATAAATATATTTGCAAACAATTGATATTGTATAAAACTACGAATTGCATATTTCAGTTTCTAAAAATAAATATACAGGACAAAATAAATAACATTCCAAATACCGTAAATTTCAATGTTACATGTGCACCCATAAAATAATATTAATAATAATAGTTTTAAGTCCTCTTTATGCACAGAGAAGTTAATCGGGACTGGACCCAAAGTTTTAAATAGGATCTGAACCACCATGTGCTTTCACTGGGTATCGAACCCGTGACCCATTGATTACAGGGTAACACTGCGTTTCTTGCAGAGACAATTGGAAAAATTAGTTTCTTTTGCAAATAAAGTAATTGGTGATTGAAAGTCTTTTTAAATTTTTCACTGCACTCTTACAAATGTTACAGTGATGGGTATCAATGACCATCTGAATCAAACTGTCAATCTAGTGAGTTACTTTCCCTCAGAATATTCGCTCTTATTCCCTTATGTCCACCTCATCAGGGACGGCGTTCCAGGCGGGCTAGGGGACAAAACATCTCTGGCTCCCTTCTCCCCAAGATTTATATAGTAGGTTAGACGCATTTCGACCAAAAATAGGAAAAACTAGAAGTTTTCTCACTCAATATTTTCCATTAACAAACTTCCATTTGGCCAATCATAACTCACCAAACTTGCTACAAAAATTGAATCACCATTATTAGGAATAGGTGTAACAGGTGCGAAAATATTTTTTTATAAGTAGGAGAACGTTCAACACCTAACGAACCTTTAAGCTTCATTTTCATAGGCGTGCACACGGGAGGCAAAGGTGGCCGACTGTCTCCCCTAATCCTTTACTTAGAAATGCAATGTAATCTTATTGCAGTTATAATATTATACTCTAAAAGAATGTTACCTATTTTTAAGTCGATACATGTCCAAGCAACTATGGGAGAGGGGGTTGCTTGTATTACTTTTTATATAATTGAACTATTCCACTCCGTTTTCTAGGAAATTTCTTGTAATTACACTCACACATACTTTATACGTTAGCTGTAAGTTGTGAGCTGTGTAGCTTAATATGGCTGGCGAATAAATGGCTCATACTTGGAAATTAATAAATTATGTGTAGTTGTTTTGAATCTCAACCTGAGAGATTAATTTAAAGTCACATATAATTTAAACAGTGTGATCTTTTTTTTAATAATGCAATACATATATAGCTTAATTCCAAGTAGTCCAACAAGGCATGGTATCTTCGAAAGCATCTTAAGAGATGCAGGATAGAAACTTATTCCTTTAAAGATCCTATCTGTAACAAGATGGGCTTGCTGTGCGAATGCTACGACAGTCATAAATTCTTTCCGTAAATATTTGACATCAGGAAATAGTCTCAAATACAAAAGTAACTGAAGTGAAGGCAATAGAAGAGGACTGCTTTCGCAAATGAGAATGGCGGAAGCAAGGGGGGCATTGGCCGTGTAAAATTTTCAGGTTTATTAAAATGTACAAGTCAATGGTACTTTTATTGACCTCTTCGGGCCAGAGGAGCAATTTTTATGATTTCACAAATGTGACAGTTGTTTCACAAAATAGAAATAATCTTGGACGCTATTTTTATGGCCTAGAAAACTTTTTCATCCTCCCCAAAAAAGTTGAGCGGCAAGTTCGATTGTGACCCCCTAAAGTTAGATTCCAAGTTACACCCATGAACGTGGATAGAGAAATTCCTCGTCAAACAAAAAAATAGATAATACGTGGCAAAATTATGTCTAAATGTGGCGGCGATTGGTTTCCAAAACTGGGGGAGGGGGAGGACAAGGACAGTTTACTTTCCCTTGGTACATAAGGTTTAGCATAGTGCGAGAGAAAATGTGGCAAAATGTATGAGATGGTGCAACTGTCCCTCCACGTCCCCATAATCTCCGCCTCTAGTTAAATGTGAAAGAACATTTTTCTACTTTGCAGCAAATCATGGGTTACCTTCGTAATGGGATTGGTAACTGGAGGTTGAGTTCTGTATTTATTCCCTCAAATGTAACAGTTATTTAACAAAATAGTCCTGGATATTATTTTTATGGGATGGAACAACTTTTCGATTCTCGATTAGTGCAGTGGCGGCGATTAGGTTGGCATGGGGGTGCAGATGCCCCCCCCCCCCACTTTTTGCCGCTTTTGCACCCGCATTATGCTAAACCGTATGTACGAAGAGAAAGTAAATTGTTTGTCCCCCCCCCAAAGTTTTGTAACCCAATCGCCTCCACTGCATTTAACTGTTGATGAATAACACAAAGCTTATAAAGTTCGTTAAAGGCAATTTTGAACGTTTCAACCATTGCAAGCAGTTGCTGAAGGGTTCTTATTGCTAATTCCCTTCCATATGACAACAGTAGTGAGCGGCGTAGGATTGTAGCTTTCCGTAGTTCATAAATTCGGAACTTTCTGAACTGAAACGGCCAAATCCAATTAACACATCACTTAGTGTCCTTAATAAAGCTTTCCTTTAATTTAGAAATTAATAAATCATAATTTTAATATTCTCTTCACATGTAGCTCTTCTGCTTTCACATGCTGGAATCGAAATGGCCTACTATGACAGTGCACAAATTATTTTCTGACCTCAGAAATGAGGTTAATATAAATCCAACCAACTAAATACTGCAATACGGTGCAAAAATCAGCACGCTTGGGGAATGTAGGCATACTCCTAAGACTCCGAAGAGCATTAACTTGCCCAATCGTGCTGACTTTTGCACAAATTGCAGTATTTTATAGTGGAATTCGAGCCACTTAATGAAATGTACCCCCACCAGGGATCGAACACGGGTACACTTGGTTACAAGGCAACAGTCTTATTGCCAGACTACCTAGGTGTGGAACTCAATTTTAATATTTCTAATTCATAGTTTGTTAACTCCTTGATTTCATAACGTCGTATTTCTCTCTCTCGGAATTTTTAGTGATAAGGATATACGTATACACTGCCTTTCACGGCCGAGGTGGCCGTTGGGCGGCGGCTAGCGCGTCGGAAAGTAAGAGCACATCTGCCGGCATTTAAACCCACAACTGTATGCTGACCTTGACATTGGACACGTCCGTGCTTCAGTATCCAAACAGCTGTTGTCCAGTTTGCACGTGTTTGTGAAGTGTTAAATTGTTAACAAGTGTTTTAGATTGTTTTGTTTTAGATTATGTATTACCAGTTTCTTTCTGCAATCTAATAATGCCACGCTATCCGTACAATTTTAAACAAGGAATTTTTATATATGACTCTTACGTCATTACGAATTCTTGTAGTGAAGTTAGAATGCGTATTGCAGCAGAATTACCAGATGTTTCTGTTTCACACAGAGACAGTGATCTGTTACTTGTGAACAAATTTAGGAAAATGGGGTCTGCTCTTGTTAAGGTAAAACGGCACGTGCTTACTGAGGATAAAATAGACAACGTTGGAACATGATTGAAACATACTCCTCAGAAATCTCTCAGACGCCTTGCACAAGAAAGACATATTTCTAACGTCATGGTGGCGAGTTTTATACCGGAAGCCATATATCAGAAGAATTGAAAGAAAATATGAAGAAATAAATTGAGGCAATTTCGAAAGAGGAACTGATACGTGTTAGTGAAAATTTCTTATAAATATGTGGATGCAGGAGGACATCATTTCAGACACAAGTTCTAGATCCGCCTATGTGTATGGCGACAACCTGTATATTTATGTCTAACACAAACTACTAGCAAAAAATTACAGCTATATTATTCTCCTTATTTTCTTAAGTTCATATAAGGCTGTGTATTTTAAAAAATAAAACACGTTGTTTGTTAAAAACCCTTCATGCACAATCTACATTTGTGACAAAAATTCTAGAAACCCTTCTGGTGTGACTGGTAGAATTGATATCAGTTACAGATAAACCCTGATGTTTGTGAGAGACGATGTTTTGAAGGCTTCTGTCCAGTCGCTGTCACAAGGGGTCTGCTGTGTGAAGGTGGGCGGGGGAGGTAAAGCAAAGGGGCCCTCAGTCGGTTCGTACCATAGTCATAAAGGAACATTTCTTCCACATCCACAATATAACGAGCATACAACTATCCCGTCTATGAAGTTAAAACCAGCAGAAGGAAACATGACACTTCGCATTGTTTACGATTCCATTGTTTGAGCTTTGGGGCAAGAATCAGGTGCTAATAATAATATTGTTTTGATGTCAGAAGGTGCGCGTGCAGCCCGAAATTATCGAATCAATGAAAATACCGCTCTTGCACAACAACCATGGCTGATAAGAAATCTAAAAACAAGATCGACCAATGTAGGCATGTTTGGTCGAAACAAAGAAGAGCTGTAGCTTCATGATGCTATTATCATAACACTAAATCCTATTCATGAAGCGAATCAAGATATAAATTTCACCTGGGCGAGTTGAAGTTTTAGCACCGATCTACTTTCCACCCCCTATTACTCACCCCCATCTTTCTACTCTGCTCCTCCTACTTTCCGCCTTCCTCCAATAATAATAAAACATGACTGCATTATAAATTAACAGTTTAAATGACAAAAAAATAGCGGTTTTTGGTGTCGATGTTTTTGCCGTCGATGTTTTTGCCGTCGATGTTTTTGGTGTCTATGTTTTTGCCGTCGATTCTTTTGGTGTCGATGTTTTTGCTGTCGATGTTTTTGGTGTCGATGTTTTTGCCGTCGATGTTTTTGCCGTCGATTCTTTTGGTGTCGATGTTTTTGCTGTCGATGTTTTTGGTGTCGATGTTTTTGCCGTCGATGTTTTTGGTGTCTGTTTTTGCTGTCGATGTTTTTCCCGTCGATGTTTTTGGTGTCGATGTTTTTGCCGTCGATGTTTTTGCTGTCGATGTTTTTGGCGTCGATGTTTTTGGTGTCGATGTTTTTGCTGTCGATGTTTTTTTTCCCGTCGATGTTTTTGCCGTCGATTCTTTTGGTGTCGATGTTTTTGCTGTCGATGTTTTTGGTGTCGATGTTTTTGCCGTCGATGTTTTTGGTGTCTGTTTTTGCTGTCGATGTTTTTCCCGTCGATGTTTTTGGTGTCGATGTTTTTGCCGTCGATGTTTTTGCTGTCGATGTTTTTGGCGTCGATGTTTTTGGTGTCGATGTTTTTGCTGTCGATGTTTTTTTTCCCGTCGATGTTTTTCCCGTCGATTCTTTTGGTGTCGATGTTTTTGGTGTCGATGTTTTTGCCGTCGATGTTTTTGGCGTCGATGTTTTTGGTGTCGATGTTTTTGGCGTCGATGTTTTTGGTGTCGATGTTTTGCTGTCGATGTTTTGCTGTCGATGTTTTTGGTGTCGATGTTTTTACCGTCGATGTTTTTGCTGTCGATGTTTTTGCCGTCCATGTTTTTGCCGTCCATGTTTTTGGTGTCGATGTTTTTGCCGTCGATGTTTTTGTCGTCGATGTTTTTGGTGTCGATGTTTTGTACTGTCGATGTTTTTGCCGTCGATGTTTTTGAAGTCGATGTTTTTGTCGTCGATGTTTTGGCCGTCGATGTTTTTACCGTCGATGTTTTTGTTGTCGATGTTTTGTACTGTCGATGTTTTGTACTGTCGATGTTTTGTGCTGTCGATGTTTTGTACTGTCGATGAAATGTAGGCGATGTTTTTGTTGTCGATGTTTTTACGTCGATGTTTTGACGTATAACCCTTCCAGCGGTCCCCTGCCAGATGTCGTTCGTTGTGCTTCCGACTGTTGGTCTTCCTCTCCTGGACATGTGAGGCACGCAACTTATGAACTTGAGCCTTGTGCTTAAGCACAAGTTGTAAATCTTGGGCTATGATGCGATTCACAGTTGCAGGGAAACATTGCACTGCCTGTGCAATCACTCTTTGCGTTGCATGGTTTTCACATCGCACCAAGGATCTCACTTTCCGCACAACATCGGAGGAACGCTTAGGCTTATGATATGTCCGAGGCCCACTTTGACTGGTTCCAGCAACAGGTACGGTGCAAGCTTTATGGCGATTCAACACTGCATTGATGCCCTTCTTTGACACATGGGATGCTTTCATGTGGCACTGTTTAATTATCTGGCTATAACTATAACCAAGTCGGAAAGGGCACAGATGTACCCCTCCCAAAATACTGGAATTTTTGGTGCCATATAAACACTCACTCACACACCAACTATCGTTTTTGCAAGTCAACACACAGTACTTTCGTCCTACTGGCTCTGGCTGCTCTCTGCTATGCCTACGTGCTGCTCCCTGGTGATCGAAATCGTTACCATCAACGTGAAACAACCTTCTGTAATTACACCGTGTGCGAACTACCAAATCTGTGCAACGTTATACGTAAACAGGCGGAAAATTTTATTCATAAAATCACTTCACATTTGACAGTGTTAGTCAAGAGAGACTCGTGGAACACTGTGTTAAGGTGCTGGACTAAATCCTTCTAATTTTTCTTCCTCGAAGAACAACAATTTCTAAGGAAGAGCAACAGTGATGATATTTTTATTTCTTTTAAATGCTAACACTTTCCTTTAATTGGGTTAAAAATAAATAAGAATATTGTTTGCATTTCTGTCATTGACGTAGACCAGAGAGAGAGACAGACAGACAGACAGATATTACAAAATACCTAGTTGAAATAGTGCGAGCGCCATTAAAAAGTCATGATAATTCTATGTTGCGTACTTAGAATTATTCATACAATAAAGAACATGTCTAATTGTGAGTTAACAAAAAAAACAATAATAAAGAGACATTTTTGCATCTGGTGGGGAAATGCTGTCCTCTCACTGGTATGAAATCCTAAAAGTGTTACAAGCTAGAATAAAAAAAACTGCTGGGAACACAGCACCCTCACTCTAACCTCACGTTACCTCATCGCTGCCTCCCCGCTGTGTAATAAAAATAGAATTAAAATAATGATGGAAAATTTGCCTACTATTTCTTTTGCCGTTGGAGAAATACTACAATCAATACTACTACTCTGAGGTCGGAGGGAATGTGCATTCACAGCGTAGACCTGTTATTTTGACAAAACCTTGTTTCCCTGCTAACCAGTTACTCTTTTTTTCTCTATTTTAAAGGAAACTCTTCCCTTTTTTATAAGCTCAAGTGCTAATTGATTAATTTTGTGTTTTTAAGTCCACTTTATGCACAGTAAAGCTAATCGGGTCTGGACCTACAGTTTAAAGTGGAATCCGAACCAGTATGTACCTCCACCGGATATAGAACCGGGGACCCCTTGATTAGAAGGCAACGACGCTACCACTGCGTCATCGGGGAGGCACTTCAAGTGCTAAGAAGCATTAGGTACGCAAATACAAATACTCAAAATTTGTTAATATTTATCGATGTTATTTAATGTATGATTCTGTTCTGACAAATAATGAGGCAATCTTTAGTCCCGTAACATTGCAGATAACATTTCAAGTTCTAAGTCTTAAAGCTTTCTAAACATATTTCTCTTATTCTAGGATTTCAATTTGAGCTACATTTCCGTTATAAGAAGATATATATTTACGTAGGAAAGTAATGATTAATAATTTCTACAATAATACTTATATTTCTCCAAGGTAACATGTTATCCATCTCTCTATCTGTGTGTGTGTTAATATTTATAACCACAAATACACATGTGGTTTGCACATCAGCTACAAACTGAGCATTTCAAACCATGTAATCACATGTAGCTATTAAGGTACCTGAACTCAATATGGCCTAGTACCCAATATGGCCTATTTTCTGTTTCCAAGTAGTTACATGGTGGATTCAACAGATGACGCTAGTATGTCATTTAGACTGTCCGAATGGCGTGATTGAACCTGTTGGTTGTACCTATAGTGCTGTAACTTGAGGACAAAGAAGAGAAATAGCTGAACCTCGTGAGTGTGTTGATATAATATTGCATATGAAAGTTATTACATACTTACTACATAGGTATTTATATCTTTAGTCCATATTATGGTAGCTCATAATTTGTACTTTACAACAATGTACTTACTTTGTACTTTAATCTAAAGTCCTGTATAAAACGAACGAAAAACTAACACTATATAAGGTGGACTCAATATGGCTTATATAGGAATATATAGTAAAGAACAGGTGCAAATGTGACATTTGTTACTCTTATGTTCACGTAGAGTGTGTCGGAGTCACTAAGGATGATAAAGGACCTTTCATTTGGCCAGACTGTGATGTGTAATCCATGGCCTTCTGGTTACAAGTTATGACACGCCACTTCCTTGTATATTGTTTGTAAACGATGCTATTTCTTTGTGCAATCTCATTATGTCGTCATGTAAATACAACATAAGTGTATCATTTGATTGGTTAGTAAGCACGCGCTGGTGGTTTGTGACATACGTTCAACAGTGTTGGCAGATTATGTTGTCATGGAGAGTTTTACGACATACTGTGAGAATGCTCTGGACAAAAAAAATAAGTTGAAACATACGTTGCCTTAGTCAAGAGTACTCTCCCATCATTTATTTGGAGTGTCTGGAGAAAAACCACGCGAAAACCTCAGTCAGGGCAATAAAACTAAGAACAACTGTCATAATACATAAATATTTTCATTTTATTTAGTGATACAACAAAAATAATTTACGAGACTTCGTCAAGATCCCACAAGAAACATTAGTTCTTCGGTATTACTTCAGTCTCGATCTTGCTTTTCCTGTTGTTATAAATTTCTGAAACTTTCTGCATTATGTCCTCCATTTCACGACGAACTGAGGCTAAGCTATTACTTCGATTTTTATTCTCAGCTGAATCGTTTGTGTCGTCGGATTTTGTGATATCTGGATTATAATCCTCACAGTTCAACTCTTGTTCACAAATATCTTCACGTTCAAGGTTAGGTACGGTTGGTTTCTTGTTCTTTAAGACATTATTTGGTTCGCTATCGCTCTGGTCGTTGAGTGAAGTAACTTCAGTCTTTCCACACGCGACGCCACTATCGCTGGTGCTTACATTGGATTTTGAACTTGTAAGTGAAACATCCTCGTTGTCTGTGTCATCAATTTCACGAAGACTGATTTCTTCGTAGCCATGATCGATAACTCCTTCTTCTTCGTTCTTTTTGTTTGAATATTCCGCATCCATTGTCTTTTGTTTTTCTAATCTTGGTACAATGTCCTGTTCATTAACATTCTCAGAATTTTCGTTATTCTTGAAACATTCATTTGGCTGAACCTGTAATGGTTTCCTAATGTCACAGGTAGGGATGTATAAATTATTATCGACGACTTTGTCCTCATTTTGGGCAGTATTCTGTGTGTTTTCTTCTTTCTTGTCTTTTTCTTCTGTTTCTTCGTCTTTCTTCATCTTTCTCTCTTTTCTGTGCACCGTGTAGAGCCAGCTGCAAAGGAAATAATATTTGTAAGTGGAATTCAAAGTTTTAATTAGTATATTGTTATAACCTTCGTTTCATAACTAAGCTTTCTTAATTGAAGTCACTGAACAGTATGCATAGCGGACTTACTGATATGCTGCAAAAGCGAATCCTTTCGATCGATTAATCGTGCCAGGCTTTAAGAGAAGAAAAGGCGTGTTTTCATGTAGTGGCAAAACGTATTCGAACGAATGCTTCTTTAGTAAAAGGTAGCAGTAGCGTATTGGCTACTGACTTCTATTTAAAAGAGACATCCTTTAATACTGAACTAATGATATCGTTTGATTTGTAAGATGTTTTTTATTATGCTGTTTGATATTGAGAGCATTACCAGTGATGTTCGCATCATTTCGGAACTTATTACTCTTCACTTACTCCTAGGTCAGAAGTAGTTATTAAAATATATAGTAATAAATTAATCATTTTGGTTTTTAATATATATTAGACAGTGACAAAGCATGAGTTGGCCAGTCCGACTCGTCTTACAGCTCCCAACAAAGAAACATACATAAATGCTCTTTTAGTCCAAGTACACCTTTCTGCGGCGCATTTAGGAGTCTTGGTTTAGTTGGCGCTATTAAATGTCAACCCAATGAAAATATTATTCCCTCCCCTCTCCCTTTGCATATAATTATTTTCTGACAACATCACTGACGACACTTATATGTTCTTCTCGGTAATTTACGATGAGTTTATAATTGTTAATATTATACGTGGTTTAAATATTAGTAATCATTCAATCAATCAAAATCCAACCTCTGCGATGACCCACTTAATTTGTGTTAGAGAGCTTTCAGACCAACGCGACTAGCAACGCGCGTCAGTGGAGGTTCAGGTGGAAAGAGACTGTTTACTTACATGAACATGATGAAAGGCGGGACGGTGAGAACGCCCCCAACCAGGAAGAAGGCTCCAGGTAAGACAGTCAGAGTCCGTGCGTAGATTTCGTTGTACAGAGGATGAAACACGAGGCCTGTGATTAATTCAACCACTCCAATGATTGAGTTCACTTTACCTGAAGAGAAACGGATACACAAAGTTACTAAAAAAAAATCTTTAAAAAAGCTCACATGCAGTGTATGCAGGATGTCTCAAAAGTCACTATCTACTTCTGTGATATTAGAAGTTTTCTTAAATGCTGTACGTGTGTTCTTAAACTCAAGCCAAGGCAGCCCAGGTCTAACGAGTGGCTTAGGGCGATTCAATTCGGACACCCTGTATATTATGTGCGATGTCAGCATGTTGTATTTTATAATGTACATGCATCAGTGCCCCTCAGGGGTACTTTCGGTGTGAAAATTTCTCAATAAACTCAGTTGTTTGCATTTCAGTAACAAATTCCTTCTCTGAGCATACCAAAATAAAATAAAAATGCTGGGTGATTCAAAAGTTCCATAACACCCCCTATAAAATGTAAAGGAGTTAGGTTGGGTAGGTAAAGATATATTAATGGTCTCTTGAAGGGGAGAACGCACGCAACACTCACAAACACACACACACACATTACCCTTCGTTTGTTGTGTGAATTTTTGATATTATCCATATTAAAGTATAGGTATTCGAGGTCAAATCTAATTTCTTATCTTTGCTTTTACAACAGAAATGGTGGGAGGATTCTTTTTGGACAAGACTGTTGGACAGTCCCCCTTTAGATTTTGGACCTTGGGTAATAGTAAGTATATTCCTCCTCCATAGATACAAATGAATGAAAGTCTAATACAGGACCAACTTCTCTAAAAAAAGAATGCGCCTACCTTCGGAAATCTTAAGGCGTCAGTATTGAAACTGTTAATAAATATCTACACATGAAAGTTACGTACCTAACTCGTTGCTGGGAACCAACTTCGATATAATCGACCTCATAGCCAGGAAGGCGGAACCGTTAATCATATCAACGACAGGCGCTGAAAAATAATATAAATTCATTAGTGCTTACTTTTTTTAATGTTTCCATGCATGTTTCTCTAAGAAGATAAAGTGGTAAATTTCTCGTATCGGACAAACGGATTTCTTCAAATTTACAGGAGAAATTACTTACCGAATGCAGTTTCTTTATACTTGTGGAAGTTCGGGGAAGTGTTTTCTCGCATCGTTCATTGAATTTTGCTGGTAAATCATCTATTTTTCGATATAAATGTGTGACCGATGCACGAAAGCTCTTGCATCCATTTACTTCCAGATGTATGTAGCCTGTATGTGATCACGTAATCCCGGGCAGTGTTTCCAAACATGTGTTTTTGTAACTGAAGAAGGTACGTTTCCGCAAATGGTTCGTGGGGCTATGCGTCAATGGTTCGTGGGGTTATGCGAGAATGGTGTGTGGGGCTACGCATATTCTTTTCTAAAGCAATTTTTAACTATTGTAACCTAAACGTGACCCTACCTAACCTAACCTTACCGGAAATGGTTCGTGGGGCTATGTATGAATGGTTCGTGAGGCTATGCGTCAATGGTTCGTGGGGCTATGCGTCAATGGTTTGTGGAGCTACGTAGGTATTTTTGGGTGCAGTGGGGTTGAAACACTGCATGCCGAGTACGGTAGTGAAACTACAGCGCCTTGAATAACGTAGTGTGGAAAACGACCCAAGAAACTAGTTCCCCAAACGGATAACAAACACAGATGGCAGTGCGATCGGACCAGGTGCTAATTTTGTTATGAAAGTAATGTGGTGTAGTTAGTTTTTGGAATATATTGTGTAGATTTGTTTGTCTAGAAAGGCGGTAAGTGAATTGATGGAAACAGTTATATTTGTGGAGTGATTTGCAGTCACGAAATGACATTAATTTGGAAAGAAAAGTAAAATAAAATTAATAAATAAATAGCATGCGTAACACAAGAAGAAACATCGCAAAGTGATTCCGGACGTCAGGTGTTGGATTGTGTACTAGAGTTTTATTTTTCTATGTTATTAGAATATAAATAGTATCCTGAGAGTTATTTCATACCGAGGCGACAAACCACAAGTGTCGCTTGGAAGCGAGCAGTCCGTAATCAATGCAGCCTTTCGAACCGTAGGGACACAAGCTCTGACTGCACCGTTTCCTCAAGGAGATTTTACACCAAAGCGACACGCGACAAACGATACGAGGATTTCACACCAAAGCGACACAGGTCCTTCGGTCCAAGGCAAGTTTCATACCGAAGCGAGGCGCGACACATGTTTCTTGTAAAGAGCCAATCAAGAGCAAAATTTCACATTGTAAAGGCATGACGGGCTGCACAGGCCAGAGTTCTGTTGGTGAAATCCTCAAGCGATAAGTGTCGCGTGCCGCTTTTGTGCGCAATATCACTAAAGCAAGACACTCATTGCATCGCGCATGCGCGAAGAACAAATCACGGCAACACGTTGCAAGCTATTGAGGAAATGGCCCAGTTTGAGCGACACACAAGCGACAAAGCGACACGTGTGGCTTATCGTGTCGATTAGATCTGTTGTTCACACAATTAGCAGCAAACGCTTTCTAATAGACTGAAGTGCCGCTTCAAGGCTTTCGCTTGTCACTTAGTTGGGATCTCCCCCTGTAGCGCGTCGCTTCGGTCTGAGCACCCTTCTTTCCGACTGAAAAAAACAAGTAGCATGCGAATACGACATATGAACGTGTCGTTTGCTGTTTCGACCCTCATGTGCAATGAATGGTATTTTACAGTCTGGAAGTGTGTGTCACTAGTGTGACAGTGTGAACATCCCGTGTCGCTTGTCCCATTGGTTTGAAAGTTTCCTCACACTCATGTCGATGGCACTAAGAAAGTTTTGTGGGGTTCCCCTTGTCGTTTCATAGAATCATCATTATCATCATCGCCGCGATTAGTTTAAAGCGGAAGAAAAGATACAGTAAATATCCAAAATACAAATGCTTCAGTGTGTATATCTTTAGAAATGATGATGATGATAATAATAATGAACCTAATTCATACACAAAAATTTAGTTGCCAAGAGCATACCACGCGTATTTTTTCTCCCGTATTATTAACGAAAGTATGACGATAACAGCACGTGGTCGACTGTCTAGAATGTTCGTTAATATCTTCGCGACCATTGTACCAAATATCATGGCAATTATCACATTCATAGAAATGCTTCATGTAAAAGAATCAGACGTTGCAGCGAAAACTCCATTTACTTCCATTATAAGCAGTCGAACACCAAGCACCGGGGTCAACACCAGCGCCTCTAGCGGATCATTTTCGAGTGGAACCAGCCAGAGTGCGCAGAACCGTGCCGTTTTCCACACTACGTTATTCAAGGCGCTGTAGTGAAACTGTGACCGCCATTTTGCGTGTTACCGAAGGCAAAAAGAAACGAAGAAAACTTACTCGATATGTCGCAAATAGAGCTTGTTTCCGGGAAATAAGCGAAATGCCACCTTCAGCAATTTTTCTAAATGCAGAATAGGTAAGTACGAATATTCAAATTAAATGAACTAGCACATTTCAGCCGTTTGTCCGATACGAGAAATTTACCGATAAAGTTTACATTAAGTCCACTTAAAAAAAAATAACATATAGGCTAATTGAAACTAGACCTACAGTTTATCCGAAACAGAGTGCAATGTGCGGTGGTGAGGTGACCAGACGTTCCGTCCGGTATTAGTTGGGCAGTCTCTTTCGTTTTGAGTCTGGGTGGGGCAAAGTCAGTTTAATTTCCGTCCTAGATAAGGTTTAGCATAGTGGCGGGGTAAAAGTAGCAAAAAGTGAGGACAACTGTCCTCCTCGCCCCCGATCGATTTGACGCCTTGTGACTTTTACATTTGGAGACATGTGAAAGACTTAGTTTACAAGACACCGGTAAACTCGCGAGAAGAGCTCAGGGAGAGGATCTTAACAGCTGGTCAACACATCAAGGACACCTTCACATCACGAGTTACGAGAACAAATGTCCGTAAAAACCTGCGTGCCTGGATTCGGAACGGAGGTGCCCACTTTGAGCAAGACGGTAATGTTCTTTAATTGTAATGTTCATTGATTCCATTCCATTATTTCTTGTACACAAATGTGAATATTAGCCACATTTGTACCTTGTTGGATAACTGATGACTCAAGAAAGTAATTTAAGTAATTTGTACGCTTCGTGTCATACCACTTTTGTTAATAATACGTTGCCTAGTAAACTAAGAGTGTATTTTTTATCACCACTTGTAAGTTTATACCTACCCGTTACTTACATGGGATTGTTATTTGGGAAAAACTTTTTTTTTTCAACGAACCACTTATTTGTTAGCTATCATAAAACGCTAAAATATGTGCCATACAATAAGCAGTTTTTTCTCAATTCATCTTTTTATATGGACAATTGTAATGTTTTAAATAAAACAATATAAATTCGATTATCTCGAAAACTACTAATTTTCGGACAGGGTATCATATAGTCAAATTTATTGCAAATTGCCTCTACTTTAACCCCTTTCAGGGAGTACATCTAATTACAAGTCACCCTGTGTGTATATATATATATATATTATATATCCTAGCCTAGTGTCGTTTTCATGAGACATAAGAAATATCAAAAGGTTTTTAGATCAAGTTGACTTACCGATGTACATCATCCATCCCTTTGTGCTGAAGGCATAGACAAGGCTTCCAGCAAGCTGACTGGCACAGGCGATGAGTCCGATCACACTGTCGTCCACTTTCAGAATGTAACTGAATAGGCCGGCTGATACCAATGTTCCTAGAGGGCGGTAAAACGAGAAATGAAATTTCAATCTGAAACAGAACAGTGTGTGAACATCTTGTATCGTGTGTGCTGCACATTTAACGTCGCTTTTCATCTTCTACAGGTGCATCACGACGATGAGAATGAATTATGATCACAAGAAGTAGATGAAAGACTTAGAATATCTACGTTATCGATAGTGTTTTGTTTACTCACAAGAGTGACAAAAGCTGTTGTATTGTGAGCTTGTACCAAGATGTTTTTTTTTTCATATTACTATTATCCATCTTTTGTAAGAACGAAGTTAATGTAACTAAGAAATAAATTAGATCCTTTCCGATGTGTAACTTGTGGTGTTGTTTTGCCGTGATAGCTCATAATATAATGTCCACTTTGAGTGGTATGAATTCATCACAAGCAACCTATTCCTATGACCAAAATTCCTATATGGTTGTCATTGAAATAACCAATAGTATTTCTCAGACCACAAGTTTATTTGTTCACATTAATTTTGTTCTTACTTTCTCAGAAGACGCGTGTACTTACATTGAGTTCGTTCTTACCTCAGGCAGAGAATGGTACGGTCTATCTGTAGTTGTATCCAGTTAAGGTTACGCATGAGTCGAATTCATTGCGAAAGATGCATATGTGGTTCCTTTTAAGCCGTTCCTGCTCGTTTTCAGTCGAATAGACAAGGACACAATCATTGTGGCAGAAATTGCTAAAAAAACTGAACACGATGACATTTAAGGAATCTATGATCGGTTCAGTTGTGCTCGGCAATCATCGTTCGCTTCCGAGTCCGAGTGTGCCGAACACCGATCGCGGTACGAAACAAACTCGAGTTGAAGACACTCGAACCAGCAATCGGTTCGGTTGTGTTCGGCTATCATCGTTTACTTCCGTGTCCGAAACTGCCGAACGCCGCTAGCGGGACCAAATGAACTGTGAGACAAGCCATGTTGCAAAATCTCTGTAAGTGCATAGTTTTCTCGTTCCAGCGCTTGTCAGTTAAGGGTGTAAAATAGTCCTCTTGCGAATAGATTCTTATGAGCGCGGAGGGCAAATAGCGGTCGAAACACCTTGGTTCACATTACTTCCTTCAGAAGATGAAACACGGCAACAAGCACAATTGACAACGTTTCCTTTGTGAACCACTTAACGCTCAATCGCAACTCCACAGCACAAATAATATATAGAAATAGACACTTTCAAAGTTTTACAGAAAGAAGAGTTTTAATATGTAATAGGGCTGAAATACTTCATGGTTTGGAGAGTACGCCCCGAAGTTTACACTGGTAAGTTACAAGTGTTCCATGTGTGACCCTTTTGTAACACGACAGATATCAATGCGATAGTCAAGTTCTCCCCAAACACGTCTCAGCATGTATGTCAACAGTCTTCTCAAATTTATTGCTCCAATTCGTAGATTGACTGCATTGTGGGTGGTAGTTTTCCATAACGTGTTCAAAAAGGACGATGTACGACAATAAGATAATTTGTTTTTGCAAATTGAAGCACACACAAAGCCTTTCATACCTGGGTAGCGGCCATATTGCATGACTGACGTCAAGGGCACTCACGTGATGCTGACGTCACGAAGACAAACGAAAAGCGGAGGTCGTAAACTTGAAGACTTTCTCTATTCAACAGTACTAAATGCTTTCTGATGTAAAACAAATTTCAATTTATAAAGCGTTTAAACTGTATATTTCTTTCAGGTCAACCCTGTATATAGTGATACATGAAATTTTGTGTTTGATGTCTTAATGCGTTCTTATATTTTGTGTATAACAGCAAGGCTTCTGAAGGCTTCAGATTCATTTTTAAGCAATCAAATATGAAACTTTACAACATAATTTGCGTCGATTTTCAAGTTCATTAAATTAACTTTGATGGTGAGGTAAAATATATATAATGTGATGAAGGTAAAACTCAAACTCATAGCCATAGTTTGACTACAACGAACAACTCTCTATAATCCGGTACTTTTACCTGCACTATATCATGCATCTTTTCAACTTTGTACAAATTGCAATGCAGAACGAAATAATATACTTCCGCCAATCCACATTGTTCCGTTCAGAATTAAAATCAAAGTAATACCAAGCGACATGAATGACTGATGGAATTTACGTTCACTTTATGCACTGATAGGCTAATTGAAACGTGACCTAAAGTTTAAAGTGGGATCCGAACCATTGTTTGATTCCAACGGGCGTCGAACCCGGGACCTATTGATTACAAGGCGACTACGCTAGCACTATAGTGAAACTACAGGCAAAGGAGCCTGCGCAGACCCACGACTCCTGTGCGTCATACTCCCACTGGACGGGAGGGACGGTGCTGTGCTGTTAGCGAACGTGCTCATATCAAACACGTGCTCTTAGCGAACACAGTTACGGAAGGATTTGCAGTTGCGTGCTGTTAGAAACACGCAAACTTGTCCTGTCTTTTTTGTCCTTGAAATTGGTCAGCATGCAAGTGTTGGAGAAACACCTCATTGGCTGGTGTCTCTTGACCTGACCTGACCAGGGTCTTCCTTGTCGCACAACAGTTCTGCTACCTTGTGTTCTGACGTCAGACGAGGAATGCCTACGAGGTTAGGTTAGGCCTGTTAGGTTAGGTTACATTAGCATAAATACAATGAAAAATTATTATTTAGGCTAAGAGAACTACACCTAGCTAGCGTTGTCACGGTATCCAGAGACATGTGAAACGCAGTTCGATATAAATTATTTTTGTTTATTGATTCATTGTAGGTTCAAATATAAAAGTGTGAGGTTTGATTTATTTTGTGGATAAATTTGTATCCGAGCCAGACGTCGGGAGTTGGGAGACGGGTTTTTCCTGAGTGACAGCCGCCGCTTAGAAAATGACATATTTGCACCAACACGGAGAAAAGGAAGGATTATTTTCGTCGGAACCGGGCTAGCGGGTGGGCGAACCCATTTTTCACGGATGACCAGGAAAATCAGCTGGAGCCCAAGCCTGCAAGGATCGAGGACGCGCGGGTGACCGCGTTTCAAGACAATGGAGAGAGGTCATTTCCACCCCCTCGGAAACTGAAGCAAAGCCACTTTAGCGTGTTTTTCAACGGACGAATTTGAATCTCTTATAAATATGCGGTACTACGATTCCAGACACATTTTTTGCCCTGATTTCATAGAGAGAGCATCTCCGCGCTACGCTCTCGCGTGATTATTGTTTTGTGTCCGTGGACTTTGTTTTCTTACATACCATGAGCGAATTGCAGATAGAGAATTACCAGAGTGCGCCTTATTTTGGTGAAGATTACGCGGTGATTTGTTTTTGCCAAGCGTGGACTACCTAATAATGTAGGGCTTAAGGAGATAGAGAAGGGGGGCCGTCGCCTCCACGGCACCCGCAACGATGCGCCGCTACCATCCGGTGAAGCCAGCCAGCACCAAAGACGACACCAAAGCCGAACACTGCCCAAAGCCCGAAGGACTTTCCAGATCGACGTTCCAACCGAAGCCCGTTACCAGAGAGAGAGAGAGAGAGAAGGGCGACTCCAGATCGACGCCCAATCGAAGCCCGTTACCAGAGAGAGATGATTCCAGATCGACGTCTAATGGATGCCCGACACTAGAGAGATTCCGGACCGGCGCGTGATCACGTACACCCGACGCTAGTGACAAGAGGAACGCCCGAAGTACTGAGGAGGTGCAAGTACACCATATCGTCGCAATTATTCTTCGTCGCGATCGACCACGGAGAACAATTTCGCCACAAAGGAACCAGGTGCAAGTCCCGCGTCCAGGAGAGATGAATGACCACGCAATGTAGCAGAGTCCGGTACAGTATTCTTCAGAGGGTCTATGTCTATGTAAACGTGCATCGTTAGTATCAACACCGTACTGTTAACGCCGAAGTCTCACTTATTTGCAAAGTGACTCAAGAAACCCCGAACCTAATCCCCGTGTCTGATAGTTTTTTGATATTGTTATAAAAAAGGGTCATTTCTTGTTCAGATGTTCTAATTTAATTGTCTGCATTCAGGGATAGAAGCTCCATTTCATTACTTTAATATTTAGTGTAAATTGTCAAAGTGTGCTCCATTTCTTGTGTAACCGACCGCCCCGTCGCGCCATTTAATTTGCCAATAGTTGACTGATGAGTCCTTTTTAATTGTGGAAAGCCTAATTTTTTATTGCAAGGTCGTGCGCGTGAAATAGTATTATTTGTTGCATAGTGTTTTTTGATGTAATTTTTGCTCGCGCCGACGATTGATTTGTGTATTCCGGCAGCTGGAGCCGATTAAGTTTTTGCATCACTATGTAATGGTGTAGTTGTTCTCATTGGACGAGAGAGGCTTATGTGTATTACCCCCGTGCGAGAAACTTATTAAATGTCGTGCTCACGACTGGATGCATACGTTCATTCGAACGAAAGATTTAACCACGCCGACCCAATTGTCTTAGTTAACCGCTTTCTGAGGACTGGCACATAAATTCATTTAAAAGAGCACAGGAGCTGGCAGACAAATACCCTAAATTCACATAAAGGTTTAAAACTAAAAAGGAATGATATGTTAATGAGATCCATGATTTTTATCTATACTTCACATGTAGAAATACCTCATATGTGTGAAAGAGTGATAGAGTGAATGAGTGAGTGATTGAGGAGGCAATGTAAACAGTTGTTGATTTCAATATTTTGTTGTTGTTACAATATATATTCACTTTTTACCGTTCGTCAGTGTTGTTATTTGATGTATTTCAGGTATCTGATATTATGCAATTAGTGTGTTATGATTGTTCGAATCTACATATCAAAGGTAAACAAAACAGTGTAACATTTCAAGGTATTTATCTCCGCCTCGCATTAGCACGACCATAAACGACCGTCTCAGTACCGAACTTGAAAACCTGGACCGTAAGTAAGAGTCACGACCGGTTTCCCGTACTCATAACAACGTTTGGCCCCGTGCCGGGGTATGAATGACACGTCATTTCGGGGACCGTGAGTTGACTCGTTACAGCGTAACCTAACAACGTAGGCATTTAGCCTAAAATTAAAAAGCTTTTTTTCCGTGAAGTCAGAACACAAGGTTACTCAAGTGTTGTGCGATAAGTGAGACCCCTTGCTCAGCCCTGATCATTCTTCAATCGACTGTGAAACCAGCAAGATAGAATTCAATAAAACGAAGTACGTAAATTTGTGTTTGCTGTGTGATGGTATCGAAAAGTACGCGAGGCGAAAGGCGTGGTGACGTGGCTATGTACAAAGGAGAAGAAAGTGAAGTGTAAGGAGGTCACCGAAGACAAAACACGGATTTGTACTAGCTAATTACTTAATTTCAAACACAAAATGATTATAAGGTATCACTGGCAACACTTGCATGTCGACCACTTTCACGGACAAACAAGACACAGCAAGTTTGTGTGTTCGCTAACAGCACGCACCTGCAATCCCTTTCCTTCCGGTGTTCGCTACGAGCACGGAATCGGAGTGACAAGTGGAGCATGCTTCCTTACAGCCCGAGTTGAACCGATGGAGCGGAAAATGCACGGAGACTTTTAGAGGAAGGTTATTTTCCTTGTGGTCTCTACGCTATCGGGAAAACCTTGTTACATGAATTAAGATATACGATAGGAGAAAACGATATGCATCAAATCTAATCTATTTGATGTACAGTGGGATCACCATGTCCATCACCATGTTCGTGCACTTTATTTGACCCAATAAGATTTTCAAGAATTAAAACAAAAGTCAATACAAGCTGTTGACAACTTCTTTACCAGCGTACATAAAAATCCATCGCTTGATAACCAGGGTTGTTAAAATTGGTCCAAGAGCCCAAAATTCTAATGGGTTCTATTTGGTTGCGTAACAAGACCGAAACCTTTTTTCTCGCACAATTTAAATTCGGTCCAAGTTGCCTATTGTTTCATTTCAGTATGAACGTGTGCCATATTTAGGCTGATCTGGAAAAAGGTTCCTGGCACGTATTTAAATTGATCCGGCAAAAAAGGATCCTGGACCGAATTGAAATACTTTGCAGATAAAAAGGTTCTTTACGGTCCAGAACCCATTTACCCTTGATGATTTTCTCTCCTGGACCGGAATTGAATTTATTTAAAATTCCAGGATCTTTAACAACCAAAATTAATGAAAATAGCCATGGTAATACTTGTGGATCCCACTGTACCAGACGCGCATCAGCTTATGCACGTAAGTGTATTTTTCGGCCTCTGGCAAGAATCAGGTTTACAGTTATGCATTTTTATCATTTGTAAAAGCAACGCGAAATTGCATCGTATGATGCACCTGAATAGTTCTTTCTATGTCGAATTGTGCGTTAATGCGATTGTATGCATTTTTCAACTTATGCACTTATTTTTATTTGTATATAGGGAAACAACTAATCTTGTTATCAATTAATCTATTCTCATCTTGTTTACTTCAAACTGGAAACCGTTACGAAATCAATTCTTTGTATTTCGATAAAATTAACCTCAAAAGTACCTACCCAAAATGGCATGATAAGGTATTGCAAAGATGGCAGCGCTCATCCACTTTCAGCAAAAAAAAACATGACTAATGTACACTCCTGTTCACAAAGTGGCAGACTTCAGAGGTTTGAACAGTTAAATAATGTGTCATTTTATCTGAACAGGAGTGTACATTCACTTTACGAAGAGTAGCGTACGGCTTTAGAAGCGATATCGGGCGGGGCCACGCAGAGCCTCTCCGTGGCAACCAGCCAATGGCAGGAGCGCAATGTTGTACAGTTAGAAAACTGCGGCGCGTAAGTTAAACGCCGTGTTCTGTATTTTTCTTGCGCGCAAGAAGTTTTCATTAAACCCGCCACTTTAAGGTTCATCATAAGATGGGGAAAGACATTTTGAACCTGACAGTCCAAGTCACATAAATTTTGTAGAAGCGAAATTCCGGATATTGTCCCGAAGCTGGCAACACTGCCACTTTGTATAAAGTTATTACTTCTTAACTCAGTGATTTCAACGAAACTCTGCACGGTTGCAGGAATGTACCACCGCTACGTACATTTTTCATTCACTTCGATCTATTGAGAGGGTTACAGGGGCATTCCTACCTCTTTTTTTTTAAAAAAATAAACTTTCTTCTTCATCATCTTCGTTTACCACTAATTATTGGGAGGCACAATGTATAAATTTCACCTCCACTAAAAGCACTGTCCTTACGGAAGAAAACAAAACAAATTTCATCTGTCTACGACAATTAGTTCTTGAGTAACAAGTTATTTTGTACTTCCCGGAAATTTTGAAAAGCGATCTGTTGAAAATGCGCCGGCGTCCGGCGGCTAAACGTTAAAGTGTATATTTGAGTAAACTAACAACGAGACATTACCCTTATTTCAATACTATTATAGTTATGCATGGTGCAGCATAAAAATAATGATTTTTAAAATGATATAACACAGTAAATAGAAAAGAGTATGTCTTTATTCATATGCTGGTCATACAGCCACATGTATACCATTATTATTGAAAAAACAAAATTATGATTTACGCCAATATCAAATACGGAAAATAACATCTTGCAAATCGCGTTTCAACAATGAAAGCATTGCGTTCCACGGCTTCATGGTGACGTGTGGAATCCCCACCACCTACGTGGAACGTGGCAACACTGCAAGCACCGACTTGCAGTGCCAGCCCCCACTGCGTGCAGTGTTGCCCCGTTCAACGTACGTCTTTATTCCGCCGAATAAAAATCTGTCAAAAATCAGTTTCGCAATGTGAATTCACATTGATAATGGATTTTGAAAGCAGATGGAAAGCGTTTCAAAACAAGACCAATGTTGTATATTTGTTGGACAACCCAAGAGAAAGTCACAAAATTGATAAGAAGGGTTCGTTTTCTTTACCAGTTTAACAAAACAACTGCAAATTTAGAATTGCGTTTTATGGATCGTAGTGCGCGCGGAGCCGCCATTCTGTTATATTTCTGTTTCATTTGTGCCAGGTTGATGGAATCATTGTTAATTTTGCCACCAGAGGTCAATAGAATCGGTTACGCAATGACGTAATAAGGAAGCCTCGGTGCAACCTCGCAGCCCTTCAGGCAGCGCATTATGGATTCTGACCCAGAGAGAGGAAGTTGTGCTCCTCAAGGTAGACGCTTTGTTAAGGTGTCCGAATAACCACGATATGGAGGAGAAGGATAAGTACTTTCTGTAATGTTTTAAGTTCCGATCTTTTGTTGATGATCTCTCTCTTCTGTCTGTATACTACGTGAAGAAGTGACTTGACAGTAAAAAGACAGATTTAGTTCTATAATATTAATTAGTTAAACTAATATCGATCAAACTGGCCCAAGTGATAAGACAATGTATATTTGAGCGAGTTTATCATCGAACATTCTTTCTTTATGTAGTCTAATCGTGCTTGCACATTATGTCAATAAACTCGCATAATTTGGAACAGTGTTGTATCTGTACATTCGAATAGCATAGCTGCTCCATAGCTAATAAGTAGACCTTTAAGGCGGAAATCTTCCAATGCGCGCTTACTTCAAGGTTCGTATGCATTAAACAAGCCAGTTTGACGTGATTAGTTTAAAACCTTTCTGCCTGCACCGCACTAAAATTTCATCATGATTGGACGACCCGTTTTCTATTTATAGCATTTCAAAGACAGGGATCGTTTGCAAAATTTAAAACCGGCACTTTTATCTTCTGACGACAAAAAAATAGAAGGCAAACCGAAAAACTTTTGGTTAACATAGACTAACGCAGAATTGAATACGTTAAATTTTTATGTAACTTTTTTTTACGTAGGTCTACTGGTTAATTTTTAATTGGAGTCCAAACTCGAGTGTCTATAATTTTAATCCGACAGCAGTTGCCGGTGATTAGGGAGTGAGAACTTCAAATGCGTATTATACAACCGTATTTATATTTCAGATATCAATATAGGGTAGAAATCACAATAAATCATTGTTGCCAGAATCTTCAGTTACTCCTACGTACACCGCTATGATTATCTGACTTACCAGGAACATAAAAGTGATCATTTGTTTTCCGTATCGCAATTCTATTGATAATATGTTTTGCTTGTATTCTTAAAATATAGGGTCTCTCATTAAGAGTGATACTTTTTAAAATTGTAATTTCCAGTTTCTAATATATTTTTTTGTGTGCTTCCAGGTGTGAAAATATCCAGCACAATTTGCAGTTTCATCATGCAGCGACTCACGCTTCCTGAACGTTTAGAAATCATTAATTTTTTTTACCAAAGTGGCAGCTCAGTTGTGGGTGCTCATCCTTTGTTCACCAGAGAATTGGGTCGCCATCGCCGTTTCTCTATTCAGGCTATACGCCGCACTGTTGCCAAGTTTGAGCGGGATTTCACTCTACACGACCAGAAGCCACCAAGAAGACAACGTAAAGCACGAAGTGAGGACAATATCGCAGCAGTAGCGGCCAGTATTGAGGAAGAGCCGAATGTGTCAGTTTCAAGACGATCTCAACGGTTGCGGCTATCTGAGACATCAACTTGGCGAATCTTGCGAAAGGATTTGGGCCTTCATCCATACAAAGTTGTGTTGACTCAAGAGTTGAAGCCAAACGATCACAGATTGCGTCGTGAGTTCGCTGATTGGGCCGCACAGCAGTCGGAAGCTGATCCTGATTTCAGTGGAAAGATCATCTTCTGAGACGAGGCGCAATTTTGTCTTAGTGGCTTCATCAATACGCAAAATTGTCGTCATTGGAGCGAGAACAACCCACAAGTGGTCCATGAGGTGCCATTGCATTCAGAAACACTCACTGTGTGATGCGGTTTATGACGTGGCGGCGTCATTGGACCTTATTTCTTTCGAGATGATGAGAGAAGAAGCGTTACCATAGAGAGAAGAACCGTTACCATCCATGGCAACCGCTACAGATCCATGTTACGCGAATTTCTGTGGCCAGAACTTGAGACCATAGATATTGAAAACATGTGGTTCCATCAGGATGGCGCTACGTGCCACACAGCTGATGCTACGCTCGATTTGCTGAGGGAGAAGTTTGGCGACCGGATCATCTCAAGACGTGGATGTGTGAATTGGCTGCCACGGTCGTGTGATTAAAAACCAATGGATTTTTTTTTCTTTGTGGCTACATCAAAGCCTAGGTCTATGCTGACAAGCCACGAACTTTGGAACATTTGGAGGCGAACATTCGTCAGGCTATCGCAGACGTAACGCCACTAATGTTGGACAGAGTGATTAACAATTGGAGCCATCGTCAGTGTGTTCAAAACCGTGGTGGACATTTGAACGATATTTTGTTCAGAACGTAACTGCAATGTCTCAGCTTCAAATTAAAGCACAATTTACTTTGATACGTTGTGTTTCTTTTTTGTTGGTTTTTTTTCAAATTTTAAAAAGTGTCACTCTTAATGAGAGACCCTATAAGAATTCATTGTAATATGGTTTTACAATGTGGGATAATTACTAATTCTCACTTACTTATGAGAAATAAGAATTGGAACTTATATTCAGTTACAGGGTTTAGTATGTGTAACTTCCCACAATGTTCAATATAGAAAGCTCAGTTATGAGCTAGGAAAGCTAGTTTAACTATTTAAAATTTCGGGACCTACATTGAGCTGATATTTTTCATTGCTTCAAGGAAAATTAGATCCGGACTTTTTTTAAATAACAAGAGCCATCTGTTATCAGGTTAGTAATTACCATAGGCGTGCGCACGAGGGCAAGGGTAGGGGGGGGGGCAATCAAGGACGTCTGCAGATGTTTTCCACGGAGCGACAAGCAAGGTATTTTTCATGAGGCATGTTACCCCGATAATAGTGTTGCCTCTTCAAGAAAACACCACTTGAATGTGAAATTATCGCATTAATTTAAATTACTATGACTGAAATCAAATTATACATGTTAAATATATACTTTTTGGGTGGCATTCTATGTCTGAGGGGGTGGTGTGATCATCCTTGCCCCCCTCCCCCTTCCAGACGTCCATGTCCCTACATTATTATACTTTCACCTAGAAATTTAGTGTAGAGGAATCTTATCGCCGTTGTTAAACGATATTATACCCTTAAAGAAAATCAAGTATTTTCAAGCGATTAAAGTTCAAAGAAACTACGGGAGAAGGGAGTGCAGTGGCGCAACCACAGGGGGGCAATATGCATTGCCCATCTCCATCCTTGGAGGGAAATCAATTCTAGAGGTGCAAACATTGAGGTAAAAGAATGCAAGACTAGAAGAATCAAAGAGTTACAGGACAAAAGGATACTGAAGATGGAATTACTTTTCACGCCTGTCTTGCATTATTTCTTCAAGACGGCCAGGAGAATCTGCAGGGGGCACAAAGGGGCAATTTCTCCCCTCGATATCTAATTTCATACGAATAAAAATACAATTCGTAAAATGTCTATCTTCTTGGTCTTGTCAAGTTCAGAGCCGTAGCTAGGAGGCGGCGGGAGTTGGCCCGGGGTGCAAAATGATTTAAATGAAAAAAAATATTGTAAAACAGAATGCCATGGCGCTCCTGAAATTTTTTGCGACATATTAAATCAATATTGTTTTCAGTTTGAAAAAAATTGGTCTTAAATGCATGAACACAATTCTTGGAGGAAAAGGAGCGCGGCACATTTAAATTATGGTGCCTCTATGTTGCTGCATTATATTATATACACCCACCAAAGCAATGAAATTAAACAGTGAGATAACATGAGGTTCTCCCTCCCGACTGAACTTACATCAAGGCTTTTGCCCCATTCCCCCTTAATCAGAGGGTCTGTGCACGCCAATGGTAATTACTTATGTACAGTCATGGCCCGCTTTAGATTTTAAGGTCCGCTATGGCATTTCAGATACCATACTGATAGGCTCGGTCCGTAGCATTTTTCGTAGCGTAACCAATCCGTAGCAACCTCTAGGTCACGAGTGCAGAATTAATGGCGGCCGTGTGAGATGTAAACAATGTATCACTTCACATTTTAAAAACACGATAACTATTCAACCAAGAGGAATAAGGTTTCCTATAAAAACGTTTTAGGGTACAAATCAATGGCACTGCTTAAATACATACTTTATATCGTTTACTGTACACGTATGGAAGAATATTTTAGTTATTTCAATTGCAAACAACATGAACTCAAGAAAGATGGTGTATATATTATATATTGTAATCGCAAAAGCTTAGCGAAATTTTACAGGAAATGCTTCCGTGTAAAGTATCTCCTATAAGATTTCTGGAACCATGTGCTAGCAAAAATGTTAAAAAAAAAACTTTCGTCTAATTCGGGCCTAACGGCTGTGTCTTTCTCAAGTTACAACCGGAAGGGTGAAGCGACTTGCAGCCCGACCTGGAAACCACCTTGAAGACTGGCCTTCCGTAGGTTCGACTACGATAGCAATAAAGGCTCTTGTTATTTATTATTTTTAGTAATATAATATATTGACAGAGAAGAATAGTAATTGAAAAACTGAGTGTCGATAAGAACTCATTATCATTATCATGGCGCATGGCATTACGTCACCTATCACACACGGCTCACAGATCATGAACGCAGATCGAACGCTATGTGATTTAAGGCGTTAATTGATTTAAGAGTCCTTACCTGCCATTCCAAAAATCAGCCTGTAGGTTCCGAACAAGCTGAACTCCACCTCATTCCAATTGAATCGGTACCTGGCGAAAAAATAGAATACCGCATGCTCACCTGCAACGAAAGAAAGTACTTATGTTAACGTCTTAGTATTAAAACTAACAACAATAATAGTATTAATAAGTAGGGTGGTGTTTTTAGGTAAGAATGATTGATTGACTGATTTGCTCTTTGTGTCACTATTGGTTAAGTTGCGAAGATGGGGATGAGTGATGATGTTATGACATTGATGAATGGACACTCACAAACGTCCATGCCCAAGCAGAGATTCGAACCCGGGACTCCTGGCGTCGTAGCGCGCTGTGCTAACCACTCCGCCACGGAGTTCCTCCGTCCCAGGAGTAATCCCCATCTACGCAAAAACTTTAGTAAGGTTTTCAATATTCCACCGTTACAATTTAACCGTCTGCCTGCAAATTTACAGAAAACGTGACGGAACCATGGTCAGCCGAAAGGGGGGGGGGCACGGTCCCTCCTGGAAAATGGATGTCACCGGTACCATAAATGTATATATTTCACACATACATTTCAATTCAGTCACAGTAATTTATGTTAATTATTGAAAAAAAATGTTGCAGGAATATGATAACTTCAATCTGAAGAAGTTTTTTTAGGTGGCAACACCACTAATGGGGGAAATGTGTCTTGTTTGTCCCCTCCTGGAAAAAATGCCTTACTTGCCCTTCCCTGGATAAAATCCTGCGGACGTGTACGGACAGAACCGTTTTTTTAAGTTAAATTTGAATATTCCATCATGCAGGAAAACAGACAATGAATATATAAATTACAGTTGTGTGTACCATAAATATGTTTATAAAAATCGAATCATGAAAATTGCATTAATTAGATTAACTATATGATGGTCAGTAAATCCGAAACTGGTAAATTCTTTCTTCGGTAGGTGCATGACAACAGTTTGACCGTAATTTCTTCAATCATTTTTTTTTTCAAATTAGAAAATACTTCTTAGCGTTAGTACTTTACATCTTTACTATTAGGACAAATGATGACATTATTAAATATGCCCGTGCAGAGATTCGATCCCGTGACACCTGCCATAGTTGCGGGCGTTCAAATGTTGCTTATCTGATTACACTCACTCGAGTATCGATAAGATATCATTATAATGACGTATGGCATTAAGTCAACTGTCGCACATGGCTCACATTTTTGCCTAAGACTTTTCTGATTAGTTTTGGTTCCTTTCCAGAGACACAACCTAAGATATTTCTTCTCGTGAAGAATCGGTAACCTAAATTGTATTAACGAGAAATAAAGATTAGTAGCAAATATGGATAGTGGATATTTATATTGTATATTGTTAACGTTCTCTATATACCACTTATTGTAACAACTTGGGGATATGTGGGGTTGGGTTTTTGGTCGTTTTTTGCCGCTTTGGCCTATCGCCACGGTTAGGATGACTGATGATTAACAACCAAATATGCCCATGTCGGAATTCGATCTCGGGACTCCCGACGTGCTAACCACTCCGCCACGGAGATTATCAGGCCAGGCACGTATTTAGAAATATGTTTCGGGGGGTCCGAACCAAGTGTCTCAATAATAATAATAATAATGTTTGAATTAAAGTAATTGCATTAAATCAAATTAATACTAATGACAATACATAAATTAATATTGTATTATTATTGCACGAATAGGTAAAAATACGGTATAAGAGTAAAGATATAATAGCGCATATTCATTTTGTAGCTTACCTGTAGTTGAGATCGGAATGATTTATGTAAAAACAGGTGCTGTGGCAAAGAAATTAATGTCAAATACATGAAGAATTTAATATTTATTGAATAATAAGAACATTGTTAGATGCAGTTGGAGAAAAGTAAAGTTTCTTATTAATATTTTATTTACATTATTATGAGTGGCAGTGTGTATAAATCTTCGTAATGTCATTGAAAGCTGTATTATCCCAATATAATCCTTGCCTGCCAATGAGCTCAGAGGAAATAGCCATCGATAATACGTACAACAAATGCTAAACGAGCATATTTTCATTATTTAGTTTTAGTACTTGGTAAGACTTTCGGGGGGGGGGGTCCGGACATCCCCCAGATACATCCTTGTGTCAAGGATACATAGTGATCGACATTACTAAATTGTTTTCCTATCCATTAGCCAATTTATTCTCATCCATCTCACTCGGACAGTACATACATTCTCACTCACTGTTAAAATATGTGTACTGTACGTATATGTTATAGTGACTACTTCCAGCCCCATTCTCTTGCCTTCCTATGTTCCATTCTCGATCGAGAAATAGTTCCTTAAGGTGCACTAGAATATTTTATTCGGGTATGCCAGTTTTTCTTCTTTTACTAAACAATGTTAAATATTATTACATTTTTACGTATCCGACGTTCAATTTTTATAGGTATACCAGATCAAAGGTGGACTATATCGCTTGCCAATCTTCGGATAGTTCAATGACTGGTGTTGGTGTTAGTGTGTTCGCGTGCGTGCATGCGTGTGTATGTGTTTGAGGAGGGAGCGTTAGTCATTATTTCTATTATGATATTATAAGTGTAATGACTCGTTTCGTCTTTATTGTTACCGTCGTTGTTACTTATTATAATCGTGAACTTTTTTTTCGAATATTTCACAACAAATCAGATCGTAGAAAGAAAAACTTATCCAGATTTGCTACACGTTTAAAAAATGGAATTTATATTAGATTTATTTTTCTAAATACGTCATTTTTATACTGAATTTTCCCCATGGCAACTACTCTCTACGAGTAAACAAATAAATTTATTGCATAGCCTATGGTGTATTTCCATTTCTTTGTCCTTTACACAGTAATTTTTTTAAAAAATAAAAATTAAATTTAAATTTTTCAAAAAAAAATTAAAAACAAACCTTACAGTGGCTGTGGTTAGAGGCCGTTGGGGGCAGTTGCCCTCCATTTTTGTGACACTTTTTGCTAATTTTTGCTCCCGGACTATGGTTTATAATGCTAAGCTTTGTCTATCAAGAGAAAGTAACCTACCCTTACCCCCAAGTTTTGACACCAAATCGCCGCTACTGCTTACAAAGTTTCGCCGGACGCTATGCTTATTTTTTTAAAAATTATTTCGCAATTTTCACACTATCTGTAACATTCATAACAGACAAGCAGACGTAAAATTACGAACATGGATATCATTCCATTAAACTTTCAACACACTGACGTCATGAAGAATCATACAGTTTGATTTTGTAGTGAACTGTTACTGTTCAGTTCGCAGAGTAATAAAATGATTGAATTTGGGTTATACAAAGAAAATTACAACTGCAGAGTGACACGTGCGTCTGGAATCTTTAAGTGGTCCTGTCTTATCTGGAATATTTATAGATATGGAAACGTGTAGAGACAATTGAAGATTCCTATCATGTTCCTAGCACAACAAATCACATACTTAGTTACCGAAAAACAATATTTAATAACCGAAGGAATAAAAAAAAACTTCAATTGTGTTCAAGCTCAAAGTTTGCTGCCAAGTTCGCGGAACGTGTCGAGTGGTTGACTCATGATGACGTCATGAAAGAGTTTACATTCATGTCACTCCTACAATACTATTTTATTGTATTTACTTCTGTTTATATACAGGGTGTTCCAATAAATGTGTACAACTTTTATCTTGAGATTTCGGCTTTTATATTGGACCAATGTCCAATTGGGGAGTAGCGCAACCCGATCATAGAAAACCTACAACAACGACCGGGGGTTCCTCGTGCTGACCACACGTCACCCCGTAACTGGTTGGATGATCTCCCACTTCGGTAGATGGGCTTGAGGTAGGTAGGCTTTGGTCATCACGGGCTTTTGCGATACGGGTTATTTACTGACCTGAATACATTTTCCTTATCAACGTCTGTTTTCAAACTGACGACCGTTCTGGTTCAGGCACTGCTGGAAACCAGTGATGTGTAATAGACTATAAGTTTATGTCTACATGCGTTGTCTATACGTAATCTACGCGCAGATTACATTGGGTTGTAGTTTACATAGACTACGTAGACAATCTAAAGTGCATTAAAATTACTTTTCAAGGGTTTCATGAAGGTAAATTGACATTTTCAACTATATTGGTTCCTAACGAAATGGAAAGAATTCTATTTACAACAAAATTTATCTTCTCTTCTATTATCAACTATGGAAGAAGATAAATAGTATGCAAAGAGCAACAACAGATGGCAGTCGTGAGGCAAGAGTGGTCTTTTCCTCATAAATCACTAGAATATTTCCTATATTAAGTTTCTTCGAATTTGGAAGAAAGAGTATGAAAAGTTTTCTTCACACATCAACAACTGATAGGCAGTATAATTTTCTTTTAATTCCACGGCGCCCTTTGATAACTTATCACCTTTCGCCATGTTGTTTACATAGATTACGTAATCTACGTGTATAAAATAGTCTACGTGTAGAATGTAGACTATCGTTGTTTACGCGTAGACGCACATCACTGCTGGAAACGCAAAGCATGGAATCCTAATACCAAGAATAGTCATTTCGTTCGGAATTTGTGCGCTTTCTCTTTCAGTGGCTATCTTCAATTCGTCGACTCTTGCCGATTTTGCAACGTAAATTTTATTTTTGTGTATCTCTACACAAAAAGTCTAGTGGCGTAAGGTCTGGTGAACATGGAGAAAAGTGGATTGATTTAAATAAAGACTTTAATAAATAATTTATAGAATAATGTAACAGTTGGGCTGAAGAGTTCGTAGGCTAACATAGTAAACAATATTTTTTTGACAAAATTCGATTTTATTATTCAATATAGTTGCCTTCGAGGGCGATACAACGATTATAGTGGTCATACAATTTTTCGATGCCATTTTTATAGTACGATTTCTCTTTAGCCTCAAAATAGGCCTCAGTTTCGGCGATTACGTCTTCATCAGTGCTAAATTTCTTTCCAGCGAGCATTCTTTTAAGGTCTGCAAACAGGAAAAAGTCACTGGGGGCCAGATCTGGAGAATATGGTGGATGGGGAAGCAATTCGAAGTCTAATTCATATAATTTTGCCATCGTTTTCATTGATTTGTGACACGGTGCATTGTTTTGATGAAACAGCACTTTCTTCTTCAAATGGGGCCGTTTTTTCGTGATTTCAACCTTTAAACGCTCCAACAACGCTATGTAATAATCGCTGTTGATGGTCTGGCCCTTTTTGAGGTAATCGATGAATATAATACCATGCGCATCCCAGAATACTGATGCCATAACCTTGCCAGCCGACTGTTGCGTCTTTCCACGCTTTGGATTCGGTTCATCACGTGCAGTCCACTCGGCGACTGTCGATTGGACTCTGGAGTGTAGTTATGGAGCCATGTTTCATCCATTGTAATATATCGACGGAAAAATTCGTGTTTATTACAGTAGCGGCTCGTGCCTAAAATAACAGGTGAAGAAGTTTGTTTTAGAGTCACCACTGAACGCGTTTTTTTATTTTCTTGTAATGGTTCTCTATTTCTAACGAACTTTTCGATATTAATAATGCAACAAGTTCCTTGAAATTCCCACGATTAAGCGAAGACACGCTTTCGTCGTGACCCCTGAACGCAAGTTCTTGTTTACATAAATACAGCGTTGCGTCAACTATTAATTGTAGGAAAAGCCTATTTAATCTTACATTTTCATTGAACCGTACATTTAAAAGCCTACTATTTTCTTGAAGGGCATCTGCTATGGTATTCCTGTTTTTTTTCAAAAACTTTGAATTGTAATTTACACTTTAAATGTTCCACCGAATCATTGTGCTTATGCAGAGAACGCGTTATATTGACAAAATCGTTATACCCTTCTTTATTCCACACATTGTATTTGTTGCTAAACAGTAAACAAAGCCAGCAGAACAACGATTGCAAATATCGACTACTACACAACCAAGGAAAGTCGACAAACCAGGAACTTTTAAATTTAATGTTGTATGATTTCCCTGCCTTTTTGTTCTCTCGCTTAACTGATATTTGAAGAATGTCAGTTGGCCGCCCACAATTTAAAACGTCTTTTTTGTCTTGATCCGTCCATCTGGAAAATGGTGTCTGCAACAAATTACACACTAAGTCATTTACTGGGTTCATTGTACAAACCACAGCTCAACACATGAACACAACACACGATTAGGAAACGCGAAACACACACGCGGAACAAGATCTCGCGAGAACGCAAAGATTTTGTCACAACCACTGGATGCAATGTTTTCTCCGACGAGAGAACTGATTCACGTAGAGGGCGACACCATGTTCAAGGCCAACGCTAGGTGACGTCACCGTTGCCATGACAACCGGCTAAGTCTTCCGCACCCTGGCGGGGTTTGCTCTTCGACGAACTCACGTGCGTAGCGCCGAGCGGCGTAATTTGAGTATTATCGCGTACGTTCTGCTGAGAAATAGTTTAATTTAACAAGCAAATGAAAAATGTCAATATTAATTTGAAAATTAGGTGAAAACATCTGCACTTGTTGCACTTGGCCAGCCGCCACTGGTTTATTACGGTTGAATATCGCTAAACATTGCTCCGAATCATCAAAACGTTGTTGCTTTTGATCGATTGTGAGCAGGCGCGGCACCCATTTTGCACACAGCTTTCACATGTTCAAATATTCATGCACAATATGTCCAACACGTTCCTTTGATATTTTTAAAGTCTCAGCTATCTCGATCAACTTCACTTTACGATCATTTAAAATTATTTTGTGGACTTTTTTGATGTTTTCGTCGGTAACAGCCTCTTTGGGGCGTCCACTGCGTGCATCGTCTTCGATGCTCATTTCGCCTCGTTTAAATTTAGCAAACCACTTCTCAACGGTTGATTTTCCTGGTGCAGAGTCCGAATAATGTTTATCAAGCCAAGCCTTGGGTTCAACAGTATTTTTTTTCGCCAAAAAGCAATGCTTTATTAACACACGAAATTCTTTTTTATCCATTTTTTCACAATAACAAAAGCTGCTTCACTCACAATGCTATATCTCACGAACTAATTATCCGGCAGCTGTGAAATTTATACACGTATCTTTTGAAGGTTAGTACTAAGTAAAAATCACATGGATTTAATTCTAGTAACGCCATCTATGAGTCAGCCTACGAACTTTTCAGTCCACCCGATACATAAGGATTTTGTAGATATTAGAATCACTTTTGGTGAAAGTACATTAATCTCGTAATCATTTAATAGAGCTTATTAGGCTCTATAAAAGGAAACAAAATACTATATATGTACTGATGGGATGAAGTTTATACGAAGGGAAATGCAAACACACATTTCTCTTGAATTAAAATTCAATAATTTTTATAGGGAAGAAGAGCAAACATTTTGTGTAGAAAAATATACAAAATACTGATCATGTTAAACCATAAACAGTGTCATTATCATTAGACTGTAAATAGACATGACAGATGATATTTTACAAACAACCATTAAAAAATCTTCAAAATTCAGCTACAAAGACTACAAAAATATTTAAGTTTCAATTTTGGAGTACATCCAGAATGTTTTATTTTCATTGGAACAAAAGTTACTGAAATTATTATAGTTTCATTAACACATTCAACAAACATTTAAATAGTAGTGTAGTATCAGAAACAGAAAAATGTATATTTTTTGTTTTAATCAAACTGTTCAAATATTTTAAAGGGCCGTTTACTAGAAAAAGCCTTTATATAAAAAAAAAACCTACGGTATATCTATATGTATGGTGCCAAAAACCATAGCCTATAAGCAATTTTAAGCGTGTTTCTTTAAAAAAATTAAAAAATCAATTTAAATAAAAAATCTGATTTAAGTAAAAAAAAAAGTCAATAAAAGCCATGATTCTTATCCACCCTGACATGGAGCGTATTCTCCTGTACCCCTTTGTTCAATACATCTGCAACACTCACAAACTGAGAACATGGAGTAGTTATGTTCCCGGATATAGTCCGATAAATCAATTGATTGGAAAAGATCGATGAAAGATCAATTGATGATAAAGGGCAGTGGACAAGCAAGCATTGTTTATTTTTGGATGGAGGCCAGAAATGGGCGGGGTTTGAGATATGGGTGAGAGATTTGATTGGTTGTTTGGATGAGGAGATGATGACGTCATAGGTGTTTTGAGTTTTGATTGGTTGAAGAGTTTTTTGACCCCGGAACGGGAAATTCCCGAGCTTGACTTCAACAGGAAATTACTGAGTCAGTTGAATGATGATTAAAATGTTGTCTGAGAAAGGTGAAAGGTTATAGATAAGAGGTTGAGGTTTAGAAAATGTTGTGTGAATCACGTGAAAATCACGTGATAGGAAATTGTTGATTCGGGTCGATTCTGAGAATTTCCCGCCAAAATCACGTGAAAGTCACGTGACCGGAAATTCCCGGCTCGGGTTAATGTTCGAGTGAACAAGCAGATATTGTTATTATTTGGCAGGGTTCCAAAAATGTGTGGAGTTTGAGATAGAGGTTAAAAGGGTATAGATAACGGATGGGGAATGTTTTACTGTTGTTTTTTATTTTATTATGTTTGTTTTTCGGTACAGAGGTTGATTTAGGTTTTCGAATTTAATGACGCATTCAGTATAGAGGTCAACAACCTGTCTTTGAGAAGCCGGGAAAATGTTGCTGACTCATTTGATTCAAAGATCGTTGTATTAATTTAAGAATACAAAAAGTATTTATTTGGACATGTTTAAGGAAAATGACGTAATAGGAAGAAGGGTATATATATATGTAGACGGTATAAAAAGAACGAGAGTGTGTCACAATGGCAGAGTATTACATAACGTTTCCGGAGAAAGCTCTGAATTTCTACGAGATAAGTTACGATGAGTTTTGGGAAGTCATAGAATCCTGCGGCGATATCGATACCGATCGTGAGGCTGTACAGCGAGTGTTGAAACAGTTCCCGTTTATGTACGTAGCACTACGTGAAGCTCCATGGTGCGGATGTTACCTGTTCAATAGATCGGGAGAAGCAGTCCATCATTCCTGCGAGACGTTGAAGGAGATAGTGGAAAGAAAAAAGTTTACGGATGAGAGAACAGGATTTCCCAGTCACAAATGTTCGTGTGAACTCATTCAGAGGAAGGATGAAGATGAGATTGCTGAAGCTTTAAAACAGAGAGTGAAAGAGTGGCTTGCCGTGTTAGTGAACAAAACTATTTTGTGGTGTACTACCTGCAACCGTTCTCTACTACGTAAATTAGAAGGACACCCCTGTTTTCCAGTGTTATCTTCGAATCGTCTTGGTTTTTCCAGAGCCCTGTTCGATAGTGATGTAGAAGATACTGTGCCGGTACCGTTATCACCAATACTTGGAACCCCATCACCTATTGTATCAGATTGTTTTTCTTTGGCTGATTTATGAAAGTGTTCAGTTACCCCTGCTACCGATTTTCGGGGCATTGTAATAACTACCTATCAGTCGATTCTCGATACAAAACTTACGAAAAATGGCCTGTAGGATTACAACAGACACCTGAAGAGTTAGTGACTGCAGGATGTTACTATTCAGGCCACGGTGATAGAGTACTGTGTTCATATTGTTTTTATGGCTTTTGTGATTGGACACCGGAAGATTGTCCTGTTATAAGACATCTGGCAGCAGTGCCCCATTGTAGTTTTATACAAAGTGTTGCATTACTACATTATAAGGTCGAATGTAAATATTGTGCTAATAGAGAAAAGTCTGCAAAAAAAGTTATTGAAAAAAATGCAGATTCTGTAATGATTTGTAAAATCTGTTTTTTGAATGTTTGCGATATAGTGTTTCTCCCGTGCAGACATTTTGTCAGTTGTCGATCCTGTGCCTCACAACTCGATAAGTGTGCTATATGTCGTGGATCTATTAAAAATACATTGACAGTTTTTACCTGTTGAACAATGGATGTATGTTTTTTGGACGTTCAAGGTTTACGAGGAAAAGACGGTGAATTTGTGTGGAAAGAAGTCGGAATATTGAAGTCTCCTTTTGAATGTACATTTGATTATTTAGTAAAACCTCCATATGGTCTACATTTGTTAAGTGAAAAATATCGTCGTGTGAATTATTGGCTCCGTGCAAACAAACACGGACTCTCCTGGGAAAATGGTTGGGTACCGTATGAGAAGTTAGGAGATCTTTTATATTCTGTACTTGTAAATGAAAATGTGTATGTTAAAGGTACTGAAAAAACTAAATGGTTGGAAAAATGTATCGGAGAAAAACGTATGAGTACGTTAACCGTAGATAATATTGAAGAATTTGGGTGTCCAAAATTGGAGAGTGTGAAACTTTCGGTAGAGAAAAAGAAATGTAGAGAACATAGTGAATCAAAAAATGTGAACAAAACCTGTGCAGTTGAAAATGTTTGGAAAATGTACCATTTCTACTGTAATAGAGAAAAATAAAAAATGTTTAACCTTTTTTTCAAATGTTTTACTCACAATTTAATAATATACATATAAAGATATACATTTACAGTAAAAATACATAATGGATAATAAAATTATTTATAATATCAATGAATGTCCAAGATTGTGTTGAAGATATATTTCGATCATCAATTCGTTGTACCAGAGAACGTGAAAATGGCTTATCAGGTTTTCCGGTACTTCTTTTCTTTCTGAAAACATATTCTTTTCGATACAATGCACAAAAGTCTGTATATGTGGCCGTAATTTATGATAACGTTCGTTCGTTAATTTTCTTAAGGGTGTGAAAAGTTCACAAAAAAATAAATGTAGTTCCGGGGGTGTAAAAATAAAAGCATCCGGTGAGGAATGTTGATACATGGAAATACAACGTTTTCCGAAAAAATTTACAGCACTGACAGTAACATTCCCTGTGACGAGATAATTAAATCGTCGACCTGTTTCGATGTAATTAAGTACATCAGATTTCAAAACACACAATTCTCTAATCTGTGAAGAATTAATTCGTACGGGTAATCTTCCTTGTTGCGAAAACTCCCATACCAGATTGAAAGGTGTTTGTTTTTCGAATCCTACTGCTACATATTTGGTTTTTTCTGTGTTCAGAAAGTATATATTTGCAAGATAAAGATCCAAACAGACATCTATGTTGTGCAGTTCCGAACATTCGGTTTTATTTTGGGAAGAACCGTTTTCTTGACGTATTTTCATGAAATCACAATCCTTTGTCACATCCGGTTCACTCTCGATCGGTTCAGTTTTTATAACAGGAATCTCAATTTTGGTAGGGGGCAGACGTCTACGTTTTCTACATCTAGAAACACCATCCTTATGAGTAATACGGTCTAGAAGCTGATCATGTTGTTCCATTGTAGAATTTTTGACCGGTTCCATGATGTTTTCACTAAAGGTGTCAAGATGATACTGAGAGTGAGCAGAATCATCATACATATTTTATATAGAAATCACCTTATACACTCCCGAACTGGTTTGATGGAACGACACACTTGTGCTCCTTTAGGACACTTTGAATGCGGTAAACATTTGAAGATCTGACGAAAACGGTGTAAAATATATTCATCTTTACTGACACCCGGTGGGAATATCCGGATGAAATCCCTGGTTGTGACGTGATGTGCTTTATAATAAGCATATACACAACAGTAATGTCCGCAAGTTGTAGCAAATATTCCTTGTAAGGGGGTATTATTGTGAGTCCAAATAGAGGAATGGCGGTTCAAGAATGTTATGAATTCTGGGTAATAGGGGTGGAAACCGTATGAATCAAAATATTCTGCCTTATTGTTTTTGTCGAAATAGAAAGCAACCCAGTGTGTTCCTTCGGAATCAGAAGTATCCGTGTTTGCGATTATCAAAGCAGGGGTGGAGAACGTTCGAGGCAGAAGATCTCTCGGGTAAACACCACAAAAAATTGTTTTGGTGGAACAATTGTGAGATAAAATATGTCTGATCTGTGATGTGTTCATGTCGGATACGTTTATAATAAAGTACACAAACACGATAGTCTTTTTCTATTACGATACAGGTAGGTTTCTGTGGCAGAAAACAGGAATACACCAAATTTATAGAGTAAAATTGTTAGGTTTATTAGTGAAGGATGGCACCTCTGTCTTTTGTCACATCCAAGGCCACTTCGAATTCAGCATAGAGAAGACAGGTAACATTTTCCGACAGTTGTGGAGAAAACTGCATTTCTACTCCTAAGGTACCTTGTTCCTGTAGACTGATGTGTGTATCGTTTCCTGAAAAATCTGGTGTAATGTCGTAAATTAGAAAAAATGATCCGTTTTCAAACATCTTCCTTGTTATCTGATGTCCATAATTATTGTGATGGATACCTGTGCCGGAAAAGAGAGTTTGGTAGGCACGTGTTACTAAACCGCTATTTCCTCCTGTACTGATTCGTAAAGGTTCAGAAGGTGTGAGCTCTCCATTTTTTACAAGATGGAAAGAAGATAGGTTAAAACTTCTAAAGTCGAACGGATTTTTTTTACTGTCTCCGAGAAAGCTGGCGGTGGATACCATAGTAAAAAGAATAACATTCGGAAAAGGACCTTGAAAAGCATTGTCGATAGAAATCTGCTGCGTTCCTGCAACGTAAGAGTATGCCTTGATAATACTTCTTGTGAACGGATAATGTGCAGGAGCGTAAGAAAGTGCTCTGTCTATAGCCAAACTGGTGCTAGGAGTAGGAATGACGTGATTTATTTCGAGAGCAGCTTTTAAAATTTTTATTTGTACGCTAGGTGAATCTTGATCTCCCCAGATATAAAAAGCATCACGTGACTTGATAAGTTCGATACGTACTTCCACACCATTGAGTAGATATTTAGGCTGATTGAAAAAATCTATGTGGAGTTTTCCCATAAGTTCCATTTCGGCTGTTACTTCCATAGGATTTCCTGATGACGGAACGTACTGGAAAAAATTTTTTCGGGTGGTGAAACCTTCGTTATTGGTTGTGATTTTATCTTGGTTTCCAGGCGTGTCCAGGTACCATAAAGCATTAGTAAGATGTGTATTTGCAGCATCAGTACCGTAATTGAGAAGTACTTCAAAAATCGATTTGTATGCATAATTGTTGTCAGCATTTGTTACAGATATACCGTTGATAGCAACGTTACATTGTGAAAATATAGTATTGAGGAGATAATTTACTACCCCACAATTTTTTGTGGTTGCATTATCGGTCGGCAAAGCACTCATACGACTCCCATCTTGTTTGACCATCTCCACCTGTAAACGAAGATAAACAGATGCAAGATCCAGAAAATCTGTTGCTGTTGCAGGTATGAGAAATGGTATCACGTTCTGGTTATCGATGGATGCAATAGGTTTGTAGGTAACAGTGTAGGTTTTTTCGACATTTTGTTGAATAGGTTTTTTCCGAAAAAGATCGAACTGTGAAATCATACACGTGTTGTCCTGCATCATTGTGTAAAAATATTTTTGACTTTGATAGTCTGTTTGATTTTTCTGATCCTCGAGGTTCTAACACGGGTACCTGAATGTTTTAACATCGAATGAGTATTTTTTCTTGTAATTCTTCTTCTTATACCCGAACCTGTCAGAGAATCGATTTTTTATCGGACGGTAGAGTTCTCATACGACTTCCATCTTGTTTAATCATCTTCAGCTGTAAGCGAAGATAGACAGGTTCGAGAAACGAAGTTACATTCTGGTTATCGAAGAAAGCAATAGGTTTGTACGGAATAGTATGTTTTTTCTGAAAAAGGTCGAACTGTGAAATTACCCAGGTGCTGTTCTGTATCATGATGTAAAAATATCTCTGACTTTGATATTTTGTCTGATTTTTCTTTTACGTGTTTTCCTAGATTTCGATGATGTTTTTCGACGTTTTACGGATGTACGTTTTTTCTTGATTCTCGAGGTTCTAGCACGGGTACCTGAACGTTTTAACACCGAATGGGTATTTTTTCTTGCAATTCTTCTTCTTATACCCGAACCTGTCAGAGAATCGATTTTTTGTTGTGCTCTAGTTTTAAGATTCTGACCAGCTTCACGTATTCGCTGACGAACAATAGTTTTCGGGGTTTGCTGACTTGTTGCAATATCTGTAACAATATTAGCACCAGTTTTTAAAGCTTCTTTTCCGATAGCTTTTGCACCACTCCAGAGAAGAGGTTTCACCATTCTGAAAAGTCCAGCAAAAAGAGAACCTAATCCTCTTCCTTTCTGAATTCTGTTAGAACGAAAAATGGGTCCGATTCCTCCATGTATTTGGGTTGTGTAATATTCTGCTTGCGAATTCATGATGACTCATTCGTTTACCAATATAGACTGAGAAAATAGTGTTATGTCGGTTTTTTAAAAGGATTTTGTTTTTTTACGAAAATGTAAAACAGCGATAGTAGGAACGGAACCGTTTCTTAAAGGTAAAAAGTTTCCTTTTTGATCGTTCAAAGTAATTTCTATTGTTTCAAAAGAACTTTTATCCAGAGAAACATAGTGAATCGGATTGAATGTGTGATGAGCTACAGGTATCGTACATGTGGTATCTACTTCTGAACATTGTTTTCGAGTAAGACGTAAAAGACGTATCATTTCTTCACCGACCAACTGTTGTTTTACAATATCTGAATATACAAATATGTAAGGATTTTTATCGACAACGTTATTAGATATTACGTGCGAAGAGTAGATAGATTTTAATATATCATATCGAAATTTAGCATAGTCGTCTGTTAAATCTATCGGTGTTATTGTATTGTCTACAGAGGCATCGGGTTCAGGGTCGAGCATTCCTGTTTCGGACAAGTGTTTATATACGGCAGCTTTAAAATAGAATCGAAGATGAGTAGGAATAGCTACATTTGCAGGGTTGGTTTTCAGGAAAAAAATAAGATCATCTATTGTATAAGTAGTTGCAGGAAAATAAAACGGTTGATCGTTAATATATAGTGTGTTATCTGTAGAAACAGATGACTCGAATGAACTCCATTGCGGGTCAGCCAGAAGATGCCAGAATTTGTAAAGCACAGATTTTCGTATTTCTCGATTATCGGGAAGGGAAGTTACGATCGACGAAATCAAGTCGTCAACATTTGTGTATGTTCGAACAGGAAATGTTAGTTGTCCTGAATCTGTTTCCAGAACGTTATCATAAAGAGTTGAATGACATAATTCTGCTAAACCGACTTCCCACAAATCTGGAGGCAGATCGATACGTTTTGCCAATTTTACAGTAAAATGAGTTAATGTGTTGTTTGAAAAATATTTTTCTGATGAAGACGATGGGAGGTAGATGTAGAAATTATCATCCATTCTGACTGAACAAGAAGAACTCACTGATTCGAAATGGTGATATATTTCGATATATATTGAGGTTTAGTTGTCTGCTATCGGTTTTAGCGATGATGCCTTGATCCATGAATCAAAACTGGAGGGATAACCCAGCCAACGAACAAGGTATTCTAAATTTTTACCTTTACCTCGTGTTTTTAAAATTTTATCAATTTTATACTCTTCGTCAGGATTCGAATATACTTTCTGAACCTCCTGTTTGTAAAATGTTCCTTTTACAGGTTCACCATTTAAGTCGTCCAATATGTAAACAGGTACCGGCTGCCGTTGAACGACGGAATGAATCTTAAAAAGTTCTCGTGACCACGATTGTTCGTATCCTTTTTCGAAATGTCCTTTAACAACAGAAATTCGCACAATGTCCCCAACTTTCAAATCTGAAATTGTGTGTGAGATACGGTTGTTGTGTCTATTAAGATGTTTCCACACTGTGTAAACATTAGTTTCGTTTACATCTTGAGGTGCCATTCCTATGGAACGATGGATCGCAGTATTGTAACCTTCAAGAAGTTGAGGTAAAATATCTATGTAACGTCTTGTCTGTTTTGCTGTAAAATATTTCCACATTCGTTCTTTTAACGTTCGGTTAAAACGTTCCACTATACTTGCTTTTACAGGGTGGTTAATTGCGATCGAAAAGTCTACTTGTTCATTTTTCAGAAAATTCTGGAACACAGAATTCGTAAATTCTGTTCCTTGATCTGTCTGTAATGTGGCAGGTTTTCTTTTGCTTTGTTCAAAAATGGTTCTGAAAGCTTCGGTTACAGAATTACTTGTTTTATTTTTTAGGGGTAATGCATAAGCATATTTTGAAAATACATCGATCACTGTTAGGAGATATTTAAATCCGTCGTTATGTTTTTGTATCGATGTCATATCGTTAAGATCGGCTTCCCAGAGCATATCTATGTTCCATACATTGTAATGGTTTCGAGGAAACCTTTTTCGTGCACTTTTGTGGAGAGTGTATGTTTCCTGGTGCATTAACCAATTTTTTACTGTATCACGAGATATATTCCTATCTCGTACAGCTTTCCATAAACGATCCACAGATGAAAATGAGGCTCTGTGTTGAGGATCGTAATATATTCTAGCAAGAATTTTATCATGTTTTACTTTAGGGACTCCCATGATTGGTCTCTCTGTCTACGACTTTTTCTTAAAGGAACGAGTTTGTATGCATCAGGTGTTCTCAAAAATGGTGAAGTTTTTCTGGAAACACGTAAGACAACATTTTTCTTCTTTTTTTTCGCAGGTTTTCGTTTACGAGACGGACCAGGAATCTCCGTTGGTGATGATGACGATGAAAAATTTAAAGATCTCGGTTCCGGAAGCGTTTTTTCCTGATCTTTTTCGATTAGACGTTGGGCTGTAGATTGATACTCATCAATAATATTTTCTAACTGCTGTCTTGTATTACGTGGTAATGTTTCTACCAGGTTTGGAGGAAAATATGTTGATCCTGGTGAAATACTAGAATCACCATTATCCTGGATAATAGGAATCTCTAATGGTTCTTTCGATTTTCGACTCAACCATAAATACTCATCCAATTCTTTTCTATAAAGACGCCATTTTTGGTCATCTGGTATATTTTTCATTTTAAAAATTTCGTTCATTTTTTTATCCAGAACAGATAATTTTTGATTTATAGACTGTTCGGAACCGCGAATACGTGTCAATTGTTCTGGTGAAAGAACAATCATTTTTTTGTAAACAGGTGTCATTATTAATGTGGAATGAGAGTTCCGAGAAGACCAGATAGTAGAGATCCTAAAAGTAGGGGTAGAAACCCTCCTCTTTGAACAAGAATTTTTCTTCGTTTTTCGATATCTACTTTAGGTTTTACAAGTCTACGTAAAACAGTTTTGTAAGGTGTTAGACGATGTTTTACAGACGGTCGAAGTTTTATATTACCTTTTAAAACATTCAGACAACATTCACTGATAAAACGGATTGTTTTTTTTGGAGCACTTTTCAATAATGTTTTACGAACTTTTGTTGGGGAATTTTTCAATATGTGCAAAAAAGGTGAATGTGTTTTAAAAGAAATATTCTGTTTAGAACGTAAGTTGGTACGTCTCTTCCTCGTTTTCTTCATCTCGAGGTTTCAGGCATTCCTGAGGAAGATATATGGTTGAATGATCTATATTAAAAATATCTGTTTGATAACGTAAAGGATCCGGTGTTGACTGGGAAAGATCAATATACAAATAACTGTGAGGTTCTATTGTTGCATCTATATATACTTTTTCAAGTTCCTTCATGCGATGAGGTTGAAGCTGTCGTGCAAAAACAGTAAATTGGTTCATATCTCGTGGATTTTTAAATATAACAAAATGTTTTACGTTCAAAGAAATATCTCTACAATTTTTTCCTTGGTGAAAAAGATTCTGTGTTATAAAAACAACTGAAATATTTTTGTGGTGACTACCTTTCGTAAAAAGGTCTGCAACTTTTTCTCCTTCAGCAACCATCATAAGATCATCTAGCACTATAAGGGTAGGAGTTTTTCCGTTCCATGATTGCCAATTAACAATTCCTTTATGATATTCCACATCACCAATATTTTTTGGGATACTATTTTCCTGATCGTAACACCACACTATTTTTGTAACAGGTTTTTCGACAAAAGAAAAAATAGAATTGACAAGTTTTGTTACAAAAGTAGTTTTTCCACTTCCTGATGCTCCACAAACCATCATTGTAAAAGGATGGATAAGTTTAGGAAACATTTTATATTAAGCAAAAATTTTACAGATTTGTATCCAGGAACTTGAAAGAAAATGACGGTTTACCAGACTATTACTACATTTTATATTTATTTTGTACAAGATTATATAATACAAGTATACAATATAAAATACACTGAAACAAAAATTTGAACTTTGGACCTAAAACCTATTACAATACCTATTACAGATTAGGATTACAGACATATTTATAACCTAATCTGTACGGTATCCGATCGAGTTAGCCTGAAAACCGTTACAGATTTGGAATCTGCACATCGAGACCTTTTAGTAGAGTGGTCGGAAGGGGAGTCTTCGATTGGTAATAAAGGAAATAGGAAACTGTTGATCCTAGAATGATGAAAACTTTTTCAATAGAAAGAGGACTTCATTCCGAGTTCAACGACCTATCGATCATTATTCTATCTCAATTAGGCACGGAGATATAACGATTTGAAAATTAAAAAAAAAAAAAAGTTCAAAAAAAAAAAGTCCAAAAAAAGTTAAAAAAAAAAAAAAAAAAAGTTCAAAAAAAAAATTCAAAGGTCGGGGTCAAAGGTCATTCACCATTTTCCAAAGGGCCCGGGTCGGCTCTGGTTTTAAAATACAGTAATAACTTCACCAAACGTTATTCATCATTTCCTAGGACGCCCGGGCCGGCCCTGGTTTTCGATATACATACAGAAATAACGTTACGATGGTTATTCACCATTTCCCGAGGGTCCGAACCGGCCCTGGTTTTAACATGCAGTGATAACTTCCGCAATCGTTATTCATCATTTTCTAGGGGCCCGGGCCGGCCCTGGTTTTCGATATACATACAGAAATAACGTTACGATGGTTATTCACCATTTCCCGAGGGTCCGAACCGGCCCTGGTTTTAACATGCAGTGATAACTTCAGTAATCGTTATTCATCATTTCCTAGGGGCCCGGGCCGGCCCTGGTTTTCGATATACATACAGATATAACGTTACGATGGTTATTCACCATTTCCCAAGGGTCCGAACCGGCCCTGGTTTTAACATGCAGTGATAACTTCAGTAATCGTTATTCATCATTTTCTAGGGGCCCGGGCCGGCCCTGGTTTTCGATTTACATACAGAAATAACGTTACGATGGTTATTCACCATTTCCCAAGGGTCCGAACCGGCCCTGGTTTTTAACATGCAGTGATAACTTCAGTAATCGTTTTTCATCATTTCCTAGGGGGCCCGGGCCGGCCCTGGTTTTCTATATACATACAGAAATAACGTTACGATGGTTATTCACCATTTCCCGAGGGTCCGGACCGGCCCTGTTTTTTTAACATGCAGTGATAACTTCAGTAATCGTTATTCATCATTTCCTAGGGGGCCCGGGCCGGCCCTGGTTTTCGATATACATACAGATATAACGTTACGATGGTTATTCACCATTTCCCGAGGGTCCGAACCGGCCCTGGTTTTAACATGCAGTGATAACTTCCGCAATCGTTATTCATCATTTTCTAGGGGGCCCGGGCCGGCCCTGGTTTTCGATTTACATACAGAAATAACGTTACGATGGTTATTCACCATTTCCCGAGGGTCCGGACAGACCCTGGTTTTAACATGCAGTGATAACTTCCGCAATTGTTATTCATCATTTTCTAGGGGCCCGGGCCGGCCCTGGTTTTCGATATACATACAGAAATAACGTTACGATGGTTATTCACCATTTCCCGAGGGTCCGAACCGGCCCTGGTTTTAACATGCAGTGATAACTTCCGCAATCGTTATTCATCATTTTCTAGGGGGCCCGGGCCGGCCCTGGTTTTCGATTTACATACAGAAATAACGTTACGATGGTTATTCACCATTTCCCGAGGGTCCGGACAGACCCTGGTTTTAACATGCAGTGATAACTTCCGCAATTGTTATTCATCATTTTCTAGGGGCCCGGGCCGGCCCTGGTTTTCGATATACATACAGAAATAACGTTACGATGGTTATTCACCATTTCCCGAGGGTCCGGACAGGCCCTGGTTTTAACATGCAGTGATAACTTTTCTGAAACCTTATTCATCATTTTTTAAGGCCCGGGTCGGCCCAGTTTTTCAATAAATATCATTTCACACAAGGTTCCATATTTTTAAAGTGTCTGTTCTGTGTAGTTTCGTAAAAGATCGACCGCAAATAACCTCCTTAGGGTTTATTCTTCTTGTAAACCTTTAACCCTCATCTCAAAACTGTTGATTACAATTTCATCCTTAACTTTTAAACATTATTACGTCTACCGAGATATTGAAACACAGAATTTATAAACACCGGAGAATGAAAAAGACTCGAGAGTTTATCGACTCCTTCATTATTTCTCAATACTCTCAAATGTGACAGAGAACCTTCTCGAGACTGCCAATTGCTGCGTAACCTCTAACCTTTAGAATGATACATAGAGATACTGTCAGAGAATGTCAAAACAGCTTGTAAAATATGTTTTCCGATTCCCAATTACAATTTGACCGCTAACCTTTAAATGATACACGGAGGATGTTACAAAATTTGGATCAAACTATACCGTCAATATATGGAATATTTATAGCAGTCTTTCTTTACATTTACCGTCTGCAGCAGAACAGAAATGGAGAACGGAAACTTGGTAAGTAATTTGCATGTTTGTCTGTTTCAAACTTATTTTATGTAGAAAGACTAATCACAACTAGACCTACAGTTTACACCGGTTCGAATTGCTAGGCCTCCCCGATGACGCAGTAGTAGCGTCGTCGCCTTGTAATCAAGGGTCTCGGGTTCGATTCCCGGTGGAGGCACATAGCGGTTCGGATCCCACTTTAAACTGTATGTCCAGTCCCGATTAGCCTTACTGTGCAAAAGTGGACTTAAAACAACCAATCAAAGTAGAGGGTTCGAATTGCTGTGTATTTTTACCGGGTATCAAACCTGGGACCTTAATTACGAGGTATGTCACCATAGTGTCACGGAGACCGGACCTACAGTTTAAAATAGGATTCGAACCATTTTTATGGAATAGTAGATCCGGAACTCTGATTATAAAACAGCTATGTCACCAAAGTATTATGAGAAAAACGTAACTAACATACAGGTATTTCATATTAATATAAAAATAACATATTTTCTGAATATATTTTATTATAAACATTTCATATCCATCTAGTTATATTTTAAAATATATACATTTCATTTACTAAATCACCTATACACTTTCTCATTTAATTTTTCGGGTGTAGACAAACGAAAATCGGACAAAAGTGTTAGTGTATTAGTGTATTAGTATTTATTTGTCCAATTTTCTTTTCTTTAGAAGTTCTGACATTTTACTCTCCATCTCCTTTTCATCGTTCTTTTTTGTCTCCTCCGTTTTTTGTTTTCTAATATTTTTGAAAACCTCCATCATTTCGAAACATACACGAAGGGATAAATGAGATGGCACATACTGTGCCTGTTTTACATTTTCCAAAAAATCCCCAAATACTGGGGACGTGTTCTTTTTTTCTGATATGTAACTAAACATTTTAGTGAGCGTGTCGATTTGGACTTCCATATCACGGCAGACCTCCTCCAGGTTCTTCATCAGGTTCTCTGCTAACCCGTTCTCCTCGCAGAAATCTATGTAGCATGCGATCTGTCTCTCCACTTGGCGAGCTTGGACCTTGCTCCACAGATTCCTTCGTTCCCCGGAATGTTCTGCATCTTTAAGATTCCCATGCAATACATTGAATTCAAATGGTAGGGATGCCATATCTGAAAATATAGAAAAATTATGTTAGATATATCGCACGTACACCTTGAATAAAGTTATACATTTTTATTTTAGAACAACCGGAAGCTGACCCTTTCGAAACCTTCCTGTTATATGAGATGTCTCCTGTTGCTGCGCCACCTTCTCCTGGTGCGCCACCGTCTCCTCCTGCTACGCCTTCCATTATCGATATCACCGATGAAGAGGATGGTGATTTATAGCCTAATCAATAAATATAGGTAATATTTTTTCTCACCTTTTACCTTTACACGTCTTCAACTTCTGATGTGTCGGTCTCCTCGATGATATCCGGGAATTCACGGTGAGGTGAGGTCAAAGTTCTCGTAAACTGTTCTTCTACTTTATGAAGACTAGAAATAAAAAAAAAAATACCTCTTACATCATCTCGTAGTAATGGGTTGTAACAATAATCCACTAATTTTTGCATTAACATTACAGATGGTCTCTTCGATGGCGCAGTGATAGCGTCGTTGCCTTGTAATCAAAAGACCCCGGGTTCGATACCCGGTGGAGGCACATAGTGATCGGATCCTATTTTAAAGTGTAGGGTTAGTACAGATTAACCTTACTGTGCATAAAGTGGACTTAAAACATTAAATCAGTCAATCAATGTTCGGATCCTACTTTAAACCGTAGGTCCAGTCCCGATTAACCTTACTGTGCATAAAGAGGACTTACATCACTAAACCAATCAATCAATCGATCAATCAATCAAAACATGACAGCAACGTAATAATTTTGACGCAGTGGTAGCGTCGTTGCCTTGTAATCAAGGGTCCCTGGGTTCGATACCCAGTGGAGGCACATTTCGGATCCCACTTTAAACTGTAGGTCCACTCCTGATTAACCTTACTGTGCATAAAGTGGACTTAAAACATCAATCAATGTTCGGATTCCACTTTAAACCGTAGGTCCAGTCCCGATTAACCTTACTGTGCATAAAGCGGACTTACAACACTAAATCAATCAATCGATCAATCAATCAAAACATTACAGCAACGTAATAATTTTGGCGCAGTGGTAGCGTCGTTGTCTTGTAATCAAGGGTACCAGGGTTCGATACCCGGTGGAGACACATAGTAATTCGGATTCCACTTTAAACTGTAGGTCCACTACCGATTAACCTTACTGTGCATAAAGTGGACTTACAACATCAATAAATCAATCAATCAATGTTCGGATTCCACTTTAAACCGTAGGTCCAGTCCCGATTAACCTTACTGTGCATAAAGAGGACTTACATCACTAAACCAATCAATCAATCGATCAATCAATCAAAACATGACAGCAACGTAATAATTTTGGCGCAGTGGTAGCGTCGTTGCCTTGTAATCAAGGGTCCCTGGGTTCGATACCCAGTGGAGGCACATTTCGGATCCCACTTTAAACTGTAGGTCCACTCCTGATTAACCTTACTGTGCATAAAGTGGACTTAAAACATCAATCAATGTTCGGATTCCACTTTAAACCGTAGGTCCAGTCCCGATTAACCTTACTGTGCATAAAGCGGACTTACAACACTAAATCAATCAATCGATCAATCAATCAAAATATTACAGCAACGTAATAATTTTGGCGCAGTGGTAGCGTCGTTGTCTTGTAATCAAGGGTCCCAGGGTTCGATACCCGGTGGAGACACATAGTAATTCGGATTCCACTTTAAACTGTAGGTCCACTACCGATTAACCTTACTGTGCATAAAGTGGACTTACAACATCAATAAATCAATCAATCAATGTTCGGATTCCACTTTAAACCGTAGGTCCAGTCCCGATTAACCTTACTGTGCATAAAGAGGACTTACATCACTAAACCAATCAATCAATCGATCAATCAATCAAAACATGACAGCAACGTAATAATTTTGGCGCAGTGGTAGCGTCGTTGCCTTGTAATCAAGGGTCCCTGGGTTCGATACCCAGTGGAGGCACATTTCGGATCCCACTTTAAACTGTAGGTCCACTCCTGATTAACCTTACTGTGCATAAAGTGGACTTAAAACTTCAATCAATGTTCGGATTCCACTTTAAACCGTAGGTCCAGTCCCGATTAACCTTACTGTGCATAAAGCGGACTTACAACACTAAATCAATCAATCAATCAATCGATCAATCAATCAAAACATTACAGCAACGTAATAATTTTGGCGCAGTGGTAGCGTCGTTGTCTTGTAATCAAGGGTCCAGGGTTCGATACCCGGTGGAGACACATAGTAATTCGGATTCCACTTTGCCTTGTAATCAAGGGTCCCTGGGTTCGATACCCAGTGGAGGCACATTTCGGATCCCACTTTAAACTGTAGGTCCACTCCTGATTAACCTTACTGTGCATAAAGTGGACTTAAAACATCAATCAATGTTCGGATTCCACTTTAAACCGTAGGTCCAGTCCCGATTAACCTTACTGTGCATAAAGCGGACTTACAACACTAAATCAATCAATCAATCGATCAATCAATCAAAATATTACAGCAACGTAATAATTTTGGCGCAGTGGTAGCGTCGTTGTCTTGTAATCAAGGGTCCCAGGGTTCGATACCCGGTGGAGACACATAGTAATTCGGATTCCACTTTAAACTGTAGGTCCACTACCGATTAACCTTACTGTGCATAAAGTGGACTTACAACATCAATAAATCAATCAATCAATGTTCGGATTCCACTTTAAACCGTAGGTCCAGTCCCGATTAACCTTACTGTGCATAAAGAGGACTTACATCACTAAACCAATCAATCAATCGATCAATCAATCAAAACATGACAGCAACGTAATAATTTTGGCGCAGTGGTAGCGTCGTTGCCTTGTAATCAAGGGTCCCTGGGTTCGATACCCAGTGGAGGCACATTTCGGATCCCACTTTAACTTGTAGGTCCACTCCTGATTAACCTTACTGTGCATAAAGTGGACTTAAAACATCAATCAATGTTCGGATTCCACTTTAAACCGTAGGTCCAGTCCCGATTAACCTTACTGTGCATAAAGCGGACTTACAACACTAAATCAATCAATCAATCGATCAATCAATCAAAACATTACAGCAACGTAATAATTTTGGCGCAGTGGTAGCGTCGTTGTCTTGTAATCAAGGGTCCCAGGGTTCGATACCCGGTGGAGACACATAGTAATTCGGATTCCACTTTGCCTTGTAATCAAGGGTCCCTGGGTTCGATACCCAGTGGAGGCACATTTCGGATCCCACTTTAAACTGTAGGTCCACTCCTGATTAACCTTACTGTGCATAAAATGGACTTAAAACATCAATCAATGTTCGGATTCCACTTTAAACCGTAGGTCCAGTCCCGATTAACCTTACTGTGCATGAAGCGGACTTACAACACTAAATCAATCAATCAATCGATCAATCAATCAAAATATTACAGCAACGTAATAATTTTGGCGCAGTGGTAGCGTCGTTGTCTTGTAATCAAGGGTCCCAGGGTTCGATACCCGGTGGAGACACATAGTAATTCGGATTCCACTTTAAACTGTAGGTCCACTACCGATTAACCTTACTGTGCATAAAGTGGACTTACAACATCAATAAATCAATCTTAACCTTACTGTGCATAAAGTGGACTTAAAACATCAATCAATGTTCGGATTCCACTTTAAACCGTAGGTCCAGTCCCGATTAACCTTACTGTGCATGAAGCGGACTTACAACACTAAATCAATCAATCAATCGATCAATCAATCAAAATATTACAGCAACGTAATAATTTTGGCGCAGTGGTAGCGTCGTTGTCTTGTCATCAAGGGTCCGAGGGTTCGATACCCGGTGGAGACACATAGTAATTCGGATTCCACTTTAAACTGTAGGTCCACTACCGATTAACCTTACTGTGCATAAAGTGGACTTACAACATCAATAAATCAATCAACCAATGTTCGGAATCCACTTTAAACCGTAGGTCCAGTCCCGATTAACCTTACTGTGCATAAAGAGGACTTACATCACTAAACCAATCAATCAATCGATCAATCAATCAAAACATGACAGCAACGTAATAATTTTGGCGCAGTGGTAGCGTCGTTGCCTTGTAATCAAGGGTCCCTGGGTTCGATACCCAGTGGAGGCATATTTCGGATCCCACTTTAAACTGTAGGTCCACTCCTGATTAACCTTACTGTGCATAAAGTGGACTTAAAACATCAATCAATGTTCGGATTCCACTTTAAACCGTAGGTCCAGTCCCGATTAACCTTACTGTGCATAAAGCGGACTTACAACACTAAATCAATCAATCGATCAATCAATCAAAACATTACAGCAACGTAATAATTTTGGCGCAGTGGTAGCGTCGTTGTCTTGTAATCAAGGGTCCCAGGGTTCGATACCCGGTGGAGACACATAGTAATTCGGATTCCACTTTAAACTGTAGGTCCACTACCGATTAACCTTACTGTGCATAAAGTGGACTTACAACATCAATAAATCGATCAATCAATGTTCGGATTCCACTTTAAACCGTAGGTCCAGTCCCGATTAACCTTACTGTGCATAAAGCGGACTTACAACACTAAACCAATCAATCAATCGATCAATCAATCAAAACTGACAGTAACGTAATAATTTTGGCGCAGTGGTAGCGTCGTTGCCTTGTAATCAAGGGTCCCGGGTTCGATACCCGGTGGAGGCACATAATGATTCGGATTCCACTTTAAACTGTAGGTCCACTCCCGATTAACCTTACTGTACATAAAGTGGACTTAAAACACTAAATCGATAAATCAATCAAAACATTACAGCAACGTAATAATCTTGTCGCAGTTGTAGCGTCGTTGCCTTGTAATCAAGGCCCCGGGTTCGATACCCGGTATTAACCTTACTCTGCATAAAATGGGCTTAAAACATTCAATCAATCAATATTCGGATTCTACTTTAAGGTTAATACTGTGCATAAAAGGACTTCATACACTAAACCAATCAATCAATCGATAAATCAATCAAAACATTACAACGTAATAATCTACCATCATATACTTACTATGATATACCTGTTAGATCACTGATAGTATCTATTCGAAACTGGCTCCAAAAGGTAGTCTCTGGAAGACGACGATGGCCACACAGGGTGCTCACTGTGATGTAAACATAAACAGATCAATTGTCCTTATATACCTCATCCTCCTTGCTTATCACGCACCTATTTTCTCTGCGCATCCTCTCGCGCAAAGCGTCCAACGCCCACGTACCCCTCCTATCCTCTTCCCACCCCGGAATACTATACACACTATCCCCTTCCGCAAATTGTACTTTTTTTCTATTTACTTTATTTACTCCCTGTTTCTCCACAACTTTTTCCTTTTTCACTTCTCCCTCCATCGGTCGTTACCCTATACGGTCGTTACCCTATACCGACCACACATACAATGACGCCACTATCGATAAACACGCAAAAACATCTCCCGGAAACATACAACGAACTTTATCTCCAACCTTTACACTGTCCACAATACCTCCTTTGTTCTACCCCACTTCCATATCACCCAACAGTCCCACACTCACATCCTGATTTCGTCATTCCAACAGCTCATCTGTAACCTTTCACCTTTCTCGGGCAACACTCTCACTCACCAACCCACGCCACCATCTCCCCATACCCCACAAACCAATCAAAACCCATCCACATATCTCAAACCCCGCCCATTTCTGGCCTCCATCCAAAAATAAACAATGCTTGCTTGTCCACTGCCCTTTATCATCAATTGATCTTTCATCGATCTTTTCCAATCAATTGATTTATCGGACTATATCCGGGAACATAACTACTCATGGACTCTTCTTGAAGTGTAACTCTTACAATGCCAGGGGTTCAAAATGCAATCCACACTTCATTTTGAAATTTCTGTTATAGTGTGTTGGGACACCCTGTACTACATTTAATCTTATGGCAATCGTCTGAATTATCCAAAAATAGAAAATTGACGTTAAAGAACCAAATGCAGAAATAAAAAGTACCAGCATGGACAACTAGATCCTGAAATACAGTAAAACCTCGTTAATCCGGACCCCGATAAGCCGGACTTCGCTTAATCCGGACAGGCAAAAAAAATAGCAGAATGCAAGGTTTTAAATGTGGCTAGAAGTCAACAAGAGAACTTCACAAAGAAAAGGCAGTCAACCACTGATGAAATTCTGTTTTCCGCAGACTTTGTACTGTACTGCATAGTGTATTTAGGCCTATGCCCTTTAAATACACCATAATAAACGTGTTTTGTTGCTATAAACGGAGTTTTAATGCACTTTCTACTGTTCTTTCAGGGATTACGGCCTGTTTCGCCTTATCCCGTTTCTCCTTATTGCATCTTCACCTTCCCCAATACAATTTGGCGTGATTTATGTGACACTAACTTTCTAAGGCGAAACGGGACATCCCATTTCGCCGTATCCTGTTTCGCCTTACACAAAAAAAATTCCCATCAGGGAATGTTATCGACATGAAGGGCCAATATTAACCTAACCTAACCGACAGGACAATGGGAGCCAAAGGTAAGCAACGTCACAAGCTCTGCGCTCCCATTATGAATTACCCTTCAAGTCGATAATATTCCCAGGTGGGAAATTTTTTGTGTGTAAGGCGAAACAGGATAAGGCGAACTGGGATATCCCGTTTCGCCTTAGAACGTTCGTGCCACACAAATGATTTGAAATTGTATTGGGGGAGGTGAAAATGCAATAAGGCGAAACGGGAGGACACGCTTTTAGGTTATTTCAGTTAATCCGGACTTTCGTTAAACCGGTCAACTTATCCCCCCCCATTAGTCCGGATTAACGAGGTTTTACTGTACTCGCTATCCTCCAAGGCGTTATGTATGTTGCGGCTGTGATAGAAGTTGCTATTAAAATCCACTTATCGCCGTTGAGTTAGGCAACACACAAGACGCATTACAGGGAAGCGAGTATTTCCGGATCTAGATGTACCATTTGTACTGTCGCTGACTGTACCAGCTGGACGCTTTAACTAAATGACCATTACGCCAACAAACAAAACGCTCCGGCTCCTTCAAAAGATACAAAAAGACAATTACGTAACAAGTAATTGATTGATTAATTGAATTAGGTTGTCTTGCGTAGCCTTTCTGCCACTTTTTGCTAATAGCGAATATGAGGATGAGTAAGCCCCGCGACAGATTAACTTTGCAGCAACTTTTCACATATATAGACCCAAACGTGCGCGCAGAATATAGTTCCGCTGCAATACTGCCGATTTTCTCACTGTCTATGATATGAACAGCTCGGCGGTTAAGGCAAGACTGGCACAGGAGATGCTGAGCGCTGTTCAAGCGTGGATTAATACATAACATCTGCTGCAAAGTTAACCTGTCGCGGGGCTTAGTGATGTACAATTGATGAGATATCAGGACCTCTGACGTCGTAGCGCGCTGTGCCACTTCGCGCCTAGGCTATGAGTTTGAGGTTAGGTTCAATTTAGGCACATAGAGGCTAATCGGGATTGGATCTACAGTTTAATGTGGGATCCGAACCACTATGTGCCTCCACCGGATATCGAACCCGGGACCCCTTGATTACAAGGCGACGACATTACACGCCATCGGGGAGGCCCTCCTGACACAAGCGTGCCTTCATCAGTTTTACCAGATCATTCTTATCATCGTCGTCACGATTAATCTAAAGAAGGAGAAAAGCAAAATAAACTACAATCACATTGATGATTTGTATCTACTTCTAAGTGCAAAACTTTAAATGAAGCCCAATTGACCTATACGATAAAACTGACCGTGCCTTTACGGTGAAATGATAGGCAGCTACGACATCAGTGATGTCAAAGGTAAAATTGCTGTTCTGTCTTCGTACACAAAGCTCTAACTGCGACAATTTCCAAAGACATTAAAGGCACAGGTAAAGCAAAGACTCGATATTCTTCGCCTTTCATTTCTTTGCATGTGGTGCCCTCTAGTAGCAGTAATATAAACTCGCTGTTGTTTGCATGTCAAGCATGTTGCTTGCATGTTGCTTGCAAATTATTTTGTATTGTAGTATCAATCTGCAACCTTACGGTAACAATAAAGGTTTTACAACAGTTCTACAATACATTTGAAATTAGTTGTAGTTATGTACTACGGTATTTGTAACTTAGAAGATGAATTCAGTGTTTAAAAGATTATGTTATTTACGGTGAAAATATGGTGAGCAATCACAGTAACGTTCATGGACATCCAAGAGTAGCACGTGCCCATAACGGGAAATTAAGTCCCGTCTCTCTGCGCGAAAAGGGAACACGGGAGGGGCGTGCCCTCTCCAGAGAATGAATGTTGACAAAAAAGCAGGGTTGGGTTCCGCTAAAGGACCGAATTTGTTTCTCGCACAATTTAAATTCGGTCCAAGTTGCGTATTGTTTCACTGAAAAAGGTTCCAGGACCGAATTTAAATTGACCCGGAAAAAAGGTACCTGGACTGTATTTAAATTGATCCAGAAAAATACGTTCCTGGAGCGTATTTAAATTCAGCCTGAAAAAGGTTCCTGGACCGAATTGATCCCGGAAAAAGGTTACTGGACCGTATCTAAATTCAGCCAGAAAAAAGGATCCTGGATCGTAATTAAATTGATCTGCTAAGACGTTTCCTGGACCGAATTGAAATACTTTACAGATAAAAAGGTTATTTACAGTGTAAAACCCATTTACGCTTGCAGATTTTCTCTACTGGACCGAAATTTATTTAAAATTCCTGAACCTATAACAACCCTGCCTAAAAGTACATATTTCATATTTCACACATATAATTTTATTTCAGTCACGATCATTTATGTTGATTGATTGATTGATTTATTGTTTTAAGTCCACTTTATGCACAGTAAGGGTAATTGGGACTGGACCTACAGTTTAAAGTGGGATCCGAACAACTTTGTGCCTCCACCGGGTATCGAACCCGGGACCCCTCCCCTTACTATCATTTATGTTTATTATAAAAATAGAACCTGATAACTTCAAATATTTTTGGGGGGGGTGGGCGAAATTATTATGGGAGGAATATGTTTCGTTCAACCCCGCTCCCCTGCCTTGCTCCTCTCAGGGGAACGAACTGGACGACCTACAATTTAAAGTGGAATCTAAACCACGATGTAACTCCTTCGAGTATCGAACCCGGGACCCCTTGATTACAAGGCGACGTCTATACAACGACATCTAAGGTACCTGAACCCAATATGGCCCAGTACCCAATATGGCCTATTTGCTGTTTCCAAGTAGTTACATGGTTAATTCAACAGATGACGTTAGTATGTCATTTAGACTGTCCGAATGGGGTGATTGAACCTGTTGACTCAACCTATGAGGACAAAGAAGCGAAATAGCTGGACCTTGTGATTGTGTTCTGCATGATCAAATATTGCATATGGAAGTTATTACTTACTGCATCTTCCAAGTGATGGGTGTTTACATCTCTAGTACATATTACGATAGCTCATGTACTTTACAGCAATCTACTTAGTTTAGACTTTAATCTAAAGTCCTGTTTAAAACGAACGAAAAACTAACACTATGTAAGGTGGACTCAATATAGCCTATATAGAAATATATCGTAAAGAACAAGTGCAAATGTGACATTTGTTACTCTTATGTTTACGTAGAGTGTCTGGAAGTCACTAAGGATGATTAAGGACCTTTCTTTTGCCCAGACTGTGATGTGTAATCCATGGTCTTCTGATGACAAGTTATGACACGCCACTTCCTTGTATATTGTTTGTAAACGATGCTATATCTTTGTGTAATCTCATTATGTCGTTATGTAAATAAAACCCAAGTGTATTAATATACTTATCTACCTATAAAAATAACATTCTGGTACTATTTTTTACAATTTCTGTTGCATTTTTCATAGAAAAAACAATATATATAACTAGGCCATATTGGGTACCTATGTACCCAATATGCTCTAACCGTCACTTTTTAATAATTTGAATTTGAATATAAAATTTTGTGTGCGTCAGCACTTAGGCTATTCTGCACCCGTCATTTTATATGGGCTCCAGCCCCTTAACAGAACTAAAATAACTTATTGTCATGCCATAACTAAAATATTAAAACATTCTGACTTCGGTTAAAAGCTGAGGCTGTAAAGAGGCACTCAGCACACAAAAACAGGACAACACACAGAATTATACTGGTCATAAAGATAGTCGCCAGAGCCTCGTTAGTCTGCAAAATGCAGTCCAGGGTGTACTACGTGGAAAGTTTACCCCGTACACCCTTCACTTTTTAAAAACATCTTCCCTACACTCATGTTATTACTTGGAATTGGCTTCAATTATCAGTAAACATCCAGAAGTGTTCTCTCTTTTGAATTTTGCCACTAGTTTTATCTTTCTGACTTTGTCATTAGAAATAATCGCAAACCTTAGGTAGGCCATATTGGGTTCAGGTAACATATAATGTACGCACATAAGCATTCTCTAATTATAGTACATTACGATAATTGTTCAGCAAAATTCATACCGGCTCTGAAAAGGAATTCGTGGTCTCACAATTCCTGCTTTCAAGGTTCCGAGTTCGAATTATGTTGTGAGTTTCATCCGATCACATTTATCATCATCGCCAATAATCTGAATACGAACAAAAACAATATCAAATAAATAAATTTGTAAAGGAACGCTAAACTATTCGATCTACTACTGGCGGTTACTTCAAACAAAGTCCACTTGACGTACATTGTAAATAAATTGGCCGCAACTTCACGGTGAAATCATCAGCAGATAGGACACCAGTCGTGTCACTGTAAAACTACGGTTATTCCACCGTAAGCAAATTACTAACTGCAGAAACAATCGACGACACCGTAAGCACAGTAAAAGCAACGACTCAGCGTTCTTCGCCTTTCATTTGTTTCCATGTGGTGCCCTCTAGTCAATAAGATAAACTCGCTGAACGTTTTACAACAGTTCTACAATACATTTTTAATTATTTGTCGTCATGTACGGTATTTGTAATTTAGAAGATTAATTCAATGTTTTTAAGTGTCTGTTATTCATAGGCGTGCGCACGAGAAATTTAGTTAAGAGAAATCTTATTACGCTATTATTGTATTTAAAAAAGGATGTATTTTCAAGCTGACGAACGTTCCAATCAACTACGGGTCCTATGTAATAGGACAATCTCGCTTCAATTCTGCAGCAAATTACTTGTTATTAAGACTCAAGAATTTTATTCGTTAGCCTAAATAATCCATTGGCCACGCCATCTATTGGCCAATTTCTCATCTTGCTATACGTCCGGTGGATTTATAGTTGTGTTACACCTATGTTGTCGCAGAATAATTTGGTCACACATTGGAAATTATGTGTAGTTGTTTTGTATCTGCTGTTCGAAATCATGTTTATATGCAAATTAGTCTGAACCTAGTGTTGCCCACGAGACGAGACTTTGGCCTGTCTCGTCTCGTGGAGTCTCGTGGAAATGCTGTCTCGTCTCGAAAATATTCGTTTGTCTTATGGCACATGGTCAATCTCGTCTCGAATTTTTAAAAGCCTGTCCCGTCTCGTCCCGTGGGCAACACTATCTGAACCACGGAGAAGGAAAACAAATGGGGAGGGGAATAGGGAACTTTTGTGCCACGGGAGCTCGAATTCTTGTAATTGAGAGATTTTCTGTGGGTCTGGACCAGTGATGTGCGTCTACACGTAAACAACGATAGTCTACATTCTACACGTAGACTATATTATACACGTAGATTACGTAATCTATGTAAACAACATGGCGAAAGGTGATAACTTAGCAAAGGGCGCCGTGGAATTAAAAGAAAATTATACTGCGTATCAGTTGCTGATGAGTGAAGAGCACTTTTCATACTTTTTCTTACAAATTCGAACAATTTCTCACCTAGAAAAACCTAATATAGGAAATATTCTAGTGTTTTATGGGGAAAAGACCACTCTTGCCTCACGACTGCCATCTGTTGTTGTTTTTTGCATACTATTTATCTTCTTCCATAGTTGATGATAGAAGAGAACAGAAATTTTGTTGTAAATAGGATTATATAATATAGTTGAAAATGTCACTTTATTTTCATGAAACCCTTGAAAATTAATTTTAATGCACTTTAAATTGTCTACGTAGTCTATGTAAACTACAACCCAATGTAATCTACGCGTAGATTACGTGTAGACAACGCACGTAGACGTAAACTTATAGTCTACGGCACATCACTGGTCCGGACACACACTAACTGGTTAGTTCCCATCAATACAATTAGACAGTGGGATGGAATGATGTTCATCTTTCTCCGACTGAAGTTTCATCAAGGCTTTTGCCCCCCCCCCCCATAATCAGAGTGTCTTCGCAAGCCTATGCTGTTATTTTTTATGAATATACTGGTATTTATTTTTATTTTTTATTTTATTGATAGAGGCCAACAGGTCGAGCCCAATTATAGTGCTATAATTACATAATATTACTACAATAGATTCACTTCAGTGTTCCAGGAAAAGTATTTTTAAAATTGTATAAACTCATTGTAAAAACATCGATTGTGTTATTTACACTTGCAATTGTGTTGAAAGAGTTGCACGGTCTCCACACCGGAGAGAATTAACGTTTTCGCTCTCTGGCAATTAAAGTTTTTTTGCTCGGGACGAGTTTTGGAAACGGGAACATTGAGTGATACGGCTGATAACAAGTAGAAACCGCTTATTATACCGTTTCTTACTTTATACAGACAGAGCAGGTCATTTACTTGTCGTCGGAGTGCTAGTTTGCTGAAGTTGTTCTCTGAAACTAGATTATAGTATGAATCGAATATTGGATACTCTCCACAGGTTTTGAATTTCAGATATCTAAGGATCTTTGACTGAATACGTTCTAGTCTATGAATTAAGTCTATTTGAGTGGGATTCCAGATTCCTGACGCATATTCTAGTTTTGACCGTACGAGGGAATAGTAAAGTATTTTCACTGGTTCTATTTTCTTGAAGTCGTGGCTTGACCTGATTATAAAACCTAAGTTTCTGAAAGCGACGTTAGTAACAGTTTCAATATGCTTATTGAATTTGAGTTTGGTGTCGAAGGTCACTCCGAGGTCTTTAATTTCATTTTTTCGTGTGATTTGTACATTTTTAATACTGTATGGAAACACACAAGGAGCTTTGCGTTTTGTGTAAGTGACTACGCTGCATTTCGTTGGGTTAGGATCTAACTTGTTATTTTTACACCAAGAGATCACTCTGTCTACATCTTCCTGTAGTTTCAAGAAGTCTTCAGAGGTAGTTATTTCGTAAAAAAGCTTAAGATCGTCGGCGAAAAGCAACTTTTAAGAATTTTGTATGCAATTAGGTAAGTCGTTGAAACATCATCAATGCACTTTGTACCGAGAGGGCTGACCAATAAACACGCGAGAGGTGAAGGATTAGTAGCTATCAGACGTTTGCAGCAGTTTAAAGTGGAATCCGAGCCACTATGTACACCTCCACCGGGTATCGAACCCGGAACCCCTTGATTACAAGGCGACGCCGCTACCACTGCGTCTTCGGAGAGGTCCATTTATGTTTATTGATAAAGGCACAGAAACCTGATAACTTCGATCTGACAGTTTATTTTCTTGGTGGAGGTGGCACTATTAGGAAGGAATATGCCTCGTTTGACCCTCTGGAAAAAAAACACGCCGCTTTATGGAAAATAACCTGCGAACGTCTGTGGTAACGTTAGATATTTCTACAGCTGAAAATGGGATCCGAACTACTGTAGCTGATCTCTGTGGTGGAGTGGTTAGTACAGCGCGCTTCTAGGCCAGAGTGCATGGCTCGAATCCCGGGCTGGGCATGGGTGATGTTTGCGAGTCCATTCATCATTTCATCATACTATCACGATTAGCCAAAAGTGGCAGAAAAGCGAAGTGAAATGAACCAAATCAAACAAGCGGATGGCGTACTGGTAACGTTGTCACCTTGTAATCAAGGGGTCCCGGGTTCGATACCCTATGGAGGCACATGGCACAGTGGTTCGGATCCCATTTTAAACTGTAGGTCCAGTCCCGATTATTCTTCCTGTGCATAAAGTGGACTTAAAACTACAAATCAATCAATCAAATCAAACAACTAACCTGGAGTGGATCCGAGACCCCTTGATTACAAGGCTACAGCGCTAACCACTATGTTCGAGTCTTGTCATTCACAGTAAAACCACAATTTGGAACAATGAAATCAACAATGGTACTCACCGGACATCGGTCCAAAAATGACGGCAAAACCCATGATGAGGAAGATGATTCTCAGCCTCTTGGTGCCCTCTCTCTTCTTGAATGTCACCTTGAAGGTCTCCAAAATACGTTTCACGTCCACGATCTCCCTCAGGATACCTGACCTGGACTTCTTCGGGCCTTTGACCTTGACGTCCTTAATCCTTAAGGCTATGTAAACGAAGCAGAGTACGTACATCACCTCAGTTAGGAAGAACACCCCGTAGAACCCCAGTTTGACGTAGGCAATACCGCTGACTGCAAGAGTTATGGGGATCCCGAGGGAAAAGAAGTTGACGATCCCCATCCTGAAGGTCCTGATTTCCTCAGACGTGACGTCAGCAATGTAGGTCTGGATCGCCATATTGAGTGAGTGCCACCCTCCTGTGATTGACGGAAGAACGGCTTCAATGACACCTGGCACCTCCATGGGCCAATCCGTGAAGTAGACGCACAGGATGAGCAGCAAGATGGCGACCACCTCTCCAGCGATGGGCACTATCATGCAGATCTTACGCCCATGACGGTCAGCCCACGAGCCCATGAAGAGGATCAACAACAAGGGGATGGTGTTGCTGATGGCGGACCTCCATACACCCATACTTGCGACGACGTGCTGGACTTGAGTTTCCTCCATGGTGAAGTTCGCAACGTCTCTTCTGCTCAAGGCGTCGCAGACTTCGACGCTGTAGTTTAGGTTCACCCTGCACGCTTTCTCGAGGTACAGGTTCATGGTCGCGAAGATGGACAGGCATCTGGGCATGAAGAAGAGTGCGAAGATGGGCTCGACCGTCACGTTACGAAGCACGAAGATCAGTTTCTGCTTCAAGGGTTTCTTCTTCCACTCTGCTTCTTGCAACTCTGCTGTCTTCTCAAGTTCGCTTTTGGCTTCACCATCATTCACCAAAGCCATTGTAACAGTCACTAAGGCACCAAAGGGGGGGAGACCAGATGCTTAGCACAGGGTCAACGACTGGAATGTAGGCGCGTTCACTCTTCCTTGGTCTCACTTACACTTTCGAGGTCTCAGTCACTCTTCTCTGGTCTCTGCGACACGTGCTCTCAGCCACTACTTCGTTCTCTCAGTCACTTTTCTGTGGTCTCCGTCACTCTTATGTGGTCTTGGTGACACGTGTGTAGTCTCAGTCACTCTTCTGTTTTCACAGTCACAGCCTGTGTTGTAAGTCTGGTCTTAGTGACACGTGTCAGTCACTCTTCTGTGGTCCCACTGATACTACATAAGTTGTCTCAGTCACTCATCTATGGTCCCACTGACACCAATGTGATCTCAGTCAATTCTTTGAAGTTTCAGTCACTCTTCAGTGGCCCCAGTGACATTAGTGTGGTCTCAGTCACTTTTCTGTGGTCTCAGTGACGCATTAGTGGTCTCAGTCACTCGTTTATGGTCCCACTGACACTTATGTGGTCTCAGTCACTCCTTTGAAGTCTTAGTCACTCTTCAGTGATCTCAGTGACAGTAATATGGTCTCAGTCACTCTTCTATGGTCCCACTAACCCTAATGTGGTCTCAGTCACTCTTTTGAAGTCCCAGTCACTCTTCAGTGATCCCAGTGACAGTAATATGGTCTCAGTCACTCTTCTGTGGTCACAGTGATAATTGTGTGGTCCCAGTCACTCTTCTGTAATCTCAGTCACTCTTCTGCTGTCTCAGTAACACTTGTGTAATCTCCTAGCTCTTCAGCCAGTGGTCTCAGTCACTCTTCTGGGAGACTTCCAACTAGGCTCACTTCCACCGATCCCTTCCAGCGAAGAGAAGTTGCATCACACATTACATAAACCGCAACGGCAACCCAACAGCCTCCAGCGACAACAAACGAGTTCTGCATCGAATGGCACACGACCGCCTTATTATACAACAATGAAGCAATCCCGATAAATGCAAGGTCGTCACAATATACAATATACTTTTCTTTCACTACACACACGTTAACCAGTTTCGATTACACGTTCGCATAAAAAGTATCCAATGAGCGAAATAACATTCTTCTTTCTCTGCCTTGGCATTGTTACGTAACCATTATTAAAGAGTACAGGAAGATGACAATTATCGGAAATTCTTTCTCTAGCAACTTCAACACCAACAGGTATTATTTTATGTCATTATTCGTACTTTCTTAGTTTTCACACTTAATGATTTACAAGCGTAAAGAGGTGTACATGACTCTTCACAATCATTGCAGATGTGGAGATTGTCTAGTCCCATGCCGTGCATCTGAACTTGCTAAAGGCCTCTCCGATGGTGTAGTGGTAGTGTCGTCGCCTTGTAATCAAGGGGTTCCCGGTTCGATACCCGGTGGAGGCACATAGTGGTTCGCATCCCACTTTAAACTGTAGGTCCAGTCCCGATTAGCCTCACTGTGCATAAAGTGGACTTAGAACACCAAACCAATGAATCAATAGTCTTGCTAAAGAATGAATTAGGTTATTTACCACCTTTTTTCGCTTTTTTGCCACCTTTGGATAAACACGACGATGAGAATAATAATGATATAAAGAAATTGATGAAGGGACACTAATGAAGATAATCCTTGCCGGGTTTCGAAACTGTGACCCCTGGCGTCGTAGCGCTCTGTGCTAACCATTCCGCCGCGAATGTCGGCGATTTTGCTAAAGATTACGTCGCCTTTCTGCCTCCTTTGAATAATCGCAACGATGAGGATGAGTGATAAAGTTGATGAAGAGATGCTCAGAAAGAACACCCATGCCCAGTCCGGGATTCGAACCCGGGACCCCTGCCGTCATAGCGCGCTCCACCATGGAGCCCAGCAAGAAACCAGTCAGTTCGTGAATAATGATATATTTATGCATAAATTACAGGTATATGATCACTTCAATAGAAGCAATAGTGGTTCTGTGTTAAATCACCAGTGCCCGACCCTGTGGCCTAGTGGTTAGCACATCGCGCTGCGACGCCAAGGGTCCCGGGTTCGAATCCCGGTCGGGCTTGGTTGTTTGTGAATGTCCATTCATCAATTTAATCATTTCATCACTCATCCCCATCTTCGCAAATTAGCCAAGAGGCACAAAACGCGAAGTAAAATAAACTAAATCAAATCAAAATCAAATTAAATCACCAGTGGGGACACAAGTTCAGCGTAAGCCTACCAATGGGTTATTAGTAACACTGTCGGCTTGTAATCACAGGAGTCCTTCGTTCGATCCACGACGGAGTGTTTCGGCTGTCTGTGCATTGTGTGGAGTTCAACTTGTGTCATAAACGTTTGTTTTCAATAGCTCGGATTGGATTGAGTTGGTGTTGTAAGTCCACTTTATGCACAGTAAGGCTAATCGGGACTGGAAATACAGTTTAAAGTGGGATCCGAACCATTATGTGACTCCACTGGGTATCGAACCCGGAACCCCTTACAAGGCAACGACGCTACCACTGCGCCATCGGGGAAGGCCCTCAATAGCTAGGAAAATACTCTTAACAATATATTTCTTTACCAACACATTACAAGCTCAGAGTATTGATTAATTAAACAGAAAAAATAAATTTTAATCAGAACCTCCAACTTCCAATATATAAGACACATAGGCATAATTTCGGCTTAGAGCGAATATATTTTACTTCGCTTTTCTGCCGCTTTTGGCTAATCGCGAAGATGAAAATGAATGATGATGAGATGAAATGGATTCAGGGACAATCACAAACATATATGACCGACAGAACATGAGCCACAAAGACGATTATACTGGCTGTGCGTCCAGCCACCAGAAGCTCGTTAGTCTGCAAAATGCAGCCAAGGGTGTGCTACGTGGTTGACAGTTGGGTGTCTTGGGAGGTAGTCAACCCTTACACCCGGATTTCACAATTCGAATTACAAGAACTTTTCCCGATGGCATAGTGGTAACGTCGTTGCCTTTTAATCAAGGAGTCCCGGGTTCGATACCAGCAGGGGGCACAAAGTGGTTCGGATCCCACTTTAAACTGTAGGTCCAGTCCCGATTAGCCTACCCGTGCCTAAAGTGGAATTAATCAATCAAGGACTTTTTTCCACATATCTCGGGGGGGGGGGGTCAAGTGCGCTTATGCCCCACCTCCTTGCGGTCGCCCTTTTCTGCGTCACTAGTAACGAATTGATGAGGACAAACTGAGTATTAAGACGGATATGAACCTGCGACCTCCGCAACCCAAACACCTTTCCTCTCTACTCGTTGACATCTCTGTAGAATCCACAACGCGACTCTATTTAAGATACCTATTATCATGGGTTGGAGATTTCTAAAGAGACATAGAAATGACTATTCTTTACGCATACTCTCACGAAAAACCCTATGTCGCAAGCGCTTCCCGTTTCTTTGGCATAGAAAAAATTGCAAATTGATGTTCCTTGGATGTTACGTGAATGAAAATATCCTTTTTCTTTCCCACGGGGTATCTAATTTTCCGACAAATGAGCTTGCTCGTAGGGACGGATCTTTGTGACGTCACAAGGTCGTTGTCACATCATTGTTGCATTGCGTAATCTCGATTTAAAGAGAGGAATACAACGAGCCTGTGTGTCAAGGCTGACTAATTGCTTACACTGATGTTCGACAATTGTTATTACACCAGGCATCAAGCGCCGAAAAATTGACACCAAAGTAAGGGCTTTGGAGCATTGTTGTACTACAGGGTGAGGCAAAAGTCCGGCATCACCCTTTTAATTTGAAAACGACTTGACGGAGGGCGATGACGTTTCGGATATGGGTAGCGTATTAGGGGTGGAGGGCACACCAGATGGGGCTAGTGTGTATCATGGCGGCCATCTTGAAAGCCACCATCTTGGAATTACCTCCAGATTTTCAGATGGGAAGGGAGGCATGTGCGTTTTCTCAAAAATAAGAATATGCAGTTATTTTCCCCCTAACTTTATTTGGTGAGGATATTTTCACAGTTGAAGTTCACATTTAGCGTAATGTAATGGGTTGGTATTTATTTGTTCCAGATGATCTAACATGGAAAATGCATTCTAATATTTTTCAGTGTTGCCAGTGCAATAGGCTCATTGTGCGTATATACGCATCCAATTTTTCACTCTTCATAAACTGAAAAGGTGAAACCCGTTGCACATTGCAACAAGACATGGTGCCTCATAAGAGATGTGGTGCGGGGCACATTCAGCTGCTAACAATCGCTAAAACTAATTGCAAAGAGCTCTAAACTTGGACCCTCCTAACCTAAACTAACCACATCTGCATGATTAGAACTAAGCAGAATTATAGGTTATGAATTGTTACGTTAGGAGCAGGCTCGTACCCAGTATTTGTTTGAGGGAGGGGCCAGATCCGTGTTTATATATATAATACATATGTACACACACAAACACACACACACACACACACAAATATCAACAATATAAAGGGTCTCTGCGATTCCAATTGATCCAAAACTTCTAATTCAATTCAATTAAACGGTACATATATTTCAAATTTTTTATTTAAAGTGTGGAGTTGACATTTGCCATTTCACATACTCAGACTCGAAATACATCTTCAAACATAAGTCGCAAATGTTACGGGCTACACTAATCTACAAAAAATTGTTAATTGTATAAGAATTTCAAACTCCAATTTACCCAATCAACTTCAAGATATCTTATCTTGCAATAATCTTCCGTCTCTCAGATAGATTGTTTTGCAAAGGATACTAACAAAACAAACGAACTGAGAGAATTCTCTTTTATTTTCCACGCAGATTTATTTTATTTTCGTTCCTCGATAAAAATGAAAGCTTAACTGTGAAAAACCTGCCTCAGAGCATTAATAAATATGTATAAATTCAATGGGATTTGGATTAATAAAAGTTGCAATTTTACGGAGACAAATTCAAGTAGAATTCACACATAATTCCCGGAGTAGCCACCCTGTGGAAGTTGGTCTCGAAACATTCCCCACCTCGGCCATACTGCAGGTAATGTGATTAGCACCACGTTCCGGCTTTCTTTACCGCCAGGATACTGTTTATAGGCTGGGTAAGTCATAGAGCCGCTTCGTGCAGAAGCGTACAGCTCGGGACTCGATCCCGGGTCTTCATGTGTGGCAGCCAGATGACCTACCGATCGATCACCGCAGTTTCTTCGACTATCGAAGAGGTCCTTGACATTGTTTCAATTACCAAATTCACTGGTACAGTGGGATCCATGAGTATTACCGTGCAAATTGTCCATGACTATTTTCATTAATTTTTCTCTTACATCTTGTGTGTTTTTAAGCGTTGGATTTTTATGTATGCTGGTGCAGAAGTTGCACTGATTTGAGTTTTCTTTTAATTCTTGACGCTCTTATTGGGTCAAATAAAGTGCACGAACATGGTGATGGACAGTTTGCACGGTAATACTCATGGATCCCACTGTACTAACAATTGTTGATTGGTTGATTTGGTGTTTTAAGTTCACATTATGTACAGTAAGGTTAATCAGGACCGGACCTACAGCTTAAAATGGGATCCGAACCACTTGTACCTCCACCGGGTATCGAACCCGGGACGCGTATTTCATAAATGCACATGGGATTCGCAACCGGACAATTTTCAACCAGTCACAAGGGAGAAACATGCTGACGTCATTTGCTGCAACGAGAGGGGAGGTTCTTGAAGGTCGTTCGCTTTCACCTCCTCGAAGCCACCCTTCTTACGACATAGTTGAGGTTTACACGTATTAGAACTACAAAACAGTTATCGAAGTGTCTAAAATCACAGCTCAGTTGATTACCTTAATTGAAGAAAAATCTTCAGTGTATGACAAAGTTCGCTATAATACAATCTGTCTAGGCGAGGACTGTAACAAAGTTCCTCCAGATGTTAGTAAAAAAAAAAGTTTCATTAAAGTAAATCTGAACTGCGGAAACATACAGGTGGAAATATTCAAATGATGTTCACAATTCTTATTTAAATTACATATACCCCTAAGTATGGGGGGTGTTAACAAACCGAAAAGTATGAGTTTTGATGAAAAGGATGAGGGGCCACGGGCGCTTGGCGTAGGGTTTTACGATGTAATTTTGTGTGGCCCGTAGCCTTTTACCTCATGGGACCTTTCTCGACGTGTTCGACGGGCCACTTGCCCTCGGCGTAGCGTTTCACGGTGTATTATTTGAGAGGTCCATATGCTTTTTACGATGTGTTTGTTCTTAAAGATGTTCTAGGCGTAGTTTTTCACGATGTGTTCTTAAAGGAGGGCCTCGGCGTAATTTTTCACGTTCTTTCACAGGTTAAGCTAACCTACAGGGGAAAACACTAGTTCTATCTGCGATACGAAGAGAAGGCTTACCTCCTGCGAATCTACATTAAAACTGTTCCGTCACTCGTTCGTTCTTCACGTCGTCTGCGAATGTCTTCTCGGCGATGAGGATGACGCTGCAAACGGTGTCGTCGGGCAGGGTTGTCGTGGAACTCGCAGACGATCTTGATATTGGTCCGATCGTTGACCACGACCTGCCCCCTCTTCGAAGTGTTGATGACGAACTTGGGTCTGCGGGCTATGAACTCGTTGGGGGTATAGTTCACGTCCATGTTGCCGGAGGCCACCCTCTTGTAGGCCATGTACGCCTCGTACAGTTTCAGGTAATCGTCGTCTGCGATATTCAGGTTGTAGTTCTCGCGCGGGAAGATCTCGTTCCTGCCGTTTTTGAGGTAGACGTTCTTGATCTTCCAGTTGTCGAACTGGCTGGAATCTTTCCCCTGGTTGACGTCCCTCCCGGTCTGAAAGAGCACGGCCACGAACTCTGGCATGTCGTACCGGAGGCTGTTGAACTGCGTGGTCACGTCGAATTCAAAATGATTGCCGGAAGCAGGTTTCTGCACGCACTGGTAGCAGTAAAACTGGATGGGCACTTGGGGATTCTTCAGGATCTCGGACTTGTAGCTACTTGAGGGCGTAGTTGGATTCGTATTCCACCACGGGCACGCGCAGATCCATGGATCGGATGAGACACTTGGCAGCGTCGGGTAACGTGTTGGGGAGCGGAGTGGTCCCGTCCGGGCTCAAGGTGCTATAACTAGTGATGGGCACATCGACTAATAAATCGAAAAAAATAGTCGACTAATTAGTCGAAAAGATTGGTCGACTACTTTATCGATTAAAATTAGTCGAATTAGTCGTTCGAGTAATATTACTCGAATTAGTCATTCGACTAATATTAGTCGAATAGTCGGAAACGACTAATATTAGTCGAATAGTCGGAAACGACTAATATTAGTCGAATTAGTCGTTTGACTAGCATTAGTCGAATTAGTCGTTTGACTAATATTACTCGAACTTTTAATTTAACTTTCTTCAGACTAATGTAACTCGAAATATTTACTTTATTATTTTGAAATTTCTCAAGGTTAAGTTATGCTGAGGCAGGCTAAATGGGACTGAATCTAAAGTTCTAAGATACAAACTACTCTATAATATAATTATGTATAAATCGACCATATTATAGTTAACGCGTGAAAGCCGTCTCGAAGGGGCGACACGTTGAGTTGTGGACTCACTATGTCGGCACCCAAAGGTTACGGCTTCAAATCCAGGACTAGATATGGCACGCCCGTACACAGGATTTTTAAGCGTGTGTGTGGGGTGGGGGCGGAGGAAAATCGGAAAATGTAGAACAAAGAGAAGATGCAGAATGCTGTTTAAGTATCAGATGTGGCCGCCAACGTTATGGTGTTTTTGCAGCTACAGATACTATAAATGAAGCAGTCCATCGAATAACGCTGTATGGCATTTGGGAATTGAGTTACTGAACTGAGTTACCAGTGAAATCATGCGGCTGCGGCTACAGGCTACAAGCTGGCCAGTCATAAAGTCGGATATTGCTCAAAGATCGATACTGTGCTTGCACAATGTTTTATTTTTTTCTATTGTAGTCCAGTAACATACTACAGCTTGTATCCGTTTCTCTCGCATTCACTGAAATGTGCCATACAGTGTTATTCGGTGGAATGCTTCAATTATAGAATTGCTATATTATGATTCAAAGTATCGGAAGAAATTCAACTCGCCGACATACACCCAAAGAGTAAGCAAAACAGTCGCTTACATACGCCGTATACACTTGGTGCTTACCGTTTACCATCAATTTTTAGAAATATTCTAAAATTACTGTTTTCCATAAATTAACAATGTTTTCACCCGAGAAAATTTACTAGAGTGTTGCGAAATACGGACTCAAAAAAATGTAATCCTCTGTTCCAAAGATCATGCGCCATCTTAATTGGTTTCGTTACCTGACGCACCAACGCGATCACTAAGAGAAGAAAGGTTACAAATCAATTTTTGGGCTGAAAAAACAGGGTACGTTGATCATGCGATTAAATACGATATGTTTTCTTAATGCTAATCCTTCATCACCAAGAAAAAATAAACAATATCTTCCCCCCGCTCCAACGTTTTGGCGCCCAATCGCCGATACTGTTTACCAATATCACTAACCAACCATGATAATTCTATGTATAGAAAATAATATATTTTTTTTAATTAAATGATATGTATTAGCAATGATTCTTACAATGAACATCTCAACGTGAGTTAACCAAGAAAAATATATATTTTTTCATTGCGACTGCAGTTCGATGAAACTCGAGACAGGCATTAAAAAGAGTGGAGTGTCCCAAATAAATCGAGACCTCTGGTAAACTTGCGTCAATAGTGATAAAACTAAAATTACCAAATACTGCAGACTGAAGAGTCCTGGAGCCTGCCTCTCTCCCTGAATAACCCATTCATTTACGCAAGTGCAAAATCAAATTTCTTGGAAAATCTTTCATACTTTTTTTTATAGCTTCACATTAAAACATTTCATATTTCGAAGGGAGGAAATGGTCAATTGGCCAGCTATCTAGTCCGTGGCTGGACGTGTGGGTGTTCCTTGTGAGTGTCCATTCATCAATTTCGTAATCATCGTCTATCCTCATTCTTTTGATTATCCAAAAGTGTCAGAAACTAACTCTCTAGACATCTTGAACCCAAAGGTTCATGGCTGCAGCAACACAGGCCTTCCATCTGTCCCCATCTTGAGCAAGTTCTATATACTCTTTCCCATTCCTACAGATTTCCTTTGGGTCCATCTCAACATTATCCCTACATTTTCGTCCTACTGGTCTCTTACCATCAGGTTTTCAAACAAGGATCCTGTGAACTCTTCTTTCCTCTCCCATTCGTGCCACATGGCCTGCCCACCTAAGTCTTCTTGATTTAATCATTTTAATAATATCTGGACATGAATACAAATTATGTACTTCGAAATTATGTAACCTTCTCCACTCACCTGTCTCCTCATTCCTTTTAGGCCTAAATATTTTCCCAAGGATCTTATTTTCAAATACTCTCAATTTATGTTCCTCTTTTAATGTAAGGGACCAAGTTTTGTATCCATATAATATTACAGGCAAAATTACTGTTTTGTATATTTTAACTTTTAGTTTCTTAGATATTAAACGAGAAGAGGGGTGTAAGGGGTGCTCCTTTCACGTAGTGCACCCAACTGTCAACCTCACTTCCAAGTAGTACACCCTGGACTGCAGGCAAACGAGGCTCTGGCGACTGGTCCCATGGCCAGTATAATTTTATTTGTGTTGTCCTGTGTTTTGTCCTTATTTGTGCTGAGTGTTCCTTTACAGTCTCAGCTTATAAAGAAAGTCAGAGTATTTTAAGATTATAGTTATGCAACGTTAGAGTTGTTATTTGTAATGATAAGGTTCTGGACCCCGTATAATGTGACGGGTGCAAAATAGCCTAAGTGCTGACGCACCCAAAATTAAAAAAAAAATTAAACGAGAAGACAAAAGTCTATGAAGAGAAAAGTAACATACAATACATTTCCTGAATTAAGCCTGCTTTTTATTTCCTCTTTAATATAATTTTCATTTGTTAGTATATGTCACAACAATTGAAATGGCAGTGCCAATTGCCAAGGCGACGTGACTAACTCACTTCGTCAGTTTGTATACCCAATATACTACGGGCTATCACGTTAGCAACGAGTAGACAATGATGCACAGGCGAAGAAAAACGCACAACCGCCGACCGGTCGCACGGCAGCTACTTAACTGGACACTTGGCGAAATACAGGTATCTTTATTCCCAATTGTCATTAGATGTTTATATCGTAGAGACGACGCTGATGGAATGAGTGCAAACTAAGCTCCGCATCTACTTATACATATACCTTTCCAATCCATGCTCACTTGTTAAGCATTACGTAATTTGCACAGCGCGACTCGCGACATTTCCAAAAACTAAATAACAATAAATGTCGACCTGCACAATCTCAATATCAAAGTTTAACTAATTTTCACGTTGCAGGAAAACCAAATAAAATTGTATAAGGGGAACGAATCATTCCCCGTTGCAACTTGAACCTTATTGAATACATTAAACTTAAAAGAACAGATGCGATCTTCCCATTGTTGCTAAACGAAATCTATGTCAATCTAAATCATAAACATTTTTCTGCCGTGAAAGAACACATATTTACATATCCAATATTAAAGATTCGGTCAGAAAATTAACATATGGTTTATTACTTTAGGCCGCGTTTACACTTATTGTTACAATAAAGGAAATATTAGTGGATTATAAGCCTAGTAATAATCTTTCTATATCTTCTATTTATCAAAAATTATGAAATATAAAAGATTACAAATACGAAATATTAATAATCAAATAATAAGAACCAACTAATATAAAATAATCCAGAATAATTAACGGTACATGGATGTTAGCCGTGTGGTTCATGTCAAGTATTACTCCTAAGAACTTGAATTTGGAAACTCGTCCAAACGAGTTGTTATCAAAAATTAGAGTTTGATTATTACCTAACACTTGGTTTCGGCCTGTAAGCATATATTTAGTTTTCTCTTTGCTAACTTCCAAACCTATCTCTTTAGCTGCTTTGAAAAATATTTTAGCATTATTCTTAATTGTATTTACATCATCCCCCAGTAAGTCTACATCATCTGCATAAGCTGACAGCTGAGTCACACCATTTAATTTTAGTCCTTAAGTCTTTTACCTTCCTAACAGCGTATTCTAAGGCAAAATTAAAGAGCAATGGAGATAATGCATCTCCTTGTATTAACCCATCATGAATTGTAAATTTGTCAAACATATTAATATCCACACAAATTTTACTTTCTGTTTGACTGGTGCATACTTTCATCATATTAACAAGTTTCCTAGGTATTCCAAACTCGACTAATACATTATATAATTTATATCTTTTGACTCAATCATATGCTTTTTAAAATCAATGAATAGCTGATTTACATTTTGAGTATATTCCCACTTTTTCTCAAGTGTCTGCCTGATGGGAAAAATTTGATCTGTTATGTCAGAAAAGCGACGCTAAATAATAAAAATACATATTCAAAAAAACAGGGGGCTTCAATGCAGCCTTTCCGAGGTACGATTACTTCTCGTTACGAAAAAAAAGGTTACAAGCAACATCATAATGTAAATATGCTTATTCCGTGGAGTGAAATGTCGATAAGGGAACATTTTGAAACACCGTTACACATCTCGATTGGGCTCTTAGTACACAGTACTTACCTAATAATTATTTGTCATAAGTTTCTGCAGTGACATACCGGGTGGCCAGAATTAAAGTTACCCAACTCAGATCCCTCTGTAGCCTGTTTGAGGCATCGTAGAACTCTGAAATTTGGTGAATCCACTATGCAGACCATGGGGAAGAGGATGGCGATAAAAAAATGGTTCAATTTTCCGCCACCAGGTTGAAATGTGGTGCTGTAATAATGAATATTGAAAAACATAAGTCAGGTGTACAAATCTTTATTGTTGGTTTCTGCCAATACAGCAGTGTTCAATATGCAGCTGCACTATTACTACCGTTCTGATAAAACAACTTCACCAGCGATGCACGTTCTTTCTTATTTAATGGCATGGTGATCACTTACGAACTTTTGTTCAGCACTCACGTTAAGTGATTTAGCTGAGTTATTAATTAGAAATACATTTTTGTTAGTGGCTGGAAGTTGCGAGAAAATGATCTCTCGTTTATTGCAAGATTGCAAGGTAAAGGCAAATCCATAACCAATTGAAGCAGTTTACGTCATTATTTCAACCCATCATGGAAGTACAGCGCCACATTTCAACCTGGTGGCGGAAAATTGAACTTTTTTTATCGCCGTCCTCTTTCGCATGGTCTGCATAGTGGATTCACCAAATCTCAGAGTTCTACGATGCCTCAAACAGGCTACAGAGGGCTCCGAGTTGGGTAACTTTAATTCTGGCCACTGGGTACTCTCTTCTATCTTTCGTTATTATTTTCCACATTTTACGCCGCTTTCCTGCCTCTTTAGACAAACGGGGTGATGAGAATGAATGGAGATTATAGAAAATTGAGGAGTGGAACTTACAAAGGAACACCCATGTGGACATGGCCGTATTTAGAGGGGGGTTTAGGGTTCAACCTCCCCGAAACTTCTGGCATGTTGGATTAATGGAAGTTCAGAAACCAAAACATGTGACACATTTTCAAAAATTTATTCGCAGTTTCACAAAAATACGTATAATTGGGAGAGAATGCTGAAATGATCTAGCTAGAATTTTCAAACATTTTGAATTCTGAAATTTAAGCGAAACGGGTTTAATTCTAGCAGCTCACCTGCAACCCCTTCATTTTCACTTTTGCTGTCCTCTATCCAGCGCTGTTCCTGAATCAGACTGAAAAATTCCCTTGTGATTGTCCCAAAATTCCCAATGGTAACACTGTTAATGTTTGTTTCCATGTTAATAAAACATTCAAATGATGACCAAGGCAACTTTATTGTATAAAAAGTATACACTAAAAACGCAACGTTTCCACCTTCTAACAGGGTGTTCTGCAGACAAAGATTCACAATAAAATTGTGAATTTTTGTCTGAAGAACACCCTGTTTGAGGGTGGAAACGTTGCGTTTTTAGTGTATACTTTTTATACAATAAAGTTGCCTTGGTCATCATTTGAATGTTTTATTTTTTTAACAAAATTCCCGTTCCAACTTTTTTATTCCCTTTTCGATAAGAGTTCAAACCTAGGATATCCAGCTTCGTAGCACATAGCGATCGATGTAGTACATACTCGTACATTTAACCTATATGCGGTCCCATAAAACACATACTTGTATAGTGCATAGTGGTTGTATATCATGCTGTTTGCATAATAATTAATTAAAGCCTTCCCCCGAATTAACATCGTTTATTGCAAGTTACAAAATAGCAGAACGTTTGTTAGTTTTATTGATAATAACGGAAATAAAGTCCAGTTAGTTAATATTCGAAGAGAATAACCAAAGGAAAACAGCGTTAGATCGAAAAATACAGGTTACGATACAGGCACCAGGCTATGTTTCACCATTTAATCCAAAGAATAACTGGTTCCACAGTTCTCAAAATTCCAAAAATTAAGTTTTATGTGAATGGTCAAACAACATAAACATTATGACTAAAATTTTTATTTTACTTTTAAAGCTTTTCCTTGAAGGTATCTAAAATTTAATAACAAAATTTAATAACTGTGCATTTCAGTACACACTGCATGAAACGTAAAAATAATATTAATAAAACATTTGTGCTGCATATTCACACTTCTGTTGGATAGAGTAGAAAAGTCTCCTCAAGGATAAAAGGACAGCAATAATAATAATGCGTTTGGAATAAATTAGTTAATTATTTTGAAATTTTAATTATTAATATTTAATAATTATTATTGTCATTATTTCTATTATTCAAATTTCTTGCGAGGCCTTTGGGAACAAGTATGAGTAAACCCCTCGAAAAATTTTCTGCCTACGGCCATGCATGTGCACGCCAGGATTCGAACCGGAGCCGTCAGTGGCGAGAATGTGAATGGACTCGGTCACCGATGTTTGCTAGCAAGTTTCTACCTCAGAGAAAGCGAAAATCAGCATAATATAGCGACCCGGCAAGTGTTAGATCGTACTGACCAGCGTAAAATTTACTATTTATCCAACGAACATAAATAGTGTTTATCTTTAATTAATGGATTTTATATTATGTTCTTATATTTGACCGGGGATTTATTTTAAGAATATTTTTGAATACAGTACAATGCCTTTAACACTACACAATCTGAAGACCAGAAATGAGAGCTTTGCGATGTCCTTCTTGCACCAACCACGATAGGGATGGTCAGGGACGTCGTTAGGGGGGGCACGGGGGGGCACTGGCCCCCCGAAACGTTCACGTGGCCCCGGCAAACTGTTCTACATTTGCTGAAAATTTTACTTTCATGACAAATATTGCAAAATAGTTTTTCAGTAATTTTTTTCTTTCAGTTAGAAACACTGTTCTTAATTTGAGTGACACGAACCCAAAACCACATTTCTTTGTCGTTTTCCTGGTTCTAGCTATAGTGGATGTCAATGTAGGAACATAGAACTTCGTCGTTTCTCGGAATTTTGAGGAAGCGGTTTTCCACCCCTAGCAGTCGCAGGTGAACAACAGGCAGGGTTGGGCGTTGAGTGTTGCCGTTGCGTCCAAACAATGTTTTGAGCTTGACTAGATTGAAGAACGACCGCTTGTGCAGCGGTAAACCACATATATGCAAACAGTTACAACTGGTCCCGAATCAGAGCGCAATACACGCTAAATAAGTATAATGGTGGCAGGATGCCTCACCGGGTAAGTAGTATTATTCGCACCAAATATCTATTCTACTATTGAAACACTCTAAAACACGCAACGTGTTAAAAGTAATTATCTTCACAAACTGTACGATTTCTCGAGTCGCATATTTTTCTCGATATCGTGAAGACCGATTTTGAGAATCCTCCTTAACAAACGATGCCCCCCCGATTGCGCAGTGATATCGTTGTTGCCTTGTAATCGGGGGGTCCCGGGTTCGATACATGGGTGGAGGTGCACAGTGGTCCGGATCTTACTTTAAACTGTAGGTCCAGTCCCGATTAGGCTTACTGTGCATAAATTGGACTAAAAACACAAACTCAACTCAACTCAACTCCTTAACAAACGTTTCGAAGAATCGAAAATTTAAACAAGAACAAGTAAATACATTTTGTAATTTTGAAGTAAATTATTATTATTATTGTTATTATTTTGGGTATTTTTGGTTCGTATGAATCTGCGTCACACAGTAAGCTTATTTTGTTGAGTCAAGTACAATAACAAGCCCTTGCAATAAGTCGCTGGAAAGACATGTGTGCACATATATTTAAGCATCTATAAATAAATAATAACCCGTGGTTCGACAGCCCTGGAAGGGCCTTGGTCTATCTCCCGACTGCCAGTCCTTCCCACAATCCTACCTAAAATATTAGAGGTGTGGAGATCTTTAACCAGTAATGGGGTGACGTGGGGTCAGCACGTCGAACCCCCAACCGTTATACAGGTTTCATCGTATTTAAGAAGGTAATTTTTCCGGTGCAACTTTCCTCCATACAACATGTATTTTGCCACTCAAGTTGAAGAGCCGATTAATAGGTGCAACGACCTTGGCAGACAGAAACTCTGATTGGCACCATGTTGACAAAAGACTCAAGAAGTCCCGCAACTGTCAGAACTCGAAGCGCTCGGATCCTACGGTGACATACACTTTGGTTGAACACAAATGGATGCATTGGTAGGAAACGCAGTGATTTTATGGGTCGTCCCTTTCTGGGAAGTCGGGGACCTTTTGTAAACACGCTTTCGCTTCATGCACACCAGTGGGCCTAAGCCAGGTCACCCCTTCCCACAAAATCTTCTCTTCATCTGGCTCTGGTTATCGGCCGCGCCGAAACGCACTGCAGGTAGCTAGGACTTTCTGGGTTAATTACTTTATGGTTCAGGATGGACATAGGCTTTTCAAATTGCAAGAGACAAAATTCTACTGTTTGTCCCTTTTCTGGCGGGAGATGAATGACAAAGATGTCGCGGTTCCTTCAGGTTCCCACACTCAACCCTTGTGCTCATAACATGCAATGAAGGGAAAGGCCATAATAAGCCTTTGTAATGTACCAATTTTACATCCTTCCTTGGTAACTTTCCACTCATTTTCAAGAAACATCTGCTTCTTTTTGCCCTACTGTGTTGATTGGTCGACAATTGATGACTGTCAGCTAGTTCGAAGAACAGTTTGATCCAAGCAGTTGTTTCTTAGTTAGCTTCTGTAAACGTGAGACTCCGGTAGGAATTGCGAGTGAAATTTCGATTGATTTGGTTCATTTTACTTCGCTCTTCTGCCACATTTGGCTAATTCCGAAGATGGGGATGAGTGATGGATGATATGATTAAATTGATCAATGGACACAACAAACACCCATGCTCAGTCCGGAATTCGAACCCGGCACACCTGGTATAGTAGCACAATGTGCTAACCACTCCGCCACGGGGGTAGGCGAATTGAAATTTCGAGTGTGAAGCTGCCAGCTTGTTTTCGTCTCGAAAAACGTGAAGTAGGATCGACCGATCAACCAAATGTCCAACACATTAACTTTCTAAATTGGTGTCCGACTACCACACAGAAGACCGCGTTTGACTCCCAGGGCGGTTGATCTCACATGTGATGAAGAATAAGTCACATTTCAATTAAGGAAGGAAACGAGGTATGTAGTCAACATTTTATAGCAGTGTGCATGCTCTAGAAATAATACGTTTCAAAATTCTTCATATTTTGTGATTTTTCTTCATTTAGCCTTCACCTGGGTTGTCAAAGGTCCATCTACCCATAACTTCTATGGGTTTTATTGGGTTCCGTTGCAGGACCGGAACCTTTCTTCTCGCACAATTTAAATTCGGTCCTAGTAGTGTATTGTTCCATTAAAAAAGGTTACTGGATCGTATTTAAATTGATCCGGAGAAAAAATCCTGCACCGAATTTTAATTGATCCTGGTAAAAAGGTTCTTGGACACTGTTTAAATTCAGCCGCAAAACAAGGTTCCTGGACCGTATTTAAATTTTACCGAAAAAAGAGTTCCTGCACCGTATTTAAATTCACACGGAAAAAAGGTTTCTGGACCGAATTGAGGCTTAGAACCCATTTACACTTGCTGATTTTCTCTCCCGGATGTGAAATGAATTTATTTACAATACCTGGACCATTAACAACCCTGAGATTGTTAAAGATTAGGGAACGCATACATTCTAATCCCATTATAGGACCGGAATCTATTCTCTCGCACAATCTAAATTCGTACCAAGTTGCGAATTGCTTCATTTCAATACGGAACTTTGACCCTATTTAAACTGATCCAGAAAAAAATGTTCGTTGACCGTATTTGAGTTCCTCAGGTAATAAGTTTCCTGGACCGAATTTAAATTCATCTGGAAAAAATATTCCTAGACCGAATTGAAAACTTTACAGATAAAAAGGTTCTTTAATGTTAAGAACTCATTTACACTTGCTGATTTTCTCTCCTGGGCCGGAATTAAATTTATTTACAATTCCTGAACCTTTAACAACTCTGGCCTCCACCCGCAAATGCAGACGCTGTGGCTGCTGCTTAGGCGGGAAAGTTGACTACACATACAAATAAAATTAATCCAAAGTTATATAGCGAATAATAGTTACTTACATAATAATATCATGAAATATGGAGAGCCAAATTACTTATCAAGCATTTTCCGTTTATTGTCTATCCTAGTGGGAGCGAAAATCATTTGTCCTTGCTGGTGAACTCGGTTCCTGCAAATTCAAGACGGCATTTCTAATTTTCATTTCTATTTGGGCCGACAACTCCGTGTTGGAGTGGTTAGCAGGTTACGCTGCGAAGCAGAATGTCCCGTGTTCGAATTTCGGCCTCAGAATGTGTCTTCTTCGTGATGGTCCTTTCAGCAAGTTAATCTTAACTCATTCTCATCTTCACGATTAGCCAAAAAGAGTCAGAAAAGTGAAGTAAAATGAACCAAGTCAATCAATAATTTCTATTTCGTTATTTTACGCCGCTTTTCTACCTCTTGGGTTAAATGCGACGATGAGATTGAATGATGATCCGAAGGAATAGAGATGCCAGACATGATGCAACCACACCTGTCCAAGGTCCGAACCTTGGACCTCTGGTTTTGTAGTGTGTCATGCTCATGCTTCGGGAGTAGAATCCTTTGAATTAAAAATTATAAAAGTAGGGTGAAAGAAAACAACATTGTACTGTGCAAAAAAGCCATGTTTAGGTCCTCTAAAGAAAAGTACAGTTATTCAGTAAAATTAATTTTGAAGGACAAAGCCTCCGAAGTGTTTTTCCATTCGGTGACGCGTGGTCATCACATCGAGTCCCATCTAGTTTTGAGAGTGGAATTCGCTTACATATTGATTTCAAGTAGCTTCTCAATTGTTCTCACGATGTTAGGCCATCACAGAAATTTTGGAGTTTCTACCAGGGATCGAACCTTGAAAGACTAGAGCGCAATAATTTGAGAATTTTGTTGTTTCTATTGCCATCATATATTCAGTTTTGCACGCGCAAAGAATATTACTTTTAAGAAACTAGATGTGAGCATAAAATTTCTTATATATCGTCATCATTCTCCAATGTGAACAATACGACGCCACAAAAGACTCGTGCATGTCCCATAGAATAGTGGTTAAGGGTGTCGCCTTGCAATAAAGGCCGCCGGATTCGATTCTGGTATAAACAATATACATGGGATGCCTATCTTGAACTCATTACACAAACATTTCATTTTCGCACCGTTGTCATAATTGTACACCTGATTCCAGCACCCTTTTATATCTAAACCCACGGAAGAGAGTTTTCTCTAATTCTCAATTTTCTTCGAGCAAATTTACAAATCTAAGGAGTAACGACTAATGCCATTGTTCTTGGTATCTCAAATCTGACATAAGAGAAAATACAAGACTGTCTAGATGCCATTAAGTTAATGCGTTCATTGTCCATTTAGATTCTCGAATAATGGCCGTGGATTTCGCGAGTCTATATTCGTAAATTTTAGGGGGCTACAGGAGAATATAATGTTCTCTTTCAACAATATATATATATATATATATATATATATAATATATATATATATATATATATATATATATATATAAAGCACACACACATACTGTACATATATGTAGGCCTATATGGTATATTAATAGTTTGTTAGTTTTTAATGGTTTGATAGAAAAAAATCTTAAGTTTTGGGCCCCCCCGAACTGATGAACCTAGCTACGTCCTTGGGGATGGTCACTTGCCTATAAGTTCCAAGAAACTCTCGAAGTCTGAATTATTATCCCTTGAGAAAGTACAGCAAACAAAAATAGCAACATGAATGACGACAACAGCCATCACCCACTGGAATTTTCCAGTCGCTGACCTTTCCAAGAAATGCCCTCCTGCTCACTTCTCAACAATAAGCCCTCTGGCCGATGGTTCGTTTGGAATCTGAATGAGTCGTGTTTGGTTTCCACTGAATCAGTCGGAAATGTAGTCAGTCAACTGATGGTTCGACTAATATTAGTCGTTCGACTAATTGGACTAATATTAGTCGACTAATTTTTTCAGTCGACTAATTTTCATTTGTCCATGTTTTCTTCGATGGTTTTAATAATCGACTAATATTAGTAAGTAAGTATTTAATGCTCGTCTCATGTGCGAGCCATCGGCTGTGCGCACTACATCTATTCGTATTACACAACTATGATTTTCCTTACAGACTACACTTTCCATTACATTCATTATAGGTGTTAAGTAGCAGTTCTGATTGTTTTAACTGTTCTCACTTAAACTAACACTTATTCCTCTTCCTTATCCCGTCTCTGTGCAACAATTCATTTCCCCTAACTGTTTGTAAATATAGCCCTACTTTTTCCAATAGTTCCATGTTCCTTTGCACTACGATTGATTCGAACACACTTTCCAAGCTTATGTTGCGTAGCTTCTCCTCCTGCAGAACGCGCGTGTCCTGACATAAGAATAAATGTTGTGTCCCATCATCATCATTGCATAATACGCATTTATATCTCCCTTCCTCATTTTTACTATGTTGTGTATCCATCCCCCTAGCCTCATCCATGCCAACCCCTTCCTTGCCACCATGCTCACCTTCTTGATCTACGCTACTTGTCCCCATTCCCGCGGTCCCCTTCTTTGGAGTTCGAGCGATCTCTTAGTTTCACATTCCGCTATTATTTCCTGCCTATCTATATCCTCTAATCTTTGTTTCACTAATTGCAATGTCCCTTGGTTGACGTGTTCCCCCTCCCAGATCCATTCCAGTCCAATTTCGTATAGTTTACCTCTGATCTCCGACTCATGTCCATCACTAGCTGTAACGCATCAGCGCGTCGTTGGCGGCTCTGCGCAACGTGACACGCGAACGGCCCTTCCACATAATCTCCGCGTGGTCGGAGAAGAAACCGGGCAGCAGGCGAATGGGAAACAGCACCGTGCGACTTTTGTTTTTGATCCTCGCGCCCGCTTCGAATCTTCCCGCCTGGTAGTATGCGGCATCTGCCTTGGACAGTTTCAGCGTTCCCACGGCGGTCGAGGTGATCCCTGGGTAGTCGACTCGACCTATGACGGTGTCGTGCTTCCTGACTTCCACCTGCGAGAACAGGTACGGCACGAAGTTGTCCACGAGCCTCAGGTTCCCGTTGGTCCGGAAAGCATCGCCGCTATATTTCTTCACCGCGTCGAATTTAACGTACAGGTCGGCCCTGTGAGGGTGGATGAAGCTATCCCCGACGTCCACGTCGAACTCGATCTCTCGATTCGGTTCGTTGAGATTCGCGAACGTGCGACGGTTGGGAGGGAAAAACTGTAGTTTGTAACTCTCTCTTTGCTAGATGGTGGTTATTTATTACACGTTGACCTCGACCTTCTCGCTGGTCACCACCAATGCGATCTGGTCGATGCGGTTGCGGCACACGTGGAAGTAGACGGGCGAAGAGAGTGCGAAGATGATCGGTTCCATGAACTCCAAATTAGGTTTCAAAGTTCCGATGATGCCCGTCTGTTTGCGACTGCCGATGCCGTCGGCCTTTGTGATCATGCCTTCCGCCACGTTGCAGTGCACGTTCAAAGTCTCGATGGCCAGAAATTTTGGAATGTTGTCGCCGATGTGTTTGATACCTGCCTCGAGCTTGGTGTGATTCTCGAAGCCCAGGAGCTCGCCGACGGTACCCACGGTTTCTTCTGCGGACACCAACTCCACCCTGTGGAGTTGCGAGAGCAACACCAACTCCCCCCCCCCCTTCCCCTCAGCAACTAAGCTTGCAAGGTGGACAAGTTGTACTGGCCGGGCGTGATGGTGATCTTGTCGTTGCCGACCTTGATGGTGTTGTTGTGCTCGGTCACGTTGGGAATAAGGCACATGCTGTAGAAAGCACGCAGGGCATTGGATTTAGGATAGATGATGTCGTGCAAGCTGAGTTTCAAGACCGAAGTCTCGCTGGTGAGATGGAACACTCCCATGATGCTTCAGGTGCCACAGCGCTTTCTGGAAATCTTGGAACGTTGGGTTATTTATTTGAGACAGGAACGCGAGCATGGAAACGCAAAGGTGGCCGCAGTTCGCTTCCTCCAAACCCTGGATGCGTTCGTCGTTGTAGAAGAGGTTGGGAGTACCGAGATAGTCGGCCAAACCTGCGGGCGGCACGCCGCCGAAAGAAGCTTGCTCAAGGTGGTACGATGCTTTTGCTGCTTAAAAAAAAAGAACCGCTGTCCAACCACGACATTGAAGCTTTGATCGAGCCGTTAGGCATCAAACACTTCAGGGGGGGGGGGGGTTCATGTCCGACTCTCTAACCTCTACAGTTAAGAAAACAGAGTGCGGAGTCGTCAACTCGGACAGTTTCAAAAATTCACGGATGCATTGGATCAGCTACCACAAGCGAGCCAACGACGCTTTCGTTTTCGATTCTTTCACTGCGGCCACCTTTGCGTTTCCATGCTCGCGTTCCCTTCTCCACCCCCATACTTCCATGACATAACTGAGATTCAGACTCACAACCCTATTGCCATAATGCACTCTTCACTCTACCATGGAGGCTGACTGTAAAATTCTCACCTCATTCCACCTACCTTGTGAAAATAACAGGGGGGAGGGGGGGTTAGAAGTCCCTCCACTGCACATAGAAACTATTTTTTACATTTCATTTAATAATTTACTGCAATAAACATGAAATAAAATACTCACTTGCAATGTTTCAAATTTTATTAATGAAAATTATTTTTCACGATTCTTTTTTTAAAAATTTCGCATCATTTTATAAACATTTGTACACTAAATTATCCACGTGTTATATTCGACAAAATATTTTGTACAAGGAGAAGTATGCATTTTCGTTTTCGAGAAATTTGTCAAGAAACAAAGCACAATAATATGAAATCATTGCTTTCATTCACGTTTATCTTTGTACGCGATCCAGTGAAAGCTTGGATAAGAAAATATTTCTCGGCGTGTAAGCGGTAACCCTTTGCGAGGACACATTGCTACGACGTAGTGAGCCACAAACTTGCTACCACGTTGGTCGCCAAAAATTTGCTACATCCCGTAGGGATGCACTTCACAAGTACACTTACCTTTTAAGCTCAGCAGAACATGATATGGACATCTCCGGGTTCGGGCTGAGTTACAATATTCCTTCCCCTTTGATCCACTGGTCAAGAAAACCGCAGTCTATTCTAATTTGGTTTTATTGTAATATTAAACACACTCGTATACTACGTAATACAACCTAAACACAGACAATTCCGACCGTTATCCGTGCGAGATACGCACGCGAAAACGCCCGCGATGAGAAGCAGCTCTTGCTTCGCGAGATCTCACCGAAAAACTGCTAGGCGTTCTCTGGGAGACGGTTACACCTTCCCACTGCTACAGTGGTACCAGACACAACAACTTTTATATTACCAGAAATTGGATAGGTTTGAACAGTAAAATATTAGAAGTATACATTCATCTGGCAACAATGCAAGCAGGAACGCGTGATCTTCTACTCGACAAAAGAATTTAAACAAATCAACAATGCAATTTGAAATAATGCGGAATAGAATAGCGTCTGCCAAAAACTTGAACTACAAATGAATATAAGGAATTTGACTTAGAAATTAATAACTTCGGCTTCAATTCACCGATCAAAATGAAACTTATAACACTCCTTAGAACATTTAAAGACAAATCAAACGATTAATGTTGAAACTATGTAAATTGCTTAAATTTGCCGCTATTCATATTTGTAGATATATCAGTGTATAATGTTAACGATTAAAAAGGCGGCCATATTGGAAAATTGGCTGAAGACATTAATATAATATTTATGAATATATATATATATATATATATATATATATATGTATTGTTAACTGTATAATACGTGCAACCATAATAAGCATGAGATAATAATAAAAAACCACGAAGTAATGGCCAACTCGGGGTCATTACAATATCCCCCTCTTCCAAATAAAAAATATTTACTGAGAAAAACGAACAAAACTATTTTTTTTGTATATAAAACAAATATAAAAACTTGTCTGTGCCAGAAAACGTACTAACAACGAAGTATCTTAAAACATTGATTACACAAATGTTTTGCAACGTATTCACAATAAACAGATTATGGAGATAACAAACAAAAGTTAGTGTACTATTCAATTCTTGTACATAAAAATATTTCCATCTTTAAATATCTTGTTGTTTCACTCAAAGCATTGTTTCAAAATAAGCTTGCAAAAGAATTTACAGGTGTGCACAGAGCTTAACATTTAGTCTGCAATACGTAATTCGTGTTTTCTTTCACAATCAAAATATTCTCTTTTAATTTACATTGAAAATCTATAAGATTCGTAAGTACTTGCGGCTCAACAAACACAGAAAACAATTACGAATGAAAGATTGTCGGTTCTTTTGACAACCATAGCCGAACATAAGAAAAAGTTACCAATCTAAGCATTTTTAGAAGTCATGCTTCTCCACCAGAGAAAACAAAACAAAAATAAAACATTCAAATATTTACAGAAAATTACAGTCGCAAGCTTCATTCATTGTTACAGGCTTTTACAGAAAAAGCGCGTTCTTGCTTCGAAGAGAAATAAACAGATTTCTAAATAAACAGATTTATTTCTTATACTCTCAGTTCTTTCTTTCTTGCATTTCAACCTAAGATTTAACAAAACAATGGATTCTTTTGTTCCACAGTATTGAATAGTGAAAAGACCAAAACAACAATTGAATAAATAGGTTTACTTGCACTCTGAGGGTTCTTGCGGGACGATACGTTTTCTCCGTTCCGATGAACAATTAAAAAGTTTTAAATTATCCAAATTTACCTTCGCAAATTCTGTCAGGTTGTATGGGTGTAGAAGAACAGCTGTGTTGTGTTTAAGTTCGGTGGCAATGTATGGACCAATATAGGTTTCAAATAGCTTCTGGATTTGTTTCCGAAATGCAGAGCTGTGCTTGTGAGTTTTCATAAAGACCAGATCTCCGGACTTCAACGGTCTTGCATTCTTGGAGTTTATCTTCAGATTTTTCCGGGAAGTTTGCTGCTGTGAGACTATGATTAATTTGGATTTCCATATGTTCTGGTCTGCCTGTTTCTCTTCTGGCCAAAATGCAGCAATGAGCGAGTCGTTGGGTAACGGCCGGTTGAAGAATAGTTCAGACGGTGCATAGCCAGTTACTTCTGAGATCGCATTGTTTAGGAGCCAAACAATATCAGTAATGAATTTTGCCCACAATTGATGATCTCTATGACAATACAGGCGCAATAATCTGATTAGTACGTTCAACAAGATTGCTGCTCGGATGGTAAGGTGTAGTAAAGACAGAGGAAATTCCCTTGGATTTTAAAAAGTCCTTCCACATAGATGATGTAAATTGAATTCCCCTATCCGATATACCGTAATTGCCTTCACCACAGGATATTGTGCTAAATATTGCTTAGTCAAGATTCCTGTAATTTCTTGTGTGGTGGCTCTTTTCATAGGGTACGCACTTACAAATTTTGTGCCTACGTCAATCATGATTAACAAGTAATTCTACCCTTATGAAACTGGTAATTTTCCAATTATGTCTGTGCTGTGGAGAATAGCTCATGAGGGGCCTTCGGTGCGATATGTAATTCTTCCTTGAGTAACTTCAATTTATCTACTTTAGTACGCGCACACGTGACACAATCTCTGACATATTTTACAGTGTCGGATTTCAACTTAGGCCAGTAATATCTGTATTTAATATGTCTATACGTTTTACTGATCCCAAAATGTCATTTGTGGTCATTATTTTGTTCCAGGATTTTCGTTTTCAAACTAACTGGTACACAAAGTTTCCATTGTACTTCTTCCCCTGCAATCTTTCTAAATAATAAGCCATCATGCATTTTATATAACTGTTGCACTTTCGTTTCTCCGCGACTTAGATTCTCAGAGGTTTTCTGCAAAACTGTCATGATTTGGGAGCAGAACGTATCTAGATTTTGAGCGTTAGCCCAAGTTTCCATTTCTTCTTCTTCTTCGTGAACATGCCAGATATAATTAATGTGAAAAGTAGTGGATTCGGGTGGTGACAGTATTCTCTTCATCGATAGCATAACGACTCGGGGTGTCTGCAATGTGATTAGACTTGCCCGTGACGTACACGATCTGAAACTCGTACGCTTGTAGCTTTAATGACCATCTGGTCAGACGGCTGTTCAAGTCCTGTGAATTTCTTAAGCAGACAAGCCCTCGGTGGTCAGTGTAGATGGTAAAAGGTCGTCCTTTGAGATAAATAGAGAATTTGTCCACACCGTACACAATCGCAAGACACTCCAGGTCATGAATTGAATAGTGGCGTTCACTGTGTCTAAGTTTCCTGCCAGCGTAATGAATCACACGAGTGTCATCGCCTCATTTGTGAAATATCGAACATCCCAGACCTTTCGTGCAGGCGTCGCACTGAAGAGAAAAGTCAATGTTAAAGTCGAGTTGCGCTAAAGCAGCCGGATTCACTAAGTCATATTTCAGCTGTTCGAAACTCAGCTGATGTTCCTTTAACCACTTCCACTTCACGGTTTTCGAGAGCAGAGAATATATCCTGAAATAAATTTACTACGCCAGTTGGAAAGTCCTCGAAACTTTCGGAGGTCCTTCCGACACTTAGGCACAGGAAACTTCATAATTGCATCACTCTTTTTCGGATCAGGCCTTACTCCATCTCCGGATACTATATGTCCGAGGTAAAACACCTCACTCTTTGCAAATTCGCACTTTTTCAGTTTGATTGTCATCCCAACTTCGGTTAACCGGTTTAACGCAAACTCCAATTGAGATAAATGCGTTTTAAAATCGGGGCTATGAATCAGAATATCGTCGAGGTACACCGTGAGAAAGTTAGAAGTTTCTGGTCCAAATATTTGATGCATAATGTACACAAAGACAGTAGGGGCGTTGCAAGTCCACAGGGCATCTTCAGAAATTCGACTAAGCGTCCACGATCAGAAAAGGCTGTATATTTTCGACACTCTGGCTTAATGTTTACCTGTAGGTATCCACAAGCAAGATCTGCACTAGTGAAATATTTAGAACCATTAAATTGACGGATTGCTTCATCAATCGGAGGTACGTTATTTCGAGGAACAATGATCTTAGAGTTCAAAAACCTTAGATCTAATACTGGTCTAACTGATCCGTCAGGCTTGTCTACTACATGTACAGGATTTAAATATGGTGAGATAGTTTCTTGAATAACTCCCCACTGCTTCCATTGTTCTAATTCTTTGTTGAGTGCAGCACGTTTAGAGATGGGAATCGGATAAGGCTTCCGAAATACAGGAATTTGATCAATTAAATTTATTGCACATTCCAGTCCTTTGACCGTTCCTGGTCTGTCAGAAAACGTCAGTTGATATTTTAAAAGTAAATCTAACAGTTCCGTTCGTTCTGAAAAACTCAAAGTAATACCTTCTTCGACCTTGCACTTCAAATCCTCCTCACTAGCCATCCACTTGTCATACTGAACGTGGTGCACAGCCTTCCTTTGCTCATTTGCACCCACGTTAAAAACTATATTCTCAGACATGGATGATTCATCATCGAGGCGAAGTATCGGCTGATTGGTTTGAAAGTCCACATTAGCCTTGTAGTCACGCAGGAACGGAACTCCTAAAACATATCTGCCGGAATTATTTTAATCACAAAAATGTCCACTTGAACTTCCTGTCCATAATATATTATTGTAAGTTTTCGTTTTCCACACATACGTACGTGCTGTTTTCCTGTAAAGTCTGTCAGCCTAACTTGTGGTTCCTTTGTAAGTGTCATACCACTGAATTTCTGCAATAAACGTTCCCAAATTTCATAATTCAACATGGATACCTTGTTTCCGGCGTCGATGACACAAGATACCGAGAGTCCAGCGATGTTAGTATGCACGATCGGAGTGGTGCTATTTGAAGATGAATTTTGAATTTTAAATACGGCACCTCGGATCACAGCCTTTTCGGTTTCAGTTAAATCAATCGTCGTGGTCACTCCAAAAGATCTCGAATCTCTAACGTAGGATAGCTCCTCAAGATTGCCTTGCCCAACACGGAGCTGATCAATTAAGCAAGGTGAGAGTTTTCCGCAGAATTCCCACCTGCTGGATTCATGTTCCAGTAGTAGTTTCGAGTGTCATTTATGGCCTGTTGCTGTTCGTGACTTAACGGCGGCTCATCAGTGTTTGTTTCAGCGTTCACCATCCGGTTATGACGGGGAGAGTCAGATCTTGACCGTTGGTAGCTCGGCCTGTATCGCTGTCGTCGACGATCAGGTGGTGTCCATTGCCTCGTTCTTTCTGACCGCTCTTCGGTTTGAGACGTTCGGTTCTGTTGATTCTGCCGTCGAGAAGTATTGTACGGATGAAATGAATTCTGGTTTTGATTGTTAGGACGGTTATTTTGTCTTACCATCCTTACTTGTGGAACTCGGTTATTTTGTGTACGACGAAAGTTAGAGTCTTCCTGTCGTCGTACGCCAGCCGTGTTGTCATGCGTTTGCCAACCCATCGGTTCTTCACACACTTCGTAACTTATATGAAACGTTGTCAGGTCACGAATGTTCCTAGGAGCGTTGGCAAGGCACAGATGTCGCACTCGAAAAGGGAGCTGTTCGATTATCAAAGTCACCACTTCATTTTCTCGTAAACTGTCAAGACAGGTTCTTGAAAGCAGCGTAGGTACTCCAGGCGTAGCTTTCCATGGACGAATTAGTTTGCCTAGAATAACGACGTCGTCGCAAAGCAGCAAGTTGTCGTTGTTTAGCTTCCGGGGAAGCAAACTGTGCCCGGAACTGTTCACAAAAGTCCTCATAGTTTCGGAACTGGTCACGGTTCGCGGAAAGCCAATGTTCAGCCGTTCCCACAAAGATTCGTGACAGCAAAGCTACTCGACACTCATAAGGTACATGCATTAGGCGAAAGCTAAGGTTTAGGTCTGTCAGATATTTTTCCGCTGAGCACGCTTCAATGTTTCCGTCAAATTTTGGTAACTGATGTATGTCTGTCATGCGGGGAAAACGAATATTCCACTCTCTTAAAGGGGCACTATCCGAATCGGACACTTCATCACTTACTCGTCGTTCCTCAACGTCGTACTGTCCAACACGAACTGTCTCTCGAGTAGGTTCAACGGACTCGCGCACGGAAGGTCAATGATCTCTCTCAATGTGCAAGGTCTGCTGTTGTACGTAAATTCCTGCAGTGTGACGGGGCGACGAGGTAATGTGGTGGCCCATGTTTTCGCCTACGGGAGGGGTAATAGTTTCCTCTCGAACAACTAAATTTGTCACACGCTGCCGAAGGTCTGCAATGTCGTTTTGTAGGTGCGTGTGGGTCTCCGTCACAGTCTCTTGTAGTTGGGTTCGCAGACCAGAAATGTCCTGCGAAAGTTCGGTCACTTGATCCTTCAACACGCCTACAACGGACTCAAGGACAGTCTGCTTGGACACTAGACCTTGTTGTGCTTCTTCGACTTGCCCAATACGTACAGATGTAAGCTGTATTTGAACAGGAAGAGCACTCAGTTGTTGCATAATGTCACCAAGCCTTCCCGCTATCTGTTCATTACTCTCCTTTGTTTTTCCGATAATGCGGTGACGAACTGTTCTTGTCGTTGCCGGTCTCTCTCTTCCCGATCACGTTCCTGGGCTAACCGCTCACGTTCCTTTTCAGCAATGGCAGCAATCATCTGATCCTGTCTCTCCATCACGGCCTTTATCCAATCCGGGATCATTGACACGGTGCCTAGCAAAGGTTCCACCGGCCGCATTCTCTGTTCAAAGCACGTTTGACACAGCAACTCCTTGTCATTCTCGACGACCACAGTCTCTGCTCGTACCACACACCCAGTGTGGAATAAACTGTCACAATTTTGACATCGGTTTCCAGATTCTTCTGTCCAGGTAGTGCTGCAACACGCCGCTGTCGTCTCTTGTACTCCGCTGCGTGATTGGTTCCTTAGGATATTCCTATCCATCTTCTGGGAAAGTGGCATGAATTTTGGGAGGACACAAAACACTCGGGACCACTGGGAAGCACTTCACACAATGGGATAATGGACAATCTTCACTCTTCACGAGCCACACGTTGGGCGCAAAAAAATAGCTACGACGTAGTGAACCACAAACTTCCTACCACGTTTGTCGCCAAAAATTTGCTACATCCCGTAGCGATGCACTTCACAAGTACACTTACTTTCTAAGCTCAGCATAACATGATAAGGACATCTCCGGATTCGGGCTGAGTTACTACGTTCCTTCCTCTTTGATCCACTGGTGAAGTGCCGTGACGGCCTCGTGGATGTTCTCCTATTCCTGCTCTAACGGCTTTTAAATAAAGAAAATCGCAGTCTATTCTAATTTGGCTTTATTACAATATTAAACACACTCGTATACTACGTAATACAAACTAAACAGACAATTCCGACCGTTATCCGTGCGAGATACGCACGCGAAAACGCCCGCGATTAGAAGCAGCTCTTGCTTCGCGAGATCTCACCGAAAAACTGCTAGGCGTTCTCTGGGAGACGGTTACACCTTCCCACTGCTACAGTGGTACCAGACACAACAACTTTTATATTACCAGAAATTGGATAGGTTTGAACAGTAAAATATTAGAAGTATACATTCATCTGGCAACAATGCAAGCAGGAACGCGTGATCTTCTACTTGACAAAAGAATTTAAACAAATCAACAATGCAATTTGAAATAATGCGGAATAGAATAGCGTCTGCCAAAAACATGAACTACAAATGAATATAAGTAATTTAACTTAGAAATTAATAACTTCGGCTTCAATTCAATGATCGAAATTAAACTTATAACACTCCTTAGAACATTTAAAGACAAATCAAACGATTAATGTTGAATCTATGTAAATTGCTTAAATTTGCCGCTATTCATACTTGTAGATATATCAGTGCATAATGTTAACGATTAAAAAGGCGGCCATATTGGAAAATTGGCTGAAGGCATTAAAATAATATTTATGAATATATATATATATAGATATATATATATGAGTTGTTAACTGTATAATACGTGCAAACATAATAAGCATGAGATATAATTATAATAATAATAATAATAATATAAAACCACGAAGTAAAGTCCAACTCGAGGTCATTACAACCTAAATGTCAATCACACTTCCACGTAGTATACACCTTGGACTGCATTTTGCAAAATAAGGTAGTTGTGTTGTGTGTTGTCCACATGTCTTTGTGACTCTAACTTCTCATACTTCATCATGGGGCTCCCCGATGGCGCAGTGGTACCCGATGGAGGCTCATAGTGGTTCGGATCCCACTTTAAACTGTAGGTCCAGTCCCGATTAGCCGTACTGTGCATAAAGTGAACTTAAGCACCAAATCAATCAATCAATCATACTTCATCATATCACTATTGAGAGATTTATCCAGATTTTCGTTCTGGAATGTAAGTTAGTTAAGTTCGTGTTTATGGGGGGTGTAAGGATATATTTGGAGCGAAAATGACCATACATTGGGCCTTCGTTAAGGAAATAATTTAGGGGGTGTGTAGGGGCGGAGGAGTGGGAAAGTGTGGTCCCCATTCAACCTAATTTTCGCAATTAGCAAAAAGGGGCAAGAAACGCAAAGTAAAATAAATCAACTTATTCATTACATATCGTGGACATGATATATCGCCGATATCACGTCACGGAAAAAAATATAGGGCATCGTCTGGCACGATATATCTCGATACCTAATTTCTGATATCGCCCATCCCTAATTAAAACACACTCCAAAATTCCTATGACTTATATCAGACAAGCCAGATAATGGTAAAAACCAAGAGACAATATATGGTGTAAGGTTGCCTTACGGGATATGCTAGGAAGAATTTTATGGCGTTTTAAATTAAGTCCCAAACGAAGGCAATGGCTGTGTGTACAACAATTAAACCAGAAGGTAACAATAATGAGAAAGAAAAGTATCTGTTAACAATGGTATTCATGACAATGACACTACGAAAATTCCAGAGGAACGACATTTTTTAGCTAACCATCTCCAATTTGGAAAGAGGATTTGCCTAACTACAAGCACTGTTGTTGGATAAAGAAATAAGGTACGAATTTCTTGATTTTAGCGTCCACTAGCGTGTGCAGGATTTTTTTTCCGGAGGGGGCTGGAATTGTAAATGTGGACATTGTATAGCAGCGTTTAGGGGAGGGACAGGGTACACAATAAAATATTTCCTGTCATTTTTAATCTTAGTTTTAAAAGTTGTTCGAACACAAAAATGTTATCAGTGGTCATTTTATGAGTGGGGGATTGCATGCACTACTTGGATAACACTAAGCCTTGTTTTCATGTTATAAAACAGACACTACAGTTGCTGACACTCATTTCATTTGGTTTTTGTTATTTAACGTCGCTTTTCTGTCGCTTTTGGCCAATCGGACCATGAGGATGAGTGATGATATGATGAAACTAGTAGATGTTATAACACTGACCAGCTGTTCGCTTTTTTGTGTTTAGAACTAAATTACAATATTTAGCACTGACTTGTATATATTTAGAACTAATTTATAATATTTAAACTAAATAATCTATTATGTTATAATCTATATAATCTATATATGAATAATTTATGAGTTAATTTAGAGCGTTAGTTTTTTTGTTAGTTAGGCACATTGTAAATTACTATTTCAATATTATTTTAAACTAACACTTTTTTTTTCCTTTCAGCAAAGGTAGGGCCCCACCCGAAAAGAAATTCCTGGTTACGCCCGTCTTGGCAGCCCAGAGGAGTAATTGCACACGCTGGAACATCTCTGGACAACAATTACGAAGCTTACCTTCTAAGCATAGATGCGGTAAGTGACATGTGTCTGCATGTAATGATAAGACGCACATTTTGAGGGAGAGCTGCAACCTGGCGTATGTGTTAACCCTACCTTAGCCGTGCCTAACGTTAAAGTTATACTTATCTAGGTATGCTAGGGCTAAGTGAAAGTGTTTCATAACATGTTAATATATTATCCGACAGGGAAGTATAGAGCCTCCTCGATGCCATAGAGGTAACGTCGTGTCTTTTAAGCAAGAGGCACAGTGGCTTGGTCCCCACTCTAATACCCTAAGCAGTTGGGGTTAGCCTATCTGAGCATAAAGTGGACCTGAAAAAAATTATGATCTTGTTTATTGTTTATTTAGTGCCTACATAATGAAATCAAAATAACAGGAATCTCTTACCTCAAATTGCTACATGATTCAGCATTTACTTACTACGTTATGCAGCAGTGCGTCAAATACTTTTTGTTTACACAAATGCAACTCTTTCGAAAACAAACAGCTACACTTTTCTAGTCAAAAATAAGGTTTTGGCGCTACTCAAGGGGGATACCCAGGATTGGCGCCACTCTTATTCTCCTTGAGGGAAAAGCTCCATGTAGAAAGTTGACTGAAGAAGTGACGGACTATAAGACATGAAGGGCCTTCCCGATGGCGCAGTGGTAGCGTCGTTGCCTTGTAACCAAGGGGTCCCGGGTTCGTTAGCCGGTGGAGGCACATAGTGGTTCGGATCCCACATTAAACTGTAGGTCCAGTCCCAATTAGCCTTACTGTGCATAAAGTGGACTAAAAAAACACCAAATCAATCCAATTCAATATAAGACACCAAATTTTTAGTTTTTAGTTTTGGGCAGGGACTGTGCGCTTTTTTAATTCTTATTTTATTATTATATTTATTTATTTATTTATTGAAAATTTAGTTGCACCTTGGATTGGATGGCGTTCAACTACCGTTAAAAATGTGATCGTGGCTGTTTCTAAAGTGGTAACGGCCATGATATAGTTGCCTAATTAATATAATTTAAATGATTCAGTTTTAAACAATATATTTAGTCCTGAGCAAGTGTAATTTATAATAATTATTTATCTTTATTCAGATTAAAATATTCAAATTTAAAAAAACGGTTGTGTACCGTTTTCTAAACTAACAAGCAGGCTGTTAAATTTTTAACGGCATGTATAATTTTTTGAATAAGTGGTGTTCCTTTGTGTACATTAACAAATATTTTTGAACATGATTTTGAAGTGTTAGTGAAAGCGTACTTAGGTAAACTGGCTACAGGAACGTTCATCTGCATCTGCATACGTAAGGGCAACAGGAGATAGGGTGAGTACTAAGGAACTGTACTATGTGTTTATAGTACTTTCTTGCAATTTTTACTGTGAAGAACTGTTCCCTCTCAGCGTTGTTCAGAAGGTATTAACTCCAATATCCTTTGTAGCGACGAAGATTTTAATATAAGTTAAGATTCGTCACAGCGTGGGCCTTTTGATAGCAAAGGCAATTGCGTCAACTATCTCTAATGGTGACTATGTTTTATTTCTCTATTGACCCACCTTAGGCTAAAAATATACTGTCGTATGGTTAAAAGATTTTCAGTGTATTTCATAACGTCAGTGGTTTCGTAAATACGACATTCGGCACTAATTGTTTTATGTCGTCTTAAAACCATGAATTTTTTACGTCAAAATAAATAATCTGTCGAAGTTTGAAGACGACCCTCGTATACCAAGCCATAAATACCATTCGTTTCTCTAATATATTGTAATGATGAAGCTTTCGAAGTAATAGTTGCTTTCCCTGTCATGCGGTATATTCCACACTTTCTGAATTGAAATCTTCACATTGGCTTAATCTGTGCACTTTGTGGAAAGTGGAGTGTGCTCCTCTGGCTAGCGTGTCTACCAACAGTGTGGAGCGTGAGCAAGAGTGTAAGCGATAGGTGCAGGGTTGAGATGACGCCAGAAGCTCGCTTGTTGATTTGCTGCTTCTGGAGTCATGACTCTCTCCCAAGCTGCAAATGCACAATAGTTACAGATGTCACCAAAATAATCCCGCCTTAATTTCTTTCTTCCTTGAAAGTAATACTCGTATCATGAGGAGCTTGTATTGAGACGAAAGAAGTCTCAATCTCTTCTCAAAATTAGAGATGGGACCGAGACTGCGAACAATTGATTGATTTGGTCTATTTTACTTCGCTCTTCTGCCACTTTTGGCTAATCGCGAAGATGAGGATGGGCGATGATATGATGAAATCGACTCTCAAAGAACATCCATGCCCAGGCCGGGATTCGAAACCGTCTCCCATAGCGTCGTAGTGCATTGTGCTCATCACTCCGTCACGAAGGTAGGCGCAAATCGAGCCGAGAACGAAATTAGACCCTTCGAGGAGAATAGAACGAAGGACAATACCAGACTGAAGTACTTCTCCGAGGGGTTGGACAGTAACGGACACTTCCGGGTTGCAACAATACAATGGAATCGTTTCAATCCAGAAGTGTCCATGACTGTACATGAATCTGGGTTATTGTTTAACGTTAACCTGAAGGTAAACGGATGATTCGAGACGAGAATAAGGACGAGGCAACAGTTTGCAACTCGAGAAGAGACGAGATGACCATCCTGATTCACGAGACGAGACGAAACTGCGATAAGTCTCATCTTGTATACATGTCGCCCACGCCATTATGCCAGCCATAGTCACCGAAAGAAGAAAACCAAGACGAAGAGAAGAGGAAAGAAGAAAGTAGTATTTTAGTATTTCTATCACTGCCTAGTCAGGGCGTAACGGCATGTTTGTTTTGTCCTCTTTCTTTCGAATATCACCCAGGTGCTCTTCGACAGAAACAGTCTCTCATACCATACTAACTAACTAACTCTCTAGCCTTCTTAAACCCGAAGGTTCATGGCTGCAGCAACACAGGCCTTCCATCTGTCCCTAGCCCAAGGCCCGTAGCTAGAATTGATCCCCATGGGGGAGCTTTGTAAACCAAGTCCATTTTTCAAAAATTTAACATCTATTTAATGAAGGTAAATTATGTGTGCTTACGCGTAATCCGGTCGCGCAGACCTACTACAACGGCTGGGGCCGTCGGGCTGACCCCCCGACTATTCCAATGCTGGTTGAAGATCTCCACGCTTAGAGGTGACGAAGGAAAGCGTGGGAGGGAGACCGGCAGCCGGTAGGTAAGCCAAGGCCCTTCATGGGCTGTTACGCACAGGATTTTTTTTATTATTATTATTAAATTATTTGTGCGGGGGAGTGGGAGGGGGTCGTAAAGTTACATAAAATTAAAAAATATCATACAAATACTACATTTTTGTACATTTTGAAGTGTTAATTGACAGATACTCAAATCATCCCTTACACACTGCATACTACGTACTTTAGATGATACAGATATTTATATCACACAAAAAATGCACAATATTCAATCACGAAGCCTCCCCTTCGTTCCCAAAAATTGGGAATTGTTGACCGTTGATGTGGATGGGAAGGGAATTTGCATGATGACATCAAAGTCACAGATTTCTGTCTGTGAAGTCGCAACGGGGACATAGCTCCCCTATGAAAGAACTTACGAAGACTAGATAATCTTCTAAATACTTGAAGCTACTTAGGCTTCAGCTCATAATCAAGATGTCCATGTTCTGTGGATTTATCCTTAAAGTTTTGAGCTGACTACATTTTCACTCTTCACTGTAAACAAATTATACAAAATAGTTTTACCTAATGTCAAGGGGGACTGATGGCAGTGCCAGGGGTGGCTGACGGCAGTTCCAGGGGGGTCTGAGCCCCCCCGGTCCCTGTCTGGCTACGGGTCTGCCCTATCCTGAGCAAGATCTATATACTCTTTTCCATCCCTACCACTTTCCTTTAGGTTCATCTCAACATTATCCCTCCATCTTCGTCTTGGTCTTCCTACAGGTCTCTTACCATCAGGTTTCCCAACAAGAATCCTGTAAATTCTTCTTTCCTCTTTCATTCGAGCCACATGGCCTGCCCTCCTAAGTCTTCTTTTTGACAATACTATACACGGTAATAAATTTATTTTTATATTTTTCAATTAATTTAATCACTGCATCTTTTAGTAGTTGTGGAAGATACTATTTAATATTTTCATTTTCTGAAAAAAGGAATTGTAGAGATTCTTTTGTGATGTTAAGTTATCAGACGTTTCCATTCGGTACAGAGCTCCACAATTTTTTAATTTGAACATTTGCACATTCTACTATTTAGTTTTACCGAATGTCCTCAGAAACGATAATACAATTCGTAAATACATTTTTACATAATTCGAATTTAGAATTCTTAATACTTTGTTCGAAGTGGAAATTCCTGTTGAGGCTGAGGGCTGCTTTTATTCACGTTACTACCATATGAAACTACATTCATCCAGCCCCAAATGTCACACGCACTTCATAAAAAGTCTATAGTGAAAGAGAAAAGACACGTTACACACTGTGAGATTGGAGCTAAGAACAAACATGTTTTTATTTTCCTGATTAGGCAGAAAATCAAGTCTCGTCAGACGTATTTCATGCCTTCCAAAAAGAGAAATCGACGAATGAAGATGCTAAGATGGATGCATAAGTCAAATGATAATTTTTTTTTTTTTCCTCGTTTTCCATTTAGAAGGCTACACCTTCTCTTTGGTAAGTGCATTGTTTTCATAAATGTTTTCCCTTGCAAGGTGATGGTCTAAGTGTGTTTTCAGTATTGAAGTGGTACAGATTTACTTATTCTGGGGGTAGTTCACTTAGATGGTATTTATTCAGTAGTGGGAAAATTACTTGTTAGGAAAGTAATAATTTGCTATGGTGCGGCATGTGTTGGATATATCACGTGCCGTAGTTCCGGAGGACGATGGATTATATACAGCTGATAATCAGGATGCTGTGGATCTATCAGGAAGGTATACATGGTTAAGAGATGCTGTAATGGTGTGCAGTGGTAAGTGGGAAGGCAGTCGTGTAGAGCATCTTCGTACATTGTGCTGAGAAGTTGTGGATGGTGCGAGTTCATTCGACCAGTTATATATTTGTGACGGATGGCTTCGATGTGGGTTGTGATTTCCGGGAAGGTTATTCGCTCGTACAGTAGTCGTGTAGGACTTGGTAGGACTACTCTGAAGGCCAAACGAAGAGCATGTCTTTCCAGAACTTGTAGTTGGTGATAGAATGAGTCTGGCGCTGATATCCATGCAGTGTGGCCGTAAATTATTGCTGGTCGAAGGAAAGCCTTGTAGGTATGTAGGACAACCTGGGAGTTGAGTCCCCAGGATGTTCCAATTAGCCGTTTGAGCAAGCTCAGACGATTTGTAGCTTTTTGGACGATGTTGAGCAATTGAGGTTTCCAGGTTAGCTTGGAGTCAAATATGACTCCCAGGTATTTTGCAGTGGTGGCAGGCAGAATTGGAGTTCCCCGTATTTTGATGTTTAATAATGTTGGGTTCCTTTGGATCTTCGAGCGACAGCCTGTCTGTAGAAACACCAATGCTTGTGTTTTGAGAGCATTAATTGTGAGACGCGATGTGTCACACCATCTTTGGAAGGAGTTTATAGCTGGTTGGAGAGTTTTGTTTATGGCTTGGATGGTTGAACAACAGGCGAGAAATGCGGTGTCGTCAGCAAATTGGTAGATAGAAACTTGTGGGGGTTTTGGCATATCGGCAACGTATAGTATGTAGAGTAATGGTGATAAAGCAGCACCCTGTGGAACGCCAGAGTAAGGGAAAATGGGGTATGACATTGCTCCATTTACAGTGACATAAGCGACCCTATTTGTTAGGAAGCTGTGTACTAATCTGACATAGGAAAGCGGTAGGTGGAATTTATGGAGCTTGTAGATGAGCCCAGTATGCCATACTTTGTCAAATGCTTTCTCCAGGTCGAATAGTACTAGACAGGATGGTTTGGATGTGTTGAAGTGATTTGTGATGCGAGTCGTTAGTTTTAGTAAATTGTCAAGAACACTGTGTTGAGGTCTAAAGCCTGCTTGGTGCGACGGAAGTAAACTGTGTGCTTGTAAGTGCATGTGTATGCGTCGAACAATGATGCGTTCGAATATTTTGCTAAATGTTGATGTGAGCTGAATAGGTCGATAGTTTGTTGGGTTGGTACTATCTTTGTTTGGCTTTGGGAACATTAGAACCTTTGAAATCTTCCAGTCTGTCGGGTAGTGTCCTGTGCGGAGGATAAAATTGTAGATAATGGCCAGAAAGGACAGCAATGCAAGCGGGGCCTGTTTAATCAATACGTATGTGATATTGTCCAATCCGGGAGCAGTGTTTCTCTTCCTACGCACAGTATTGATAATATCATCTGTTGTGATAGGAACAGTTAGAGCATTTGTAGGATCAATAGTGTGCGTATTACTGGGTTGCAGTTGCCTGTTATTGGGGTTGGTGACTCTGTCAATTTTGGTCTGGAGGCGGAGATTTGGAGCTAGTTGTGGTGTTGGAGTGAAAGTGTCTTGCAAGACATTTGCGAAGGCATAAGCTTTTTTCAGTGTCGGTGTTTAGGGCTGCGTCCTTGATTGTTATTGGATAAGGAGTACTACTGGATTGTCCAGTGAGCACCTTGAAACGTTTCCAGTATTTGGTGGGATGGCTTTCATCACTCAATTGGTTGCACGTTTCAATCCATCGACGTTGTTTATAAGCTTTTATATAGTTTTGTACTGTACGCAGCCATTGACGGTGTAAGTTAAGGGATTCAGGATTTCTGGTCTGGAGGTAGTCCCTGTATGCTCGTCGTGATGCTGTGATTAGGTGAAGATATTGCGGAGGTAGCTTTGGTTTGTAACTATTCAGAGTGGTCGTAGGTATGTTAGTAATGATAAAACACCGGAGCTCCTACTTCAAGGAAGAACTAGAAATGTCGTCGTGGGAATGTGAAATAAAAATTAAATTTACTGGAAAACTGGGGCAATAAAACTCATACACCTTTTAAACTTTATTTAGTGAATTTAATTGCACTAAATGTTGCAAAAATTATTTTGTAATGTTGTTAATGATAATTTTTTCTTAAAAGAAATAACTTATTCTTTTAAAGTGTTTGTAACCCCATCTCTTGACAAAATTCAAACTAATCAAACTAAATGTAGGGAGAAAGTTTCATATTACTTGAAAGCCTCATTATTGTAGACATAATTTTAAGCTTGCTTTTTCAGTTTTGCGAAATTACCAAAATGTCACTTACCATGTTTTACACCAGACCCCTGTCAAATAAAGAAAACGCACAGGAAGCGGAAATTTCCTTTCAATCCTGCAGTAAACGCATGCCACGTCTTCCTCAATATTCATATGGCATATTTCTAATTCTTGTTATGTTTCTATTTGAGGAAAATTTCACGTGTTAACACCTATAACTCCGCCAATCCGAGACTTCCGTGGCAGAGAATCGTATCCAAACACACCACAGAATGCACGAAGCCCACATCCCAAGAGAAGAACGGCAGCTGCCTACGCAGACCACCAGCGTCAACGCTCCATACTGCGAGATGTGCATGCAGCGATATCTACAGCAACGTGAAGAGTGGACAACGCAATGGCGCATAAAGTCAACGCAGGGAAGAGCACAGTAGTCCTCTTCACCTGAAGAACGAAACATTTCCGCCCAAGGCTAAGATTAAACCAAAGAACAATACCCCTAGAGAACTCTGCACGTTACCTCGGAGTCATTCTGGACAAAGGGCTAACTTTCAAGCAACGTATCCAGGAAACAGCGAACAAGGGATCTGAACTGCCGGGAAACCTCTACCCACTACTACGAAGCCAGGTACTTCCACTCCGCACCCGAGTAGCACTCTACAAGATCGCACTTTCATCAGATATGCGTGCGTAGCATGGGGCACGCTGCAAACTACATCAACCGACTGCAATCCGTCCAAAACAGAACGCTCCGCATAATCTACGGCGCCGGCAAATTCACCAGAAACACTCAAATCCACGACGACCTGGCATGGAAACTCTGTTCGAGTTAATGGTGAGGGAGAGAACAACATTTTGGGCCTTCCAACCTTACCACCAAAATCCCACAATCAATTTCATTGTTCAGGTCCCACTCGCCAGAAGAACATACAGGACGCCAAGAGTAAATTAAAAGTAGATATTCGAAGTGAAGCAGTGTCGCGCCTGGTCAGTACTTGGATGGGTGACTTTTCAACATGAGAAGACTCGGTCTTCACTATTAAATTCGCCTGATCTTCAAGAACTTCTTGAACTTCCAGATTCAACTTTCACCCCACGTAAACACCCTGATCTAAGTAACCCTCTAGCTAAATATACCTCATCAACTCAGCCAGAAACAGCTTACCCAAAAGAAACATACCTATTCCAAGTCCACTCAGGGGCATCACCACCATTACCTTAATATTTTCGCAGCACACTTGCTGCTACCTTTATACCTTAAATTTCTCTAAGCATTACTGTACCTCGACCATACGACAAGTATTAAATCCCAAGTCAATCCTTCCACTTGCGACAGTTGCAAGTGACATCAAAAGACTAATACGACTAACGCATATTCGGAGGCAAAGTCTCAAGACTGGAACTTCACGACGTAGCAATCGCCACGATCCAGGATGCGAGGAAGCATGGATGTGAAGAAGAAGAGCGATGAAGATATATGTCCAATGTGCAAATGAACTTGTTGTATAATAAACGTGAAATTTCAAATAATGTCAGATATAATTCTTGAAGCTTTCCTGGCGGCGAATATTGAAGAGGTTTTCTCGGGCAATCACCCAGGTGATTTCCGGAAAGGCTTCACTTCGATCCCTGAAGATGAGAGTGACGTTAGCTCTCGAAAGCTCGGAAGCCTTTCCGGAAATCACTTGGTTGATTGCTCGAAAAAACCTCTTCAATGTCAGATATATTTTCTTCCGTTAGTTATGCGAGGGTGGCGCCCGTGGGCCTTCTTCCTTTTCATCAAAACTCGTACTTTTCGGTTTGTTAACCGGTCCAACCCCATACTCCCCTATTTGATTTACACAAAAGTAGTACAACCAAAAAAATATACATCCGTCATACAAGGTCAACGAAGTTAGTAATAAGGTGTGTTTTGCACAGCGTAAATTGATACACCTGTTAATTGATTTGTATCTTCTGCAAATATGCTGTATAAAGGAACAAACTGCCGGAGTACTAATTGAGGCGAGTGTACAATAAGAAGAAACATAACACTGTTAGGAACTTATTGAAAAACATGCTCTATTCCCTACATGTTAACCCCCATGCTGTATTGCCTCTTTGATTCTTAACATTATGTTTATTGCATGCCGAAAAACAATGTAAATTTAGAATGTATTTTAATGATTTCATAACTACAGCATCCAATCACATTACGGCGTCTCTGTAGCCAAGCCTGACGAAAGGTGGACTCTCGATTTTGCTACCGAAGGTTACAAGTTTGACTTCTGTCTGGGCATGGGTGACGAATTTCTAAGTGTTCTTTTATCCTGTCACTAGTCATCTCATCGCTTCGATTAGTTCAAGTGGCAAAACATGCGACGCAGAATAAAATGTGGTGTCGAGGGGCACGTGAAAAACTCAGAATTTTCAAAATGTGCTCAAAATCAGAGAAAACTTGTAATTTATTTTAAAAAAGTATTATCTAGTTCCATGTATATATTCTTGAAGTTTTGTTACAAGCGAAAGTCAGCTTTCGACTTATCCTGACATTAAATGTCCAGTAATATATGCGCATACGTATTTGGAAACATGAAATCCTGGAGTTTTACCTACGTAGTATGAATATATTTATACATATAATTCAATATCTTCCTGAATGTACGATGCATTTCAATATATGTATGATATGAGTGGGTGTGTGCGGGTGGTTTTCGTTTGATATTTGGAATATTTTTTATTATCAATCTGTATTTATTCACTTTGTGTGTGAGGGACACAATCTCATTCCATTTTGCTGTTCTATTAACGCATAGATGCAAGAAAGACCGCCCGCAGGATTTTTTCAGGGGGAAACAGTGCTTAAAGTTGGAGAAACGTGGAGTGATGCTTTCCCCCCGTTAAGAGAATTCTCATAAAGCATAATTGATTATGAATTAAAGAAAAAGCACTGTAGATTTGGTTGGCTATGTAAATATAGTAGCCGGACCCTGTGGCTGAGTGGTTAGCACATCGCGCTGCGACGCCAAGGGTACCGGGTTCGAATCCCGCTCGAGCATGGTTGTTTGTGAATGTGCATTCATCAATTTCATCATTTTATCACTCATCCCCATCTTCGCAAATTAGCCAAGAGGCACAAAACGCGAAGTAAAATAAAATTAATCAATCAATCAATGTAAACACATAGTTGTATACATATAAATAAGGTAAATAAAGTGTGCCGAATGGTAATTAACGTGAAAACAGCAAGTAAATTAATTCACCTTTTCCGCAAGTTTTTCCGCAAGTCATTTAAAATGTTAACTTTTGAGCGAATTAGAAATAGTTTTTCCCAAGAGGAGTAAAAATTAAAAGAAACTCGGGAAAAGAACAAATCTCACACATTTTTTGTTTGTGGGGGGGAGTTTTTTTCAACTCCAAAGGGAAAGAAAGAGTGATTCAAGTTCTGAGCTGCGGTGTCTCTCTCGAGTCGCGAGCGACTGAAGAGAAAGTGGGCGGTGACAAGTTCGACATGACGTCATTTTCCCTCCTGGCTGTTGACTGGCTGATACTCTCCGGTTGCGAATCCCATGTGCATTTGTGAAATACGCACCCGGGACCCCTTGATTACAAGGCGACGACGCTACCACTGCGCCATCGAGGAGGTCCTTACTAACAATTGGGCCTTTGACATTAACAGTCGCAGAGCTACGTACTACAGACCATGGGTACAGTGGGATCCATAAGTATTACCACTCAAATTGAGCATCACCACGTTTACTCCATCTGTTTTATCCAATGACAGCTTCAAGAACTGACACAAAACACCAAACAATCTGCTTACAACATCTGAACCATTATACGTAAAATTACAGTCCTTAAGAATACGTAGCATGAGGATAAAAACGAACGAAAATAGTTATGGACATTTTGGTGAGCAATACTTATGGATCCCACTGTAGAACTTTAATATTCATTTGATGCTAAACAAAGATTCACTAGTAACAACCAGAGTGTAGATCAACGGCAAAGATAATAGTAGGCAAATTGTCCATCCCTACTTTCATTATTTTCTATTCTATTACACGAGTCACAATACAACTTTAGAGTCCAATATAAATTGTACGGCAGCCCAAATTTAAATGAGGTATCAACTGTTATTTACAAAACGACCTCAAGACTGCAACACTAATTAAGTGAGGCTGCTGAAACACACCCTAATTTTAACAAACAAAGTAACTAATCAAGTGAGCTTCAAAACGCCATTTTTGTTATTTTAAAGATGGCGCCTCCTATACCAACTTGCGCCAGTGAAGAGGAGTGGTTTCTTGCCCCTTGTCAGCCTAAAATTTACAGAAATTTCTGGGCAAATGAAAATTCAATATCTCTGTGTATGCGTACCACACCAGCAAGTTTACTATAGAGCGACCACAAGGAAGAAAACTTTGGACGAAAAGTCCCTTCTTCCGTTCCGCTCGGGCCATAAGGAAGCATGGTCCGCTCTCCTCCTCCCTTCCTCGCAGGAGTATGGTGCACAGGAGTCGCCGGTCTGCGCTGGTTTCTTTGCTTGTGGCTCCACTATAATGGAGGAGAAAGTTCGACAATGGCCTCGATTCGCAGGCAGATGGGTGGAAAGGCCTTCGCAGTGGCTCATAGGTGACTACACGTGGACCCCAAAGGCTTATTTTTCTTAAGTTATACAAGCACTAATTCAAAATTGAAAATATATGTAGATCAGTAATAGGTCTGTGCTAAAATGCAGCAAACGTGTGGAACTCTACGTACAGAAATCTAGTATACAATGTGTATCATATACATATGTATAGCGCAAACTGACACAGTTGAGGGTACACGATAATAGTAGCAAAAAACTCTCGGTAAACATGGGTCTGCAAACGAGCAGTTTTAGAGATAATTGCGAATGTGTGGTTACAAGCCGCCACTGACTTCATTGTTTGTAAACGTCGTCCTAGCTCGTAAAATGCTAATAATACAGTAAGAAAAGTCATTGGAGATCTCGTTGCTATTATTGAACATTCTACTTACTTTAACAAGGAATACAGTATTTCGTTAGTGTGTTACATGTTATAATTACTGTACACTCGTACCTGGTAAAGGAGGTGTTCAAAGTGTTGTCCTTGCATCTCGTTCCATTTTCACTACGCAGTACAGAACAACTGACGTGACTTCCACAGTACGATTAGACTGTGTACTGCTTGTATCCATCGTGTTTGATTACAACGCCACCTCTCGGAAATGTTTTCTAAACAAAGAGCAAACCTCGGAACGCGCAAGGAGTAAAGCACTCGGTGTTTACAAAATGCAATCGGTGACGGCTTCTAACCACACACTCGCACACATTATTACATTTTACCAGCTAGGACGACGTTTACAAACAATGAAGTCAGTGGCGTCTTGTAACCACACATTCGCAATTTTCTCGAAAACGGCTCGTTTGCAGACCCATGTTTACTGAGACTTTTTTGCTTCTGTTATCGTGTACTTTCAACAGTACACCCTATATGAGAACAAAAATAAATTAAGAATGTCATTTGACTCTCCCGTGTGAAGTAGATGTTGGTTTAGTAGCGTTGTTATTTCAATTCATGATCACCACATTGTGGAAAACAGATTGGACGAAAATAGTGGTGGAGAATTATCATACCATTTATTTTGTGGTTGGGTGTAAAACCACAGAATACAGTTAATTTAACTTAAGCACAAAACCGTTCTTTATTCAAATTACTAGCTGATTACCCGGCGTTGCCCGGGTGTTTAATGAATTCTAACTATAGCGTAAAATGTAACTAATTTTATTTACAGCTATTTAAAAGCGTAAGTACAGTATACAAATTATAAAGTAATATCTTTTACAAATTCACTATAATATCAATTTAAGAACAATTTATGAACAACATTTTTAGTTCCACCTCCAAGAGCAATTGAATGGCATTGGGAGTGTCACTTTTCATCTTAGCGACCCCGAAAACTATGGATTCCACACTAATATTGGTCGTCTTACATATCACACACATGTCACCCCCACCAGGGGTGCCAGAGGTGTCTTGGAGTTGAACGGCATTAGGAGTGTCCCTATTCATCTTATCGACACCGAAAACTGTGGATTCCACACTAATATCGGTCGTTTTCGATTATTTTTACATGTCACCCCCTCCCACACCCACCCCTAGGAGTGTCAGGGGTGTTTAACCCACACAGTATTTATTTCGAGATTGCAAGTGATACGTGTTCTAAGTTTGGTTGAAATCGCTCCAGACGTTCGAGAGTTATGCCGGAACAAACACACACACACACACACCCACACCATCACACACACACACACACACACACACACACACACACACACACACACACATATATATATATATATATATATATATATATATATATATATATATATATATACTTGCCACTTTTCCCCCGTCTGCTTGTCTACCAAGAGAAAATAACTGTCCTTGCCCCCCCCCCCCCCCAGTTTTGGCACCCAATCGCCGATACTGGTCTGAAGTATTCGGATAGTTCCGAGTTTCGCTAATTAAAAATGTTCACAAATTTCCTTTATTTTCTTATACCAGAACCATTGAACAGCCACGATAATTCTGTTTAGAAAATAATATATTTATAAATTAAATTATACGTATTAGCAATTGTTATTGCAATAAAAAATTCTAAGTATGAGATAACCCATAGCCCGCTACGAAGGATGGTTAACCAAAGAAAAAGGAAGAGAGACATTTTCACCTGGTAGCCAGTAGCGGCGATTTGGTGCCAAAACTGGGGGCAAGAACAATTTACTTTCTCTTAGGAGACAAGTTTGAGTTTAAATTTTGTTATAGGTTCACTTTTATGCACAGATAGACTAATTGGGACTGGACCTACAGTTTAAAGTGGGATCCGTATCACTATGTGCCTCCACCGGGTCTGGGTAGAGAAGACTTAGCATTAAGAGGCCATAGTGCAGGAGCTAAAGTGGAGATAGTGGGGGGCTACTGCCCCCCCCCCCCATGCCCCTTCGATCGCCGCCAATGCTGGTAGTCTTGCATCAGTGATTATAAAACTAAAAAGTACCCAATATCACAGACTGCAGACTTCTGGTGACTGACTCTCTACACAACAAACACATTCATTTATGCAAGGACAAAATTCAAATTTATACAAGTTTGAAGAATCGTCGATGTTATTTTCATAGCTTTTTATAGGTTCACATTTAAAAATTTCATGGCTCGAGGCGGGTGGGGGGGCATGGAACCCATGGCCTCTCCCCTGGGAACGGACCTGGTTTAGAGTTTTTAGCAATTAGTTTTGGTGCCCTGCACCAGACCAGTGGAGATAAGGGCTTGTAGGAAGGCTCCGACCATGGATCATTGACTGATTAATTTGTTATCACAACTTCGCTTCTCGATCACTTTTGACTAATCGCAAAGGTGAGGATAAGTGATGATATGATGAAATTGATGGACAATCACGAAGAATACGCATGTGCAGGCCAGGATTCGAACCCGGGACTGTGTAGAGAGGAAAAACAAACCAAGAAGATGAGAGATATAGAAGAGCAGGAAAGAAATAGATTGTGAAAGACGTAGAGGAAAGGGGGAGAGATACAGTACAGGGAGTGAGAGCAGAGAAAGAGATCAAGAGAGAGAGAGAGAGAGAGGGGGAAGGAAACCGAGAAAAAGAGACAAAGGAAACGAAGAGTGAGGGGTAACTCGAGATAAAACATTCACTCGGGAGAGGTGGATTTTTGTTTCCCCCTACTTTCGACCCTGGTCCCCCTATGTCCCCATCAATAAAACCTTGACCATGTTACATATTTACTGGATTAAATAAGAAAAAATAGTGGAATAGAATATAATAGAATATAGGTTTATTTCAGTATGAGCCTTTGCGGCTGTACACACATTTCCATTCATCAATGAATATTTTTTTTCCTTCATCTTCTTTCCCCCCCATAACCCGTCTCTTTATGTCCTCACATGTTCAACTTTACCTTTCCTACTAACTGAAGGTTCTTCTCTCACTACAATCTACCAACCTGTATTATTTTTCTCATAATTTTACACTTATAGCACTAGTAATTATATTGTCAAAAAGAAGCTTTCTGCACACCGCTCTCAGGCACTTTCACTTCCGTCCCTCAACTTATTCGCTCTCTTTGTCCAGACGTAATGTAGGAAGGTTCCCAGGTCCCTTATTTGAGTTTCGTCCCTTCCAGTCATTTCCCTCCCCGTAATGGCCCTCATTAGCCCCGCCATATTTGATTCGTTCATATCCCTTTTGTATTTCCGTCTAACCTCTGCTGTTTCTTTGCACTGGAGGAGAAATTTCGTAGCGTCTTCCCCACACATTGGACATTCTGCGCTCCCGTCCTCTCTCACGCGCTTGAAGTGTGTCCACCCCCAGCCTGAACCATACCAAACCCGTTCTGTCACTAGCTCCACACGTCTGCATTAATATTCAATACTTTTTACTGTAAAAGAATACATTATAGACATTCACTTATTTAATACCTCCATAATGATATAAAGAATAGTCATCTCTTAGCTTATATTGCAACATGATTCTGCAATGTATGTATTATGTTATGCAGCAGTAAATTCAGAAATGTTTACCTTCACTGCAATCAGGCAAGGGATTCGTTCACTCATACTTTTCTCTCATTTTTTTTTTACTTCATTTTGTACTTCTTTATACGTGCCTAATAATTGACTATGCGCTTTAACTTGTTGAATGATGAAAAGCACTTTCATTTTTTCTTTCATCTATCATCTCTTTTTGTATAACGTGTTCGTCGTTTTTATATCTTTTTGGTCCCATTTCTACTTCCATTAAATCAATATCTATCCTCCAATAATGTATTTATATTCTTTGTCCTCGTGCTGCCATCTAGTTTTTTTCCTGGAACTTCGTTCTTAATCCCTGGTTAGTAATAACTCGTTTAGCCACGTTTATATGTTTTGACGATTTTCAAGGAGTAAACCTCCCTTAAACCGCGCCTGGGAATAGTATATGATATAAAGAGCTAGAAGAGAGGAGAGAAGAAAGAAAGAACAAGAAAGGGAGAACGGAGAAGGAAATATAGCATAAAAAGAGAGAGAAACAAACGAAGAAATGGATGGAAAGAAGCAGGCGGGAAGAATAATAGAGAGAGATCGAAAGATTTAGTGAAACAGAGAAATAACTGGGGAGATAAGAGATAGGAAGAGAGCAGAGAAGGAAAGAAGAGTACATGATAAAGATAGATAGAGTGCTTTAACCTTCAAGTCATGGATGGAGCGTATCTGCCGGCATTCAGACCAACAGCTGTACCCTGACCTTGATACTGGATGCGTCAGTGCTTCAGTATTCAGATAACTGGTGTCCAGTTTGCACGTGTTTGTGAAGTGTCAAGTTGTTAACAAGTGTTTTAGATCGTTTTGTTTTAGTTTACGTATTACTGGTGCTTTTCTGCAGTCTAATAATGCCACGTACAATTTAAAACAACTAATTTTTATGTAGGACTCTTACGTCATTACGAATTCTTGTAGGGAAGTTGAAAGCATTTTGCAGCAGAATTCCAATATGTTCCTATTCCACACACAGACAGTGTTCGAATACTTGTGAACAAATTTAGGGAATCAGGGTCTGTTGCTGATAAGAAGCGAAGGGTGAAATGGCGTGTGCTTACAGGAAAGTAACGAGACGACGTTGAAGCACGATTGGAACGAACATACACCTCACAAATCCCTCCGGCGCGTTGCAAAATAACCAGACACTTTCATGACGTCTGCGTGACGAGCTACCAAGCTTCCAAACCTGAAGCCATACATTAGAAGATTTAAAAGAGAACATCAGGAGAGTAATTGAAGCAATTTCGGAAGAGGAACTGATACGTGTTAGTAAAAATTTCCTTAATTGTAACTTTTCGTGTAATTGTACGAGTTTGTTTCGTTACATAGATTGCGGTTCCAGTTACGCGGAGGTTGCATCCCGTTTGCCGGCAGATGGGCTCTCAGTGCTCGGCGCGCTGGCCGCCGCTCCAAGGGCGACTTGACCGTGAGAAGCATATTAGAAAGTTCAAAGCAAACAGAAAGAAAATAAGATACACAGGAAAATACAAAATAAGATACACAGAGAGGAAGAAAATAAGATACACAGAGAAAAAATAAGATACACAGAGAAAAAAATAAGACACAGAGAAAAAGAAAATACGATACATAGAGAAAAAGAAAATAAGATACACAGAGAGAGAAAATATGATACACGGAGAAAAGGAAAATAAGATACACGGAGAAAAATAAAATAAGATACACAGAGAAAAAGAAAATACGATACACAGAGAAAAGGAAAATAAGATACACAGAGAAAAAGAAAATAAGATACACACAGAGATAAAATATGATACACAGAGAAAAGGAAAATAAGATACAAGGAGAGAAATAAAATAAGACACACAGAGAAAAATAAAATAAGATACACAGAGAAAAAATAAGATACACAGAGAAAAAGAAAATAAGATACACAGAGAAAAATAAAATAAGATACACAGAGAAAAAATAAGATACACAGAGAAAAAGAAAATAAGATACACAGAGAAAAAGAAAATAAGATACACAGAGAGAGAAAATATGATACACAGAGAAAAGGAAAATAAGATACACGGAGAGAAATAAAATAAGATACACAGAGAAAAAGAAAATAAGATACACAGAGAAGAACAAAATAAAAACACAGAGAAGAAGAAAATATGATACACAGACAGAAAGAAAATAAGTTACACAGAGAAAAAGAAAATAAGATACACAGAGAAGAAGAAAATGTGATGTGCGGAGAAAAAGAAAATAACATACACAGAGAAAAAAATGAGATACACAGAAAAGAAGAAAATAAGATACACAGAGAAAAAGAAAATAAGATACACAGAGAAAAACAAAATAAAATTCACGGAGTAAAAGAAAATAAGTTGCACGGAGATAAAGAAAATAAGATACACGGAGAAAAAGAAAATAAAATACATGGAGAAAAGATAATAAGATACACAGAGAAAAACAAAATAAGATACACAGAGAAGAAGAAAATATGATACACAGGGAAAAGAAAATAAGATACACAGAGAAAAGGAAAATACTATACACAGAGAAAAAGAAAATTAGATACACAGAGAAAAACAAAATAAGATACACAGAGAAGAAGAAAATATGATACACAGGGAAAAGAAAATAAGATACACAGAGAAAAGAAAAATACTATACACAGAGAAAAATAAAATTAGATACACAGAGAGAAAGGGACAGGAAAAGAGGAGGAAAGGTAGAAGGAGTATGATAGAGAATTTCAGTTTCAAGAATCCACTTCAAAACATCACGCCGTGAACCCGTAAGCTCACCGGAACAAAATTCCCTGGAACATTCATTGATTAGAAGTAACCTGATTTGCAGAAATCTTTCAAACGCCCAATTGGATTTCGTTGAGAGTATTTCATTTCGGATGTTGGGGTGCAAATTTAACGCAAATCGTAGGAATTCTAATAGACAGGTAGGGGAAGTTCTAGGTGCTGGTGAGTTCTTTAAGGGCATCTCCATACCAGCAACTTCGTCACTGCGTCCTCAGTGAGTCACCATCTAAAAATTCACTGGGTTATTTTACCTTGATTTCTGCTTCAGTCTTTCAACTTTTCTTCACGGTTTCGATCAATTCATTATTTTTGTTACGAAACTGCCACGTAGTCATTAGAAGCTCTTGTGAGCAATTATATCGCGTTAATTGCCCTCAATAGCTATTTCAGACCATTCTATGAGAGCAATTGTTCATAGTATAGTTCAATTAGCATGCACAGTTAATAATTTAGACATTATTCATTGTTGTAGCGCTCCATTATTAGAGTGATATTATTTCCGTAACGGCTCTGCCCGTTCTGCGCTTGCACCTTTGGAGCGAGTCATAACTCCCGACGCCTCCAATCAAGAAGTGAACCGCTGACGTCATCTCTACCTGCGCCTATAGCTAACTCTATTGCTCACGCTGTACACTGCTTGTAGGCTCGCTGGCTAGACTCGCGCAGTCAGCTGGAGATGTTCCGAATGCACTCAGACTCTACCTTTAGAGATAGCACCTTCATTCTACAACAGGCCCGTGGAAGTTAACACAGATGTTCGCGCTACACTCTCTGGAGCATGCGAACGAAAGCAAATCCGCGGCAGAAGAAGGACTCGAGAGGCTCGTACAAAGACCGCGTGAGAGAGGAAAGGAATGCATGGAGGGGAAATCACTGTTGCAGCTACATGCCACTCGCTTTCTCCCCTTCTCTTCCGTTATGCGCAGCCTTGATCCACGGATTCTACGGACAGAGCATACATAGTAAGTACCTTAGAGCATCGGATTTGTAGTATGTTTAAAATCCACTCTAGGCACATAGGCTAATTGGGACTGGACCTACAGTTTAAAGTGAAATGCGAACCCCTAAGTACTACCCATAGGTAGACTATCGCAGACCCTCTGATTAGGGGTGTGAAAGCCTTGATGAAACTTCAGTTGAGAATAGAAAAACCTCATTTTACCTCACTGTTCTAGTTTCATTGCATTGATGGGTGTATCTATATACATACATGCATACATACATATATATGCATTTTATATATATACATATAAGGAAAAAGATGTTAACAATAAATGGGTATTTAATCACTTTCAATTACAAGCAGGTATTTGGTTACAAGGTTTCAATTTGGCACCCATCCCTATCAATGCACTCATTGAGTCTGTTCATTGTTGTTTGTAAGGCCCTCTGGGCCATTTGGGCAGGAATTCCAGCGATGACGTAAGTGATGCGGTGTTTCAGGTCGTCTAGGTTGCGAGGTTTGCTGGCGTAGACCCGATCCTTGACCATGCCCCACAGCCAAAAATCGCATGGCGTCAGGTCGGGTGAACGTGCTGGCCATGGGAGAGGACCACCTCTACCAATCCAGCGTTTACCGAACGTGTCGTTCAGGTAAACCCGAACCAGCAGACTGTAATGGGCAGGGGTGCCGTCTTGCTGAAAGTACCCTCGCTGGAGAATGGCAAGTGGTACGTTCTCCTCCATGAACGTGCTGAACATGGCAAGGTAATTCTCTCCCCTGACGGTCTGTTCTTAAAAAAAGAACGGTCCAATCACTCCAAATTTGCTCACGGCACTCCAAACGTTCACCTTAGGGAAATCCCGCATGTGCTCTCGAACTTCCTTCGGGTACTCAGTCGCCCATATGATACAGTTGGGCTTGTTCACACGACCGCTGATGTGGAATGTTGCTTCGTCAGAAAACATGAACAGAATGTCAGGCTCAATGTTCACTATTTCCAAGAGGATTTCTGCAGCCTTCACACGTACTTGCTTGTCCGCGTTTGTGAGCTGCTGCACAATCTGCAAGTGGTATGGCTTCATTCCTAAGTCACGATGCAAAATTCTAATCAGTGACCTTCGCGAAATGTTAGTTTCTAGAGAAAGTCTGCGCGTGGACTTGGTTGGACTGGCTAACATCGCTTCCTGGACGCAGATGATATTCTCTTCCGTTCGGACAGATCTCTTTCTACCGCTGTTCCTCTTGCAATCGTCTTGAACGGACCCCGTCCGGACAAACTTCTCGTAGATCCTACCAATTGTCAGGCGCGATGGTGCATCCCGTCCGGTCCAGGCCTTGAATGTTTCTTGTACGATGCGTGGGGACTGGAAGACCTCCATCCAGGCAGCTATCGTCCTTCGTTCCTCAATGGAATATCGGGCCGCCATGGTTTAGTCTCCCATACAGTGTTAACATCTTTTTGCCTCACCCTGTATAATGCAGCAACACAGTGGCAGCATAACGAATAAATAAATTTTCTCTGAAATATGCCGCGCTCCATTTCCTGCAAACATTAGAGAAAACAAGAAAACTGCCAGCTAAGCGAGCAAGAAAATTTTTAGATCCAAATTTTTGCAAACTGAAAACAATATTGATTTAAAATGGCACAAAAAGTCCACGGTACGCCATTGCATTCTCTTTTACATATTTCTTCATTTAGATCGTTCGGCGCCCAGGACCAACTTCCACCGCCTTCTAGCTACGACTCTGAACTTGACAAAACTGTAAAAAAAGCGCGCATTGCGAGCGAAGCGAGCAAGAAAAATTTACGAAATGTATTTTTGTTTGTGTAAAATTTGATATCGAAGGGGGCAATTGGCCCTCCGTGCCCCCTGCAGGTGCTCTTGGCCATTTGGAAGAAATAATGCAAGAAAGACGTGAAAGCTAATTCCATCTTGGTAATCCTTTTTTCTCCTGCTACAACTAGATTAAACTAGTCTTACTCAATGTTTGCCCCTTAGAATTGATTTCCCTCCAAGGTTGTGGAGGGGCAATGCCCATTACCCCTGTAGTTGCGCCTCTGCACTCCTTTCCCCCGTAGTTGCTTTGAACTTTATTCGGCTTGAAAATGCTTAATTTTATTTAAGAGTATAATATCGTTTAATAAAGGTGAAAATGTAATCAAGGAGTCCCGGGTTCGATTCCCGGTGAAGGTGTTCACAAGTGGTTCGGATCCCACTTTAAACTGTAGGTCCAGTCCCGATTAGCCTTACTGTGCAAAAAGTGTACTTAAAACACCAAATCAATCCAATCCAATCCAATAAAGGCGATAAGTTTCCTCTACACTAAATTTCTAGGTGAAAGTATAGTAGAGACATGGACGTCTGGAAGAGGCAAGGGGGCAAGGATGGCCACACCTCCCACTTAGAAATCGAATGTCAACCTAAAAGTATATATTTCAGAAGTATAATGTTATTTCAGTCAAAGTAATTTACATTCATGCGATAATTTCAAATTCATTTGGAGTTTTTTGAGGGGGTAACACTAATATGACCCATGGAAAAATACCTTGCTTGTCCCTCCGTGTAAAAATCTGCGGACATCCATGATTAGGGGATAGGTAGCAATTACCCCCCTTGCCCCCCCCAGTGCGCACGCCTATGGTACCACCACTGGGTATCGAACCCGAGACACAGTCATTGTAATTGCCACGTACCAAAGAAACCATGCAAGAACTAAGTTTGCATAAATTAAGGATAGATGGCAGCACAATACAAATTAAGGAAGTCGAAAAATTATCAGCATAATTACAATTGACGAAAGGAATATAAAATAAAAGTGAGGAGGTTGTAAATGGTAATTATCAGTATAAAAAGGTAATAAGTAAACAAAAGGGTAAATATGCGATATTGCCCGGACGGATTTCTTCAAATTTACAGGAGAAAGTACTTACTGAAATTAGTTTCTTTAGCATTGTGGACGTTCTTGGAGGTATTTTCTTTCACGGAAAGTAAAAACTTCGTAGTTTAATGCTGCCGAACAAGAATTAATCACTTTTTACGTAAGAAATTGGCATTGCCTGTCACATTATGCCGTTGTTTCCATTGTGTGCGTGCAGATGGCGAGAGCGTTGAAAGTCACGCGATCTCTGCAGTGTTTCCAAACGTGCCTTCTTTTTACGAAAATTTCTATTTTTAACTATGTTCGCCGCGATTTTTTTTCCCGATGAATTTAAGGTGAAATGAGTGCTAATGGAACCTAACCTAACAGGCCTAACCTAACCTTCTGATAATGGTTTGTGGGGCTATCCGTGGATGGTTCTTGGGGCTAACGTCAATGGTTTGTGGGGCTACCCATGGATGGATTTTGGGGCTAACGTCATTGGTTTGTGGGGCTACCCGTGGATGGTTTTTGGGGCTAACGTGCATGGTTTGTGGGGGTAAACATGAAAAAAAATCGAAATAGTACGTAATTTTCCGTCATGAAGGTTTGAAACACTGCTTGCGCACTAAAAAACACAAAACACAAGCTGGCGCGTCATGACGCACGATGATCCATTACGAGTGCACGCCATATTGTCTATTACAGAAGCGGAACAAGACAAATAATCAATCGTAATATGAAAAGTTGACAGTATTTTATGGAAAAAGGCATAACTTCACCTTAAAGAATGTTCCGCAAGGCAATATAGGTAAGTACCAGTAGTAAAATTAAGGAAATAAATGAGTGAAAGGTGTCCGGGCGTTATCGCATATTTACCAACAAAAATAATACATATGGATATTAATATTATAAGTCAGATCCAGTTTCTCGCAAATAATAAAATAATTAATTGTAAGAAAGGAGCAAAGAAGGAAAATTTTCTACTGTAATTAGATCCTTACGTTTTCACTGCATGATCGGAGATTGTAAAAACAGGTTTGTAGAGCGAAGCAATATAAACCAGACCAATCAATTAATAAATAGTAGAAGCACTCGACAATAAATAATGTTCAATTGGCATTGTCACTAACATTCAGGGAATTTGTAAAGACCATTCAAAAGTTATACGTGAAACGGCAAAAGATTCCGTTGAAATCAAATGATTAAGACTCGCTAAAAACAAAAGATAACATCTCAGAAGAAAAACAATCGATAATCGATTTTAAGATATTCCTTCAAGCGTTGATCATGATATGATTCAATATGCTTATCTTCTCATGTTTAATAGCTAAACTTTGCACAAATGTGGGGCAATGCCATACATTTGTGATATGTTAAGAAAAATAAGATACTCTCTAATGAATAATATATATTCAGCGTAATGTTTAACAAAACCTTCACCATAACTACAAACCATGATCTGTTCTGTTCTCTTTCCCTGATGAGCAGAGCCCTCTGGTGAGGTGTTTGAAGTAGTGTTGCCATATGAAGGGAAGTTTCACTCAACGCAGAGGAATTCGGGTAAAGAAATATAGGCAAGGAGGGAAAGGAAAAAGAAAGTACATGAAAATATGGACATTTCGGGGACAGTTGAAGATATTCAGAACATATATTCTAGTCAAGCTGAATGAAGTGCGTTATACATTGTTGTTTTTCGCGATTAATTTATCCACTAAAACGTTACAAAACGAAAATTTGATATTTAACTTAGGAACACAGACAATAGCTCCTTCTTATTATAAAAACTTTAAATATTAGTGTTATAAGTTAGACAATATGAACATATTTTTTTTAAAAAAAGTTCATATGCCGTATATATTTTGCTATTCCAGTCTTCAATAGCGTTTTCTTATGGCTCGACTGTACCTTTGGCAGCCGTAAACGATTTTTTTCAAATTCAAGAGGGTAGAGAAGGCGTCGGAGACGATCCACGATCAGGCCGCTTTTGCTCTTTGACGTGACCTGAAATGAATTTCAAAATCAATCCGGAAACTTTATTGCCACACCTCGTATGTCCAATACTTTACAGAGAATGTTATTTCTCATAAATGGTAGGAATCATTGAATGTATGGAAATAAGGCTTGACCTTTGGCAGCGGTAAAGGCGATTTTTTTTTCAAATTTTCCTCTCCATTCGAAAAACCTCTTTCATATTCCAAAATATGAAAAATTACTTACACTTAGAACTCCTTTAGAGCATTGACGTGAATTTTCGTGTACTTTGCTTTCGCTGTTATTTAGATATTATCAATAATTTAATAGACTTACGAAATCGCGAAACTTTTGAGAATAACCAGATAAGGGCCGCACTGAAATTTTCGGGAAAATGACATAAAGAAGAAGAATGAAAGTACATCAATTTTTTATTGCTTTTCAAAATATTCACCCTTTACAGCAATGCATTGTTTCATGCGATGGATTGTTGAAACAGTTATGCCAGTCTGAAGTTGGTACCTGCGAGACATGCATTTCGTATGCTTCGATAGCCTCTTCGGGAGTGAAAAATCGCTGACCACACAACTTGTTCTTGATTGTTGAGAACAAAAAAAAATCACATGGGGCTAAGTCAGGTGAATAAGCTGGATGAGTCATGAGTTGAACTTGTTCATGATCCAGAAAGTTCTTTGTGTCAGATGCTGTGTGCGAGCTGGCATTGTCGTGATGCAGAATGATTCGACGATTGGGGTTTCAAGTTCTGAGCACGAGGAGTACGTGTGACACGCAAATTGTGGTATACCATTCTGCATTGACTGTTCTACGATTCTCTAGTGCAACAGTCGCAATGTGACCTGATTTACAACCATTTTTTTCGACACACTGCGTGCACGAACAATTTTCGTTGGTTTAGGCTCATCCTAAAACACCCACACAGCAGATTGTCGCTTTGTTTCAGGTTCATAAGAGTAAATCCATGATTCATCGCCTGTGACGATGTTAAACACAATAAATAATTGATGATCCCGACTTGAACCGTTTGATCATAGCCTTGCATCACTTCACACGGTCGTCTTTTTGTGCTTTTGTTAAGTTGTGTGGGATCCAACGGGCACAAAGCTTTTTCACACGTAAATGATTGTGCAAAATTGTTTGTATTTGACTCATGCCAATACCTAAGGAACCCTGAATTTCGCGATAAGTCACGTGTCGATCACTGTTGATTAGTTCACGAACTGCATCAATGTTTTCTGGCACAATGGCTGTCGATGGGCGGCTTTCACGAATTTCATCACTAAGGCTAAAACGGCCACATCTGAATTCTTGAAACCAGCTATAAATTGTCGTCTTTGATGAGGAATCTTCGTGAAAAGTTTCGATCATTCGAGTAAAATACTGTTGCTGTGTTAAACCTTACCGAAAATCGTAATAAATCATGGCACGTAAGTTCTCTCTTGTTAATTCCATTTTTTTCACAAACACCTCACTTCAAACTTCTATCCTGAAAGGAAAAAGAATCCGTGTTACATCAGTCCTTGCATTTACAGTCGACAAATATCACAGTTTATAAATATAACAAAATCTAACAGATTGCATAGTTGCCAGTACCTGATTCCTGAAACTTTCAGTGCGGCCCTCTAACAATGAAAGCAAACTATACGAAAATTCACGTCAATGCGATAGAAGGAATTCTAAGCGTAAGTAATTTTTCATATTTTGGAATATGAAAGAGGTTTTTCGAATGGAGAGGAAAATTTGAAAAAAAAATCGCCTTTACGGCTGCCAAAGGTCAAGCCTTATTTCCATCCATTCAATGATTCCTACCATTTATGAGAAATAACATTCACTGTAAAGTATTGGACATACGAGGTGTGGCAATAAAGTTTCCGGATTGATTTTGAAATTCATTTCAGGTCACGTCAAAGAGCAAAAGCGGCCTGATCGTGGATCGTCTCCGACGCCTTCTCTACCCTCTTTAAACTTCTTAAACTACTCGAAAACTCGTGTGCTAAGTGAACACAAGGTCGTTAAAATTGGTCGTTGATTGGGTGCCTGAAAGTCAGACTGTCAATCAGTTGAATTTTAAGAATATTTTGGGGACCCTTCGTGAACGGGTGAGAAGGAGGAGACCATACATGTGGAAGAATGGCTCATGGATTCTTCACCAGGACAACGTGACAATAAGGGGGAAACCCTCGAATGTTACCAAACCTCCAACCGTATGCATTCGAGGGCATACGCTTTGTCGCAGTGCCTCTGTGAATAAACTGGGGCGTCTTTTGCTCGAATTACGGTTCCCCCGTTATTGTTTTGCTCTACCACTTTATTAAATTTCCCATTACAATATTTGAAAGTATACAAGAAAATAACATTACTACATACATGAAATGATTACATAAAATAGTGTATGAACACAGTATTACAGTACACAATTATTTCTTCGTGAGATGGAGATTCTGTATGAAAGTGTTTGTATTGTAGTTTGGTATGGCTGTAAGTACCGGGTTCTGTGGTACCAGAATCTAAGAAATTGAGGATTCGTATGGCTCGAATGCTCTATGTAATATAGTTGGTTTTTAAAGGTATGATTAGGCTCCTGGACCAGCCACCGAGAGAGGGTGAGTTTATGGTTGAAGACCATTTTAGTTTGTATTGTTTCGTCGTTTGCTCCACCCCAGAGGCTAGGTGTTCCGCCCTCGGTGTCCCGTCCCGTTTCCTTTAGGAGGAAGTGGACAAGGTATAGAGCACTCGAGTTCCATCACTATAGTGGAGTATTGCAATTTGTAGTGAGAAAAACAGAAGTTGTAGATAAAATAAAAGAAAAGATCGTCGCCATGTTTGTGTATATTTAGGCCGAAATGTGTGCACTTCAGCTAATTCATGGCGACGTGTATGATTACAATCAGATAACTAGTAAATGTAAAGTAAAATAACTTTTAATAAAATATTAATGAAAATAACAATGATAATACGAAAATAAGATAATATATTATTATGAGTATTAATAATGAAAACAAGAGTTTATGAAGCTCCGGATTTCCGGTGCTATGTTCTTACTGGCGTACCAGTACGTGTATCTACAGAGGGGGTTTTATTTGATAATTTTATGGATTTGGGTTGTGTTGTTTTGAGGCTGTCTCCCTCAGAAGGTAGTCCTTGTGTATTTCTCCTTGCATTCGCATGAAACGAAAATCTTCTTCTTTCGGCTGCTTCACTTCTGCCTGTAGATGTCACGAAGAATTTCCTTCTGGGGGCACTTACTGGTGCGTCCTCCTTATCGCTCTTCTCCCCGGGAACTACTGTGGGTGATCTCTACGCGTCGAGAGAGCATTTTGGGACCTCGTCACCCTTCTATCTTGAGGCTGGCTGGGAGTAATGAGAGGTGTAGTAGGTCGAGCCTGCAGCTGCGAGTTGAACCGTTTCATTTCCTCCAAGGAAACTGCGTTTGTCAAGCAATTCAATTTGTCTATTTGTTGCTGACAGAGAAGGATTTTTATATTCGTCGTTGGTACTTCCTTCCTCAGATTCTTGATGTAGTCCCCAGCTGCCGGGCAGAAGAAGACCTTGTGTTCTGGAGTATCCTCTGTCTCTCCGCATGTGGCGCATACTGTTGTTTGCCTGCTGCCAATTCGGTGCAAGTGAACTCCATAAGGACCATGGCCTGTCAGCAGGTGAATAAGTCCTCTTATGGGGAGATCACCAGTAGGAATTTTGGCTCTTATGTTCGGGATGAATTCATATGTTCTTCTCCCGTTTTTCGCTCCTTCCCATTCTCGTTGCCAGTCCGTGGTTATTTTGTCGTGAATTTCTTGGAGTGTCGGGTGGAAGGTCCCTATCGTTCTTATTATGTCTCTTTCATTGCCCTTCTTGAAATGGTATTTAGTGGCTCTCCATCTCGCTTCCAGATCCATTGGCAGGTGTCCTGTGACAGCCAGAAGCGCCTCAGTCGATGTTGTACCAAAGGCACCTGTCGTTCTTAAAAGTATCCTTCGTTGTGAGCCTCTTAGTGTCCTTACATTTTTCTTGTTTTTTAGGTCATCTACCCACGTTGAAGCCGCATATGTTACTATTTGTGCATATATGGATTTAATGTAAGATTGTATAATGCTAGGATGTAGATTAAAATTCTGGGAGGCCAACCTTGTCAGTTTATTCATGGCTAGCTCCCCTTTACTTGTAATAGATTGTATATGAGCTCCAAATTTTAGCCCCTCTTCCAATGTTACTCCCAGATATTCTACGGCATTTGCTCGCTGTATAGATTTCCCTGATATTCTGATTGTTGGATTTCTACTTCTGCTGAGGCGACCTTTGAGGATCAGATACTTTGTTTTAGCAGCCGATATCTCAAGCTTAGCATTACGGCACCACCCGTTTAGTTCACTTAGAGCGTTATTTGCTTTTCTCTCCACCTGAGCTCTCGTGTTTCCCGAACAAATGAAGGCAACATCGTCTGCATAGGCTATGACTCTATCGACATTACTGTTCCTTCCTAATAGTCTCAAACAGGGCTCGAGGTTTATATTCCATAAATGTGGCCCCAACACTGATCCTTGTGGGCATCCTTTTGTTGACATTTTGGACACAGTTTCGCCATTTAAATTTAATTTAACTTTCCTGTCTTTGAAATAGCTCTCCAGGATTTGGATTATGGTCACGGGACAATTCATTTTGTATAGTGTGGAGAAAAGGTGCGGCCACCATAAGTTGTCGAACGCTCCACTGATGTCGGCAAAAATAATTATGATATATTTTCCATCTATTTCCCTTGTTGCTTTTGTGACAACAACGTGACATCTTACAACGCGCTATCCGTGAAGAAGTTTCTGGTTTAACACAACATTCCAGTGTTGGATTATCCACCTTACTTTCCGGACCTAGCCCCGTGCGACTTTTTTTCTCTTCCCAAAATCAAGTCTGCAATAAAAGGAACCCGGTTCGAGTCTGTGGATGCGGTGAAAGCCAAGCGGCGCAACTCTTTAACAGCATATCAGAAAATGACCTGCAATACTGCTTCCAACAGTGGAAGATCCGCGCGGAGCGGAGTAGGGATAGAGGAGGGGACTACATTAAAGGGTACAACATTTCGATTGTCTGATTTATTTTTCAATAAAAGAGTTACAGCATGAGTCCGGAAACTTTATTGCCATACCTCGTATGTTAGTAGTAGTAATGATTCGTCCTACAAGAACCAGAAGAACGTAACTCCAAAAATGCGATTTTCATCTTTGTTTAAATAAACTCCTCTGAAGAGCTATATTTGGAGTCAGATCGACATATCCCCACTTCTAATCCTTAGCAGTAATGTAGAGTTACGTATCTCAGATTTATTAACTATTTTAAAGAGTGAGACATAAGAATACACTGTTTCCTCTCTTCTGTAAATTTGATAAATTGTAATTATGGGCCTCTGGTTCTTATACGGCGAATTATAATACTGCTACCAATAATAATAGCTTATTGTTACTTAATGCTGAACGGGATGTGAGGGGTTGCGTTTTCTGAAGACACCTTGTCGACTTCCCTTCCGCGTAGTACACCCTGGACTGCATTTTACAGACTAACGAGGCTCTGACGTCCGGACTCACAGCCAGTATTGTCCTCTGTGTGACTCGTCTTGTGTGGTCAATATATGTTTTTGATTGTCCCTTCATCCTATGACCAATTTACCATTGCCATTTCGGTCTTGCTTCAAACTTCCCCGAGATTGTTTTTGCTCTCTGAAAAATGACACAGCCGTCTCTCTATCCCACGAAGCCACGAATCAACGAACCCACTCTCTGACATGGAAACCATTGTGGTCCCGCAATGAACTCTAATCTTCAACCAGTCTACATTTCGCTCCTGTCACCATAAAAACTCATAAGCTGTATTTGGTCGAAATTGGGAAAGGCAGATGACCAACAGAAACGTGCCATTATTACTGCGTTCCGGGACTTTAATTTTTAAAATATCCTGACAACTTCAGTGGGAAACATCGCTCGCTCTCAGCGTGGACATGTAAAGACAAGGAATCCTGTGTTACAACAGACCGGCATCTCAGCACGTAGCACGACCTGGGCCGAAGTCGTAACTTTCTCAGTCTCGCCAGCAAGTCTACGTCTCTGACACATTGGTGACAGCAGAAAAATTGAAAAATTCTGAACCCTGACTTCTCTCTAAGATCTGTAGGAAATATGTCATCGAGTTCAAAACATTAAGCCCACCAGAAAAGTGATAAACTAAACGAAAACATCCGAAGTGAGATGCTCGCAGCGAAGTTATGAGAAGTTTAAATTGATTCGAACCAGATACTTTTAGCTCTCCAAATCACCCCACGTACAAGGAGTTGGTTGGTTGATCATTCCTCCCTGGTGTAAACATGAGGCCACGTGTGGGCGGAGCTAAAGCCCACTGACAATTCCCCCTGGTGCCGCAAGATTCAGAAAACTTGGAGGAAATGACAGTACTATAAAAAAAAAAAACACACTCCCGCTACAGCATTCTTCCCGATTAGAGGGGACAAGGTTTCTCTCCTCGCTTGACCAAGTTTGGACACTGTGCTTCAAAATTAGTTTTGTGTACTGTGGTGTATAGTCAGGCTTTTAAACTCATTGAGAAAAGGTGCATCGACAATACTAGCAGAATATATGAACTAGTATTTTGTGTGTAACGCTGGCCATCTGCGGCCTACGTTGTTCAAGTGTTTTGACGCAGTGCACTATGGGTAAGTGATTTTCACTTGCCAGGAAGGCGAGTGGAGAAGGGTGGCGAGATGATGCAAGTATTCGACAGTCCATTAAATATTTTCTCCTAACATTTCAAAGTGTTCTGATTCTTTCATTTGTAGCAATCGTTACTTGTACTGGCTTGTGATTGAAGACCAACGAATATGGACTTATTCGTCCTTATCCGTTGGCCGAGTTCTGGGCCAACTCAGATTTTCTTCTGTTGTGTAGTGAACATCCGTGCCCAGTGGATACCAGATTTGACCCCCCCCCCCCTCATCCTATATATTATAATCCGTTTCATCGCATCACGATCAGATCGGGTTATGGATTTTTTTTAAATAACAACACGAAACTAGAATAGATATAATCTATGAATTTAGGTTAAATAAATAAAATCAAAATCATTATAATTCTTGTTGCATTTACCACTTTAATTTTCATTTTTAATTTAAGTCTCACTTTCAATTTAATTTTCATTTTAATCTTAACATTAACCATGTCATATGATTTAGTCTTATTTCCACCTTATTGGATTCCATTAATATTATTTGTAACAATTAGGTACGTAGGTTTGATATGTCTTTCCTGCCTCCTTTTTTTAGTGTCGTCAAATGCAGAGCTGTAGCTAGGGGGCGGCGGGAGTCGGCCATAGACGCCGAGCGTTCTAAATGAAAAAAAAAAAGGAAAAAAGAGAATGACATGGAGCCCCGTGAAATAATTTGCGCCATATTAAATCAATATTGTTTTCAGTTGCAAAAATTGGATCTAAAATTATTCTTGCTCGCTTCGCTCGTAATACCATTGTTTTCTGTAATGTATTTAAATAACAATGTTGTACATATGTATTGAATAAACTTTGAATACGTACACAATTTAGTGTTAGCATGTTGCACATGTATTTTTCTTATTTTATGTTGCATTGTGTAAGACGTATCTCGTACATGGAAGTTATACATGTTAGGTACAAAAATAATTACCTTCGGAATGCAATTATCATTCATTTTCTGCCATTCAAAAATACAGTTTGTGTGCTCGTTTTCCATTATTAGCTAATGTGAAATTGAACGTGTTGAAAAAATATTTCAAATCATTTGTTCCAAACAAATGCTTTAGCACAGACTTCTACCCCCTTTTTGCGTAATTTATGAGGATAATCACGTCTTTGATACTACTACCACCACTAGTAATGATAGTGATAATAATAATAAAGCCATTGTTATTAAGAGTATTATTATTGGTTCGTTTATCCTGGTGCTTGCCGCCCCAGACAAAATTCGTGGTTGCGCCTTTGATCATAACAGCCAAAAATAAAGTTAATTCCACAATTATATTAATTCTATAAGTATCTACAGGGTGACAATTAATGAACTATATGAAATAAAACGGAAATTAGTGACAAACGACGTAGTACACAAACTGTATTGCACATGTAAACGGCACTACAGACATTCAGGTTTAGGTTATGACATGTTCGATATGTCTGACATCTCTGGCGATGACGTGGCGTAGACGAACAGCAAAATTCTGCATGACCCGCTAAAGTGTCGAAACATCGATGACCTCCTAAATGGCAGTTTCCAGCTCGGCAATGGTTTTGGGGTTATTCCTGTACACCTTGTCCTTAACATAGCCCCACAAAAATTAGTCACACGTGTTCAGATCCGGGGAATATGGCGGCCAAGCGAGTCCCCTTTCAGTGGCCTCTGGGTATCCCAGAGCCAGAATGCGGTCCCCAAAATACTCCTCCAGGACGTCAAACACTCTCATGGTCCGATGGGGTCGAGCTCCGTCTTGCATGAACCACATCTTGTCGAAATCAGGGTCACTTTGGATAATGGGTATGAAATCATTTTCCAAAACCGTCACGTATCGTGCAGTAGTCACCGTGCCGTCAAGGAATATTGCACCGATTATTCCATGACTGGACATTGCACATCACCCCGTCACCCGTAGAGGGTGGAGAGACTTCTCGATTGCGAAATGCGGATTCTCAGTCCCCCAAAAGCGCCAATTTTGCTTGCAAATGGCCGACATCAACACGTTGCGTGCGCATGCGCATACGAATTCCCATCATGCCCTGTGGCCAGCCAAGTAGTTTGGACGTCATCACGCGAACCGTTTAGAAATTATGACGGTTTTCTTTCATGTAGTTTATTAATTGTCACCCTGTATATTAACATGTGCGTATCATCATATTATGTATGTATCCTTACATTTGTGTTCTTGTATATCCACAAAACTCATCTCCATGTAAACAAAACAAATAAACAAACACGGAATACTAGAAATATGACCTACTGTGGAAACCAGAGTGGATCAAACACCCTATTGCAAAGTGTAAACCCAACGAATCCCTATTCACATAACCCAACTGATAAAAAATGACCACATCACCGGACGTAGTATCTACGTATATATTCATTCAATTGCTACCCTCACAACATATTTACAACTGTTCTGGATCCCCGAATGGTTTTATTTTATTTACTTACTCGCAACCCCCAAGAATAAAATATAAAACATAACATAATTAACCAAATTCCAAACTATCCATATGCTAACAGGGACGACTTGTTCCGGATACCAAAATAAGTACTATTGATATTAATACATATTTAACTATTATAACATATAACGTATCATAGCAAAATTGTATGTGTAACATTGTTTTCTTTCTTTTCCTTACTTTTGTAGTACGTGGGTTGTAAATAAAGTAGTGGCAACACTGTCATGAAAAGGTGATAAAACTTGCACATGCTATCAGGCAGTGAGCAATGTCAGTTTGGGCCCATGTCGATGTGTGGAGTGCCAAAAGTGGTCGGTACAGCGAGTACTGTTGTATGCGGGAGGAGGGGGCCTACTTCTGCCCCCCTTTTTTAAAAATCCCATCACAACTCATCCTCATCTTCGCGATTAGCCAACAGTGCCAGAAAAGTAATGTAAAACAAACGTAATCAATCCATGTCTGCCTCCGTATCAGTGGTCAGCGTCACGTCCTTTTAAGCTAGAAGTCCACCGTTCGAACCCTGGTTAAGTCACGGGTGTATCATTGAGCTGTTCATGATGAATTCTCATCGTCGACACAAGAGTTAGAAGAGCAATTTGAAATACCGGAATTTGAAACATATTCACCTTTTACCCATTTTTGATATTTCTAGCTTTGAATTTGATGATCGGAACTCACCGTAGTACAGTCACAGGTATTTCTGCATTGTAACCATCTGTTTGGAATTGTTACACCTCGGAAGTGTCCGTGACTGTACAATCAAGGGTGCCCACAGGAGGGGAATATGGCGCAGACTGCGCCATCGAGATTTTTTGGGGGGGGATTTATTTTCCCTTCAAATAATATAAAATTCAACATTTATACTGGTATATTTTTCTAAAATATATGTAAAAGAAATACACCTTAAATGTTTAATCCATTACATGAAGAAAATGAAGTATTTTGGGGTAAGGGTTCCCACACGTGGGTTTGTGGACGTAAGTTGCGTCCGTTCAACTTTGGGGGATGCTTTCTATGATGGAAATTTGACGTGAACAGTATAATGTTGGACAAAAGTTGTATTACGTTATCAATTAACCATTGTTGCTACATAAATAGCAATCTGTAGACTTGCAAGGGAATTATAACGGGTAATATGTATTATCCAACTATTATATATTAGGTCTTACTTATATTGACACTTGAATTCTACGGTGGGTTGAGAATTAAACATTGGGGGAACAATATCCAATTCTTGATATCAGTGTTAAGTCTATGGAGCATGTTTTAGTTAGGGGCCATTGACCATTAAATTGAGGGGGTATCCAATTCTTGTGTATTACTATTGTCTTAGACTGTTGTGGAAATTCTGGTGTAGGGACTGAGACTTATCTGTTTCGGAAGAGGAAATATCCACTCTTCCATATAAACAGTAAGCCTAAAATTGGCATGGAAATTTTGGTGGGAGGATTGAGTATTAAATTTTATGAGGGAGATATTAAGCTGTTGATAAAGTATTAAATCTTAGATTGTCAATGGATTTCTGTAGTGGGTGAAGAGTTTGAATATTATATTTTGGGGACTATATTTAGTGATATGGTATCCACACGTTTTTTGCGCGCCGAAAGTGCGAAAAGAGAAGCTGGAAATGAGTAAATATCGCGGGATCCTAAGAAAGTATTTATACCCCATTAAATCAATATTCTTTAAAGCCTGCAAAGAAATGGATGTAAATATTTTCTTGCTCGCTTTGCTCGCAATCATCTGTTTACAAACTGCGTGCTTAGCGTTTTACTGAGATGAATGGGATGTTCTGGACTGTAGCTGCATTGCAAGACATGAACGATATTCTCGATATTGATAAGTAACATCGCTTGTTAAGAATATAATGCTTAGCGTTGGTGTACTGTTTAATTTAAAGCAGATGCTCATTCTTTGGAGAAGGAACCGTATTATATTCTCGCCCTGAGCTTAGGAATTTCTAGCTAGGGTTCTGTAATGTCTTTTCAAACAAAAATTGAATCGGTCACACGGCTGCAGCATGTTATTTGGTTTGCCAGGTTGAATTTTCTATCTTAAGTTGTGTAACAATTTGTGTTAAAACTAAAATTGTGGGTTTTAAAAATATTATTCTCCACTCACAAACACTGTTTAAATACATATGTATATAATTTATTACATTTAACCAATCAAAGTGCTAGCTTTCCGTTATTTCGAAACTTCAACATCAATTATTACGAATTCATCCTATTTTGGGGTATTGTGATGAACAATTTTGATGGGGGGGTTGCATCCACGGTCTCGAGGGCGATGGGCACTCCTGTTTAGGGAGGAGGGGCAGATTAAGTATAGTGTTCAGTTAAGAAAAACTTACCTGCGTTGTACACGCTGTCGTAATTAAATGATTTGGGGGGGACGTATGTCATGATTTGGGGAGGGATGCGCCATTGGCCTTGAGGGATCGGAACCCCTGTGTACAATAACCTAATTTTAGCATTCTACTACGTATGGGTGTTCTTTGTGAGTGTCCCTTCATCAATTTCATCATATCATCACTCATCCTGATCATCATGATTAGCAAAAGTGGCATAAGAGCGACCCTAAGTTATAAAATTCATCATCATCAATAGACTAACTTAGCTACTTTGTGTGAGAAAATGAACTGCAGTGTGTGATCTAAGATTACCGGTAGATGGCAGTTAAAGCGGAGCAGTTGCTAATTTCGTGACACTGTAAAATTTTGTAAATATAGAACTTCTGAGACTAATATTTATAGCATCTAAATACTACTGAAAAACTGAACTGGCATGGTATTCGGGTTAAATTAGGTGTCAAGAAACTGCAACTTGACAAACGAGACGCTTGTGACATTAGTACGTCGAGAAATTTTGGACATACGTTGTTATGGCTTCGTTTTTAGTAATTATGATTATCCCATAGTAATTTCTTGACTTAGGTATCCTAGAAAATCTATATTTCCGCATCGTTATATAGCTACCTCCAGAGTACGCCACTGGACAGATCATTCTAGATGAACCATGCGTCACATCAGTAAATTTTCAGGAAATTAGTTTAACATGTAAGATATATTTTATTATTAGTTATTACTGGATACTTGTGCTTATCTATTATTTCTTAAAATAACTAAATAGATTTGTTCACTATTTCAAACATTTAACCTTGTAGATTAGTCACATAAGAGTTGTGTTTCATTTTAATGCACGTTATAGTACTACTAACTACTTAAGTTTCCTGATGTTTTGATCACGAACAGATTATTTGAGTTCAATACAGAGATAGGTTAATTAGAACTGGGAGTATTCACTTCCCCAGGGACTCCAATGCCTCTACCAAGCTATACCGTTCCAGGGGGCTCTTAGTAGGGGAAATTTAATTCTAAACTCCACATTTTCACCTGGTGGTGAATATTTGAACTATTTTTTACGTCAGCGTTCGCTTCGTAGCCTCTATACCAAGTTTCACCGTAATCCGATGCTTCAAACGCGCTCCAAAGGGTGCTGAGTGGGGTAATTTTAAAAAAAAAATATTTGCAAAATATTTCCATATGCTTATTTTCGTGAGAGAAAAGAGATTATGGACAATTAAAACCCCAAAACAATTCCTTCTTGTGAAGTCTCCGATCTTGTCTAGATATGTGTAATATCAAATAACGGTGCCACGAAGCATTAAAAATATTCATCATCTTTCTTCTCACAGATGGCAGCACAGATAACCTTTGCTTCCTTGGTACACAAACTACACAAAGATAAAATTACAAATTGTAAGTCAATATTTTACATGGGCAATTAGTAATACTTAAAGATGTTTATTAATTTAAATATTTGTAGGCGTTGCAAATTATATTTATGGGTCATACACTGTGTACTCTTATGATGTATAAATTCAATTCCTGCTACTTGTATCAGAGAGTACAATCTAAAGTACATATAGAGTTGACGAGCTGTATCTTTGCGGGTGAACCCTGCCCAAGACCGGCTGCGCAGTAGCATGGGAAAGGAGCTACCGGCTGCGCGTCATTATCCTTGCGTTCTGTCCTTGCTGTCAACCACCCAAAGGGCGATTAGGTGGCAACTACATAAACGTATCTCTCTCACACTCTGCGCGGAGTAGCCAAGGCACCCGCAAAGATATAGCTCGTCAACTCTAGTATTATCTCTGACAATCGTTCTTACATTAACTCGCTAACAGGTTATTTTCTATTTAAAACTATAAAATATACGTAACAAAATTTGGACAGCAAGGATAAGAGCTGTGATCCTGGAAACACAGTGACAAGAAAAGAATGTGCCTAGATATGGACCATGCAATCGGCTGAATGATCTAGACAAGACAGACAAATGGCTTCAGATTTTGTAATTTCGTATAAATCGTTCTGTCCTGTTTTGGTGGTGATGGAGTATATGAAGATCTGGTGCTTCCTTGCCTTTGTAGATCCCTTGGTGCACCTTTTGGATAAGGTTGCAGAGTTTTTGGCATCAAGAAAAAAAAACTGTGGAACATCAGCGATTTCTTCATCTTCATTTAGCTCTTCAGGTATTCGAGCACTTCAGTCAGTTGAGCTTGATTCTCCATGATTAATTGATTTGATTTATTTTACTTCGCTTTTCTACCTCTTTTGGTTAATCGCGAAGATGAAGATGAATTGTGATAAAATGAAACGCTTGAAACAACAATCACACATGGAGCAGTACCAGTATTGGCCGAGTCCGGACGGCAAAGTCTCTCTAGTCTGCCCAATGCAGTCCAAGGGGTACTACGTGGGTGTCTTCTAAAAGAGTCACCCCTCATACTTTTCATGTGGAGAAGACATGGTTCGAAATCTTCATTATGAAATGACAGTTTAGATAATGGCCATATCCCCTTTGTAAATACCGATATAATATTCTTGTCGTAAATGATCATAAAATAGGCTGTGCTTATTCAAGATGCCAGATCGTGAACCATGATATAAGATTCTCGTATTCTCCAGGACCAGTTGATGTTTCAATGGAGGTGGGGAGACGTTACTGCAATTATTCCATTCTGTTGTGAGTGTGTCGTCCTAATTGCGAACAGTCCTAATTGCGAACACTTGCTGCCTAAACAGGAATATACTCGAAGGGCTATGTCCTAATCGCGAACATTTTTTTCTACCTTGGGATTAACAACTTTCTCTCACATTTCCCGAGTCTATTTAACGATATTTTTTAAAGGGACTCAGTTCCAGACTTGAGAGTGGTCAGTGTATTGTTGGATCATAGAAAATTCGACATGATTAAAGTAGTCGCCAAAGAATATAAAATTTAATAATTAAAGTGTGGCTTATTTTTTTATAGGAATACGTACCGCACACTTCATTTACAAAGACCATGATAAGTCAATCAGGTTGGCCATTGTTGTTGGTCAAACCAGCTGTCTCTCTGCGTCACCACCTCATCTTTTTCTGAAAACAGGTTTTTCAGTTTCATGTGTTCGCAATTAGGACACGAAATTATTTCTCACTTTTATGTGTTCGCAATTCGGACGATTTAGGCTTTGTTCGCAATTAGGACACAACCGTTCTGAGAACAGAATAGCATCTAGAGTTCAATGACTTTCACGGATACTAGTAACTTAAATAATCCTGTCATCTTCGTTACACTTCGTTTGTATATTAACACGTTCAAGAACTTTTGTGAACAAAGTTCCTGTTATCCATGAACTACATGGACTGTTTGCCAAACCACGCTACCTGAAGATCATGCGCAACGGGAGGGAGAAGGATCATACCGGTAGCATTACAAAAAGCAGAAAACTTGCTACTTTTATACATAACATAAATAAAGTTCAGTTATTTAGTATTCGAAACGAGTTTTTCAAAATTAAAAAATACAAATCAAAATACATTTGAAATAAACAAAAAATTCTAGGCCTCTTCAAGAAAACCCTAAATATTTAATATATAATTGAAAATATTAAAATGTTACATTTTAATTTTCCGTCTTACCTTCCAGAGTTTTTTTGCAGTTCTCGCAGGTTAAATGAGGTGCCCAGGTTTTGTCTTGTTCCCCTACAGACATGACGAAATATGCTCTGCATGCTTCACACATTTTAGCAGATGCTTTCACAGAGTACTTATTTCCTCTTTTCTTGATAAAATGGGCACAGACATTACAAAATTCGTCTGCCATATACTTGCAGCCTCTTGATGCCATTGTAAATGTGTATCTAATTAGGCATCTAGGACGACAATGAACCGCTTCAAACTGCACGATTTGCACTATTGTTGCTGGCAGAATGCCAAGACCTGTCCATTTCAGTTATAGGGGAGACCAGTATTTTGCTACAGCGCGCAATATGACACGTTATTTATCTTCTTTATTCGTAATGAGAAAAAACGTGTACTGGAAAAGGGTAAATCTCAAAATATCATTGTCCTGGCTACAAAAACAAAGTTTATGAGGAATAATAGCCATTTTCTATACTTTTGGAACACAAGGAATTAGGAAATAACAATTATTACCCAGGAACAGAAAAAAATATTTTTTGTTACATTGTGTAATTATGGGACAGAGGGAGTATATAACTATCTGATTACCCGGCGTTGCCCGGGTATTTATTTATCCCAATCTTCTATTAAAGTTGTCCGTGGGAGAAACATGGCGATCTTAAATCCATTCCGCATGACGTAATAGACTGACTGTCCCTGTGACTTGTTGATCGTGATCGATTGCTTGAATTTATTTTACTTCGCGTTTTTTGTGCCTCTTGGCTAATTTGCGAAGATGGGGATGAGTGATGAAATTGATGAATGGACATTCACAAACAACCAAACCCGAGCGGGGTTCGAACCCGGGACCCTTGGCGTCGCAGCGCGATGTGATAACCACTCGGCCACAGGGTCCAGCTTGATCGTGATCGAGAAAGCAAGTCTCTCTCTCTCTCTTTCTCTCTCTTTCTCTCTCACTCTCTCTCAAATGTCGTCGTGAATGTCACCAATTCTCAGCAACTCCGAAAACTATGGTAGGTGATTTTTGACATTTTATTTTTCGCCCCATCTCACCCTCCATGCCGATAGGTGACGAACTTGGAGTTGAACGGCATTCGTAGCGACACTATCCATCTAGCGACCCCAAAAACTATGGATTACACACTAATATCGGTCGTTTTCCATTATTTTTACATGTCACCCCAGTAGTCCAATTAAGCCGGTTCTAAGCCCGAAAATGAGGCTCGGTGAGGCTCGCCTTAATGGATTTGTCTCGTAAGGCATGAGCCTCATTTTCTGGCAGTGTTGCCAGCTGCTTACTCGAAAAAATCACCAAGGTTTTTTTTGGGTCTAACGTAGCCTAAAGCAAGGAGCTGGCAATCTTGCTTGAGGCTCGCCTTAATGGATTTCTCTCGTAAGGCATAAGCTCTATTTTCTCGCAGTATTGCCAATATTTTACTCGAAAAAATCACCAAGGTTTTTTTGGTCTAACCTAGCCTAACGCAAGAAGCTGGCAATCTTGCTTGAGACTTGCGTTACAGTGCATAAAGCAAAAAGCTGGCAATCTTGCTTGAGGCTTGTCTTACAGTGCATAAAGCAATTTTTGCCAACCTACTGGTATTTTTGCCATAGTTTTTTACAAAAAAGAGAGAGGAGAGAGAGAGAGGAGAGAGAAAGAGGAAAGAGAGAGAGAGGAGAGAGAGGAGAGAGAGAGGGAAGAGTTAAACAACCGACAGCTGCCAACACCCAACCTAACCTAACCTAACCTAACCTAACCTAACCTAACCTAACCTAACCCACCCTAACCTAACCTAACCCACCCTAACCTAACCTAACCCACCCTAACCTAACTAGGTCTAACCTAGCCTAAAGCAAGGAGCTGGCAATTTTACTTAAGGCTTGCCTTACAGTGCATAAAGCAAGGTTGCCAACCTACTGGTATTTTTGCCATAACCTTTTACAAAAAAGAGAGAGGAGAGAGAGAGGGGAGAGTTAAACAACCGACAGCCCACCTACAGCTTTTTTTTTCTCTTGGTCTAACCTAGCCTAAAGCAAGGAGCTGGCAATTTTGCTTGAGGCTTGCCTTACAGTGCATAAAGCAATTTTTACCAACCTACATATACTAAACAGGGAGAGCCGGCACTGCCGTAAAAGAGAGAAAGATGGGTGGATGGCAATATAGTATGTGCGTGCGTGTGTGCGTATAATATGTAGTATTATTAACTAGAGTGTGTTGGCAATTTACTTACAACTAAAAAAAATAGAGATGCCAATTTTGCTGTAAGATGAAGAGAGAGAGATTTATGGCTGGCAACAGTGGTGACCGATGTCCTCTTATTGTAATTTTCCAAGTCCCCGGGGGACCAAATGTTTATATATTGTGATTTTTGTAAACCTCTCTTGGGGGAATGATGTGCCACACGCGCACGCGCGTGCCTCTTATTATTTCCGTATTGTGACGCAAACCAAACAAATAACATGCTATTTATTATCAATTTAGCTGTATTCTGTTTGGCGTCTATTTCGAGCAGTTTGCCCGGCAGTAAAGTCTTATTGTAACAATCAGAGGTGTATATTGGCTGCACTGCATTCTGTTTATTGCAAAAATAATCCACAGTGGGTTGGATATTACAAACAATACGAGTTTGAGTTTTGAAAGTGTAATGTCTGGCATCGAATACCTGGTGACTATTTCTGATACATTAAAATTTGAAATATGAGCACGAGATGCAGAAGGAAAACGCTTAATCATCAACGTGTATTCCTATATGTTGGATAAACATGTCGTGCATCCCGTCAGGATAAGCGATGTCGACGATGATGATGCTCGTGTGATTAATCTTCTTCTAATTTCAAACGACAGTGTTCACTATTACTGTCTCAGGAATGTTATGTTTTTTTTTTCTCTATAAAAAAGAGAGATTTGTGTTGATTGTTTGGTTAAAAAGAATTTTCTAATTATTTGTTTTTTTTGTCACAAGAATTGTTTGAATTTGGTTTGCTTAAAAATTGATGCATTAACCTGTTAAGAATGTCATATTAATAATACCGGCTCGGAAATGTTATGTCCTCTTCCTCTATAGAAGGTTATATAAATGTGCTAATTGGTTGGTTAGGGGGGATTTTTTGATTAGTAAATTGAGGTTATAAATACGTACGTATAAAGGTTTTGCTAATATGGAATGCTAAAGCTTAGTACTTGGTTTTCTCAGAGATTCGAATTCTATTAGGTTAAACAGCATAGAAATTTTACAGCAAGAATTGGCGTATACAATGTATATATTTTGAGAGGGGGGTTATAGCTTTTTATGCTGTACGAATACTGGAAGCTTGACAGTGACAACCAACAGAGTAGGTAAACCTACATCCAGGAACTGGCAACACTAGTTTTCTGACAGTGAATTTGAAATAAAATATTAAACAAAATACATGAGTAAGCACTGTGATTACAAATAGTACCAGTGTTATGCCCCCAACTCCAACTGGACAACTGGGGAAAATAATTGTACAACAACTTGTACCTAATTGTACAACATATACACAGACATAAAAGAGAGAGCCTTCCCGTAACTTACTTCATGTACAATTTATATGATTTTACAACTGTGAAAAGAAAGCATATGTGTTCTGTATGCACACATTTATTCTTATTTTTCGAAGTTGAATGAAAGCACATGTTTTTACGCTCTCGTAATACTAACCTTGCTCCACTGATTTTAAATTGCTTCCATCCGCTTTTTTTCTGTGTTATTTCCGCATGCACGCAACATTCGCTTTTAATAGACAGAAGGAGTGTTAGTATAGCAGGCTCCGAGTTTACAATTTATTAAATTAAACAATAATTTATGTAAGAATATACTTGTACTTAACGAACACAAAATAATAAAAACACATGTGAATGTTTGCCTGTGTTTATGTTATATGACGACTGAGTAAAAAAATAATGTTGACTCCTCGAAAGATAAAGTACTCCACGTCACCAAAAAAAATATCTCCTCTTGTTGATAAGTTGTCACGTTGTAATTAAAGGGTCCCGGGTTCGATACCTACTGGATTCCGATTCTATTTTAAACTGTATGCCCAGTCCTCCGATTAATCTATCTGTGCATAGAGTAAACTTAAAAAGTTGGTTAATTATTGTTGCGATTAAGGATTAAAAAAAAAAGAGTGGGTGAAGTCAGATTCAAAAAGAATGCCACGTGATTATTTTGATTCAATAGCTTCGTCTAGTTTGCTGCATTTTTTGACTGCACTCACGCGTTTAGTTGGTTACACGGTGCAACCTATCTTGTTGATTTTGGGTGTCATGTAGTGTATTTGGTGTCTGCACCACGTCTTAGAGAGGTGTAATATGTGGTGTGGTGTATGACCACGTGGTGAGTGGTTAACTAATCAAATGAATGTTTAAAGCAGCAGACAGGCATTTGTTGAATCTTCTGAACTTGAACACTGCTATTTGTCTACTCGGTTGAATGTTATTTTTTTTCACCAGCCTGACACCGGGATACACCTGCACTGCATCTAATGTCAAAGAAGTGCAGCGTACTAGACGAGGATATTAAATTGCATACTGATCTATTGCATGCTAACCAAACCTCTTGGGAGGTGGGCCACGGGTCCTCCACATGTATGTATGTATGAAATGCGATTTGGGGGAGGCCAAATTTTAAATTTACAGCTTAATTAATCTGCATGCATGCTTAATGGTTGATTTTTTTGTTTCTAGTTCGACATGAGATACACACAATTTTATTTTTTGAAGTACAGTTAATATTACCTAGGTTAATCTGTGACATACAACTAGCGATCGACACGACCACCTGACACACAGACACAGAGAGAGTGAGCAAATTTAAAATATGATCTATCATAAATTAAACTAAACTCCCTCACCCACCCACATATAACCTTACAGGTGACTCAAAAGCAGAAATTGGTCATAGCGTGACAGGTCGATCTATCGTGAACTAAACTAACCTCCCCCACTCATACATACACACTATGTCTTACAATAAGTAAGGCTGCTATATCACATGTAAGGGCTGACGGTTGCCAACACACACAAGATCTATTACAAACTTTATTAACCTACGACATAAACCATGGACACACACACACCAAACCTTCCAGATAGGCTTTAAGCAACTCACCTCTTGCAATTGTATAACGGGGAAAATTAACCTACAGCTAGCAACACTGTTTGAGCTGCTTTCGACGAGTAGTGTTACCAAACTTATTTTTTTGCAAATAGGCTCTACAGCTAGAGGCTTGAAACATATACCCTACCAGAGTATGCCAACTTACCTCATGTAAAAATATTACCTAGTACGGGTTAAGCTGTGACATACAACTAGCGAACGACACGACCACCTGACACACAGACAGAGAGAGTGTGATACAGCTTATACGCAGTTTTTCCTACACACGTACTGGGTTTAAAAGATAACTTGCAACAACCATTTCACTCACCTCCTATCATATAATAAAATTACCACAGGTTTTTGATACTTGCTGCCAGAACATGGTGGTTTTAGACTGGAAATTCAGCCCGATTATTCTATTTGTGCAAGAGAAAAATGATGATGCCTGCATTTGGAATATATAATTCTTCTTACGGTATTTTGCGTGCCCCCAGTAACCTTGCTTTCGATTCACGGAAGCTATGACGTGTATTTCCTGTTTCGCGAACATACGAGAACCTTTCACAATGTCGCATCAGATAATATATTGCAAGAGCGAGTTGGTTGTGTATATAAATCTAGTCTTGGGGAATGGACATGAATATAATGTCAAAATTATTGCATAACTTAAAAAGAACATTTATTGCACTGCGCTTTCTAGCAAAAGTAAATGTGGAATGCCCCGGCCCCTCAGAGATTCGAATACTGTTAGTTAAACAGCAAGCATTGTCATATGGACTGACGATTATTATTTTTTTAAAAAAACAGACCTCGTAGTAAGTTATAACCTGAGCTGTCTTGCAAGTCTCTCGAGTTTGATATCTGGTGAAGGAATATGATGCCACTATAAACTGTACACAAGATATACCCAGTCCCTGGCATGAGATGGACGAGGACCTATACAGTTGTACAATGGTTGTTTTTTTTATTAAAGCATAGCGCTTATTTACATGTCAGCGCAACATGCATGCAAAGAAGGGAGGGAGACCATAACGGATAATTCTTATTTCGATTTCAATATTTTTGCTAGTCACGCTATCTAGACGAACACTGGAAGATGGGCAAAAGCGAGGGGAAGAGAGAAATGTTATTTTTTGCCCCTCTGCCTGTGTGTGATATACTAGTTTTACATGCATACGGCTGTATCGTGAAGCGAGGCCGAAAATAATTTTTGAAAGCAGTCTCGAGCATCTTCGCGTTCAGCCAACAAGAGAAATAAAACATTACACATGGGTGTGAGGCGCAACAGCCACAGTACGGTAATGTGCATGGATGTTAAAACTTTTGGGTTTTTCTGAATAGACATACATATCAGTTTTGCAGTCTCCAGATGGGACCGGAGCTTACTCTTTATTTGGACAAGGGGGTTCAGATCAACTATAATTTTTGTTCACATCAAAATGAAATAAAGGATTTTACTCCACTGCTTACTTATTCAATATTTTTATTATTGTAAAGAATGGGGCGGTGTGTCTTATTGTATATAGTCTTCCAACAACCACCTCAAGAGGCGTAAATTTATGTTTCTGCATGTATGCAAAATGCACTTAACTTCTGTTGTGAAGCGAATGGAGAGTTTTGTTTTGCTGCTGTGATTAAATACTAAACCAAAATCTTATTACATAAGTTTGAAGTATATTTGTTAATACGATCTATATTATATCATCGCAATAGGTGGTCCATATTATGCGCAGGAGAATTTTTAAAAAATGTCTTGTTTCTCGAACCTGTGGCCTGTAGATTTGTTTTGTTGGCAAACAGAAACAGAAAAATGGCACCATGTTATTCTATACTGATACAGGTGTACTGTAATCATAACAATTTTCTAGTAACAAAACAACAACTATGTCGAAAAGAAATGGTGGGGGACTTGTTTGTGTGGGGTCTTATTAACTACTTCACATCTGTACCCGCACAACTCATCGACTACAAGGCAACAAAGTTAGGAAGTGTGTGCATGGTCCCAAAAATACAAATTTAAAATCACTAATGAGACATAAACTCCCTTCACTGGTGTGTATTTGAATATGCGAAAATGAGGTACTTTGAATAGCCACAAAAAAGCTTGCAACGGTATAGAGAAGGGTCACAACTTCAAACTTTAGACGATTTTTTGTTAATCTGCAAAGGGGCAGGGCGTACGGTAAATTGATTTTATTGAAAAGTATGCAGAAGCAGTGTTGGAAGCAGTTTGAAGACTGAAACGGTTATGGAAGGACACTTATTATAATGTTAATATTTCAGTATAATGTTTTCAGAATTGCTTTTCGATAATGTTCGGTACTTAATTTAATCAATTGTTAGACAAAACATACATTCGAATTCAAGGACGGAAAATATGAACAGCGAATGAATGCTTTAGAGTAGATGTGATATTTAAAGGAGGTGATTAATTTTTTATTTTTCTCATTTCAAAACAAAAATTCATGAATATTATTATCATTGAATGGTTGGTTAGGTGCTCGGTTTACCTTGTCCCTCCGAACGAAAGATGGAATGTATACAAGCCTGTGCCTCCTAAGTTTATCGCGGCTATGAGGATAAATCGCGAAATGAAACGAACTGGAAATTTTCAATATATATATATTTTTTATAACATACTTCACTAAGGAGGTCAAATGACAAGTTGGATTGCTATCCTTTTTATAATTTGTTAAATTTTATTACGAACGAGGAAAGAATGCATGGCACTTAATGCTGTAATGTTATTGATTAGATCATCGTTTATCTTGTCCGCATCGATTAATCTTCTTATGTTCTTCTTTTTCGTCTTCTCGTCGCGTCCATCTCTTCTGTTATCACAATCGAGACTTCTAGATTATCATTTTTTCTCCCTGCAATTTTAGAAATGTAATTTTTCATGATCATCCAGCGAACGCCTGAGACATTTCAGCAAAATGTTGATTATTCAATGGATGTTGTAAGGTTCCATGTTTTTTTTTTTTCACTATCTCTTGTTTGGTCGATTTTGAATTTGGGAGTTATTTTTTTTATTTTGCCTTTCGCGACATGTTCGACTAATCGTGACAATACGTTTCAACCTTTCTGCATAAACGTTGAAACGTTCAACGAACGTTGCAAGCTTTTTTGTGGTTATTCAAAATACCTCATTTTCGCATATTCAAATACACACCAGTGAAGGGAGTTCATGTCTAATTAGTGATTTTAAATTTGTATTTTTGGGACCATGCACACACTTCCTAACATTGTTGCTTTGTAGTCGATGAGTTGTGCGGGTACAGATGTGAAGTAGTTAATAAGACCCCACACAGACAAGCCCCCCCACCATTTCTTTCCGACATAGTTGTTGTTTTGTTACTAGAAAATTGTTATGATTACAGTACACCTGTATCAGTATAGAATAACATAGTGCCATTTTCTGTTTCTGTTGCCAGCAAAGCAAATCTGCAGGTCACAGGTTCGAGAAACAAGACATTTTTTAAAAATTCTCCTGCGCATAATATGGACCACCTATAGCGATGATATAATATAGATCGTATTAACAAATATACTTCAAACTTATGTAATAAGATTTTGGTTTAGTATTTAATCACAGCAGCAAAACAAAACTCTCCATTCGCTTCACAACAGAAGTTAAGTGCATTTTGCATACATGCAGAAACATAAATTTACGCCTCTTGAGGTGGTTGTTGGAAGACTATATACAATAAGACACACCGCCCCATTCTTTACAATAATAAAAATATTGAATAAGTAAGCAGTGGAGTAAAATCCTTTATTTCATTTTGATGTGAACAAAAATTATAGTTGATCTGAACCCCCTTGTCCAAATAAAGAGTAAGCTCCGGTCCCATCTGGAGACTGCAAAACTGATATGTATGTCTATTCAGAAAAACCCAAAAGTTTTAACATCCATGCACATTACCGTACTGTGGCTGTTGCGCCTCACACCCATGTGTAATGTTTTATTTCTCTTGTTGGCTGAACGCGAAGATGCTCGAGACTGCTTTCAAAAATTATTTTCGGCCTCGCTTCACGATACAGCCGTATGCATGTAAAACTAGTATATCACACACAGGCAGAGGGGCAAAAAATAACATTTCTCTCTTCCCCTCGCTTTTGCCCATCTTCCAGTGTTTGTCTAGATAGCGTGACTAGCAAAAATATTGAAATCGAAATAAGAATTATCCGTTATGGTCTCCCTCCCTTCTTTGCATGCATGTTGCGCTGACATGTAAATAAGCGCTATGCTTTAATAAAAAAAACAACCATTGTACAACTGTATAGGTCCTCGTCCATCTCATGCCAGGGACTGGGTATATCTTGTGTACAGTTTATAGTGGCATCATATTCCTTCACCAGATATCAAACTCGAGAGACTTGCAAGACAGCTCAGGTTATAACTTACTACGAGGTCTGTTTTTTTAAAAAAATAATAATCGTCAGTCCATATGACAATGCTTGCTGTTTAACTAACAGTATTCGAATCTCTGAGGGGCCGGGGCATTCCACATTTACTTTTGCTAGAAAGCGCAGTGCAATAAATGTTCTTTTTAAGTTATGCAATAATTTTGACATTATATTCATGTCCATTCCCCAAGACTAGATTTATATACACAACCAACTCGCTCTTGCAATATATTATCTGATGCGACATTGTGAAAGGTTCTCGTATGTTCGCGAAACAGGAAATACACGTCATAGCTTCCGTGAATCGAAAGCAAGGTTACTGGGGGCACGCAAAATACCGTAAGAAGAATTATATATTCCAAATGCAGGCATCATCATTTTTCTCTTGCACAAATAGAATAATCGGGCTGAATTTCCAGTCTAAAACCACCATGTTCTGGCAGCAAGTATCAAAAACCTGTGGTAATTTTATTATATGATAGGAGGTGAGTAAAATAGTTGTTGCAAGTTATCTTTTAAACCCAGTACGTGTGTAGGAAAAACTGCGTATAAGCTGTATCACACTCTCTCTGTCTGTGTGTCAGGTGGTCGTGTCGTTCGCTAGTTGTATGTCACAGCTTAACCCGTACTAGGTAATATTTTTACATGAGGTAAGTTGGCATACTCTGGTAGGGTATATGTTTCAAGCCTCTAGCTGTAGAGCCTATTTGCAAAAAAATAAGTTTGGTAACACTACTCGTCGAAAGCAGCTCAAATAGTGTTGCTAGCTGTAGGTTAATTTTCCCCCGTTATACAATTGCAAGAGGTGAGTTGCTTATAGCCTATCTGGAAGGTTTGGTGTGTGTGTGTCCATGGTTTATGTCGTAGGTTAATAAAATTTGTAATAGATCTTGTGTGTGTTGGTAACCGTCAGCCCTTATACGTGATATAGTAGCCTTACTTATTGTAAGACATAGTGTGTATGTATGAGTGGGGGAGGTTAGTTTAGTTCACGATAGATCGACCTGTCACGCTATGACCAATTTCTGCTTTTGAGTCACCTGTAAGGTTATATGTGGGTAGGTGAGGGAGTTTAGTTTAATTTATGATAGATCATATTTTAAATTTGCTCACTCTCTCTGTGTCTGTGTGTCAGGTGGTCGTGTCGATCGCTAGTTGTATGTCACAGATTAACCTAGGTAATATTAACTGTACTTCAAAAAATAAAATTGTGTGTATCTCATGTCGAACTAGAAACAAAAAAAAATCAAACATTAAGCATGCATGCAGATTAATTAAGCTGTAAATTTAAAATTTGGCCTCCCCCAAATCGCATTTCATACATACATACATGTGGAGGACCCGTGGCCCACCTCCCAAGAGGTTTGGTTAGCATGCAATAGATCAGTATGCAATTTAATATCCTCGTCTAGTACGCTGCACTTCTTTGACATTAGATGCAGTGCAGGTGTATCCCGGTGTCAGGCTGGTGAAAAAAAATAACATTCAACCGAGTAGACAAATAGCAGTGTTCAAGTTCAGAAGATTCAACAAATGCCTGTCTGCTGCTTTAAACATTCATTTGATTAGTTAACCACTCACCACGTGGTCATACACCACACCACATATTACACCTCTCTAAGACGTGGTGCAGACACCAAATACACTACATGACACCCAAAATCAACAAGGTAGGTTGCACCGTATAACCAACTAAACGCGTGAGTGTAGTCAAAAAATGCAGCAAACTAGACGAAGCTATTGAATCAAAATAATCACGTGGCATTCTTTTTGAATCTGACTTCACCCACTCTTTTTTTTTTTTAATCCTTAATCGCAACAATAATTAACCAACTTTTTAAGTTTACTCTATGCACAGATAGATTAATCGGAGGACTGGGCATACAGTTTAAAATAGAATCGGAATCCAGTAGGTATCGAACCCGGGACCCTTTAATTACAACATGACAACTTATCAACAAGAGGAGATATTTTTTTTGGTGACGTGGAGTACTTTATTTTTCGAGGAGTCAACATTATTTTTTTACTCAGTCGTCATATAACATAAACACACGCAAACATTCACATGTGCTTTTATTATTTTGTGTTCGTTAAGTACAAGTATATTCTTACATAAATTATTGTTTAATTTAATAAATTGTAAACTCGGAGCCTGCTATACTAACACTCCTTCTGTCTATTGAAAGCGAATGTTGCGTGCATGCGGAAATAACACAGAAAAAAAAGCGGATGGAAGCAATTTAAAATCAGTGGAGCAAGGTTAGTATTACGAGAACGTAAAAACATGTGCTTTCATTCAACTTCGAAAAATAAGAATAAATGTGTGCATACAGAACACATATGCTTTCTTTTCACAGTTGTAAAATCATATAAATTGTACATGAAGTAAGTTACGGGAAGGCTCTCTCTTTTATGTCTGTGTATATGTTGTACAATTAGGTACAAGTTGTTGTACAATTATTTTCCCCAGTTGTCCAGTTGGAGTTGGGGGCATAACACTGGTACTATTTGTAATCACAGTGCTTACTAATGTATTTTGTTTAATATTTTATTTCAAATTCACTGTCAGAAAACTAGTGTTGCCAGTTCCTGGATGTAGGTTTACCTACTCTGTTGGTTGTCACTGTCAAGCTTCCAGTATTCGTACAGCATAAAAAGCTATAACCCCCCTCTCAAAATATATACATTGTATACGCCAATTCTTGCTGTAAAATTTCTATGCTGTTTAACCTAATAGAATTCGAATCTCTGAGAAAACCAAGTACTAAGCTTTAGCATTCCATATTAGCAAAACCTTTATACGTACGTATTTATAACCTCAATTTACTAATCAAAAAATCCCCCCTAACCAACCAATTAGCACATTTATATAACCTTCTATAGAGGAAGAGGACATAACATTTCCGAGCCGGTATTATTAATATGACATTCTTAACAGGTTAATGCATCAATTTTTAAGCAAACCAAATTCAAACAATTCTTGTGACAAAAAAAACAAATAATTAGAAAATTCTTTTTAACCAAACAATCAACACAAATCTCTCTTTTTTATAGAGAAAAAAAAACATAACATTCCTGAGACAGTAATAGTGAACACTGTCGTTTGAAATTAGAAGAAGATTAATCACACGAGCATCATCATCGTCGACATCGCTTATCCTGACGGGATGCACGACATGTTTATCCAACATATAGGAATACACGTTGATGATTAAGCGTTTTCCTTCTGCATCTCGTGCTCATATTTCAAATTTTAATGTATCAGAAATAGTCACCAGGTATTCGATGCCAGACATTACACTTTCAAAACTCAAACTCGTATTGTTTGTAATATCCAACCCACTGTGGATTATTTTTGCAATAAACAGAATGCAGTGCAGCCAATATACACCTCTGATTCTTACAATAAGACTTTACTGCCGGGCAAACTGCTCGAAATAGACGCCAAACAGAATACAGCTAAATTGATAATAAATAGCATGTTATTTGTTTGGTTTGCGTCACAATACGGAAATAATAAGAGGCACGCGCGTGCGCGTGTGGCACATCATTCCCCCAAGAGAGGTTTACAAAAATCACAATATATAAACATTTGGTCCCCCGGGGACTTGGAAAATTACAATAAGAGGACATCGCTCACCACTGTTGCCAGCCATAAATCTCTCTCTCTCTTCATCTTACAGCAAAATTGGCATCTCTATTTTTTTTAGTTGTAAGTAAATTGCCAACACACTCTAGTTAATAATACTACATATTATACGCACACACGCACGCACATACTATATTGCCATCCACCCATCTTTCTCTCTTTTACGGCAGTGCCGGCTCTCCCTGTTTAGTATATGTAGGTTGGTAAAAATTGCTTTATGCACTGTAAGGCAAGCCTCAAGCAAAATTGCCAGCTCCTTGCTTTAGGCTAGGTTAGACCAAGAGAAAAAAAAAAGCTGTAGGTGGGCTGTCGGTTGTTTAACTCTCCCCTCTCTCTCTCCTCTCTCTTTTTTGTAAAAGGTTATGGCAAAAATACCAGTAGGTTGGCAACCTTGCTTTATGCACTGTAAGGCAAGCCTTAAGTAAAATTGCCAGCTCCTTGCTTTAGGCTAGGTTAGACCTAGTTAGGTTAGGTTAGGTTAGGTTAGGTTAGGTTAGGGTGGGTTAGGTTAGGTTAGGGTGGGTTAGGTTAGGTTAGGTTAGGTTAGGTTAGGTTAGGTTAGGTTGGGTGTTGGCAGCTGTCGGTTGTTTAACTCTTCCCTCTCTCTCTCCTCTCTCTCCTCTCTCTCTCTTTCCTCTTTCTCTCTCCTCTCTCTCTCTCCTCTCTCTTTTTTGTAAAAAACTATGGCAAAAATACCAGTAGGTTGGCAAAAATTGCTTTATGCACTGTAAGACAAGCCTCAAGCAAGATTGCCAGCTTTTTGCTTTATGCACTGTAACGCAAGTCTCAAGCAAGATTGCCAGCTTCTTGCGTTAGGCTAGGTTAGACCAAAAAAACCTTGGTGATTTTTTCGAGTAAAATATTGGCAATACTGCGAGAAAATAGAGCTTATGCCTTACGAGAGAAATCCATTAAGGCGAGCCTCAAGCAAGATTGCCAGCTCCTTGCTTTAGGCTACGTTAGACCCAAAAAAAACCTTGGTGATTTTTTCGAGTAAGCAGCTGGCAACACTGCCAGAAAATGAGGCTCATGCCTTACGAGACAAATCCATTAAGGCGAGCCTCACCGAGCCTCATTTTCGGGCTTAGAACCGGCTTAATTGGACTACTCACCCCCCCTTCGCACTGTACCCCTAGGGGTGCCAGGGGTGTCTTGGAGTTGAACAGCATTGGGAGTGTCACTATTCATCCTAACGACCCCGAAAACTATGGGTTCCACACATATCGGTCGTTTTCGATTAATTTTACACCCCCACGGGTGCCAGGGGTGTTTAACCCCACAGTATTTTTTTCCAGATTGCAAGTGATACGTGTACCAAGTTTGGTTGAAATTGCTCCAGGCGTTCGAGAGTTATGCTGGAACAAGCATACATACATACATATGTATACATATACAGTATGTATACATACACACATAGCTACATCCATTTTTATATATTACAAGAAAATATAAATATTCATGCATTTCAGAATAGTAACTGCATGGAATATAAAAAATAGTGAAAGATAGTTGTACTGAATATTCACTCATTTGGTTGATGACTCCCCAAGGATATAATAAGATAGTACGAATAATAATAAATTCGAAATAACATAAGTTTATTTTATTAGTTGAGTTGAGTTGGTGTTTTAAGTCCACTTTATGTACAGTAAGGCTAATCGGGAATGGACCTACAGTTTAAAGTTGGATCCGAACCACTTGTGCCTCCTTCGGGTATTGAACCCGGGACCCCTCGATTACAAGGCGACGACGCTACCACTGCGCCATCGGGGAGGCCCCTATTTTATTAGTATATAATAGTTATTATAGTAGAAATTGCACAACTCATGTCCAAAATCTCTTTCCTTCAAAATACCGAACGAACTGAAGGAAATGTTTCGATCTAGCAGTGAAGTTTGGAACTTCTAGTATCTGTTGAACGTAGAAGTTACCAAGAAGTAGTGTATTTGGAGCTGCCAAAAACTACAAATAATACTCGTGTTACAAGTAAGTAGACAAGGAAACGGGTGTTTTAAATATGACTCTTTGTATTTATTTGCGTTGTACTGTACTACTAGGTTGTATCAAAAAGTAAGGTGAATTTGTCTGTAAAACCCAGAGTTTTTTGTGTAGCTAATTACATTTTTTGTATGTTTCAGATACCAAGGTGATGCAAGTCTGACGGCAATTACAGTCTTCTACGTCAACCGGTCTGGTACCTAGAGCAATTCAAAGATGGCGCAACGACTTGAACATTACTCCAAGGAGGAGGTGCGCAGTGTTATTATTTTTTTTATGGGTCAAGGGAAAGAAACCATCGGAAATTCATCGAGAATTGTTGGAGGTCTATGGAGAGAGTGTTATGTCGCAGAAAGAAGTGTATGCGTGGTGTAACTCATTTGCAAGTGGTAGTGTGACAGATGATGACAGAAGTGGCAGACCAGCAACGTCCATCACCGACAGCAATGTGCGAGACGTGGATGCGATGATTCGTGAAGACAGAAGAGTCAGGTTGCATGACATTGCTGATGCATTGAACATCTCATGTGGTTCAGTGAGGAGTATCGTCCATCACCAACTTGACTTCAGGAAAGTGTGTGCGCGCTGGGTGCCCAAAAATCTGAGTGAGGACCAAAAACACCACCGAACGGGCATTTCCCTGACCCACCTCACACGATATGCCCACGAAGGCAGTGGTTGCTATGTCGAATTTTAGTGTGATACCATGTGTCAAACATACTACAGTTTCCTATTGTTTTTCTATGCACGTTTTTCAATAAATCGAAAATTCACCTTACTTTTTGATACAACTTAGTACATGCAATATTTTAAATACTGTTTGTGCATAATTTGGTATTTAGTTGCGCTAGAAGAGATTATAAGATTTACCGCCATCTTTGTCGTTGATACAGTATATACAACTGATGAACAGAATAATTTTGCACTTTTGGGCAAATAGGGTCATACATGATATGCCCATTTTCCCTGAAAGAGGCTTCTAAATTAATTTGTCTCCTACAGGTGGGAGAATATATAAAGAAATCGTCAACTTCGTGGAATGAGTTAGTACGGTTTCTTGCCAGGAGCAATAAAATGGTCCCAGTCTTACCTTACTGGGCGAGTGCAATCAGTGACGCTTCCCTCAGGAGCTACATCGACTCCCCTTACGATACCCTCAGGGGTTGCGCAAGGAAGTATTCTAGGCCCTTTTCTATATTCCCTCTTCACCACCAACCTACGACATTGTTATGCAGATGACACGCAGCTGATGATGCCAGTAGACTCCAAAAATGCAAAACCAGCAATTGGTCTCCTGAACCGTGACCTTGATGCTATATATAAATGGTGTAAACATAATGGTCTTGAAATTAACTCAGGCAGGGGCGCCGACTTGTCAAAATTATTGGGAGGGGGTCTCTGATCACTGAAATAAATTAATGAATGACTCACTCCTTCCCTTTTTTTGAGTTTTGGCCTCAGTGTTCGGAATCTCGTAAAAGCCCATGAATTCCTCAAAAATATTAAAATTTTCACTTAATAGTTCGAATGCAAAATGTCAATTGTTCACGGATGGATATGTCACAAGTTTCGTCAACCTTACTAGCAGAATATTCCCGACTTTTAATATCTGCTACCACGGAGCGCAAGACGGTTCTCCCTAATATATCAATGATCTCGTTCTGAATGTCATGTGAGAGCCATTTGTAGGCCGAACGTCCCATCCACTCTCCTAGTTCATGCACATCTTTTGAAACTCTTTTTAGTAAAAATGTTAACAATACACTTAGTATATAGTAATAAGTCATGTGTTTTGCTGTCTCTGGTCATAGCTCCCTCCCCCAAAGTTGATGGTTTAGCGGTCTCAGCTCCCCAAATTCATGGTCTAGAACATTTCAAATGTGTATTAAAAGTTAAGTTCATGTGGCACAATTCAGAGTAAACTTTGCAAGAGAAGCAAAATAATACATTAGATTCTCTTCAGCAAAATTATTTGGGGGAGGGGGCTCTAGCACACCAAGCCCCATGGAGTCGGTGCCTATGAACTTAGGTAAGTGCTGCTTTACGTTAATTGGTTCTAGCGCTGCATTAATCAAAATCCAAAGAAATGTGTTACCAATTAACATTAATGATGTGAAGAGCCCACACTACACAACTGTTAAGAACCTAGGTGCGATATTTAATCAGAAACTTGACGAGCAAAACCACAAATGTCTCAGAGTTCAAAAGCTTAGCATACTTAGATCACTCTCCTAAATCGTTCCACTAGCTTTCAACTGATGTAAAATTACGTCTTGTGCAAGCTCTCGTTCTTCTCATCTTCAAATACTGTGACGTTGTTTACGGCGTTAATTTAACCAAAAAGGATGCTAAAACTATACAAAAAGTACAGACTTCCTGCATACGTTTTGTACTTAGTTTTGAAACGAAGGGATCACATACTGCCTTACTTAAATGAGCTTAATTGACCGAATGTGGCACGACGCAGAAAACTGTATCTGGCCTGAACATTTTTTTAAAAAAATTCTGCAAACAAAAACACCGACATACTTATACGACAGACTCCAATTTAGATACGACATACACAACTACACGACTCGACACACTAAGAAACTTCATCTGGACAGATTCTCGAAATCTATATTCCTGTCATCCTTAAATCCTTAAAAGCTGCTTCTGCATATTGTGGGAATGCGCTGCCACCAGATGCCACCTCGTTTGAGACATACAACAGTTTTAAAATGCAGTAACAAAAGTACTTCTCGATGAGAAGGGACAGAGCCTCATTACTAGACCTCGGATTTCTAGGTTCTAAAAAGCGTGCTTTTAGTTTCCTAAAATAGGCTCTAAAAATCCAAAAATAGGTTCTAAAAATCCTAAAATTGGCTCTAAAAATCCTAAAATAGGTTCTAAAAACCTAAAATAGGTTCTAAAAATCGTCAAAATAGGCTCCAAAACTCTTAAATTAGGTGCAAAAAATAAAAAAAACTTAAAACGCTTCTAAATTCCTGCAAAATTCTGATTTGGAAAAGCTCTAAACACATCATTTCAAGAGAACCGTAAAAAAATCAATAAGTATGTGTAACAACCAAATATTAATTTTCTAACCAAGTTTTAATTTGCATACATCATGTTTAAAATTATTCACAAATCTGTGTAATCCTATATTTATGTTGTTAGCAAAAGTTACTTGTTGACTTGAAGAATGAATTAAGTATCTATGATTTGCTGCACAATACGAGGGTGGTTAGTCACTGAGAATTCCTTGAATTCCGGGAATTGTCCGTGAATTATTGGCTCCGGGAATTCTGCATGAATTTTTCCGCGTAGACATTAAGAATTGCAACTTTTATTAATCCAAATCTCATTGAATTATAAATGCCCTGACGCTTTCACAGTTTAGTTGTTGTTTTTTTTATCAAAGAAGGAAAAGAAAAGATAGCTGCGTGGAACATAAAGGAATGGAAATGGACAGAAAATGTGTCAAAGACGTTAGTCATTGATTTCTTTCTGTATCAAACCGAGCAAATACCTCTGTGTGACATAAAAAAAACTTAAAATACATTTAAAGGGTGGTGCAAAAGTCATCATCCTATTTGAACTGACCTTTATTTTGACATCTTGTTCTTTATATCAGTAGTGTTTTGTCAGTTAAGTTGAAGTTACTCACGAAATTTATTGTGTGCGAAAATGAATAAGTATACCCCACAAGAACGTGGAAAAATTGTGACATAATTTAGCGTGACACTTTTCCGAGCAGAGTAATATCCCGTTTTGGTGATTTGCCATGGCCGGCCAGGTCCCCCGATTTACCCACTCCAGATTTTTTTTCCTTTGGGGATATTTGAAGTCATTGCTTTATGTGAATAAGCCAGAGACGTTACAGCAACTAAAGCCTACAAGCAGAATTGGTTATAGCACATTTGAACCCGAAACGAATATTTTGATATGTATGAATGAGTAAAATTGGCTATATCTTCTTAGTAGTTTTAGTTACTGAAATATTTAGTAGGGATTATATAATGGAATTCTTACTAGGGACGTTCAATATATAAGTTTCCCTGTCCTATAAAATATTGTATAAAGCAGTGCCATTAAAAGAAGCACATGGTTGACAAGCGCCATCCTTCGTCTACAAGGAACAACAATCGATTCGTTATCAGACGTGAAGGCGCATGCGCTCAAGGGCGAAAAGTAAATGCTTGTTCGGAAAACACGGGCTCGCGTCATAAGGAGTTAAGAAGCATGGATGCTAAGGGTGTTCTGCTGATGGACTTTCTGGAGCGAGGAAGAACAATTAATGCTGGCCGTTATTGTCAAACATTGGATAAACTGAAAAACGCAATTCGACATAAGCGACCAGGTCTCCTGTCAGCTGGTGTCATTCTTCTTGACGATGACGCTCGCCCCCAATCAGCAGTGCAAACGCAACACAAAATTGAAGAATTAGGGTGGGAACGACTGCCCCACCCTCCACACAGCCCCGATTTAGCGCCGAGTGATTTCCATCTTTTTCCGGTGTTAAAGTCTGAATTGCAAGGTTACCGATTCGAAACAGATGAAGAAGTGAAGCGGAATGTGAGAATAGTGCTCGATAGCCAGAGTCCTGATTTTCTTGCAAAGGGTATGAATAAATTGGTGCAACGGTGGGACAAATGCCTGAATCTCTATGGGGATTATGTGGAGAAGTGAGGAAGGATCCTCCTACACATGTATGTATAGTTTTCTAATGTACCTTAAAAATATTATTTTTTTTACAGCATAGGGAAACTTATATATTGAACGACCCTATGTTATAGTAGTATTGTAATTTTTTTTTTACAAGAATTTGCGGATTAAGTGGTAGAACAGCCACAGGCTGAACTTCGCCCATGAATAAAGAATTTCTAATTGTGTAACAATAATAATTATTTATATTATTTGGTACGATCAATAAATAACCGGATTAATGCCGTGAAAAAGCGAAATAAAGTGACAGAGCGATGAAACTTACGGGATATGTAGGCCAGGCTGGGGTACGCCACATGTCTGCCAGACGAGTTCCAGACCGCGTCGCTAGGTGGCAGCACTGGCAGGGAAGAGAGGTTGTGTATGTTCAATTTTCCTCCAAGGCGCCAGTCAGTCATTCAGTGAGGTCATCAACGGCAGAAATGGACTCATCCGTAATGGCATATTTAGAGCGCCCGATACGCTCCGCATCAGACATTGTTGTGTGGCCTCCTCGAAACCGACGCACCCACTCATATACTTGTGTTCAGGACATGCACTCACCACCATACGCAGCAGTCATAAGCTCGTAGATGTTCCCTCGTGTGTTGCCCTCTGCCGTCAAAAACTGTATGACGGATCGCTGAGCCTCCTTTGTGGCACCTGACACTGTGAACGCCATGACTCACCTCACCTTCCCTGCCAGTGCTGCCACCTAGCGACGCGGTCTGGAACTCGTCTCGCAGACATGTGGCGTACCCCAGCCTGGCCTACATATCATGTAAGTGTCACCGCTCTGTCACTTCATTTCGCTCTTTCCTGCATTAATCTGGTTATTTATTGAAGTTTTGTCAACAGCCTGATCGCCTACAGAAATTTCTGACAAACGCTCATGCTGTAGGCACACTAAACATCAAGCTGTCATGTCGTCTTGCTCCAGGAAACAAAAGACTGGTATGCGGAATGACCAATAGCATTTACAATCATGGAAGACTTATCATAATTCCTCTTCCTGCAGAGACTGCCTGTCCAACATTCGTTGATTGATAGATTTGGTTTAAGTTAACCTCACTTTTCCACCACTTTTGGCTAATCGCGAAGATGAGAATGAGTGATTACCAGGGGGGTGCCGTGACCTTTCGTGATAGGCAAGCGATTGGTTAATTTTTCGTTTCGTTTAATTATAACAATTTCAAATATAATATAGGCCTACACACATCCCTACTTACAATCATGTGCATAATGGTGAAGTATCGGGCTTGAGTGTGTGAAGTGCATACATACCGTAAAATCAAATCTTCGCTGCACGGTTTTTAAAGAAGAAAAACAGCCTCTCGATATAAACTTGTAAATTTCAACCATGAAGAAAATAATGATTTACTTGATATTTGAGGGCAACTGTAAATTAAATTACGTTCTTCTTTAACCCTGAAAATAATAAACATCCTATTAGCATAAAGTTTCGATCTTAAATAAACGGAAGGGTTTCGGTTTCTTACTTATTTCTTATAAATAGCATACGACTGGTGATCACTGGCTAACTTCATAATGTAATTTGTTGATTACTATAGAGTTTCAAACATGAAATCGTACCGCGTTAGATGGTGCTACGGATGCACAGAAAATTCTGGAAGTTAGCAACACTTGTGGCCAGTGTGGACGAATTCTTTCCACCACCCTTGCCAAAGACAGATGCGGTCTTGGTGTTGCTTGCCCTCGGCCTTTTTCTTCGTAAACGGGGATGCACAGTGTCCATGCAAGAACTGCATAAGTCACTCGAAAAGCGGGGAGAAAACGAGCAGTCCTCTTCCTCTAACGCGGTTAGTCGTGCCGCATCGCCCAGCGTCGTGAATGGTGCAGCCGGTTTATGTTTCAAGGCAAAAGAACAGAAAATAGAGGAAATGAAAATTCTGTAATGTAAATATCTTATAGTAAATTCCATTGTAAAGTGTATAAAGGCGTTGAAAAACACGAACTTAAGATATGAAAAGTGTTTTAATAAACAACGCAAGCGGCGCTTGCCTCGCCTTTCCTTACCGCACGCTTCTGGTGATTACTTGAGAGTGGTGAAGGGACACTCCCATGGAATACCGTGTATTTTGCAAACACTTATCCGATACAACGAATATTTCAACCTGTGTGCATGCTATTTTAGTCTCAATTTGGAAATTGCGTATGTATACGTGTGTGTGTGTGTTAATGTACCTGTCTTGTATTCTCATAAAATGTTATTATTTCTCATTTATGTCAAATTCATTCATGTTATGTTATATATTAGATTTTAGTATTATAAATATATGTATTGTAACTTTTAATCAGCAGAGTTAGGTGGTAGAGCTGCCCAAGGCTGAATCTCATTCTGTACTGAAAAAAAATTCATTCTATTCTATTTCCAGGCCGGTATTCGAATCCGGGATCCCTCGCGTCGTAGTTTGCTGTGCTAACCACTCAACACGAATATCGGCTGCCCAACATGCCGAGCACCAAGCTAAGCGACAACATTTGGGTAATGCAGAACTGTTTAAAACAATGGTTCCCAAACTTTTTTTCTTTTCACGACGCACTTAGTGTTTCAAGTTTTATCCGCGGCGCCCAAATCAGAATGTACACACAGAAAACTAAATGCATCATATCGATTGATGCACCAGAATGCATCGATTGATGCACTAAAGTTTGTTTTATGGCTTCTTCAAAGAATCAGATTCACATTTGATGAATTTTGGGTGCATTTTTGTATGTCGTGAAAGAAACACCAAAGTGCATCGTTTGATTCAAGTAGGGATTTATTTCAGTCAAGAAGCACTATAATGCATCAGTTGATGTTCCTTGATGCTGCATCTTTTTTGATGATGCACTTAAACGTTTGGTCTGAACTACAGAGTTTATGAAGCTCAGACGATACGTTTAAGTGCATCATAAAAAAAGATGCATTCTGGTGCATCGTGGTGCATCAAAACGCATCACCTGATGCATTGAAGTGCATCTCGACTGAATTAAAACCTTACTTGAATCAAACGATGCACTTTGGGATTTATTTCACAACATACAAAAATGCACCCAAATGCATCAATAGGGACACAAATTTATGGTAAATAAAAACTGAGGAGAGCGGTAAATAAAATGATAGATCAGCGGTATATACCAGCGATGGAAAAAAAAATTGGCACACACTTTTTTCATTATGATAGGAAACAACATACAAAAGAGCTATAAATTGATAAACTACTTCTTTTTATATACTGTACACATACACAAGTACTTAGCTGTCCAACCAAAAACAAAACATCAACACAAAATCACTTCATTTCTAAATTGCATATCTCAAATAATTTATCATTGTATGTATTTAAAGGATATCCTTGCTGTCCAACAAATGAAATAATCACTACCGCACATACACAAACACATGCTGAAAATCACATGATGATAAACAAAATTCATTCATGACTGAACACAAATGACACCATTGTTTCCCTTGATGTGCGGGAACAGACTAATCTTATCGCTGCTACAGCTAGCAAGTTCAATGAAACTGGAAGTTGAGTAGACATTCAGGGGAAGAAAGGAATGCAGCTTGATAGGGAGCGAAGTTTTCGAACTGAGATTATGTGCATGGGAAATCCAAATTTGCAGTGTTTCCTGATGTGATCCAAGATAAAACGTTCTTCAGCTGCAAGTGCTAGGAAACTTTAGGCAAACGTTTCGTTACAAATCGGCAGTTTGCGCGCACAACCTCGATTGCCGGTTTTTGCGTGTTTTGTACTTAATTTGATGATATTTCACGGTTATTTCGTGAAAAATCGTTCATTTCGTGGAAAAGGACACATTTCGCATTACCTCGCGAATAAAACTCATGCATATTTCATCATTCGGGGTGTAGTTACGTGCAGAATTTTCAAAATTGCATCTTTTTTTCACATTTCGCGATTTCGCGCAGCGCGAAAATTCAATGTCCCTATGCATCAAATATGAATCTGATTCTTTGAAGAAGCCATAAAATACACTTTAGTGCATCAATCGATGCATTATGGTGCATCAATCGATATGATGCATTTAGTTCTCTGAGTGTAGGCCTATCTAACACTTGCAACTTTTAGTTAGTGAGGTTAGATTGCCTGCCTTAAGTTAAAAAATACACATATTTCAAATTTAGAAAAAAAAATTATGTGTAAAAATACTAAATAAGCATATATTTGGAACAATCATCAGTGAAAATATTGGAACATTTCGCGGCGCCCCAGCCACGGCGGCCCAGGGCGTCGCGGTGCACACTTTGGGAACCACTGGTCTAAAAACCTTTTCGTCAAGGTATATAATTCTGTCCACATTGAATTTCCCCTCATATTTCTCGAAAAACTCCATTGCATTTGTGTTGTTGAAAGCAGCATCTCTCAAAAGACTTGTATTTTCATGTTTTCGCAATGAGAGGTTAGGGTGTCGCTTCATAAAACCTCTCATCCAGGGTTGTTAAAGGTTCCAGGAATTTTAAATAAATTCAATTCCGGTCCAGGAGAAAAAATCAGCCAGCGTAAATGCGTTCTGGACCGTAAATAAGCTTTTCATCTGTAAAGTATTTCAATTCGGTCCAGGAACCTTTTTTCAGGAACAATTAAAATACTGTCCAGGAACATTTCTTCAATGAAACAATACGTAACTTGGACCGAATTTAAATTGTGCGAGAAAGAAGGTTCCGGTCCTTCTGCAGAACCCAATAGAACCCCTTGGAATTTATGGTTTCCTTGACTTTTAACAACCCTGCTCTCATCCAATCATAGCCAGCAGTTTTTTCTATTGCATGCTCCTTTTTCCTTCCCTTCCCGAAAAAATACTTCAAGTTATTTATGATGACACCCAATCAAGGTTAATCTTATACTTCTAATCTTATGTTAATATTGACATAAGATGTGAATTTTCAATTTTTTTTAGAAAAGTCACTACAAAATGTTATCTTCTCGCACGCTAGGGGGGCGTTTTATCTAAAATTTATTACTCAATGAATTTGATTTTAGGGAGGTAACGTCCTGTGCATATTTGCACATGATTTTAAAGCACTGCGTCTCAACGTCAGTAAACATTTCAGCCCTAAAGTTACTTAATCAGAACGTGACAGATTGAGTAACATTTGTCCATAATGATTTTTACGTTTCACACCAAAGACAAATCTCAAATGGCAAAAATGTAAGAAATGTGAATTAAGATCTGAAATTTTGAAAGTACAGTAAAGCCCCGTTAATCCGGACCCCGATAAGGTTCCTGGACCGTATTTCAATTCATCCGGGAAAAAAGGTTCCTGGACCGTATTTCAATTCATCCGGGAAAAAGGTTCTTGGACCGTATTTCAATTCATCCGGGAAAAAGGTTCTTGGACCGTATTTCAATTCATCCGGGAAAAAAGGTTCCTGGGCCGTATTTCAATTCATCCTGGAAAAAGGTTCCTGGACCGTATTTCAATTCATCCGGGAAAAAAGGTTCCTGGACCGTATTTCGATTCATCCGGGAAAAAGGTTCTTGGACCGTATTTCAATTCATCCGGGAAAAAAGGTTCCTGGACCGTATTTCAATTCATCCGGGAAAAAAGGTTCCTGGACCGTATTTCAATTCCTCCGGGAAAAAGGTTCCTGGACCGTATTTCAATTCATCCGGGAAAAAGGTTATTGGACCGTATTTCAATTCATCCGGGAAAAAAGGTTCCTGGACCGTATTTCAATGCATCTGGGAAAAAGGTTCCTGGACCGTATTTCAATTCAGCCGGGAAAAAGGTTATTGGACCGTATTTCAATTCATCCGGGAAAAAAGGTTCCTGGACTGTATTTCAATTCATCCCGGAAAAAGGTTCCTGGACCGTATTTCAATTCATCCGGGAAAAAAGGTTCCTGGACCGTATTTCAATTCCTCCGGGAAAAAGGTTCCTGGACCGTATTTCAATTCATCCGGGAAAAAAGGTTCCTGGACCGTATTTCAATTCATCCGGGAAAAAGGTTCTTGGACCGTATTTCAATTCATCCGGGAAAAAGGTTCTTGGACCGTATTTCAATTCATCCGGGAAAAAAGGTTCCTGGGCCGTATTTCAATTCATCCTGGAAAAAGGTTCCTGGACCGTATTTCAATTCATCCGGGAAAAAAGGTTCCTGGACCGTATTTCGATTCATCCGGGAAAAAGGTTCTTGGACCGTATTTCAATTCATCCGGGAAAAAAGGTTCCTGGACCGTATTTCAATTCATCCGGGAAAAAAGGTTCCTGGACCGTATTTCAATTCCTCCGGGAAAAAGGTTCCTGGACCGTATTTCAATTCATCCGGGAAAAAGGTTATTGGACCGTATTTCAATTCATCCGGGAAAAAAGGTTCCTGGACCGTATTTCAATGCATCTGGGAAAAAGGTTCCTGGACCGTATTTCAATTCAGCCGGGAAAAAGGTTCCTGGACCGTATTTCAATTCATCCGGGAAAAAAGGTTCCTGGACTGTATTTCAATTCATCCGGGAAAAAGGTTCCTGGACCGTATTTCAATTCATCCGGGAAAAAAGGTTCCTGGACCGTATTTCAATTCATCCGGGAAAAAAGGTTCCTGGACTGTATTTCAATTCATCCGGGAAAAAGGTTCCTGGACCGTATTTCAATTCATCCGGGAAAAAAGGTTCCTGGACCGTATTTCAATTCATCCGGGAAAAAAGGTTCCTGGACCGTATTTCAATTCATCCGGGAAAAAAGGTTCCTGGACCGTATTTCAATTCATCCGGGAAAAAGGTTCCTGGACCGTATTTCAATTCATCCGGGGAAAGGTTATTGGACCGTATTTCAATTCATCCGGGAAAAAAGGTTCCTTGACCGTATTTCAATTCATCCGGGAAAAAGGTTCTTGGACCGTATTTCAATTCATCCGGGAAAAAGGTTCTTGGACCGTATTTCAATTCATCCGGGAAAAAGGTTCTTGGACCGTATTTCAATTCATCCGGGAAAAAGGTTCTTGGACCGTATTTCAATTCATCCGGGAAAAAAGGTTCCTGGGCCGTATTTCAATTCATCCTGGAAAAAGGTTCCTGGACCGTATTTCAATTCATCCGGGAAAAAAGGTTCCTGGACCGTATTTCGATTCATCCGGGAAAAAGGTTCTTGGACCGTATTTCAATTCATCCGGGAAAAAATGTTCCTGGACCGTATTTCAATTCATCCGGGAAAAAGGTTATTGGACCGTATTTCAATTCATCCGGGAAAAAAGGTTCCTGGACCGTATTTCAATGCATCTGGGAAAAAGGTTCCTGGACCGTATTTCAATTCATCCGGGAAAAAGGTTCTTGGACCGTATTTCAATTCATCCGGGAAAAAAGGTTCCTGGACCGTATTTCAATTCATCCGGGAAAAAAGGTTCCTGGACCGTATTTCAATTCCTCCGGGAAAAAGGTTCCTGGACCGTATTTCAATTCATCCGGGAAAAAGGTTATTGGACCGTATTTCAATTCATCCGGGAAAAAAGGTTCCTGGACCGTATTTCAATGCATCTGGGAAAAAGGTTCCTGGACCGTATTTCAATTCAGCCGGGAAAAAGGTTATTGGACCGTATTTCAATTCATCCGGGAAAAAAGGTTCCTGGACTGTATTTCAATTCATCCGGGAAAAAGGTTCCTGGACCGTATTTCAATTCATCCGGGAAAAAAGGTTCCTGGACCGTATTTCAATTCCTCCGGGAAAAAGGTTCCTGGACCGTATTTCAATTCATCCGGGAAAAAAGGTTCCTGGACCGTATTTCAATTCATCCGGGAAAAAGGTTCTTGGACCGTATTTCAATTCATCCGGGAAAAAGGTTCTTGGACCGTATTTCAATTCATCCGGGAAAAAAGGTTCCTGGGCCGTATTTCAATTCATCCTGGAAAAAGGTTCCTGGACCGTATTTCAATTCATCCGGGAAAAAAGGTTCCTGGACCGTATTTCGATTCATCCGGGAAAAAGGTTCTTGGACCGTATTTCAATTCATCCGGGAAAAAAGGTTCCTGGACCGTATTTCAATTCATCCGGGAAAAAAGGTTCCTGGACCGTATTTCAATTCCTCCGGGAAAAAGGTTCCTGGACCGTATTTCAATTCATCCGGGAAAAAGGTTATTGGACCGTATTTCAATTCATCCGGGAAAAAAGGTTCCTGGACCGTATTTCAATGCATCTGGGAAAAAGGTTCCTGGACCGTATTTCAATTCAGCCGGGAAAAAGGTTCCTGGACCGTATTTCAATTCATCCGGGAAAAAAGGTTCCTGGACTGTATTTCAATTCATCCGGGAAAAAGGTTCCTGGACCGTATTTCAATTCATCCGGGAAAAAAGGTTCCTGGACCGTATTTCAATTCATCCGGGAAAAAAGGTTCCTGGACTGTATTTCAATTCATCCGGGAAAAAGGTTCCTGGACCGTATTTCAATTCATCCGGGAAAAAAGGTTCCTGGACCGTATTTCAATTCATCCGGGAAAAAAGGTTCCTGGACCGTATTTCAATTCATCCGGGAAAAAAAGGTTCCTGGACCGTATTTCAATTCATCCGGGAAAAAGGTTCCTGGACCGTATTTCAATTCATCCGGGGAAAGGTTATTGGACCGTATTTCAATTCATCCGGGAAAAAAGGTTCCTTGACCGTATTTCAATTCATCCGGGAAAAAGGTTCTTGGACCGTATTTCAATTCATCCGGGAAAAAGGTTCTTGGACCGTATTTCAATTCATCCGGGAAAAAGGTTCTTGGACCGTATTTCAATTCATCCGGGAAAAAGGTTCTTGGACCGTATTTCAATTCATCCGGGAAAAAAGGTTCCTGGGCCGTATTTCAATTCATCCTGGAAAAAGGTTCCTGGACCGTATTTCAATTCATCCGGGAAAAAAGGTTCCTGGACCGTATTTCGATTCATCCGGGAAAAAGGTTCTTGGACCGTATTTCAATTCATCCGGGAAAAAATGTTCCTGGACCGTATTTCAATTCATCCGGGAAAAAGGTTATTGGACCGTATTTCAATTCATCCGGGAAAAAAGGTTCCTGGACCGTATTTCAATGCATCTGGGAAAAAGGTTCCTGGACCGTATTTCAATTCAGCCGGGAAAAAGGTTATTGGACCGTATTTCAATTCATCCGGGAAAAAAGGTTCCTGGACTGTATTTCAATTCATCCGGGAAAAAGGTTCCTGGACCGTATTTCAATTCATCCGGGAAAAAAGGTTCCTGGACCGTATTTCAATTCATCCGGGAAAAAGGTTCCTGGACCGTATTTCAATTCATCCGGGGAAAGGTTATTGGACCGTATTTCAATTCATCCGGGAAAAAAGGTTCCTTGACCGTATTTCAATTCATCCGGGAAAAAGGTTCTTGGACCGTATTTCAATTCATCCGGGAAAAAGGTTCTTGGACCGTATTTCAATTCATCCGGGAAAAAGGTTCTTGGACCGTATTTCAATTCATCCGGGAAAAAGGTTCTTGGACCGTATTTCAATTCATCCGGGAAAAAAGGTTCCTGGGCCGTATTTCAATTCATCCTGGAAAAAGGTTCCTGGACCGTATTTCAATTCATCCGGGAAAAAAGGTTCCTGGACCGTATTTCGATTCATCCGGGAAAAAGGTTCTTGGACCGTATTTCAATTCATCCGGGAAAAAAGGTTCCTTGACCGTATTTCAATTCAGCCGGGAAAAAGGTTATTGGACCGTATTTCAATTCATCCGGGAAAAAAGGTTCCTGGACCGTATTTCAATGCATCTGGGAAAAAGGTTCCTGGACCGTATTGCAATTCAGCCGGGAAAAAGGTTATTGGACCGTATTTCAATTCATCCGGGAAAAAAGGTTCCTGGACTGTATTTCAATTCATCCGGGAAAAAGGTTCCTGGACCGTATTTCAATTCATCCGGGAAAAAAGGTTCCTGGACCGTATTTCAATTCATCCGGGAAAAAGGTTCCTGGACCGTATTTCAATTCATCCGGGGAAAGGTTATTGGACCGTATTTCAATTCATCCGGGAAAAAAGGTTCCTTCACCGTATTTCAATTCATCCGGGAAAAAGGTTCTTGGACCGTATTTCAATTCATCCGGGAAAAAGGTTCCTGGACCGTATTTCAATTCATCCGGGAAAAAGGTTCTTGGACCGTATTTCAATTCATCCGGGAAAAAGGTTCTTGGACCGTATTTCAATTCATCCGGGAAAAAAGGTTCCTGGGCCGTATTTCAATTCATCCTGGAAAAAGGTTCCTGGACCGTATTTCAATTCATCCGGGAAAAAAGGTTCCTGGACCGTATTTCGATTCATCCGGGAAAAAGGTTCTTGGACCGTATTTCAATTCATCCGGGAAAAAAAGTTCCTGGACCGTATTTCAATTCATCCGGGAAAAAAGGTTCCTGGACCGTATTTCAATTCCTCCGGGAAAAAGGTTCCTGGACCGTATTTCAATTCATCCGGGAAAAAGGTTATTGGACCGTATTTCAATTCATCCGGGAAAAAAGGTTCCTGGACCGTATTTCAATGCATCTGGGAAAAAGGTTCCTGGACCGTATTTCAATTCAGCCGGGAAAAAGGTTATTGGACCGTATTTCAATTCATCCGGGAAAAAAGGTTCCTGGACTGTATTTCAATTCATCCGGGAAAAAGGTTCCTGGACCGTATTTCAATTCATCCGGGAAAAAAGGTTCCTGGACCGTATTTCAATTCATCCGGGAAAAAGGTTCCTGGACCGTATTTCAATTCATCCGGGGAAAGGTTATTGGACCGTATTTCAATTCATCCGGGAAAAAAGGTTCCTTGACCGTATTTCAATTCAGCCGGGAAAAAAGGTTCCTGGACCGTATTTCAATTCATCCGGGAAAAAGGTTCCTGGACCGTATTTCAATTCATCCGGGAAAAAAGGTTCCTGGACCGTATTTCCATTCATCCGGGAAAAAAAGGTTCTTGGACTGTATTTCAATTCATCCGGGGGAAAAGGTTCCTGGACCTTATTTCAATTCATCCGGGAAAAAAAGGTTCCTGGACCGTATTTCAATTCATCCGGGAAAAAGGTTCCTGGACCGTATTTCAATTCATCCGGGAAAAAGGTTCCTGGACCGTATTTCAATTCATCCGGAAAAAAATGTTCATGGACCGTATTTCAATTCATCCGGGAAAAAAGGTTCCTGGACCGTATTTCAATTCAGCCGGGAAAAAGGTTCCTGAACCGTATTTCAATTCATCCGGGAAAAAAGGTTCCTGGACCGTATTTCAATTCATCCGGGAAAAAGGTTCCTGGACCGTATTTCAATTCATCCGGGAAAAAGGTTCCTGGACCGTATTTCAATTCATCCGGGAGAAAAGGTTCCTGGACCGTATTTCAATTCATCCGGGAAAAAGGTTCCTGGACCGTATTTCAATTCATCCGGGGAAAAAGGTTCCTGGACCGTATTTCAATTCATCCGGGAAAAAAGGTTCCTGGACCGTATTTCAATTCATCCGGGAAAAAGGTTCCTGGACCGTATTTCAATTCATCCGGGAAAAAGGTTATTGGACCGTATTTCAATTTATCCGGGAAAAAAGGTTCCTGGACCGTATTTCAATTTATCCGGGAAAAAAGGTTCCTGGACCGTATTTCAATTCATCCGGGAAAAAAGGTTCCTGGACCGTATTTCAATTCATCCGGGAAAAAAGGTTCCTGGACCGTATTTCAATTCATACGGGAAAAAAGGTTCCTGGACCGTATTTCAATTCATACGGGAAAAAAGGTTCCTGGACCGTATTTCAATTCATCCGGGAGAAAAGGTTCCTGGACCGTATTTCAATTCATCCGGGCAAAAGGTTCCTGGACCGTATTTCAATTCATCCGGGAAAAAAGGTTCCTGGACCGTATTTCAATTCATCCGGGAGAAAAGGTTCCTGGACCGTATTTCAATTCATACGGGAAAAAGGTTCCTGGACCGTATTTCAATTCATACGGGAAAAAAGGTTCCTGGACCGTATTTCAATTCAGCCGGGAAAAAGGTTCCTGAACCGTATTTCAATTCATCCGGGAAAAAAGGTTCCTGGACCGTATTTCAATTCATCCGGGAAAAAGGTTCCTGGACCGTATTTCAATTCATCCGGGAAAAAGGTTCCTGGACCGTATTTCAATTCATCCGGGAGAAAAGGTTCCTGGACCGTATTTCAATTCATCCGGGAAAAAGGTTACTGGACCGTATTTCAATTCATCCGGGGAAAAAGGTTCCTGGACCGTATTTCAATTCATACGGGAAAAAAGGTTATTGGACCGTATTTCAATTCATCCGGGAAAAAAGGTTCCTGGACCGTATTTCAATTCATACGGGAAAAAAGGTTCCTGGACCGAATTTCAATTCATCCGGGAGAAAAGGTTCCTGGACCGTATTTCAATTCATCCGGGAAAAAGGTTCCTGGACCGTATTTCAATTCATCCGGGAGAAAAGGTTCCTGGACCGTATTTCAATTCATACGGGAAAAAAGGTTATTGGACCGTATTTCAATTCATCCGGGAAAAAAGGTTCCTGGACCGTATTTCAATTCATACGGGAAAAAGGTTCCTGGACCGTATTTCAATTCATCCGGGGAAAGGTTATTGGACCGTATTTTAATTCATCCGGGAAAAAAGGTTCCTGGACCGTATTTCAATTCATCCGGGAAAAAGGTTCCTGGACCGTATTTCAATTCATCCGGGAAAAAGGTTCCTGGACCGTATTTCAATTCATCCGGGAAAAAGGTTCCTGGACCGTATTTCAATTCATCCGGGGAAAGGTTATTGGACCGTATTTCAATTCATCCGGGAAAAAAGGTTCCTTGACCGTATTTCAATTCATCCGGGAAAAAGGTTCTTGGACCGTATTTCAATTCATCCGGGAAAAAGGTTCTTGGACCGTATTTCAATTCATCCGGGAAAAAGGTTCTTGGACCGTATTTCAATTCATCCGGGAAAAAGGTTCTTGGACCGTATTTCAATTCATCCGGGAAAAAAGGTTCCTGGGCCGTATTTCAATTCATCCTGGAAAAAGGTTCCTGGACCGTATTTCAATTCATCCGGGAAAAAAGGTTCCTGGACCGTATTTCGATTCATCCGGGAAAAAGGTTCTTGGACCGTATTTCAATTCATCCGGGAAAAAAGGTTCCTTGACCGTATTTCAATTCAGCCGGGAAAAAGGTTATTGGACCGTATTTCAATTCATCCGGGAAAAAAGGTTCCTGGACCGTATTTCAATGCATCTGGGAAAAAGGTTCCTGGACCGTATTTCAATTCAGCCGGGAAAAAGGTTATTGGACCGTATTTCAATTCATCCGGGAAAAAAGGTTCCTGGACTGTATTTCAATTCATCCGGGAAAAAGGTTCCTGGACCGTATTTCAATTCATCCGGGAAAAAAGGTTCCTGGACCGTATTTCAATTCATCCGGGAAAAAGGTTCCTGGACCGTATTTCAATTCATCCGGGGAAAGGTTATTGGACCGTATTTCAATTCATCCGGGAAAAAAGGTTCCTTCACCGTATTTCAATTCATCCGGGAAAAAGGTTCTTGGACCGTATTTCAATTCATCCGGGAAAAAGGTTCCTGGACCGTATTTCAATTCATCCGGGAAAAAGGTTCTTGGACCGTATTTCAATTCATCCGGGAAAAAGGTTCTTGGACCGTATTTCAATTCATCCGGGAAAAAAGGTTCCTGGGCCGTATTTCAATTCATCCTGGAAAAAGGTTCCTGGACCGTATTTCAATTCATCCGGGAAAAAAGGTTCCTGGACCGTATTTCGATTCATCCGGGAAAAAGGTTCTTGGACCGTATTTCAATTCATCCGGGAAAAAAAGTTCCTGGACCGTATTTCAATTCATCCGGGAAAAAAGGTTCCTGGACCGTATTTCAATTCCTCCGGGAAAAAGGTTCCTGGACCGTATTTCAATTCATCCGGGAAAAAGGTTATTGGACCGTATTTCAATTCATCCGGGAAAAAAGGTTCCTGGACCGTATTTCAATGCATCTGGGAAAAAGGTTCCTGGACCGTATTTCAATTCAGCCGGGAAAAAGGTTATTGGACCGTATTTCAATTCATCCGGGAAAAAAGGTTCCTGGACTGTATTTCAATTCATCCGGGAAAAAGGTTCCTGGACCGTATTTCAATTCATCCGGGAAAAAAGGTTCCTGGACCGTATTTCAATTCATCCGGGAAAAAGGTTCCTGGACCGTATTTCAATTCATCCGGGGAAAGGTTATTGGACCGTATTTCAATTCATCCGGGAAAAAAGGTTCCTTGACCGTATTTCAATTCAGCCGGGAAAAAAGGTTCCTGGACCGTATTTCAATTCATCCGGGAAAAAGGTTCCTGGACCGTATTTCAATTCATCCGGGAAAAAAGGTTCCTGGACCGTATTTCCATTCATCCGGGAAAAAAAGGTTCTTGGACTGTATTTCAATTCATCCGGGGGAAAAGGTTCCTGGACCTTATTTCAATTCATCCGGGAAAAAAAGGTTCCTGGACCGTATTTCAATTCATCCGGGAAAAAGGTTCCTGGACCGTATTTCAATTCATCCGGGAAAAAGGTTCCTGGACCGTATTTCAATTCATCCGGAAAAAAATGTTCATGGACCGTATTTCAATTCATCCGGGAAAAAAGGTTCCTGGACCGTATTTCAATTCAGCCGGGAAAAAGGTTCCTGAACCGTATTTCAATTCATCCGGGAAAAAAGGTTCCTGGACCGTATTTCAATTCATCCGGGAAAAAGGTTCCTGGACCGTATTTCAATTCATCCGGGAAAAAGGTTCCTGGACCGTATTTCAATTCATCCGGGAGAAAATGTTCCTGGACCGTATTTCAATTCATCCGGGAAAAAGGTTCCTGGACCGTATTTCAATTCATCCGGGGAAAAAGGTTCCTGGACCGTATTTCAATTCATCCGGGAAAAAAGGTTCCTGGACCGTATTTCAATTCATCCGGGAAAAAGGTTCCTGGACCGTATTTCAATTCATCCGGGAAAAAGGTTATTGGACCGTATTTCAATTTATCCGGAAAAAAGGTTCCTGGACCGTATTTCAATTTATCCGGGAAAAAAGGTTCCTGGACCGTATTTCAATTCATCCGGGAAAAAAGGTTCCTGGACCGTATTTCAATTCATCCGGGAAAAAAGGTTCCTGGACCGTATTTCAATTCATACGGGAAAAAAGGTTCCTGGACCGTATTTCAATTCATACGGGAAAAAAGGTTCCTGGACCGTATTTCAATTCATCCGGGAGAAAAGGTTCCTGGACCGTATTTCAATTCATCCGGGCAAAAGGTTCCTGGACCGTATTTCAATTCATCCGGGAAAAAAGGTTCCTGGACCGTATTTCAATTCATCCGGGAGAAAAGGTTCCTGGACCGTATTTCAATTCATACGGGAAAAAGGTTCCTGGACCGTATTTCAATTCATACGGGAAAAAAGGTTCCTGGACCGTATTTCAATTCAGCCGGGAAAAAGGTTCCTGAACCGTATTTCAATTCATCCGGGAAAAAAGGTTCCTGGACCGTATTTCAATTCATCCGGGAAAAAGGTTCCTGGACCGTATTTCAATTCATCCGGGAAAAAGGTTCCTGGACCGTATTTCAATTCATCCGGGAGAAAAGGTTCCTGGACCGTATTTCAATTCATCCGGGAAAAAGGTTACTGGACCGTATTTCAATTCATCCGGGGAAAAAGGTTCCTGGACCGTATTTCAATTCATACGGGAAAAAAGGTTATTGGACCGTATTTCAATTCATCCGGGAAAAAAGGTTCCTGGACCGTATTTCAATTCATACGGGAAAAAAGGTTCCTGGACCGAATTTCAATTCATCCGGGAGAAAAGGTTCCTGGACCGTATTTCAATTCATCCGGGAAAAAGGTTCCTGGACCGTATTTCAATTCATCCGGGAGAAAAGGTTCCTGGACCGTATTTCAATTCATACGGGAAAAAAGGTTATTGGACCGTATTTCAATTCATCCGGGAAAAAAGGTTCCTGGACCGTATTTCAATTCATACGGGGAAAAAGGTTCCTGGACCGTATTTCAATTCATCCGGGAGAAAAGGTTCCTGGACCGTATTTCAATTCATACGGGAAAAAAGGTTATTGGACCGTATTTCAATTCATCCGGGAAAAAAGGTTCCTGGACCGTATTTCAATTCATACGGGAAAAAAGGTTCCTGGACCGTATTTCAATTCAGCCGGGAAAAAGGTTCCTGAACCGTATTTCAATTCATCCGGGAGAAAAGGTTCCTGGACCGTATTTCAATTCATCCGGGAGAAAAGGTTCCTGGACCGTATTTCAATTCATACGGGAAAAAAGGTTATTGGACCGTATTTCAATTCATCCGGGAAAAAAGGTTCCTGGACCGTATTTCAATTCATACGGGAAAAAAGGTTCCTGGACCGTATTTCAATTCATACGGGAAAAAAGGTTCCTGGACCGTATTTCAATTCATCCGGGAGAAAAGGTTCCTGGACCGTATTTCAATTCATCCGGGAAAAAGGTTCCTGGACCGTATTTCAATTCATCCGGGAAAAAAGGTTCCTGGACCGTATTTCAATTCATCCGGGAGAAAAGGTTCCTGGACCGTATTTCAATTCATCCGGGAGAAAAGGTTCCTGGACCGTATTTCAATTCATACGGGAAAAAAGGTTCCTGGACCGTATTTCAATTCATCCGGGAAAAAGGTTCCTGGACCGTATTTTAATTCATCCGGGAAAAAGGTTCCTGGACCGTATTTTAATTCATCCGGGAAAAAAGGTTCCTGGACCGTATTTCAATTCATCCGGGAAAAAGGTTCCTGGACCGTATTTCAATTCATACGGGAAAAAAGGTTCCTGGACCGTATTTCAATTCATCCGGGGAAAAAGGTTCCTGGACCGTATTTCAATTCATCCGGGAAAAAGGTTCCTGGACCGTATTTCAATTCATCCGGGAAAAAGGTTCCTGGACCGTATTTCAATTCATCCGGGAAAAAAGGTTCCTGGACCGTATTTCAATTCATCCGGGAAAAAGGTTCCTGGACCGTATTTTAATTCATCCGGGAAAAAAGGTTCCTGGACCGTATTTCAATTCATCCGGGAAAAAGGTTCCTGGACCGTATTTCAATTCATCCGGGAAAAAGGTTCCTGGACCGTATTTTAATTCATCCGGGAAAAAAGGTTCCTGGACCGTATTTCAATTCATCCGGGAAAAAGGTTCCTGGACCGTATTTCAATTCATCCGGGAAAAAGGTTCCTGGACCGTATTTCAATTCATCCGGGAAAAAAGGTTCCTGGACCGTATTTCAATTCATCCGGGAAAAAAGGTTCCTGGACCGTATTTTAATTCATCCGGGAAAAAAGGTTCCTGGACCGTATTTCAATTCATCCGGGAAAAAGGTTCCTGGACCGTATTTCAATTCATCCGGGAAAAAGGTTCCTGGACCGTATTTCAATTCATCCGGGAAAAAGGTTCCTGGACCGTATTTCAATTCATACGGGAAAAAAGGTTCCTGGACCGTATTTCAATTCAGCCGGGAAAAAGGTTCCTGAACCGTATTTTAATTCATCCGGGAAAAAAGGTTCCTGGACCGTATTTCAATTCATCCGGGAAAAAGGTTCCTGGACCGTATTTCAATTCATCCGGGAAAAAGGTTCCTGGACCGTATTTCAATTCATCCGGGAGAAAAGGTTCCTGGACCGTATTTCAATTCATCCGGGAAAAAGGTTACTGGACCGTATTTCAATTCATCCGGGGAAAAAGGTTCCTGGACCGTATTTCATTTCATCCGGGGAAAAAGGTTCCTGGACCGTATTTCAATTCATCCGGGAAAAAAGGTTCCTGGACCGTATTTCAATTCATACGGGAAAAAAGGTTCCTGGACCGTATTTCAATTCATCCGGGAGAAAAGGTTCCTGGACCGTATTTCAATTCATCCGGGCAAAAGGTTCCTGGACCGTATTTCAATTCATCCGGGAAAAAAGGTTCCTGGACCGTATTTCAATTCATCCGGGAGAAAAGGTTCCTGGACCGTATTTCAATTCATACGGGAAAAAGGTTCCTGGACCGTATTTCAATTCATACGGGAAAAAAGGTTCCTGGACCGTATTTCAATTCAGCCGGGAAAAAGGTTCCTGAACCGTATTTCAATTCATCCGGGAAAAAAGGTTCCTGGACCGTATTTCAATTCATCCGGGAAAAAGGTTCCTGGACCGTATTTCAATTCATCCGGGAAAAAGGTTCCTGGACCGTATTTCAATTCATCCGGGAGAAAAGGTTCCTGGACCGTATTTCAATTCATCCGGGAAAAAGGTTACTGGACCGTATTTCAATTCATCCGGGGAAAAAGGTTTCTGGACCGTATTTCAATTCATACGGGAAAAAAGGTTATTGGACCGTATTTCAATTCATCCGGGAAAAAAGGTTCCTGGACCGTATTTCAATTCATACGGGAAAAAAGGTTCCTGGACCGAATTTCAATTCATCCGGGAGAAAAGGTTCCTGGACCGTATTTCAATTCATCCGGGAAAAAGGTTCCTGGACCGTATTTCAATTCATCCGGGAGAAAAGGTTCCTGGACCGTATTTCAATTCATACGGGAAAAAAGGTTATTGGACCGTATTTCAATTCATCCGGGAAAAAAGGTTCCTGGACCGTATTTCAATTCATACGGGAAAAAAGGTTCCTGGACCGTATTTCAATTCATCCGGGAGAAAAGGTTCCTGGACCGTATTTCAATTCATACGGGAAAAAAGGTTATTGGACCGTATTTCAATTCATCCGGGAAAAAAGGTTCCTGGACCGTATTTCAATTCATACGGGAAAAAAGGTTCCTGGACCGTATTTCAATTCAGCCGGGAAAAAGGTTCCTGAACCGTATTTCAATTCATCCGGGAGAAAAGGTTCCTGGACCGTATTTCAATTCATCCGGGAGAAAAGGTTCCTGGACCGTATTTCAATTCATACGGGAAAAAAGGTTATTGGACCGTATTTCAATTCATCCGGGAAAAAAGGTTCCTGGACCGTATTTCAATTCATACGGGAAAAAAGGTTCCTGGACCGTATTTCAATTCATACGGGAAAAAAGGTTCCTGGACCGTATTTCAATTCATCCGGGAGAAAAGGTTCCTGGACCGTATTTCAATTCATCCGGGAAAAAGGTTCCTGGACCGTATTTCAATTCATCCGGGAAAAAAGGTTCCTGGACCGTATTTCAATTCATCCGGGAGAAAAGGTTCCTGGACCGTATTTCAATTCATCCGGGAGAAAAGGTTCCTGGACCGTATTTCAATTCATACGGGAAAAAAGGTTCCTGGACCGTATTTCAATTCATCCGGGAAAAAGGTTCCTGGACCGTATTTTAATTCATCCGGGAAAAAGGTTCCTGGACCGTATTTTAATTCATCCGGGAAAAAAGGTTCCTGGACCGTATTTCAATTCATCCGGGAAAAAGGTTCCTGGACCGTATTTCAATTCATACGGGAAAAAAGGTTCCTGGACCGTATTTCAATTCATCCGGGGAAAAAGGTTCCTGGACCGTATTTCAATTCATCCGGGAAAAAGGTTCCTGGACCGTATTTCAATTCATCCGGGAAAAAGGTTCCTGGACCGTATTTCAATTCATCCGGGAAAAAAGGTTCCTGGACCGTATTTCAATTCATCCGGGAAAAAGGTTCCTGGACCGTATTTTAATTCATCCGGGAAAAAAGGTTCCTGGACCGTATTTCAATTCATCCGGGAAAAAGGTTCCTGGACCGTATTTCAATTCATCCGGGAAAAAGGTTCCTGGACCGTATTTTAATTCATCCGGGAAAAAAGGTTCCTGGACCGTATTTCAATTCATCCGGGAAAAAGGTTCCTGGACCGTATTTCAATTCATCCGGGAAAAAGGTTCCTGGACCGTATTTCAATTCATCCGGGAAAAAAGGTTCCTGGACCGTATTTCAATTCATCCGGGAAAAAAGGTTCCTGGACCGTATTTTAATTCATCCGGGAAAAAAGGTTCCTGGACCGTATTTCAATTCATCCGGGAAAAAGGTTCCTGGACCGTATTTCAATTCATCCGGGAAAAAGGTTCCTGGACCGTATTTCAATTCATCCGGGAAAAAGGTTCCTGGACCGTATTTCAATTCATACGGGAAAAAAGGTTCCTGGACCGTATTTCAATTCAGCCGGGAAAAAGGTTCCTGAACCGTATTTTAATTCATCCGGGAAAAAAGGTTCCTGGACCGTATTTCAATTCATCCGGGAAAAAGGTTCCTGGACCGTATTTCAATTCATCCGGGAAAAAGGTTCCTGGACCGTATTTCAATTCATCCGGGAGAAAAGGTTCCTGGACCGTATTTCAATTCATCCGGGAAAAAGGTTACTGGACCGTATTTCAATTCATCCGGGGAAAAAGGTTCCTGGACCGTATTTCATTTCATCCGGGGAAAAAGGTTCCTGGACCGTATTTCAATTCATCCGGGAAAAAAGGTTCCTGGACCGTATTTCAATTCATCCGGGAAAAAGGTTCCTGAACCGTATTTCAATTCATCCGGGAAAAAGGTTATTGGACCGTATTTCAATTTATCCGGGAAAAAAGGTTCCTGGACCGTATTTCAATTCATCCGGGAAAAAGGTTCTTGGACCGTATTTCAATTCATCCGGGAAAAAAGGTTCCTGGACCGTATTTCAATCCATCCGGGAAAAAAGGTTCCTGGACCGTATTTCAATTCATCCGGGAAAAGGGTTCCTGGACCGTATTTCAATTCATCCGGGAAAAAAGGTTCCTGGACCATATTTCAATTCATCCGGAAAAGATTCCTGGACCGTATTTAAATTGAGCCGGGAAAAAGATTCCTTGATCGAATTGAAATACTTTATACATAAAAAAAGGTTATTTACGGCCTAGAACCCATTTACACTTCCTGATTTTCTCTTGCGGACGGGAATTGAATTTATTTAAAATACCAGGACTGTTAACAAGCCTTATCATGCCGCCATCTTATAAATCACCATCTTGGGAGTTAACTATAATTTTTTAAATAAAAAATGGTCATCCAGCATATCAAAATGAGCTAGAATTTCACGAGAAACACATGCTGCTTCTATAAATGACATTTCAAAGGCTATGTTTTATCAGCACCCATGATCAATGGATTGTTATTCATTATAGCCTTCAAGCTGGCTCCGTTATTGTAACTCCATATTTTTTTTTACCTATCACCAAATATTGTATTATTTTTTTGTGGTACTAAAAAATATAGAAAATAATTTTTATTGCAACCCATTTAACGGCGAAAAATGAAATTCTCCCTGATGTTATGGGCCTCCCGATGGCGCAGTGGCAACGTCTCGGAGGCGAGGCGTCCGGTCATCGGGAGATGCGGCGATGACCAAACAAAATAATAAAAATATTGCATTTTAAATATTTAAGAGAAGAAGTAAAAAAAAAAGTCAGAAAACTCGCATATTTGTGCGAAATAAGCCAAGCCGCTCGAAATACGCAAGAGATTCGCTAATCTTAGCGAATCGAAATGAGGGCCCAGTACTACCCCTCGCGCCGAACGCTCCCGCCAAGTTTCCTATTGAAGGCAAATGGTGTTCGTCGGCCCAGCTCATCGCAGAATGGTGCGAATCTCTCTGGTCTCTGCCGGAGCCGAGTGCCGAACGCTTCCGAACACGCACACAAGTTCCAACGACCTGTACTTTCCACCACTATTGAAGGTCTTGATCATAACAGGCCCTTCTTTTCAGCCCCCATCCCCATGTTTACAGCCACGGCAGGGTGTTTCTGGATTCATCAAGATTCTTCCGAGTGTCCAGTACCGTGCTCAAGGAGGGGTTGGTGAGGGTCATAATCCTAGCTTAGGCTCAATATTCTTAAAAAGAAAATAAAAAGATCGTGACAGGCAGGGAAAGATGGCAAAATGAGGAATTGAGGAATGACTACTAAAAAGTACACGTACCCCCAGTTGTTAAGAGGAAAAGCACACATTGAACGATATGAAATCTGATTTTCTTTATCAAAACAACAACTGGAGGTGGTCCATAAAGGTTATTCTTACCTTTAAACGCGACAATTGAGGTGTTTGCATTTCAGTTTCCATCATATTTAATAATTCTCGTTGTATGGGATACAATTATGTGTCTTTTGTAGTCGTAAGATCTGTGGTATGAGCTTTTACATTGAATTGGCAGTGGCCTTGGCGTTTATCGCAGAGAAATATTGTGCTCCCCCCCCTCTCCGTTGAAAGATCAACCCTGACGTTTGGCAAATCTTGCGATGGCTACGTAAAAATGTCACGCTTCGCCACTGAAAAATACAGAATTGAACAGATAGTACAATCAAGGGGTCCCGGGTTCAATACCCGTTGGAGGCACATAGTGGTTCGGATCCCACTTTAAACTGTAGGTCCAGTCCCGATTAGTCTTACTGTGCATAAAGTGGACTAAAATCACCATCTCAATCAATTTACCTGTGGTTACAGAAGATCGTCTGAACTTCATCTGTTTTTCAATAAAAAAAAATGTAAATATCAAAATATTCTATGATTTTTCTACTAACTTTACTACTTTTCGAAATTTTGTGAACATCTGAAACATCCAAAAAAAAAATATAAATTTTTGGGTTAGAAAGTAGCGGCTGAACATGAAGTACCCAGGTCATAGTCAAATGTGTTAAATCTCTGGCATTTCTAAATCCGAAGGTGCATTACATACATCTTTTCCCATGCTTTCCTTTCTTTCTCTGCCTTCCTTTATTTTTCTCATTCTTTCTATCTCTTTTCCTTCCCACTTTCATTTTCATTCTTTCTTCCTTTGCCTATCTCTGTCATTTCTACCTCCCGTTTCTATCTACTCTTCTCCTTTCATTATTCTACTAAATGCTTATTTCTTCTTCCTTCCTTACATTCTTCCTCTTTTCCCTTTTTCTCTTCCTGTTTCTCTATTTACTTTATTCTATCTCTTTATTTCCTTACCTCTTTGTGAGTGCATACGTGATTATGCTTTAAATTAGTGGTCCTCAAACCTTTTTTATCATTGTACCCTTTAGTCGTAAGCCTAACTAAACAATAGGTTTTCTCCGAATAGTGGGTTTTGGGATTTCTGTAGGGAGGCCTTGATATGTTGGAGGAGTGTATGTGCAATAGAGAAAAATTACATTCAGGCTGTATGTGGAAAGATGGTAAACAAATAAACATTAGAATCCTAGGTTTATTATTTTGTTGGGTGTTCCTATGTTTACAATCTTTAAGATTAGTTGCAAGAATAAAAATGTGAAACCCATGTATGCTAAGAAGTAAAGAAATCAAAAAAACATTATTTTTCATATATTTTTCCGGAGTTGTTGAAAAAAAGCAATAACAAAAATAAGTTTGTAAACAAACTGCCGAGCACAATTTTGTAGTTTTTATTGTAAATGCTCAGAGTTTCTAGTGAAAAGGATGTGCCTGCATACACTGACACAGTTTCTTGATGTCTGGTTGTCCACATGATACTTTCAAGCGAAGACTCGGCTCCAAATTTAGTCAATTATAGATTTCGAACGAGTATTTTGCTTTAAAACATATGAAACAAAGATAAGAGTGTCAGTGACAGAATCAGCCTTGTTTTCCTGTTGAGTGCTAAAGCTATGAAGTCTGAAACAATGAGGTCTGCTCTACACACCTGCAGCAAAAATGTTGTCGTGTGGGTGGGTATTCTCGACATTTCTCTCCGAGCTGCTCGCGTATCCCTTTCAAGTCGTTCATGTACCCCTGGGGGTACACGTACCACAGTTTGAGAACCACTGCTTTAAGTCATTGAAAATTTATCATGTACGTAGGTGAGCTAAGATTATTTCCCAGCGGGGGATACAGGCGCTTTCCGCTCTCTGGTGGACGTTTTTTGAAGTTTATTCTTACCACATTAATATGATGTGTTTGTCCTATGCATATCCCTTTATAACTTTGCAGCGTATATATATATATATATATATATATATATATATATATATATATATATATATATATATATATAAGTCTCAGTTATGGATTTCATAAAATAAATAAGCAATAAGTGAATTTTTATCCATCTACTGTGAAGGGTGCAAAAGTAAAAAATTAATTTAACTCAAGTAATCGTTAATTTCTAATGTCTAATGTATATTACTTTCTTTTTATACATATTTATGACTTCTTTACGATATCATTTTCTTTACGGTGTTTGGTCTCTGATTGTTGCAAAGCTGGTAACTCATGGAACATGGGAAATGCATTAATCTTATAGGAAGATTTGTTGAAAACCAAGGTGAGCAACTGCAAACACTTTCCAATAAAAAAATACAGGATGATTCTTATAGAACTCGCTTGACAAAATGAGCTGTAATATAAAATATACCATATAAATATTGCAAACTGCAAACACGTTCGTACTGTACGTGCACCGATACGTGTCCTTGAACCTTGCAGCAAAAGTGCTGCCATCTGTCGGACCATCAGCACATCATTCTACTCAACACGGCCCATGGGTTATTACGTCGTAATTATGAGCGGTTATATGCATCACCTATAGCATTATTGACAAATTCATCAGACCGGTTCTATAAAGAATCGCCCTGTATATATCCTATTTATAAATAATCAGGTAAATATCCGCTTGGTATGTCCGAATATGTCGCGTGGTAATATATTTGTGGTTTTCGTATATCATGCATAGTTTCCAAACACTCGGACACAAAATTTCGTCTCGATTTTACACAGGTGTATCTCGAATGGTCAGATCTTGTTCTTGTCAGGGTACAACCCCTACCCTAGGAGGCTTTATCGTTAAGTAGAGAAGTGTTGATAAATAATATTTGCTTACTGGCATGGGCTTATTAAGGGGGGGTTCAACGGGTCCAACCCCCCCTCTTTTGGTTCAGTAAAATTGCCAGATTACCTGTTCTATCCGCTATGAACAGAGACTTGGTAGCGGTGCTGAATTTCAGTTACGATTCTCTTCTATTGATTGTATAGTAACCTGCTTACTACAAAGAGTCAGTGCCTATCTGTTCAGTCCGCAGTTTTCAAATAAAGTTCCAACACAATGTGGGATGTAAATGACAATTATGTTGTACATACATTCAACTTTATCAGGTCGAGCCGCCCCCCGCCCCGCTTCAGTTATGAAATATAGGAACCCTAATTGTACCAAAAGTTGATCCCCCCACCTTACGCGAACTATATATACGGCCATGCTTAATGGCAATATTCTTTCACAAGATACAAGGATTCACAATATACTTGTATGATTCCACAATATTCACTAGAGTTTTGCCAATTTTGGTGCATGATTGTACAGGGTGTCCCACTCGTAAGGGGCCCCGGAAAAAGTGTTATAAAAATCTTAATAAAAGAGGATATGAAACCAAATTTGTACATGACATACCTTTATGGTTGAGAAATGAAGGTACATTACAAGAAGTGCTTGAAGTGACCTCCCCCGACCTGTATACACAGTTCAACACGGCGCTGCATGTTCGTGAATGTTCTCGCGTAACTCGTCGCTGAAAGGGCAGGGATATTGCAGTACACGTGGTACAGTGATGAAGCGTGGTTCCACTTGTAAGGATACGTGAAGTCACAAAACACACGTTTATGGAGTAGTGACAACCAGCATGCAATCGTTGTGGAACCCCTTCATTCACAGAAGGTGGGCGTGTTCTGTGCATTATCACAGCGGCGCATCGTTGGGCCAATTTTTTTTGACAGTACTGTCAACAGTGATGTGTACCAGGTATTGCTTCATGAATTTGTGAACCAGTTGGATGACGAGGAACTGACACTTGGCTGGTACCAGCAAAATGGGGCAACATGCCACACGTCTGACGCGAGTATGGCTGCGGTGGAATAATTTTTTCCTGACCGAGAGATTTCGAAAGGATTATGGCCCCCAAGGTCACCGGACTTGCCTCACTGACTTTTTTTCTGTGGGGTCACCTTAAAGGTAGTGTGTACAAGAACAAACCACGCATCATCGACGAGTTACGTGAGAACATCAGCTGTGAAATCCAGCCAGTCACGCCGAATACTCTGGCAGCAACATTCACGAACATGCAACGCCGTGTTGAACTGTGAATACAGGTGGGGGGAGGTCACTTTCAGCACTTGTTGTAATGTACCTTCATTTCTCAACCATAAAGGTATGTCATGTACAGTGTCTCTCAAAAGTTTTAGGACAAAGACATTTTAAACTAGGCAACCCAATTTACACAAGGCGTTGGTGGGTTGCGTGTAAAGTTAGGCTCAATTTCAGGGTTGCCACATGCACAATAGATATTTGTGAAATACGCGAAAGAAATGAAAATAAGTATTATTGTATAAAGTTATGAAAAATATCACTATTATATCGCAAGTGACAAAATCCTTTCTGAAAGAAAATAAAAAGGTTTCTTAGTATTTCATCGCTGATGAGTCTACAGAAAGGAAAAGAGGTGAGAGAAAACGAAAGGTGACAAAGCAGAGGAGAAAGAGAAAGCGAAAGGAGAAGAGGAAAAGTAGAGGAGAGAAGAAAGAGAGGATAAACGAGGAGAAGAGATGTAGTGAGGAGAATGGAAAAAGATTCTAGGAGAGATGAGGAAAATGGAGCAAAGAAGAGAGAAGAGGAGACGAGAGGAGGGGAGTGGAGAGTAAAGTAAAGGAGAGAAAAAGAGAAGAACGAAAAGAAGCGGAGAAGAGTGCAGTGGAGTCGGAAATCTAAGACAGGAGAGGAGATACGAGGAGTGGAGATGAGTGGGATGGAGATAAGATGCGAGAAAAGTAGGGAAGGCGATATGAGACAAAAGCAGATCGAGCAGAAGGAGGGGAGAGGAGAAGAAGAAGAGAAGAACAGAAAGGACTGAAGAGAAGAGGTAGTTGCAGAAAATATCGTCTCAGCGTCAAGAATTTATGCATTGGTCAAATTATCGACATGAAACATTCAATAACATTTTGAAATGTATTGGAGAATGTATTAGATCGGTTCGAAATGCATTTTGGCTTAGTTCAGAGCAAGGTAAAATCTTCCATGTAAGATCTTTGATTTTGCCTGCGATTATACCACTAAAAACATGAATGTAATTTGAATATTTATAAGAATTATCCAATTTTTGTCCACTTCTCGGTTCGTTGAAATTGAGATTTTGTAATTTAATATTAACCTCCCCCCATCGTTAATTCCAAACTGAATCATTCCGTTTCACACGGCGTGGACAATGAACACAATGGGATAGGTCTAAAACTTACGAAAATTTTCTGCCACCGGAAGGGTTTGAACCTACGACCATCAGGTTGACAGTCCTGAACGGTAAACACTACCCTACAAGCTTTCGCTCCTGAAAGCAAGTAGAAGGAGCTGACCAGTGTGAAATGTAGATGCAACTCTCCTCCTACATGTAATGTGCAAGCAATACTTGTTTGTAACAAAGAAAACGAAGGTAGTACGACTCGCCGAAAACATTTAATTTAGAATTGCACATGATGAAAACTTTTCATTCGATATTTGCGGAGGTATCCTTGCATTGAACTCGAGTGGGAAAAGGGGTAAAATTGGTATTGCCACAAATATAAATAGTTATTTCATTAATATTTGTCAATGTCTTTGAAGCAGTACACAATTATTGTTAGAGTATCATAATTCACGATCTTATACATGAAAATATCCCTTTGAATGTGTGTCAATTCATTTATTTGTTTATGTTTATATAAATTCCATATGCAGAACAATGTAGCCACTATACACTACTATGACAAATAATGTTACCATGCTCATGTTTATAATAAAAAGAGAATTAAAAAAAAGTACACCTAGTATGGAGGATCGAATGCTTTCAAGAACTCTAACCAATACACTACGCCCTTTGTTTCCCTTGGAGCAACAGTTCTTAATTATTCTGTCGCGTCAATATTGTAAACGTTATCCTGCAAAAAGAAGTTCAATACTCTGATATAGCTCTGTACTTCTAGAATTACTCTATACACATGCATTTGAAATTTAACTCTGAATTTATTTCTTCGTTGTTAGTATATCTAAGCTTGTGAATATACTTTATTTGTAATTTTATAACGGTTACATGAACATCTACGAAGTAGTTCCTTATAATAACCTCCGGTTGACCAAGTTGCCAATATAAACAAATGGAATACAGATTGTCTTCGAGCTAACATTGTTAAAAAGGAGCGGATACATGTATTACTATCCCAATACTTATTCAATAAGAGTTCTTGTTTGTCAGAAATTATGACTTAAAGTATTGCATGTTGAGCTAGAGCCCACCTAGTCGCCTCTGACGAAATCTATTATTCTTCAGATTCTCTTTCAAATTCGACTCTGGTCACTTGTAACATGCTGGGTGCAGACACTGTGCATCGACGCACCGTGTTTTGCGATAAGAAGCGGCCTTGAATAGCGTGAGTGAGTCACTTTGATTGATTGATTGATTGATTTAGTTTATTTTACTTCGCGTTTTGTGCCTCTTGGCTAATTTGCGAAGATGGGGATGAGTGATGAAATGATGAAATTGATGAATGGACATTCACAAACAACCAAGCCCGACCGGGATTCGAACCCGGGACCCTTGGCGTCGCAGCGCGATGTGCTAACCACTCGGCCACAGGGTCGGGCGTGAGTCACTTTGAATACGAGCAAGCTACGCTACCAAGCTTGTCTGCCTTTGAAAACCAAGTCATTTTTTTTTCACCGTTTCCGAACGCGATTGCTATTGTAGAAGTATATATTCTCTCAAAAGAGCACGAAAGGAAATTTGACCAATCTTCTCCCGTCGTTTAAAACCAAATATTATCTATTAAACGAAAAGTTCACGATTGTCAATAAACGGTTTAACCTATCTCAGCATAGGTTCGATCCCGTGTTCAGTCTCCGGGAATATTCGGCCTGTGTATAGGGCCGGTGGCAACACACCATCGTGAGGAAATTGAGGAGCTCCGAGTGAGTGAGCGTAATCCGGTCGCGAAGTCCTACAACGGCTGGGGGTCTGTCGGGCCGACCACCCTTCCCCCTAGTCTGACTGCAGATCTCCACGCCCCCCTGGTTGCTCCTCGTGGGAGGGAGGCCAGCAGTCGGTAGGTAAGCCTTGGCCCAATATTGGGCTGTAGCCCAATAGGATTATTATTATTTAAATAATAAAATTTAATAGAAAGATTCTCCGAAATTTCTCTCCCACTGTCTACTCTCCTCCTACATGTAATGTGCAAGCAATACTTGTTTGTAACAAAGAAAACTAAGGTAGTACGACTCGCCGAAAACATTTAATTTAGAATTGCACATGATGAAAACTTTTCATTCGATATTTGCGGAGGTATCCTTGCATTGAACTCGAGTGGGAAAAGGGGTAAAATTGGTATGTCCTCCATTGCCACAAATATAAATAGTTATTTCATTAATATTTGTCAATGTCTTTGAAGCAGTACACAATTATCGTTAGAGTATCATAATTCACGATCTTATACATGAAAATATCCCTTTGAATGTGTGTCAATTCATTTATTTGTTTGTGTTTATATAAATTCCATATGCAGAACAATGTAGCCACTATACACTACTATGACAAATAATGTTACCATGCTCTCCACACCTAGTATGGAAGATCGAACCTGGGACCGCTAGCTGCCCAATCGAGAACTCTAACCACTACACCACGCCCTTACCTTCGATTCAAACAACAATTTTTAAGTATTCTGTCCCTCCAATATTGTAAATGTCGTTGGGTATACATGTAGTTGAACTTTTACTTTAATTTTGAATTGCTTTCTTGTAGTATAACAGATATCTTCGAGAAATAATTTTCGAAGTGATGAAAAAAAACGAGAATGTTGGTAGTTGCGAATGCGAGTTATTTCTTGTAATTTATTATTGTGATTAGACATTATTAATGGAGAATATCTAGAGGCTTGAACATTGCAGGACGATATTCTTTTCCTGTGATACTGCAACAGACGAAATGATTGTTTACTGACGCAAGTGTCGTCAGTCTTCTGAAATGTATTTGCTGTTGCGTGAGGTAACACGAAATAATTAAACCGTTTGCGAACTACCAAATCTGCGCAACGTTAGACGTAAACAGGCGGAAAATTGTATTCATAAAATCACTTCACATTTGACAGTATTAGTCAAGAGAGACTCGTGGGACACTGTGTTAAGGTGCTGGAGTAAATACTTCTTATTTTTCTTCCTCAAGAACAACAATTTTTAAAGTAGAGTAACAGTTGTTCTGCTCTTTCTTATTTCTTTTAAATTCTTCCACATTCCTTTAATTGGGTTAAAAATAAATACAAATATTGCTTGCATTTCTGTCATTGACATAGACCAGGCCCATACGCAGGATTTCTTTGAGGGAGGGGCCAGACCCATATTTAGAATATATATATATATATATATATATATATATATATATATATATATATATATATAAAAGAGAGAGAGAGAAAGAGAGACAGATATTACAAAATAGTTCAAATAGTCCGAGCGCCATTGAAAGTCATGATAATTCTATGTTTAGAAATTCCAATTCTTGTGTATTACTATTGTCTTAGACTTTTGCCGATATTCCGGTGTGGAGACTGAGAATTACTTTTTTGGAGGAGACAATATCCACTCTTCAATATCAACAGTAAGTTTAAAATTGGCATGGAAATTTTGGTGAGTATTAAATTTAAAGGGGGAGATATGAAGCTCTTGATAAAGTGAAATCTTAGATTGTCAATGGATTTCTGTAGTGACGAGGGAGTTTCAACATTAAATTTTGGAGACTGTATTTAGCGATATGGTATCCTCATGTTTTCGACCCCGAACGTGCCAAAAGAGAAGCTGGAAAATAGTAAATATCTCGGGATCCTAAGAAAGAATTGACACGCCATAAAATTAATATTCTTGAAAGCCTCCAAAGAAATGGATGTAAAAATTGTCTTGCTCGCTTCGCTCGAAATTATGTGTTGCATGAATGTGTGTTTGACGCATTACTGAAGTGAACGTAAAGTATTATACTATAACTGTATTACAAGATATAAGCGATATCAGTGCCGGATCTAACCCGCGAAACCCCGCAGTGCGCCGGGGGGGGGGGGGCGGAGGCAAGTAAGCCTTTAAGGGGGCCCTAAACCATTGACATAGTAGAGGGTTCGTATATGCGTATGTAAAATATAAAAGTAGTTACTCAGAGGTACAGAAACGAATACAATATATACAGGTAAAGGTATGTGCCATGAAGGCATATTTAGGGTATGGCCCCACATATTTTCGATGTCGGCCATCTTGGAGGTGATGTGATCAGCACCACGCTGCAGCAGCCTTTAACCCTCACCCCCGGGTGCCATTTGATTTGAGGTTGGGTGGCCCCTACAGCCGCTTTATGCAGAAACAAAGCCGGAAAAATTCCGGGTTTCCCGCGTTGCAGTCAGGCTAGAATTTCGCGAGAAATGCAGTGATGAAGGTTTCTTCAACCTATCATTAATCAGGAAAAAGTTATGACTGCATGACTGTAACAAATGTATAATTTTCCATTTAAAAATTTTGAGATGAATTCAATATTGTGGCCACAAATGTGGTTGGCCTTAAGCCTAACCTGTTTTTATTATAACCAAACCCAGCCTAACTCCTTTACTTTTGATAGGGGATGTTAAGGAACTTTGAATCACCCTCCAGGCCCTTATATGTGACTTTGTCAACATGAGATCAAGAATTACACACATACAAATATTATATATATATGGTATCAATCCCGAAGATTATATGTTTATTTTATAAAATTTCTCTGAATGCTTCACGTTTACCAGGGCATTCACTTGTTTTTCTCAGTTGTCTCAGCCTCTGAGGCATGTAAACAATGCACAGTGTTGTGCTATGCAAACTTCCTGAGCTTTTCAGGAAACAGGTAGTTTCCTCTGCCTATGGAGTCGGCGGTTTGCATAGTGGCAATTAAAAACACGGTTCGGCATGGAGGAAGAGCTCGATGGCCTAGTGATATAGAGGGGGGACTGACTTTGAATTGGAGTTGAGAAGGGAGAAGAGGTTAGGAGAGGAGTAGGGCAGAAGTGAGACGACGCTCTGGTCAACCAATTGAGAAGCCAACAGAGGACTTCGTATATTTTATTCATCATAATTCATCAGATAGACAGGTAACTATCCTAACACCCAGCCATGAATCAGGTTCAAAGGTTCACAAAACCCAACGAGTGACCATTGTCTTTTCTAGTTGATTAATTCCTTAATCTTATTTGTACCCTTCGTATTGCCAAGCGTTAACTCGTCATGCCAATGACGAGTGCTCTCATCATAGAGGATGAATGATGAATAACTTACATCACCCAGGAATTAATTGCACAATGACTGGTTCAGATCCCATCATTCTTTAGAATGATACGATATATATATATATATATATATGTGTGTGTGTGTGTGGGGGGGGGGTGCGTGGGTGTGTGTGTGTGTGTGTGTGTGTGTGTGTGTGTGTGTGTGTGTGTGTGTGTGTGTGTGTATATATATATATATATAGAGAGAGAGAGAGAGAGAGAGAGAGAGAGAGAAATCAAAGAAGGAGAAAGGAAATTATATTTTCGTAGTGTAACGCTGCATCTTCAGTGTAAGAAAACAACGGTCAAAAGGTAGGTATTTAGAGGGTGTCATTGGTAATATTGTGCTGGGAGGCCCAAGATTTGTAGATCCGCCACTGAGCGATATTCTCGATGTTACTTAATAGCATCACTTTTTAAGATATAATGCTTTGATTAGTGTACTACTGAATTTAAACCAGGTGCATCATTTGGGACAAAAATATATATGGAATCCGCATTTCTAACTTCATGTCACAGGAAATTTTTACTTTAACAAGTAACATTTTCACTGAAGATAAAATCCACTTAGTTATTGTTATGAGTTACTACAATATATTTACCCGAAGAAAACATTTAATGCGTTCTTTGAAAGAAAACCCGTATTGTGCTAGGTGTCTGTAATGTCTCGCGAAACAGAATCGGCCATGCGGCTGGAGCATGTTATTTGGTTTGCCAAGGTCTAATTTTCTATCTTTATCTGAAGTTGTGGAACAATTTGTGTTAAATACTAAAATTGTGAGTTTTATAAACCCACTCACAAACACTATTTATATATATATATATATATATATATATATATATATATATATATATATATATATATATATATATATATATATATATTATATATATATATATATATATATATATAAAATTTAATTTACTATCACTAGTCTCAACCTTAAAAGTCAGTATGGAAGTAAATGGAGTACTTCATTCTCTCTCTAATACATGAGTTTTGCCAATAGCTCTGTCCTTCTCTACCACCGCTGCGTCGCCAGATGTTACAAAATTTACAAAATGCAAAAGTCATAAATTTCAAACAGTGAAATCATTATCCTGTAGAGTTTTTTATGCTCTATTTAATGACGGCATTATATAACCTGTCACAAATTCATGTGATCTGAAATTTCCATAATTATGCAATTTTGCAAAACGCTTAATTTTTTGTAGTAAATACTTCAAAATTCATAAGTATCAAACCGCTTGATCAACTTCGCCAGTTTTTTTCTATGGGATCTATGGTGATTGTAGATATGATAATATTCTTCGCCTGAGTGAATTAATTTGCTTACGAGGAGAGTTATATATATATATATATATATACATTGGATATTTTGTATAAATCATCAGGCAGTAACACGAAAGAGTTGGTTAGCAAGAAACTTTCCGGTTTGTCGCGATACACGTGCAGACCAAGCAAGAAAAGTATTGACCATTGTTTGAAGTTATTTTTAGAATATATTGTTACTCCACAGTACCTTTATTTATTGCACAATCGTAGTTTGTTTACGCGGGCTGTCTCACGTATCAAATTCATTGCGCGCCGCCGAGGTTACAATTCAGTTGCAGGTAGGTGCCCCGGTTCGTTTGCATTGTGCTGTGTGATAATTGTGGATTGCATGTAAGCAGGGACGGCGACAGGGGTGGGCACGGGTGGGCAAGCGCCCACCCAAAAATTCCTGTGCCCACCCGATTGCCCACCCAATCAAATTCAATACATATATACAGTTAGGGAAATGTAAACGGTTCTGTAAGTATAGGCTGGTCCTCACTCCATGTATATTTTACTTGTGAATATTGTAGATACTAGAAAGTTCACAAGTTTCAATTCATCCATAGCAAGCTTTGCTGTGATTTGGCGAAACTTTTCTCTAATAACTACGTTTATGAAGATTAGAGCAAATATCTTGTTGAATGACATTAATATAAGCTTCTCTTTCTACTTCCTTAATTTTGTCATTGGAAAGCTAAAGGAACTCTCACAACTCTTTACTAAAATGTAATCTAATGAACAATGCTATGGTTAGAAGCCATCAACAGGCTTAGTAAGTTTTATGGGATACTCACAATTATGAGGTATACGATCAAGAGTTCATCAGGATTTAGGAGGATTTGGAGAATTGGAGGGTTGCAACTCCCAGCCTTCCATGGGGAAAAATTGCTTTGAAATCAGCCATATATTGAAGAAAAAAGATATTATGAATGTGAAAGTATAAAAACTATAACTAACCATCTGACATGACTTGGGCTAAACGTTATAGACTAACTGAAACTGTGCATAGATGGGAGTGAGTTTTTGATGTTGTCAGCACCGGCCCTCCACATAAATCTTGGCCTGATCAAAGTAATAAACAATAAACAAAAAGAAAACATCTTCTTTGCCTTAATCGCAATGATGATTAGTTAGGTTTGATTTGGTGTTTTAAGTCCACTTTATGCACAGTAAGGCTAATCGGGACTGGACCTACAGTTTAAAGTGGGATCCGAACCAGTTGTGCCTCCACCAGGTATCGAATCCGGGACCCCTTGATTACAAGGCGATGACGTTACCACTGCGCCATCGGGGAATCGCAATGATGATTATGAATGATGATGATGAAGGGACACTCACAAAAGCACCCATGCTCAGACCGGGACCCCTGGCGTCATAACTCACTGCGAGCACAGTTTTTTTACATGTCATCTTCAAATAATGCAATGTTTCTAAAATTACAATTTTTAATTTGTTCTAATTAATAACGAGTAATCACAATCACTACCATACTGAGTTGGCCAAATTTTAATGTAACAGTTTTGTAGGTTTGAAAAAATCTATAGTATTACTGAACTGATGTAATTAGTGGCTAGCACTATTTACAAGTTCTCTTCCAACACTATCAATTATGCAGTTCTTATGATTAACTTGCATGAATTTTAAAGATGAAGGAAGGGGTGGAAAGAAACCTTGACTCGAGGGTATCAGATACCTATTATATTATTATTATTATTATTATTATTATTATTATTATTATTATTATTATTATGAGGCAGCCAAATTAAATACAAAAATAAATAATCAGGACAATAATCCAAGAGTGATTTTTTTTAAAGTTCACATGCTCAAATAGGCTAATTGTCACTAGATCTTAATTTCAAACTGTAATCCTAACGAGTGTGCATTGGCTTCCACTGGGGATTGAACCCAGGACTACTTAATTATAAGACGAGGGTGTTATGCGATCGGAGAGATGATATATAGAAAGAGCTCCGTCAAACGTATCATTTTATTAACATAAAATTTCCAATAATTAACATAAATTACTGTGAATGAAATTAAATATATATGTGTGTAATGTATAAGATTATGGTAAAACCCGTTTTCCAGGGGGGCGTGCCTCCCTTGCACCCCCCCCCCCTAACGGACACCCATGGATTGGCCTGAGATTTAAACTATTTCTTTCACGTACGGACAAAAATATTTGAGATTTGGATAAAACCACGTCGTTGTTCGCAGAGTTATCTGTTTTGATAAAAAAATGAAGCAGGAGTTGAAATTACTATCTCAACTTTCGAAGTGCTATGAACTGTTGATACTTTATTTGTGGAAAGTAATCAAGACTGCTTTGATTCATTGTTATATTTCAAGTCTATTTTCTCCTAGTTTTGACCAATGGTGACGGTGAGGTTGAACGTCATGAAGGGTCGAACACAAACACGCAAGGAGACACAAAACACTAAGAGGATTATCTTTACTGCGGTTACATGTGCCAGAGATTCATTTGCCTACAAGGATACAGTTTCCAGAGTGTAATATTCAGGAGGGAGGTTGAAATTCGAAAAGGTCACACTTACAGACCAAATGATCTGTAAGAAAAGATACGATGATTAGGTTTGATGAATTCCTTGTGTCCAAATCGCTTTCTACACATGATAAGAGGGAAATCTCGAGTGAGAGAGAGAAAGGGGGGGGGATACGTGTTAGTCAAACTTACCTAATGCCTTCCGTTTGTACTGCCCACCCTAATTTATCAATATGCAGCTTCTGCCCACCTGGTCGAAAACTTTTGGCGCCGCCCCTGCATGTAAGTTATATATTTCGTTTAATAATGGATATAGAAGCAAGCTGGAAAAAGACGCAGTATTGATAAACTTTGAGGTAAAGAACGCATAATAGTTATGCGCGTGCTAAATCACTTTTTAAAGTCAATGAATATCAGCAAGGCGGTTAAGACAATGGCTGATGTTACGGAGTGTTCTGAACGTCTTATATACAGAATACGAAAGGAAGAAACCGAAGGTCCTCTCAGAACACCGGCAAAAAGGAAGTCGAAAAGAATGGGGAAACAGAATAATGCCAGAACGAGAAAATAAATGGACACGGGTCCATCAAGAGAAACAGAAGATTTTATGGAGGATGTAACGTCATTGCCAGACAGGGACGGCGACAGGGGTGGGTACGGGTGGGCAAGCGCCCACCCAAAAATTCCTGTGCCCACCCGATTGCCCACCCAATCAAATTCAATAAGTACATATACTTGGAGATAGCTATATGAATGTTTCGATATTTTATTTGTGAATATTATCTATGCTAGAAATGTTCACATATTACACTAGACAACAAATTTTAACTTTTTGTTTTTTAGAGAGACCAAAATAGCTGATTTATATGGATTTGAGTGTGCTGAAGTTGAAAATGACAATTAAAAATCTAGATTAGCTCAGGTTTGGAAGTTATTGAAACTTTTATGTTCTTCACATATTATAATGGGCCATAGTCTAACAAGCGTAGCACTGCCTAACACACATTTACTTACCAAACAATTGACAGTGGTTTTGGGGTTAATTCGATGCACTGATCACAAATATGGAGTTCGTTTTTCTCGAATGGCTCTAGTTTTCAAGATACAGGGTGTTGAAGTTTATATTGCTACTGAAATACTGATACATATATTTTTCATATTCTATTCAAACTTTTTGAATGACAAGCTTGCTGATTCCATATATCACATCATTTTTGTCAGACTAGTTTTTACAATGCAAACTAACAATGCAAACTAGTAAAATGTAACCTATTCACAAATCATGTGAAAAAATTAATCAAAGTGATTTAGACTAAGTACATGAAATGCTAGTCAATTTAGTTAAATTAAAGATACACTATTAACAGCTACCTTGTTTACAACACGCGTTTTCTCTTCGCCTGCCGCTTATGGGGAAGATGAGAGTCTTTCTGCAAAGTCCAGCAGAAATCTGCCAACATTGAAGCACTGAATCTTCCTTGGTATTGATGTTCCATTACAGAGATTTCTTGGTGAAACCTCTCACCATGTTCATCACTAAACGCCCACAATCTTCAGGGAAAACGTCGATATGTGAGTGAATGAAGTGCATTTTGAGTGACATGTTGCATTTCAGTTTCTCATAGGCACATATAAGGTCATTCACAAGTTCAATATAATTTTCAGCCCTCCTATTGCGTACCAAAATCTCTAAGATTGTTCTTTTACTTTATCTCAAAAACGGGAGCTAAAAAACAAAAACTATTGTTTACGAATTCAGCGTACCAAAATCTATAAAGATTGGGCATTTTCCTTTCTGTAAAAATTTCATTGTTGATAATTATCAACCCATAAAAAGCCAATTTTGTCATTAGAAATTGAAAGCAACTACTAGAGCTATTGAAACAAAAACTGTGATCAAATTAATACTTTCATGATTAAAAGCAGTTAGTAGGTTTAGGAGGCTCAAAATTATGCAGGGTAGGATCAAGATTAGATCAGAATTTAGGTTGAACTTGAGGACTGCAGCTCCAGCCCTCCACATACGTATATAAATCCCAGCCTGGGTATGGTTAAAATAATCTCCAAGTAAACAAATAAAAAAATCATCTTAGCTTTACTTCCTCCGGCAACACTATTGTTTAGTTCGAATTTTTAAATTATTATTAGAATAATTTAATCAAGAAGACTTAGATTGGCAGGCCATGTGACACGAATGGCAGAGGAAAGAATAGTTTACAGGATTCTTGTTGGGAAACCTGATGGTATGAGACCAGTGGGAAGGCCAAGACAAGGATGGAGGGATAACGTTGAGATGGACCTAAAAGAAATCGGCAAGGATGGGAAAGATTGGATTGATCTTGCCCCGAATAGGGACAGATTGAAGGCTTGTGTTGCTGCAGCCATAAACCTTTGGGTTTGAGTATGCTAGAGAGTATAATATAGTTTTAATTAGCTCTGCATTGAAATTCCAGAAGTGTCCCTTTTCTTATTTTATTACAATTTTTATATACCTGTTATCTTCAAATATCAATATGCTATGGAAAATATCAACTTCATATTCATTCTAATAATAAGAAGGAATCACAATAATCACTACAATACTGAAGTGAATAAATTTTAATAAACCAGTTATGTATGGAAAAATTATTATACAGAATTATTCAATTATCTACTAATGAGTGGCTTATCCTATTTAGAAATCCTCGCCCCACACATAAATTTGGCCACATTAATCAACCGAAAATATCAACAGAATCTGTACACGCAGCTGAAGTAAAGAGAAAAAGTTATGTCACGAAGTATTCAGAAGACGTTTTTCTGAGTTTGTTTTTAAGCCCACTTTTATGCTCAGATAGGCTAATCGGGACTAAACCTACAGTTTAACGTGGAACCAGTGTGCATTGTGCTTCCACCAGAAAGGGGGGGGGGAGAGTCGAACACAGGACTTCTTCATTATAATGCGACAGCGTTATGCCATTGGGGAAAAGTATACAGAAAGAACTCGCACCAAACGTGGCATTTTATCACCACAGAAGATGCGTCCATTTTAGGAGGGTGATTGCCTGAGACAAATATTTGAGACTTTCGGAAAACAACATCATTGTTCACGGAATTAGCTGCCTCGATCCACTAATGAAACTCTGTGCAATTGAAACTACCACCTCAACTTTCTAAGAGTTATGGGCTAATGAAACTCCATTTTTGGAAGAGTAAGCTGTGGTTGATTTGTTTTATTTAAAGTCATTTTTCTGCTAATTTTGATAATGACGACGATAAGGTTCAATGGTGATTAGATGAAAGTAACGAAGGGGCGAAAACAAACACATGCTGACACTAAAAATATAAACCCTCATGAATTATTAGTTTGACAGTGGTTCCAAGTGCTAGGGACTCGTTGCCCTGAAAGAACAAAGTTTCCAGGGTATGCTGCACAGGGTAGAGGTTGACATTCTAGTGTGTTGGAAATGGTCACACCATACAACCCAAGTCATCTATGAAAAATAGATGAATTATTACTGGCACGGTGATCAACTTCGATGGATTCCTTGTGTCCTAAATAATTTTGTCACCTCAAAAAATATGTTCATGTAACCATACGTGTATTGCTTCTCCCGCATTAGTAACATGACCGTTGAGAAAACGAATAGCAACTTAGCTAATAATCTCTTCAATTCTGAACAAATTTTTCAATCTTACTTGTTTATTACTTATGAGTGATATTTTGTCAAAATAACCTTTCATTAGCCTAGGAATACTTCATAAACAATGAACAAAGGAGGAGCGGGAAGTGGGGGTTGCAGTTCCCCCGCCACGTTTTGCCACTTTTTGCCCCCCCCCCCCCCATGGCCTCTTTATGCTAAGCCTTTTCTACCAAGAGAAAGTATATTGTCCTTGCCCCTCAAATGTTGGCACCCAATCGCCGCTACTACAAACATTCAGATATATTTGTCAGTTGTACAAGCCTTGTAAGCTAAACAAAATTGACCCCCAACGAGTAAAGAAACTCTTTCAGTCAAAAACTCGTACCATGAAAATACTATGCTCAGGAACATGCATTTAAATTACGAGAAACTTCACGATTGTCTACCATCGCACTTTCTATCACTGTCGCCGAATACATAAAATCAAGTATGTGCCTTGTATTTGCAACACAAGCGTAAACCTAATTCACATTTATTTCACTGTATTAACATGCATGAAAGAATGTGACTGATTAGAATGTATGGCTGCGCATGGGTAAACACTTCCTTGAAATAATTGTGTCCATCAGAGACAAAGCGAAAGGAAATGGAATAAGATGCGACAATATATTAGAAAAGATGAAAACAAGAAAAGGAAAGGGGTGGCAACCTAAAGTAAACTTGATAAAAGATAAAGACGGTGATTTTCTAGCTGACCCAAGCGATATTCTAAATAGATGGAAGAACTACTTTAATGACCTTTTAAATGTTCATGTAGGAGATAAATCAGAAGTGAATGAAGTACACACAGCAGAACCTTTAGTTCCAGAACCTAACTTGACTGAAGTTAAAGATGCTATTAAAAGGCTAAAGAATAACAAAGCACCTGGCATTGATTTAATACCAGCTGAGTTAATTAAATATGGTGGAAATTCATTAAATGTCAAATTCATAAATTAATTTGTTTAATATGGAATAAAGAAGAAATCCCTCAACAGTGGAAAGAATCCATAATTGTTCCTGTGTTTAAGAAAGGTGAAAAAATGAACTCCAATAATTACCGTGGAATTTCTCTACTCTCAACAACATACAAAATATTATCTAACATTCTTTTAACAAGACTAACCCCATATGCTAATGAAATTATAGGTGATTATCAATTTGGATTTGAACGTAACAGATCAACTACAGATCAAATTTTTCACATCAGACAAACACTTGAAAAAAAGTGGGAATATAATCAAAATGTCCATCAGCTATTCATTGATTTCAAAAAAGCATATGATTCGGTCAAAAGAGATAAACTATATAATATATTAGTAGAGTTTGGAATACCTAAGAAGCTTGTTAGTATGATAAAAGTATGCACCAGTGAAACAGAAAGTAAAATTCGTGTGGGTATTAATATGTCTGACAAATTTACAATTCATGATGGGTTAAAACAAGGAGATGCATTATCTCCATTGCTCTTTAATTTTGCCTTAGAATATGCTGTTAGGAAGATAAAAGAAACTAAAGAAGGACTAAAATTAAATGGTGTGACTCAGTTGTTAGCATATGCAGATGATGTAGACTTACTGGGGGATGATGTGAATACAATTAAGAATAATGCTAAAATATTTTTCAAAACTGCTAAAGAGATAGGTTTGGAAGTTAACAAAGAGAAAACTAAATATATGCTTACAGGCCGAAACCAAGTGTTAGGTAATAATCAAAATCTAATTATAGATAACCACTCGTTTGAGCAAGTTTCCAAATTCAAATATTTAGGAGTAATATTAACAAATGAAAATTATATTAAAGAGGAAATAAAAAGTAGGCTTAATTCAGGAAATGCATGTTACTTCTCTCTTCATAAACTTTTGTCTTCTCGTTTAATATCTAAGAAACTAAAAGTTAAAATATACAAAACAGTAATTTTGCCTGTAGTATTACATGGATGTGAAACTTGGTCCCTTACATTGAAAGAGGAACATAAATTGAGAGTATTTGAAAATAAGATCCTTAGGAAAATATTTGGACCTAAAAGGGATGAGGAGACAGGTGAGTGGAGAAGGTTACATAATTTAGAACTACATAATTTGTATTCATGTCCAGATATTATCAGAATAATTAAATCAAGAAGACTTAGGTGGGCAGGCCATGTGGCACGAATGGGAGAGGAAAGAGGAGTTTACAGGATTCTTGTTGGGAAACCTGATGGTAAGAGACCTGTAGGAAGACCAAGACGAACATGGAGGGACAACGTTGAGATGGACCTAAGGGAAATCGGTAGGGTTGGAAAAGGGTATATAGATCTTGCTCAAGATAGGGAAACATGGAAGGCCTGTGTTGCTGCAGCCATGAACCTTCGGGTTTAAGAAGGCTAGAGAGTTAGTTAGTTAGTTCAAGAAAAGGAAAGGGAAAATAAGTAAGAGGAAAATCTGGAGTGTAAGAGAGAGGGGGATACATACGTCTTACATACACATATATACTATATATGGTCTTACATTTATACTGCCCACCCTAATCTATCAATAAGGAGCTTCTGCCCATCAGGTCGAAAATTTCTGGCGCCGCCCCTGTTGCCAGACGAGGACAGTAGTTACGCTTAAATGTAGTACGTGAGCACACTTTATTACTTATATCTAAATGTTTGTTTTTGCATTTATTTAATTCTGTTTATGTAAAGGATACAGCATTCAACGAAAGAAGTAACAATAGTTGCGTGTATTACACATATAATGCAAATGTAAAATAATAAATAGTTACGTCGAAATATAAACATTTACATGCAAAGCTTGAGGTACCTATCGTTTTTCTCAAAATACATCAAATAAAGGGTGTTTTTTTAAGAGTGATAGAACTTTCGGTAGGGATAGCTGTCATTTGTTTTGTTTTGATGAAGTAGATAATAAATGTGACTCCCACCCCAACTCTGATTTCTTGACCAAACGACTACAAAAAGTTGAAAAACTCACTTTCTCTCCCCGTTCCGCGCCTCATTTATTGCGCTGACGATGTTTCACGGACGCAAAAAGGCAGTGATGAGTGAAAGATGAGCTCTCATCTTCTCATCCCTCTCATCCCTCTCATTCTCCTCTCATCCTCTCATCCTCTTCTCATTCTCCTCTCATCCTCTTCTTATCCTTCTCTTATCCTCTCATCCTCCTCTCATCCTCTTCTTATCCTCCTCTCATCCTCTCATCTTCTTCTCATCCTCTTATTTTTTTATTTTCTCATCCTCTTATTTTTTGAAAGATGAGTGTAGCTTATCGTAATTTTCCAAGTCTGGGACCAAATGTTTATATATCGTGACCTTCGTAAACCTCTCCTCTCATCTTCTCATCTTCTCATCTTCTCATCCTCTTATTTTTTGAAGGATGAGTGCACCTTATCGTAATTTTCCAAGTCCGGGACCAAATGTTTATATATCGTGATCTTCGTAAACCTCTCCTCTCATTTTCTCATCCTCTTATTCTCTTATTCTCTTATTCTCTTATTCTCTTATTCTCTCATCCTCTCATCCTCTCATCCTCTCATCTTCTCATCTTCTCATCCTCTCTACTTTTAGAATATTGTCGTCAATATTAGAGATGAAGTTGGAGTGCTGGAATCAACGGGACCAAATGTTTATATATCGTGATCTTCGTAAACCTCTCCTCTCATCTTCTTATTTTTTCATCCTCTCATCCTCTTATTTTTCGAAAGATGAGTGCACTTTATCGTAATTTTCCAAGTCTGGGACCAAATGTTTATATATCGTGACCTTCGTAAACCTCTCTTTTGGGGGAAGGATGTGGCATATACACACGCACGCGCGTGCGCGTATGCTTTTTATTATTTCCGTATTGTAACACAAACAAACAAACAAAATAATAATTGTTGTTTTTTAGGATACCTGGCCCCTATAACCTCGCCAGGGTGCGTGGTGCCCAGCCAAAAAAGTAAAGGTTTTCTAACGGCTGCGGTTATAGATTACCGCACCTCTGTAGAGTTTCACGTGTTTGTTTGTTTTTTCTTCTCTCAAACTTCCATGAAACTCTACAGAGGACCTCCGTAATGCATGCAACGTGTACTAACGACTCTAGTGTTATTTGATGTTGTGATATTTTTGGATATAGAGTTTTATTGTGAGATATAGATAAAAATAATTATGTTTATTATAATATTTTCTTGATGAAGATGGAGAATATGTGAGTGTTACAAATAAAGTTGCATGCTTTTTTTTTTTCTAGTGTGTGTATGTGTTTTTGATGTTTCGACAGCATCTGAAACGATAAAAAGAAAGAATTTTATTGTTAATTTTCACGTGCAAAAACAACAACAAATTTTTTTGTGCAAATTTTCTGATTGTCTCTCGTGCTATAGTGCAAAAAAAAGATATTGTAACTGATAACTGATGAAATTGACATTGTAACTGATCTGAACTAGTGAAATTCGTATTGTGCCATTATAACTGATTGTGCTAGTACAAAAAATTTCTTATTTGTGCAAGAAAATAGATGTTAAAAACTTGTTAAAACTGCTCTGTGACCCTCTCATTCTTCACGTCGTAGGCGAAGGACTTCTCTGCAATCAGGATGACACTGCATAGGGTATCCTCGGGCAAGGCATCGTGGAACTCGCAGACGACCTTGATGTTGGTTCGATCGTTGACCACCACCTGCTTTCTTTTTGTGGTATTGATGACGGTCATGGGTCTCCGTGCTTTGAACTCGCTGGGCGTGTAGTACATGTCCACGCTTCCCTCGGTCACGCGTTTGTAAGCCGAGAACGCTTCGTAAAGTTTGAGGTAATCGTTTTTGGTCACGTCGAGGTTGTAATTCTCGCGCGGGAACACTTCGTTCCTACCGTTCTTCAGATAAACGTTCTTGATCTTGCAGTCGTCGAACTTGCTGGAATCTTTTTCCTGATTCTTGTCCCTCCCGGTCTGAAAAAGCACTACGACGAAATCTGGCATGTCGAACTGTATGTTGTTGAACTGCGTCGTCACGTCGAATTCCATGTGACTTCCCGACGCCATTTTCTGCACGCACTGGTAACCGTGAAAGTGAATCGCCACCTGCGGATTTTTCAAGATCTCCGCTTTGTACTTGAGGGCGTAGTTCGTTTCGTATTCCACCACCGGCATTCTCAATTCCATGCTCCGGATGACGCACTTGGCTGCTTCGGGTAAAGTGTTGGCTATCGGCGTGGTGCCGTCCGGACCCAAAGTAGCGTATCGCATCAGTGCGTTGTTGTCGTTGGCCGCTCTTCGAAACGTGACTCTCAGTCCTCCCTTCCACATGATCTCCTTGTAATCGGAGAAGAATCCCGGAAGCAGACGCATGGGAAAGAGCACCGTGTGACTCCTCGTCGATATTTTGGTCCCCGCTTCGAATCCCCCGGCCTGGTAGTGCGCTGCGTCCGTTTTGGATAATTTTAATGTTCCCACTGCCGTCGACGTGATGCCTGGATAATCTATTCTGTCGATGACGGTGTTGTGTTTCCTCACCTCCACCTGCGAGAACAGGTGTGGCACGAAGTTGTCCACGAGTATCAAGTTTGCTGCTGGGGGAAACGCGTCTTCGCTTTCTTTCTTCACCACGTCAAATTGAAGGTAGAGGTCCGCTCTGTGAGGATGAATGAACCCGTCGCCTACGTCCAGGTCGTATTCGATCTCCCTGTTCGCTTCGTTGAGATTGGCGAACGTGCGACGGTTGGGAGGGAAAGATTGCAATTCGTAACTTTCGATTTGCTCCATTTTACATGTATGGTTATTTATTATACGTTGATCTCCACGATGGCCGTCGTAGTGGCACCTGCGAAATCCACCACGTCTCCTTTCTCGTTCGTCACCACCAACTCTATGTCGTCTATGCGGTTGCGACATACTGGAAAATAGATCGGCGAAGAGGGCGTGTAGATGATCGGTTCCATGAACTCGGAACTTGGTTTGAAAGTGGCTATGATTCCCGTCTGCTTGTGACTTCCTAATAATCCGTCCGAAGATTTCGTGATCATACCTTCGGCCACGTTACAGTGTACGTTCAGAGTCTCTATGGCCAAGAATTTAGGAATGTTGGTTGCTACGTGCTTGATGCCAGCTTCGAGTTTGGTGTCGTTCTCGAAACCTAAAAGTTCTCCCATGGTGCCCAGGTCCACGGTCTCCGTCGCGGATAGGATTTCCACTCTGTGCGTGACCGAATTTTGAGAAAGGTATGTGCCTTTGGGTAATTGAGCTTGCAAAGTGGAAAGATTGTATTGTCCTGGCGTGACGACGATGTGTTCGCTTCCGACGCTAATTTTGTTGTTGTGCTGCGTAACATTAGGTATGAGGTACATGCTGTAGAATGCACGCAGAGCCACGGATTTAGGATAGACGATGTCGTCGTGCAGCGTGAGTTTCAAGATTGAAGATTCGCTCGTGAGATGGAACACGCCCATCCTAGTGATGCTGTTTGAGGTTCCACAATGCTTTCTGGAAATCCTCGATCGTAGGGTTATTTATTTTAGAGAGAAACGCGAGCACGGAGAGGCAGAGATGGCCGCAGTTCACGTCTCCGAAATTTTGAATGCGTTCGTCGTTGTAGTATATAGAGGTTTTGTTCGTTTTCAGATAATGAATTAAATTTGTAGGTGGAACACCTCCGAAAGAATCGAAAACAAATGCTTTGTTATTGTCATCGTTTTTGTGGTAACATATCCAATGCGTGCCTGGATTTTTTTGATTGTCCAAGTTAACTACTCCACATTCTCTTCTTTTGACGGTTGAAGGTAACGAGTCGGACATGAAAACTCCTCTGAAGTATTTGATTCGTAACGGTTCGATCAGAGATTCAATGTCTCGGTTGGTGAGTGCTTCTGTTTCTTTTTTTTTAAACTTTCTTATTACGCCTTTTCCTCCTTTCTTCTCCATGGCCAGGTTGTGACGTTTCTGTTCTTCCAACTCGGCCTTGTTCTTCTTCGAGTCGATGACGGTTTTCGCGATGGCGGCACTTCCGCCGGCCAAACTTCCAACGGCCCCCAATGCTGCCAGGATGGCCGGGATGCTGAATATGAAACCTCCGATCTTTTGCTGTTTCCGCGAACGCTGTAATCTTTTCAATTGAGGTGTGCTGAGCAGCAATTTCATTCCGTGTCCTTTCGACAAGCAAGAACGTTTCTTCTCGCGTTGTTTCTTGGTAAGTAACCCATCGAGGGCACCTAGATTTTTAAGATTGGAGTATGGTATCTGGTACACGACACCCTTGGGCTTCATGTTGATGCTCTATGTGTTATTTTCACGGTATGTTATTTATATATAAATGTTCTGAGATTTTTCTCGTGTAGTTTTTTACGGTATGTTATTTATATATAAATGTTCAGAGATTTTTTTTACGGCCTCGCAGTTGTTACACAAATTCTATTACGTGCTTTGTTTTCTTGCCAAGAAGTTCTTTTGTCCCCTTGTACACGATTCGAGTTTTGTTCTCGATTAAAATAGATAGCTTCTCGTCCGATAACATGTTAGCGTATCGATCTGGTAAAAATAGACTGTATTGTGCGTTGAGCAACAGGCGTACCTTGGGACCATACTGGGTAGAAACGATTGAACCGGAAGTTATCGTGTAAGGTTTGTCGACTTCCAATTCCCGAATTTTTACATACTCTACTGACAAATTTTGCATTTGTTTTAATGCTTGGAGGTCACTCATTTTTTCAGTTGTCATATCGAAGAAGAGAAATTTTCAGTGTGTGTGTTAGAGAAATTTAATTTTTTATTTTCACGATGTGTGTTATTTATATATACCGAAGATTATTTTTTTTCACGATGCGTATTATTTATATATATATTTTTTTTTTTCACGATTTGTATCGAAGATTTTTTTAACAAAGGAAGAAAGTTCGTGCTTCGGAGAATGCGATGATGTGCGTGATGATTTCTTCAGTTTCCTGTTTGGACTTACGCCAATCATCAGTATACCGTCTTCTTCCCTGCCTCGCCTCGTGCAGTTCATCCAACCTCTCGTTCAATTTCTCCCCCGCGGCCGACAGAAGAGTGTCGAGATCACCGCACCTCATTCCACTGATCTCCCGAAGACGGTCCTTGAGAACTATTTCGCATCCCATGCGAAATGCCGGCGTCGTTCTAGCTATGATCACAAGTTTATTAACATCTCCGTTAACTACCTTTTCGAATATTTTAGATAGTAGTTCGTGCGGCAAATCAGTTATGCAAGCCATGTTGTTTTTTTTACTGTATGTTATTTATATACCCCACCCCAATTTTTGTTTTGTGTTCATGGCGATGGTGGTACCCAGTGCGGCGACCCGTTCACCCAACGATGCGTCTCTGCTCACGAATCTTTCGAAAGCTGCGTGCTCTAACTTTCTGTCTGCTTCGTGACGTGCATCCAGATCCGTCTGCGTGGTGTTGTAAGCGATGTCGTGATCTTTGCAAGCCGCGTCCAACAGATTCACACCCTTGTCTCCTCTCTCCAATCTTTTCTCGAGTTTGGTACCCGGTCCGCAGTACTGGTAGCCAGGTAGATGCATCTCGAAAGGTAACTTGTTGATGATGTCGTTCACAAGCCCCTTTCCTTCGGCCACGTTCCAAAATTTCGGAGGCAGCGTGTTGATGATTTTGATGAGGTAACCTATGCCCTTGTCGTCGTTCACGATGAAGTTGGAAAGTTTCGTGCTGATCATGTCCACGATGCCAACCTTCTCGTTGTAGAAATTACGGTTGCCTGCATTCTCTTCGCCGGCTATCACCAACAATCGGTCCACGAGCTTCCTCACGTCGTCCACCCAAACGAATTCTTTGGGTTACGAGTTGTAGCGTTTGACGCCGCTGCCTGTTTTGACCTGGTTCCAAATCGGTTTGATGAGATTCCTGTACTTCTCGCCGCTGCTCGATTTCACCCTATTCTGCGAGGCGTCGTTGTTCTGGTACAAGGCATCCGTCATGATCAGAATTTCCTTGTAACTCTGGTAATCTTCGTCAGTGTAATCTTTCGGCTGCTTTTTGGCGACGAGTTCCCACAGTCCCACCGTACCCGGATACCTGTTCCAACTATCCTTGTCGCCTAAATTGACTTTAATGTCGTTGCCTTCGAAGGTCACCTTCGATTTCCCAATCTTCCACACCACACCGCCGCCTTCGTTGGTTTCCATGCTGGGATACAATCCGAACACTTCATCCTTGTCGAATTTCCCCGTGCTCAGGTAGTCTCGTGCCAAAGGTCCCAACTCGATTTTATCCGAAGACGACGACGTGCTACCAATAGTTCGACGTCGTGCCGGTGCATCCTTCAGTTCGAACGGCGTCGAAGGAATGCTCGAAATGGGCGTGGGTACGGCGTAACTTTTAGCTGCGAGCGGCACGAGTTCGTTGATCAAATTTTTATTTTGTTCCGTGACACTTTTAATTTCTTTACCTAGACCGCTGATGGCATCGATCACAGGTTGATCCTGACGTTTCTTCTCTTCGTAGAATCCGCGATTCTCGGATTTCCAACCTTTGAAGCGTTTCGCGAGGTAATCGCGAAGCTTGAGATTTTCGTCTTCGATTTTTCGTTTCGTCATAATGTTTATTTATATACATCGTTTCTCACAACGTTGCAACGTTTAGAAAATCGTTGATTTTGTTTCTGTATTTTCCGTCGTTGGGTTTCCTCGTCATGTCGATCGTAGCGAATCCGAAATCGTCACCGTTCCAGCAAGTAGAGCAGCAGCGTTCCGAAAATTGATTGTAGTTCATGTCTCCGCCTACGTAGTCATCGTACGCGTGCTTGAGGTTGGTGTGATCTTGACGAAACAAACATATGAAATTAGCGTTGTCGCGTACTAACTGTTTTGGAATTTTGGAAAACGTTTGAGCTAGGTAAAAACAATCCATTCCTTTGTGACGACCTTGCGTGAAAAAATTGCGAATTTCATTTTGATTTTCCAGGATGGCGTCGTCGAACACAACGACTGAATTTTCACGACAATCGTCGAGTGGTTTTATTTCCGAGGCGAACGTTGCAATGTCCAGACCATCGTACAGTTTCATCAGTTGCTGGTATTTGGATTGCTCTAAACTTTTCGAGAACACGTACAGGTGCCTGTTCTTCCAATCTAACCAATTCGGTGCGAGGAGAAAATTGTCCACGAGCAGTGTCGTTTTTCCACACCCCGAAGGACCTACGATCAGACAGCGGATGCTGTCGGGGAGCAATTCACAGTTTTTTTTCTTCGTTCCACTTTCCGAATTAGGTAAACGTTTCACAACATTCCACGTACTCATTGAATCACTTCGTTTGAATCGATCCAACTTGTTTCCGGAAGTCCCAGCCATTTCACCAAAAGTTTGTTGCCTCTCTTGCGCAAAACTTTTTCGATAAGGTACGTGTCGGGGTATTTAGTTTTAGAGAGTTCCTCCTCGTAGAAGCGCCCCAATAAAATTTCACCGCCACTGTCTTTTATTATATACGTGTGACGGTTCCCGGGTAGAACTCGAACCACGGTAAAAAGTTCAGTGCTCCAGTTTCGTGTGAAACCCCTGTCGAACGTTCGCTTCAATTTACTGACCCTCACCTGTTCTCCAATTTTGTATTTAGCTTTTTTTGTCGTGGGCGTGTACTTTGGACAGTAAACGCTAGAAATTAAACGTTGCTCGTCAGACTTGGTAACGTCAGCTGGCTTCATGCCTATCGTTCCGTGCCGTGTGTGATTATAGTTGTTAACAAGTTCCGGAAGAATGGTGACCCACTTGTAGCTTCCCTGAAGCGTGAAGCGTGACCACATGCGCGATTTCAGAGTGCGATTGAATCTTTCCACGATGCTGGCCTTGACGTCACTGAAGGTCGAGTAATGTTGAACGTTGTGTTTCCGAATAAACTTTTGGAATACGGCATTGTAAAATTCCTTCCCTTTGTCCGTGTGCAGAAACCGAGGTCGTCTGCCGCCGCTTTCGCGAAAAATTGTCTTGAATGCTTCCGTGACGCACGTTCCCGTTTTCGCCTTCAAAGGTAGAGCCCATGCGAATTTCGAAAATGTGTCTATGACGGTGAGGAGGTACTTGTTGCCCTTGTTCAATTTATGTACGTTTTTTAACTTGCCGCTACTCATTTCGACGAGGTCGCTTTCCCAGAGGTCGTCGATTCCCTTGGTTACCACAGCCAAACGTTTGTAGTTGCGGCGTGCAGGTTTATGCAATTCTTGGACGATGGCTTGCCTTGACATTCTTTTTTAGAGATTACGTTTGAAGAGAAGCACAATCAGCTTATCCCCGGCACTCACGTCGAAAACGGTAAGGTCTTCGTCTTCCTGTATTTCATATATGTTGCGCGTTTCGTTCCAACGCGCCAGAGGAATGTTTCCTGCTTTCTGGACACCACGATTCGATATCAAAGTCATGGTGGGAACACTAGCTTTTCTGCCGTGAGACCAGTACGAAAATTCGTTTACCTGAATCGTGCCATCGAGGAGAAACTTGTAGTACGGATGATAAGGATGCAGCATGTACAGTTTGTTACCTTCGACGAACGTGGAGATTCTCTGTTGATTGGGTACGCTGTTAATTTCGATGGCTTGCAGAGAATGCAGTTTAGCGAATTTAGTATCGATGCTAACGAGGTTGCTGTGAAGCTGACCCAGTGTGTTTTGTACGGGCACCAAATGCTCGACTATGGTATCCGTTACGGTAGAAAATGACGGTTTGATTTTCACTTCCACGTTCAACTGCTTGTAGCTTTCGTTGAGTTCTTGCAACTTGGCACCGAAAGAGGCCAGCGTCGATTCCTGCGTTGATTCCAGCACTCCAACTTGATCTCTGATGTTGACCACAATGTTCTGAAGGTTCTCGATTTGATTCAATTTCGAGCTCTTCTCGGTAAGATCATTCACGATGATTCGCATCTCTGTAAACTGCGTGTGAAGGTCGACGACGCTCTGCGAAGTGGGCAGCGTCGACACCAGCGAAGCAAGTTCGTCTCGAATCTGTTCCACGTTCGCCGTTTCCGTTTCCAGTCGTTTCAGCATACGTGATATGTTCCTTTTCAAAGCGTGTAATTCTTTGGAGGTGGGGAGATTGGCCACCCTACTCTCGAGATCGCTCAACGAACTTTTGATGTCACTCGAATCTGATAGTGCCGTCACCGCCGTTTTCAATTTTTCCAAATCTTCGCTCGAAGGCACGCTCGTTCGTAACGATTCCAAGTCACCCTGTATGTTGTCCAGTACGTGATGAAAATGAGTAAGATTGGATTCGACGTTCAAATTTTCCAAATATTGGATCTTCTGCTGAACCGTGCTTAACGTGTCCTGAATACTCGTCAACACACTTGCTTCAGCGTGAATATTTTTAATTTCTTCGTTGATCAACTCCAGAGACGCCTGAAGCGTAGCGATGGTGGTTTGAATGTGTTCAAAATCTTGATAAGCCTCCAGTTGAATTTTTATGTTCGCGACGCTTTTACCAATAACCTGCAGTTCGTCCGACGATGGTAGGTTCGTCATTGTATCTTCCAAAGTCTGCAACTTGGATTTGATTTCTTCCAACGTGCCGGTGAATTCTTCTTGTAATTTGGAAACAACAACCTGCAAGCGTTCTACATCAATATCATTCACGACGGTTTGAAGTTCAGAGAAATTCTTTTCTATTGCGGAAGTACGCTCTTCGATTTCGAGTTTCAATTTTTCCAAATCTTCATTTTTCGATTGAAATTGCTGTAATTTGGCCAAATCATTTTGAAGCGAATCCATGCTCAACTGTATATTTTGAATGTTGTCGTAAGAAGGTACGTCAACATAATTTTTTATCAGTGTTTTCAGTTCGGAATCGATTTTCAGAATAGGATCGAGACATTGCGTTTGGAGCGTAGCGATCTCAGACTCTAAACTTTTGTTTAAGGTCTCCTGCAAAGCGATCAAATCGGTCCTCAACTTCTTAACTCGAACGTCCAGCATGAGAATCTCTTCTGCATGGTCTACACGCTTGGTGTTGCCGAAAATGTCGTTAGGCATTTTTTGGTTAATGGTTATTTATAATAGAATAGACGATTCGTAATTCTACGAAGAGAGGAACGAGTTTGTCGTAATCTCCTAGGAGTTCCACGTAAAGATAATCTCCTGCAGACACATCGTACGACATGTTAGAAAGTACCTTGTCGTGCTTCATTCGAAAAATGTTTTTGCCGGTAGAAATTTTGATTTCGCCTGTGTTCTCCGGATTCACGGTGATTTGAAGTTTCCCGTCGATCGGAATTTCATAGAAATGTAAATTGTTATTAAAAACATAAAACATCTTGCCCACATCGTCATTTATTTTTGTCCATATACTATTAAGATGTACAATTAGTAGACCATTGAGTTTAGATAACATGGAAGGTAAGAGGTTATTGGAATTTAGTGATGGAGTGTCCATGTTGCTTTGTTTGCGGAAACCAAAAAGATTCATTGTTCTTGTTAGTTATTTAACACGTTGTGCTTTTTTTGCCATTCTTCGAAACATACGGAGGAAAAGAGGAGCCCTCGGGCGATGAAAAGTTGCAAGCTGTTATTATGTTGTTAAGCCCGCTCCAAACCGAGGCTCATTAAATTCAACTCTTATTTTTCATCGCCCGAGGGCTCCCCTTTTCCTCCGTATGTTTTTGAAGAAGAATAGCAAAAAAACACAGCGGACTTCATTGCTATGGGGTTACGGTTAACACACGTCACATTTATCGCTTTTATTGTAGTGGCCCCACTCTCTCGTGTGGATTTGACAATCGAGAACACGTAACTTGTTGTCTCTGCCATCCAATGCGACCTTGGTTACGCGCGTCGTGTACAAATCATGCAATTTACTTGCAATGCGATGATCTGTGCTGAGTTGCCTTTTACCTTGAAACAGGCATTCCGTGTAGTCTTGCATGCTAAATTTGCTGGTACTTATTTTTCCCACCCCCTTCGCTTTCTTGATCTCTTTTTCTTCTGCAATCTTTACACAGTACATTTTGGCACGAAGCCCCGCAAATTCCCTGCTGTACTCCCCGCCAACTTCATCTTTGAACTTTCCTATGATCATTTTATTTTCTGTCGAATGCAAGTGATGGTCTGATGGTAAGTTGCTAAAATCAAACAGATGCTTCATCTTAGTCAGATCATGTTCGAGGCTTGGTGTTTGGATTAGAAAAATGAAGCTATCCGTGTCAATGTAACATATTTGGATGTTATCTTCATAAAAGGGTTGAAACTGATCGTAGTACGATTGGTACATGTGCAATTTTGATAGTTCAAGGACGGTGGCACCTATGGCAATCGGCTTGTTGAGCATCACTTGCTTCTTGTTCCTCTCGACGAATACTAGATTCTCGTCGAAATTGGTGAAGTTTTTGAAGTAGGGGGACGCGACGATCTTTTCAAATTTCTTTTCGTCCGTGACCAACGTTCTCCATCGTCTTGCCGTAGATGGCGTTATTGAACAGTTTGTACAGATCCTTGTCTGCAGGCGATGTCGATTGTGCTCTGCGTCGCGTGTTCTCGGCTATGTAGGGTTCCAGCCACCTGCTCTGTCGGAACTTCAATCCTCTATAAACTTTCTTCAACTGCAAGCCGTGACTTATGTAAAATTGGAGGAGTCGGTAGTGCAGAACGTAATTCCGCTTGTTCTCCATGCTTAGTATGAGTTTTGGCTCCGATGATCCTCCAGGTGGCTTCTTTTTGGTGGGGGCCAGGGCCAATCCGTGATGTTTCTCGTGAAGCGTTTCGGGATAATCGAGATCCACTTCCAAGAAACAGCCCCATTCATTATCTTCCCTCCAGTTGAGAAAATCTTCGCAGGAGAGTTCCTCTTCGGTCATCCACGCGTAGTCGCTGATGGGAAGACACTGGGACATGGAGTGGCCGTACAGGTTGTTGACATCCCAGTAGACAATGTAGGTGTTGGGCTTCGATGCATCGTAACCAGGCGTATGAGAATTGTTTGCCTGAGCATAGCGTCGGGGACATTGGACGATGCCACCGCGTATCGCACTCTCCATGAAAGCATACTGTTCCTTCTCTGCGATGAGTCCTAGTTCCACGTTGGTGTATTTCATCATCGATTCCCAAGTCAACCCCGGCGTCGTGAAGAAATACGCAGGATCCAACTTGTATATCGCGATGCATCTCTTACGAAACGATTCGAAAATATCCATGAGGAGAGTCACGTCCAATTTCAGATAGAGATCGTGATAATCGCGAAAAGTTTGGCAATTGAAGGCCGTCCACACACTACGAGCGTGTTCGTAGTCCTCTTCGGAACAGACGTCCTCCGTGAGACAAGAATAAAATGCCTCCCGGGGTGGAAGTTCCGTCTCGTCAAATTTCTCGAAATCGTTGACGTACTCGTAGGGGTAGACGCCCTTGCGACGCAACAGATTCAAATTCTCATCTCTCCCCGAAAAACATTTTCGCTTGGTGGCCACAAGATCTTCGTCGCCAAGTTGAGATGCAAGGCTTGCGAGGCTGGAGGACAGGAAATTGTAAGAGTCCAGGATTCGCACTTCCACACTTCCTCCTTCTTGGAGAGGGATCCAAATTCTTACCGCAATATACTTCTCACTCGTTCTCGGAATGATGCTGATTCGAGAAGTTATGTTGTAGAGCTCTTTAACAAAAAGATGCGTATCGTACTTCTCCGTGTAATGCAGAAACACGGCAACAAAATGCGACTCCTTAATTTTGAGATTGCACGAATTACAGATGGTGCTCAGGAATAATCCATTCTGGTGGTCATGGTGGACGACCTTGTAATTTTCGACGGTGAAAGCCTGGTTACACTCCTCGCATCTTGTCGCCGCGTCATGTCCCCGTTGTTGTTCCGTCGTGAGAGCAGGTGGAGAAACGTAAGAGCCTTTCAGGCTGGGTGCAAGTTCTCTCGCGCATTCCGCTATCTTCTTAACAAAATGTTTTGCCGCATCAGGTCCGCAATACAAGATGACATCATTCAATTTTTCTCCGTAGATGGAGAAACTGCAAGGCTCGTGGTGAAAAATTTGTATCGTGCTTGAGGTAGAAGGATCAGGGTCGCAAGACGTCATGGGAACTTGGAAGCTTTCAAAGTCGGCATAAAGGACAGCGGGATGGTGGAGAAGAGCCTGGTGTTTCTGAAATTTCATCTTGGTTCCGGGTTCCGGCATGACATCTTCGGGTTCTGCATTCACGGAGCCAAAACACTTGTGCTGTTCTCTCATCTTCTTACCCCCGCGAAAAATTCTCAAACACCGATCGCAAATTTCCATCTTATCGCGATTCTTGGTGATCTGTCTTCCTACTAATCGTGAGAAATTCCGTATCAAACTGTAACGGCCATCTACAAGCAAGAGTCAAATTATATTATTCTGGCTTCTAGCAGGTCTTAACACACGAATATTGCCGGAATCGTCAACCCCAAACACAGAAATATCGATATCTTCTCCTTTTTCCTCTCTATAGTTTTTTAAAAATTGATTGATCTTATTCAGGGGCACAGGATAGGAAATTCCTCTCATCATATTCTCGTATCTCCCCTCATATCCTCTGTAATTGGACAGACGTTGGGGGTTATTATTATTAGCTGGGTGTAATGCGGCGATGACAGACCATAGGAAACTCTTCTGATCATTACTTTCTATGTTCAACACTGCATTTTGCTTTTTTTTAATGTCTCGTGCAACATTTTTTTGTTTTTGTTTTTTTTGAGCGCTGCGTAATGGTTTGAAATTGCAGACTCTAAGTTCTAACATGTGGCTGCGACCGCAAAGACTCCATCCACTTCCTCTACCTTCAAACTCTTCTTGTTTTTGTGTCAGGTGATCAAATAGCCGTGTCACTATCTCGTCAAGATCCTCGTTATTGTCATCGTGTAAGGCTTCACACCCTACGTAAAAGCTAAAAGTGCTTGACTCGGACGAGACAACTTTCTCATACAGCAGGGTCAAGACGAGATGAATTTTAATTGCAACATTGACGAGGCAATCACGTAATTTATCGACTACCAGAGATTTCACATTGTTGAGGAAGATGCTCGAGTCACATTTTTCATCGCTTCCAGATTTATAGGTCATAATACGTGCACTTTTATTCAAAGCACCCCCTTCATGCGCATCAATGCGAGGTTTTTTTGCCGGCGGGACTACGACATCATGATCCGGTAGACGACATTTTTTCAAATGCCTAGCAATGTTAGGTTTAGAAATCAAAATCCCACAGTTGCGACATGCCACTTTCCCGCAAAGACCGGAGGGACCTGGTTGCGGTTCCATTTTTTCTCTCTGTTATTTATATATACAGAGAAATTTTTTGGGGGGGGTTGTGGTGATGGTGGTGGTGGTGGTGATAGTGGAAAGCGCACTGAAACAGAAGGAAAAAAAATTGAAAAAATGCTAGACATTTTTTCCTTCCACATATATATTAGACGGGAACAGTATGTATGTATGTATGTGTGTGTGTGCACTGTTGTAGGAGGTTAAAAATATACGACATGTAAGTGTGTGTCAATTTTTTATGACTCCTCTGAATATGTGTGTGTCAGACGCAAAACAAAAAATATTAATATATCATGAAAAAATAAAAACTTACCTTTCAAGAGAGATAGAGAGAGAGACTTCAAAATAAAACCTTGTAGCTCACTAAAACTTCCACGATGATATATATGTATACTGCCAGATAAACAATTAAGAATACTGAACTGCCACGATTGACGTTCACCTTTCAAGAGAGATAGAGAGACTTCAAAATAAAACTTGTAGCTCACTAAAACTTCCACGATGATATATATGTATACTGCCAGACAAACAAATTAAAAAATACTGAACTGCCACAATTGACGTTCACTATGATAATGATGTACAAAAGAAGAAACTGGTACGTTATATAGGAACTCCTCTTTTTTTCTCCTTCTCTCCTTCCTACTCCACGCGACTCTCTTTGGTGAAAACACAATGAGAGCTATAGTTAATATTCTAGCAAATAAAAACCCTTGTTGGCTGATTTACTCATGTTATATTTTTTTCAACAAAAGATTTTTGTGATGTGCACAATATCCTGTAGGGGACAAATAACAATAAACGGGACGTTGATAGTTCCACCCATGCATGTATTGTCGATTATTTCCCCTCGGCCTCTATTCCACGCCCCGTCAGGTTGTGGTGTGTGAAACAGACGATTCCCAGTATAAAACTCAAAAAGCGGAAGATGCTGCTGTGTTTGCTTCCGCCGCATCCGCTTCTGATTCTATTGTTATCGGGGATGTGATGGATTCTTCATTCAGAACCGTGGGAAAGCTGAAAAAAAATAGAATCTCTTCGGGCGAAAGAGGATGCAAGATGAATGGGTTTGGGGAGGGGTTGCTGTGGATAGTTTGGTCCGTAATAAAAATGTTACATTGAGCGACGAAACACAATTTCTCCACAGGGACAGGAAAAATTCTACCGAGCGTCGCTATCCACGCGAACATTAGAAATTGCCTGAATAGCTTGGGGGCTTGGCATAGGATTATCGATTTTCGTTTTTAGAGAATAATCTATGTAAGATTCTAGCATCGAGAATAAACAACATTGATTAAATTTTTGACAACATTCGCAGTACAAATCTAAACTCGTGATGATTTCGCCGTTACCACGCACCCCTGGCAAGGTTATATAGGGGCCAGGGATCCTAAAAAACAACAATTATTATTTGTTTGCTTGCGTCACAATACGGAAAATAATAAGAGGCATACGCGCGCGCGCGTGTGTGTGTGTGTGTGTGTGTGGTACATCGTTCCCTCCCCCGAGAGAGAGGTTTACGAAGGTCACAATATATATAAACATTTGGTCCCAGACTTGGAAAATTACGATAAGGTACACTCATCCTTCAAAAAATAAGAGGATGAGAGGATGAAAGGAGAGGTTTACGTAGGTCACGATATATAAACATTTGGTCCCGGACTTGGAAAATTACAATAAGGTGCACTCATCTTTCAAAAAATAAGAGGATGAGAGGATGAAAAAATAAGAGAATAAGAGAATAAGAGAATAAGAGAATAAGAGGATGAGAAAATGAGAGGAGAGGTTTACGAAGATCACGATATATAAACATTTGGTCCCGGACTTGGAAAATTACGATAAGGTGCACTCATCCTTCAAAAAATACGACGCAGTTCAACAACATACAGTTCGACATGCCAGATTTCGTCGTAGTGCTTTTTCAGACCGGGAGGGACAAGAATCAGGAAAAAGATTCCAGCAAGTTCGACGACTGCAAGATCAAGAACGTTTATCTGAAGAACGGTAGGAACGAAGTGTTCCCGCGCGAGAATTACAACCTCGACGTGACCAAAAACGATTACCTCAAACTTTACGAAGCGTTCTCGGCTTACAAACGCGTGACCGAGGGAAGCGTGGACATGTACTACACGCCCAGCGAGTTCAAAGCACGGAGACCCATGACCGTCATCAATACCACAAAAAGAAAGCAGGTGGTGGTCAACGATCGAACCAACATCAAGGTCGTCTGCGAGTTCCACGATGCCTTGCCCGAGGATACCCTATGCAGTGTCATCCTGATTGCAGAGAAGTCCTTCGCCTACGACGTGAAGAATGAGAGGGTCACAGAGCAGTTTTAACAAGTTTTTAACATCTATTTTCTTGCACAAATAAGAAATTTTTTGTACTAGCACAATCAGTTATAATGGCACAATACGAATTTCACTAGTTCAGATCAGTTACAATGTCAATTTCATCAGTTATCAGTTACAATATCTTTTTTTTGCACTATAGCACGAGAGACAATCAGAAAATTTGCACAAAAAAATTTGTTGTTGTTTTTGCACGTGAAAATTAACAATAAAATTCTTTCTTTTTATCGTTTCAGATGCTGTCGAAACATCAAAAACACATACACACACTAGAAAAAAAAAAAGCATGCAACTTTATTTGTAACACTCACATATTCTCCATCTTCATCAAGAAAATATTATAATAAACATAATTATTTTTATCTATATCTCACAATAAAACTCTATATCCAAAAATATCACAACATCAAATAACACTAGAGTCGTTAGTACACGTTGCATGCATTACGGAGGTCCTCTGTAGAGTTTCATGGAAGTTTGAGAGAAAAAAAAACAAACAAACACGTGAAACTCTACAGAGGTGCGGTAATCTATAACCGCAGCCGTTAGAAAACCTTTACTTTTTTGGCTGGGCACCACGCACCCTGGCGAGGTTATAGGGGCCAGGTATCCTAAAAAACAACAATTATTATTTTGTTTGTTTGTTTGTGTTACAATACGGAAATAATAAAAAGCATACGCGCACGCGCGTGCGTGTGTATATGCCACATCCTTCCCCCAAAAGAGAGGTTTACGAAGGTCACGATATATAAACATTTGGTCCCAGACTTGGAAAATTACGATAAAGTGCACTCATCTTTCGAAAAATAAGAGGATGAGAGGATGAAAAAATAAGAAGATGAGAGGAGAGGTTTACGAAGATCACGATATATAAACATTTGGTCCCGTTGATTCCAGCACTCCAACTTCATCTCTAATATTGACGACAATATTCTAAAAGTAGAGAGGATGAGAAGATGAGAGGATGAGAGGATGAGAGGATGAGAGGATGAGAGAATAAGAGAATAAGAGAATAAGAGAATAAGAGAATAAGAGGATGAGAAAATGAGAGGAGAGGTTTACGAAGATCACGATATATAAACATTTGGTCCCGGACTTGGAAAATTACGATAAGGTGCACTCATCCTTCAAAAAATAAGAGGATGAGAAGATGAGAAGATGAGAAGATGAGAGGAGAGGTTTACGAAGGTCACGATATATAAACATTTGGTCCCAGACTTGGAAAATTACGATAAGCTACACTCATCTTTCAAAAAATAAGAGGATGAGAAAATAAAAAAATAAGAGGATGAGAAGAAGATGAGAGGATGAGAGGAGGATAAGAAGAGGATGAGAGGAGGATGAGAGGATAAGAGAAGGATAAGAAGAGGATGAGAGGAGAATGAGAAGAGGATGAGAGGATGAGAGGAGAATGAGAGGGATGAGAGGGATGAGAAGATGAGAGCTCATCTTTCACTCATCACTGCCTTTTTGCGTCCGTGAAACATCGTCAGCGCAATAAATGAGGCGCGGAACGGGGAGAGAAAGTGAGTTTTTCAACTTTTTGTAGTCGTTTGGTCAAGAAATCAGAGTTGGGGTGGGAGTCACATTTATTATCTACTTGATGACATCTTGTTTTGTCATTTCATATCAGTGAGCATTGGCAAATGATGATGGAAAAACTGACGCCGCAAAAACGTTTACAAATTGTGGAAATATATTTCCAAAATCAATGTTCTGTTCGCCAAACGTATAGAGCACTTCGGAAATATCGGTGCTGTCAGTGAATTCGCCTCACAAGATCATGTGACCTAACGCCACTGGATTATTTTCTTCGGGATATCTAAAGTCTCTGGTTTATGCTGATAAACCAGCAACAATTGACGCTTTGGAAGCCAACATAACTCGTGTTATTAACGACATACGTCCCCAATTACTTGAAAGAGTGGTTCAAAATTGGACTGATCGAATCCGGTTCATCACAGCTAGTCGTGGTGGACATATGCCGGAAATTATTTTCAAAAAGTAAATGTCAGAAAGTTATCTTTCAAATAAAAATACAATTGGCTTCAAACTTATTTTTTTATGGGTTTTATTTCAATTCAAAGTTCTATCACTCTAAAAAAAACACCCTATACATAGATTTTGAATATTTCCTATACGATATTAAGGAAGTAAATTTGTCGCAATCATTAGCGATTAAAAGCGACTCGATGCGCCTCCGTTTGTTGATCTGGCAACGCCGCGCTCCATTTAACCCATACTGACTTTTAAGGTTGAGACGCTCTATACATATAACCAATCAATGTGCTAGCTTTAATTTTTTTTTTCGAAAATCGAACAATAAAAAAAATATGGACAATTTAACATGGTGTTTCATTCAAATAAACATAATTTATTATGTATTAAACAAAAATATTTTGTGGGGATTATGATGAACTATTTTAGGGGCGGTCTTGAGTGATGGGCATCCCTGTTTTTGGAGGAGGGGCAGATCAACTGTATTCAGTAAAGCTGAGAGAAAAGTTACTTTCGGTAGACACGCTGTCGTAATTAAATACCCTGTGTGGATCACAGTGTGGTTTGAGGGCACGAATGATATGATTTTTGGAGTGGGGAGAGACACATGATATGATTTGGGGGGGCGTATGACATGATTTTGGGGGGATTGCGCAATTGGCCTTGGAGGGATGGGCACCCCTGCCTCTACCGGGTATCAAACTCGGGACACCTTGATTACAAGGCAACAACGTTACAACTTCGGCATCGGGAAGGCCTTAATCCACCCATGCCATGTAATAATTCGGAAAGTATTGTTCTATGAACTTATGCAAAGCCACTATCAATGAGAATACGAGGAGAAAACATTAGTTTTGACGATCACAATTGTTAAATAGTAATTGTAATAGTTAATTAGACAATGACAGATATCCTTTGCTTATATCGACATATTAAAAAGGGAAAAAGAGAAACAAAGTTTAAACTAAGGTCATTTTATGGGTTTTATTTACGTCTTATCTCGGGAAGGTTAATACTAACCTCAGAGATTCTTAGTTCTCTGACGCGTCAACAGATGGAGCTGTCTACTATTTTTTTAAAAAATAAGCAAGAAGTACTTTACATCATTGAGTTTGGTTTCAAACTTTCAGCGAGTAATCATCACAAATCGTATCTGTAACAAAAATTAATGCACATTCTGATAACTTATTTTCTAACACTTGCTAAAGTTGTTTCCTCAAAAATATCCTCCGAAAGAAATATATTATTGTTGCCATTTGCTCGCGGGAACAACTAATATGGGTAGGAAACCGATGTTTGGGCAAAATAAATGTAAGCTGAAAATTTTTCTTTCCTCTTGGTTGGATTGATTTGCCTTATTTTACTTCGATTCTTGTGCCACCCTTGGCTAATTTGCGAAGACGGGGATGAGTGATGATATGATGATGAAATTGATGGACACTCACCAACATCCATGCCCAGGCCAGGATTCGAACCTGAGACCCCTGGCGTCGTAGCGCGATGTGCTATCCACTCCACCACGGGGGCCGGCACTCCATTTTCCTCTTGGAAACTATTCACATCATCGAATATGTTCAGCATCAAATTATCTACATTTTTTGTTTTCTCTTTTTCATGCAATATTATTATACCATTATTATAACAAAATTTAGGCTTTTGTTTGTTGTTCTGTTTAAGCAACTGATAATTGTGAGAAAAGAATAGTGCCGAACCCGAAAATGACAATGAAACTTAAATTTTGGATACCTTTTTTTCTAAAGATAGTAAAACAGGTGAATCCTTGTCTGCAAAAAGTGCATATGAGAGAAGTTTCTCGGTGCTTCTCTGAATGGAAAAGTAACCAAATACCATGCGAGCCAAGTACGACCTTTATCTTACATAATAGAGGGAAAAACTTAATTTTTCATCTTACATGGGGAACTACACATTCGCCCTTATTCACATTCAGAATTATACACGCTAAAAATATATGCAACTGATTTTACACCACGTGTATTGGCAACAATGCGAACGCGATTTGGTATTGGCGTCTTGATTGGTTGATTGATTTGTTTTATTTTACTGCTTGTGCTCCTTTTGGCTAATTGGCGAAGATGGGGATGAGTTATGATATCGTATAACACCCATATAATATCATTCTAGTTTTTTTGGTCTTTTAACCACTGTTATTTAACCTACGTTTCGGAGGCTGAATCTGCCTCCGTCTTCAAGATAGCGTGTAGTCCTTAGGTCACATAAATGGTTGCCTTGGAGGATTACACTGGGGAACAGTGAAATTGCGGCACAGTGTTTGAGAGCTAATTTAGGGTAATTTCATGCTGCTGAATAATGATATAATAATATATTTCCTGAATTGGCTCTAATTTATGAAATAAATGCAACTAAACCAAAATGGCGGAAACATAAGACATACATATAAATGAACTTCCAACAACAATTTAATATTTCTTTTTGTGATTACAATAATTATTATAAAAATAAATTTATATAGGCCTATGATCATAATAATTAAGAAAATATGTACACAATGAAGTAACAAACTATGTGAAATGCTTTCTATACGATTTCCTGCTGTATTGCTTTTTAGGACAATCCCTCTGTAAGCTCCAACAGTAGACAGCTATCATGTGGCGATCCCACCGTCCCTGGTACCTTTCTTCCATTATCCTTATATCCTGATGGAACCTTTCTCCCCGTTCTTCACTAAAATCACCAACGTTCTCAGGGAATCTGTCAATGTGGCTATGTAGAAAATGTATCTTCACACTCATATTACCTCCCAATTTCTCAAAATTTTTCAACATATTTCCAACTATATCGGGGTACTTTTCTGCTCTGTGATTCCCCAAAAGTTTTTGACGATGGACACAAATCTCAGCCAGGCCTCAGATTCGATGTAAGACATGTAACTTGTAAAATTGGCATCATTTATAAGTGTACGAATTTGTGGTCGTCCGTCAAAGATTCCTGCCTTCAATTTTTCAATACTTAGTCCTGGAAAAGTGTGGCATATATATTTGAAACAATCACCATTTGTATGCAAGGCCTTTACAAACTGTTTTATCAACCCAAGTTTAATATGCAGTGGCGGAAGGATGATTTTGTCCCTATCTATCAGCGGTTCATGAATGATATTAGCTTTTCCCACTAATATTTTCCCTGGGGGGCCAAACTTTTATCGTCCAATGCTTTTCTCTAGCACGACTATCCCACAAACATAGGATACAGGGATACTTTGTGTACCCACTTTGCTGTCCTAGTAAAAAATTCACCATCTTCAAATCCACACACACGAGCCACTTATGTTCAGCATATTCAATTTTTTTTCTAAAACCATTTTTATGTTTTGATATTCTTCCTTAAGCTTTGTTGAGTGTCCGATATATTGCCTAGCAATGCTTCATAAGTTGCCTGGCAACAATGTACAAATAAATAAATAAGTTTCTTAATGGGAATTTCAGCCCATTATCAAATTTTGATATTCCCGAGAAAAGCGTAGAGTAATTTTACCTCCTACATTTTCCATGGTGTGTATTTTTATAACTGGAGTCAATTCAATTGAACCAATCATACAATTGGCAATCACAGCTGTTTTGTGTGCTGAAACTGTTATTAAACTTTATGCCGCAAAATAAAATCTTTTGTTTGTTCCCCAGTGTTATTCTTGGTAGCCTAGGCTCCACCGCGTCTGTCGGTCACAAGCACCTCTATATACATAAAGTTGCCTTGACGTGGTCATCTGACGAAGTGGAGCCTAGTGCAACTTTATGTATATAGAGGTCCTTAGGACCGACAGACGCGGTGGAGCCTAGGCCACCAAGAATTATCCAGTGTCGGCAACGGCCCCCTCCTCTATGGCTGTCAGTTTATAGAAAAATATATTGACCATCGCTATATAGTTACATCATTAGTACCGTATGCAATATTTACTTTCGAACTACTGGCGATTTTTATCTACCCCGCCTCTGGCCACTTCGCGCCCAGCTTTAGTTCTGGTACTGACAGAAGATCCAACGTAGATGGTGTAAAGCAGAGGTCTGTTCACCACACCCCTTTCCGAAGACCTAAAATTATCAACAATAACTACTCAATAATTTTAAGAGTAAGTAATGCAAATAGTAGACCTCACTTAGGTAAAAGATGTGGCCGCCCCGATGGAGCAGTGGTAGCGTCGTCGCCTTGTAATTAACGGCTCTCAGGTTCGATACCCGATGGAGGCACATAGTGTTTCGGATCCTACTTTAAACTGTAGGTCCAGTCCCGATTAGCCTTACTGTGCATAAAGTGGACTTAAAACCCGAAATCAAATTCAAAACTTAGGTAAAATATGAAGGTTCGTTCCAAAAAAAAACCAACAATAAATCATCAAGTAAATGGCAGTAAGTATGATGCCCCACCTCCCTCCCTGAAGACTGCAATTATGCCATCGCTCCGTCTAATGTAAAATTAGCAATATACCTTCGGTAAATAGGTATAGCTTACGACCATTACATAGATTTAGAATAGGAGCAGTTAAAATTTCCGTACCTCAAGGGTTCTAAATTTTACACTGAGATAATAAATATTCATTTTAAAAACACGTTGTAAAAATTAATATTACATGGACTTTAAAATGTTGGCTGGAAAAATTACGGTTTATGACCGTTACTGGCATTCCACTACCATAAAAAAATTACCGTGACCGTTTTTAAACAGTTAACGGTCATTACTGGTTCACGAAACTGTTATAACAGTGATTACAATCAAATTTTAGGGTTACAGTTAGGCCTGAAACAAATTGCTTTTAGTGAAAAATTATGTTAAGGATTTGACGAAACTAAAAATTTCTTATTCTGAATTTATGCCACTCTGCAATTGTAAATTTAGCACTAAATCAAGGCTTTGTGCAAAAATTGTATGAAGATGCAAAACAAATGGGGGTGTTAGAAAGATAAGTCAAACGTTGTGGTGTTCCATTATCCGATCTTGCTCTGTTGATACTATTAATCATTAATTAACGGAAAATGTTTAGAACAGATGAGAGTTTTACGGCAACATCCAAAGAAAGCCATCCGCCTCTGGGGAGAGAAATTTGTTAATCCGCCACAGTTTGCTAGTTAGAGTTTTTGTCTTAGATTCACTTTATGTACATTGTGGCTAAGCGGGACTAAACCTGCAGTTTAACGTGCGATCCGAACCATTAGGTGCCTCTACCGGGTATGAAATTTGATACCCCTTGTATCAAAGCGACAACGTAATCCTCCACTGATCACATGTAACTTTCACTAGCTTTCATTCCATTTTGAATCAAATAACTAAACTGACTCTCTAGCCTCCTTAAACCCGAAGGTTTATGGCTGCAGCAACACCAGCCTTCCATCTGTCCCTATCCTGGGCAAGATCAATCCAATATTTTCCATCCCTACCGATTTCCTTTAGGTCCGTCTCAAAGTTATCCCTCCATCTCCGTCTTGGCATTCCTACTTGTCTCTTACCATCAGGTTTCCCAACAAGAATCCTGAAAACTCTTCTTTCCTCTCCCATTCGTGCGACATTGCCTGCCAACCTGTTATTGTTGATTTAATCATTCTAATAATATCTGGATATGGGTTCCGAAACCGGGGGGCAAAGACAGTATATTTCCCTTTGTAGATAAGGTTTAGCATAGTGCGGGGGCAAAAGTGACGAAAAGTGTGGGGGGGGGCAACTGCCCGCATATCTCCCCCCTACTCGCCGCCGCTGCTGGACAGGAATAAAAAATTACGCAGTTCTAAATTATGTAACCTTCCCACTCCTCATGCCTTTTAGCTCCAAATATTTTTCTAAGGATTATATTTTCAAATACTTCCTAATTTATGTTCTTCTTTTAATGTTATGAACCAAGTTTCGCATCCATATAATACCATTATATAGTATATAATATATAATCGTACTACAGGCAACATTACTGTTTTGAATCAATTACAGACATTTATGATTCAGACACACGTTCAGTAACGAATCTGCAAAGTATCGTGGAAATATGTTCCTCTCGACTGTTCTAAGATGTTTGAATCTATTTATTTTCCTTACGAATAAAATAATTACTGAGGATTGCAAAGTACCTGTACATACATATTATGATAGTTTATTTTCCTACAAAATTTAAGGAAATAGGATTACAAGAACAACATTTCAGCGAATCTAAAAGATTTTTTATATTTAGCCTTGTTTTTCTTCCACTTTTGGCTAATTGCGACCATGAGGATGGGCGATGATATGGACACACAAAAAACACCCAATTCCCGCCCTGGATTCGAACCCGGGGCCCCTGGCGCCCTGTGATAACCACTACGCCACTGAGATCGGCGCGAGGGATATTGCCTTCCACCCGAATCTAGATATTAGTGTATAATTTTGATATATTTGGAAGCCAAGTTTCGTAATGATCCGCAGAACAAAAATTGTAATATTAAAATCAGGGTTGTTAAACGTCCAGGAATTTTAATTAAATTCAATTCCTGTCCAGGTGAGAAAATCAGCAAGCGTAAATGGGTTCTGGACCGTAAAGAACCTTTTTATCTGTAACAAATTTAAATTCGGTCCAGGAACCTTTTTTCCGGATCAATTTAATTACGGTCCAGGAACCATTTTTCAGGAACAATTAAAATACGGTCAAGGAACCTTTCTTCAATGTAACAATACACATCTTGGACTGAATTTAAATTGTGCGAGAAAAATGTTCCGGTCCTGCAGTGAAACCCAATACAACCCGTTAGAATTTATGGGTTACTCGACCTTTAACAACCCTGATTAAAAAAAATTATCTCGATTATAGTTGATAATTCGACCATTCATTATAACATGGGCGGATTGATTCATTGATTGATTTGGTGTTTTAATTTTACTTTATGCACAATAAGGCTAATCGGGGCTGGACCTACAATTTAAAATGGAATCAGAACCACTGTGTGCCTCTACCGGGTATCGAACCAGGGATCCCTTGATTACAAGGCGACGACGCTACCTCTGCGCTATCGTGGAGGCGCCATTACATTGCGGAGATTGAGTTCCAAAACTAGGGGAGGGCAAGATGCCAAAACTGGGGGGTGGGAGTACAGTTTTCTTTCCCTTGTTAGATAAGGTTTAGCATAGTGCGGGCGCAAAAGTGGCAAAAAGTGGGGTGGGCAACTGCCCCCAACGCACCCTAATCGCCGCCACTGATCATATATTCTAATAAATGTGCTTTTGACCGTACATGATAATGTGTCTGCAAGCTGAGTACTCTTAACAGCATTATTTATTTGCTGAAATTATTTATAGTGTTGAGATCAAAGCATTTTTAAGTGCTATCTGTCACCCTTAAGCGCTGGTGTTTCAGTGCCAGCATGAAGCTTACAGACTCCGGTTTTTCCGTTTCTTGCCAATTTTACCCGGCTTACAATGTGTTTTTTTGCACTAGAGAATGCAAACACGCGAAGTACAACAATGACAAAAAAGCTTTACTGCACAATAATGGGCTCGAGATTAATTCGAAATAGCAATTGCACGTGATACAATGTACTGTGTCACTAGAAACCGTATCTGTCTTTTACTGATTACGTCTTATCTGGCAATGTTGATGGGGGACTGAAGAAGCCGATGATCTTGTATTTCGACTGAGTCATTATTGTGCTGACCAGTGGCAGGAATTTTAGAGTTGTTTTCTGACAAGATGGAAAGAAAAGATTCTGTGAATGGTGATTCTGGACAGGACAAAAGAGGGTGGTGGCAATTTCTGAAGTCAATTGTTGTTAACATCACAGTGGAACCTAGCGCCGCATGTATTGTGCTTGCATACTCTATTGGAAGTCTTGTAAGTCAAAATCTGCTGCTTCAGAAGTGTTGCTACCTCTATCTCAACTACACGGATGAAGAGTGTGATTCTTATGCTGCCGGGAAGGTGACCAATCAGACGAGGAACATTGAAACGGACGCCCAGAAGATTGTCGCCACTATAGATATCTGGAGGCCACTGCTGGAGAATCTTATTCCAGCAGTTGTTGTGGTATTTGCAGGTGCCTGGAGCGACAGATACGGCAGGAAGCCGCTGATCCTGATTCCTCTTCTAGGAGGCATGGTCTCTTCAGTCTTCCTCATCCTGTCAGTGGCGTTCAGGACAATCAGTCCTGAACTCACGGCTATTATAGATGGCCTACCTCGTGGTGCCTCAGGAGGAAGAGCATGCCTCACCGTTGGCATCCAGAGTTACCTGTTCGACATAACAGACGAGGACAGCAGGACCATGCGTATGGGGATAGCCCTATCGTGTCTCCTACTTGGGTCTCCAATAGGTACAGCCATTGCTGGTCTCATCTACCAGTACACGGGGTTCTACGGGACGTTTGGAGTTACCGGCGGCTTCTATCTTCTGGGGTTCCTCTACGCGCTGTTCAGGATAAAGGAGGAGAAGAAATCCCATGAGGGATCCTGGTGGACCGTTGTCCTGGATTCCTTCAGAACAGCCTTCAGGCGAAGAGAAGGGTCCAGACGGCTTCAGATAATGCTTCTTATCTTCGTCTGCTTCTTCAGCTATGGGCCGTTTTTCGGTGAGTAGATTTTTCAAATCATCTCTCAGCCCAATCCATATGATTAGCTGAGGGCTCTAAATGGAATTTACAATTAAGAATATCTTATCTAATCTACCTATATATATATAAATGTATCGCCTGGAGCGATTTAAAAAAAAAACTTGTTACACGTATCACTTGCAATCTCGAAAGAAATACTATGGGGGTAACACCCCTGGCACCCCTAGGGGTGGGGGTGGGAAGGTGGTGACATTTAAATAGAATCGAAAACCACCAATATTAGTGTGGAATCCGTAGTTGTCGGGGTCGCTAAGATGAATAGTGACACTCCCAATGCCGTTAAACTCCAAGTTCATCACCTATCGGGATGGAGGGTGAGAGGGGGTGAAAAATAAAATGTCAAAAATGATCTACATTAGTGTCGAATCCATAGTTTTCGGAGTCTCTAAGCTAATTGGTGACATTCACGATGACCAAACTTGGTACACATATGACTTACAATCTAGACATAAACGCTGTGGGAGTAAGTCACCTTTGGCACCCCTAGGGGAGGGGGTAGAAAGGGGGTGACGTAAAAATAATCGAAAATGACCGATGTTAGTGTGGAATCCGTAGTTGTCGGAGTCGCTAAGATGAATAGTGACACTCCCAATGCCGTTCAACTCCAAGACAGTTCTAGCACCCCCAGGGTAGGGAGTGAAAAGAGGGTGACATTTGAATATAATCGAAAACGACCGATATTAGTGTGGAATCCGTAGTTGTCGGGAGTCGCTAGTATGAATAGTGACACCCAATGGCGTTCAACTCCAAGACACCCCTGGCACCCCGTAGGAGTGGGGGTGGGAAGGGGTGACATGTAAAACGACCGATATTAGTGTGGAATCCATAGTTTTCGGGACCGCTGAGATGAATAGTGACACTCTCAATGCCGTTCAACTTCAAGTTTATGTTACACTAAAATTAGAATTCATTACTTTCCTGTCTAATAGAAGATTGGGAAAAATGAATACCCGGGCAACTCCGGGCAATCAACTAGTATATAAATATATATATGCTGCTCTCATTTCCAGATGGGGCTGGGACACAACGAATCATCAAGCAGTTGAATTATCTTCGACTAACGTCGGGAATTTTCGTGTCACAAGGTACTGAACGATGCTTGCGGGACGAAACAAATGAGCGTCTGATACATAACGTATTGCCATACGAACTGTAAAATGGGGGAGAGAAAAAGTTCATCAGCGCCTTACTAGATAGAAGTTGTACAATAGTACACAGAGCACGGAAAATTAGTACACAAAACTGTACAAAACACTGTACAAAAGACCTAATTAAAACAACGGACAAGAACAGACGTACGCTTGGCAACGTTGTAATGGGAGAGTGATGTTACTCCTACAGCAGTTACTTCGCAAATGAGGATGTTGACACTCATCAAGCTATAAGACGATTAGTGGGCAGATGAAGCTATGAAGGTCAGCCAGTTTTGCCCGCGATCAGTATAGTAAACATGTCTGGTTTATTGGACACTAGTCTTCTGCAATATTCTTCTCTTTTTAAAATTTAAATAGACTACTCGTGCATGATTGGCATCTCCGCCAATAATTTTTGACTTAAATTTACATATTCTATGTTCATTGTCTTAATGATATTTATTTAGAAATCAATTTGCGCAAGTAAAATAGATTTCCATATTGTTATTTTGCACTGTTCTTCAGAATGTCAACAATACGTCTGCTCAGCGTAGTATCAGTTGTGAATGCCGCATGAACGATTGCATTAGGTTAATCAGGGAAGATATTATAAGGGACGAAAGTGTGAATAAGAGAATGACCATAAAAGGAGTTAAAAATTGTTGTGTAGACGAATAATAATTAACAAATTAAAAAGTAAAAACGAGAACCACAAGAAGATGAAAGCAACATACAAGCCATCATATCATGCTTAGCTCCTCGCGCCAACAACGAATTTCCAAGTATGAGCCGTGTTAAAAATGTAATCATAAACATTGGTGAGGTCTTGCCCGGTCCCCCTGGAACTTCCGTTTCCAGTACAGATTCGCCGGTATACGAAGTAAGAAATGAGCGCTTGTTTTCATCAGTTAGCCGACGATAGTCAAGAAAGGTATTTGTTAAAGTTCTACCAGAGCGTACAGAGCGTATAGAAGAGAAAGTGTGTGCACTTCGGTTTCTTCCCGTAAGCCAAGTGAATAGAGCGGTGCCCCACCGAAACACTGGCAGCACCTTCGCTTGCGGCGAGCGTCTTCTGCTTGCAGTGCGGCCGCGCTTTATGGAGAGAGTTGTGTTTTGTTGTATCAGAATAACATTGTGTACTTTTATTAAAGACAACGTTATTACGTTATTCACTTTAGTGTCGTTAGATTTGTGATTGATCCGTTGTGACTAGTTTGTGTTGTGTTCAACGCATTATTATTGTGTTTGAGACAGCAGCGAGCGAAAACTACAAGATGCCTACGTGTTTCGTACCCGGCTGTAGATCTAGATTTGACCGCTGTTCTTCAGGTAGTAGACATTATTTTTAGGCCACTAAAGACAAAATGGGAGTGTGCCATCCCTAGAACAGATAAAAAAAACTAAGTCATAATTGCTATGTGTGTGATATTCATTTTTCCTCTGACCGTTTAGTGAAAGTGCATTCGTTCATAGTGGATGGCGATACAGCAGAAATTCCACGACAAAGGTGGAAATTAAAACCAGAAGCTGTTCCTCATATATTTCCTAATCTGCCCAAATACCTCTCTAAGACAGTTAAGAAGCGAAAATCTCCCATGAAAAGGCAATCCTTGCGGACAGATGATAATAAAGTAAGTACTCGTCGCAATGTATCATTAAGCTTATCAGTAGAGGATGATTTGCTTCACACTGCGGATGCTAGCAATACAATAGCATTGCTAAAGAAAAACTTAAGAATCAGAAACGCAATTAATTAGAACGCAGAATAAACTAAAGGTCGCACAGGCTAAAATAAATTTGCTTGAAAAAGGCGTTAAAGACAACGGTCACACAGTCGAAACAGTTCGCGTCTCTTAGCAAAAATCAAAAAATTGTAATTGATACAATCTTAAAGAAATGCCAACTGAAAAGTAAGACAGGAATGAGACACAGTTCTGAGTTTATACTGGAGTCTCTTCTTTTAAAAATTAAGTCCCCAAGGGGTATAGACACTGTTTGCATCACGATTTGCTACCTTTGCCTTCTGAAGATCACTTAGAAAAATTGGTGAAGGGTCGGTCTTATATGTCCTTATGCAATCAATTTACGTACCAGCAAACTTGCTTTACTTTCGGGCGGAAACTATGAATACAGGACTGAATCTCCTCTGACGTATTTTGTTAATCAAATGCGAACTCTGGCAAGAGCAACCGAAAATAAAAATCTTTCGGTGAAGAAGCAAGCTGAAAATGAAATAAGGGAAAAATTTCCATTGTTGAAGATGAAATTCAAATACCGAACTGAGAAAACAACATACCGAACTTAAATGAACAAAGTGTTGGTAAATAATACTTGGCGTATCATTTGGCAGGATACATAGTGCGGTATATTTCCAAAGTGACGGATTGTAAACTGTGTACAACTTTTCTGCACGGGGAACCAACTAATGTACCTGCCCCACTTACGCTAATCCAAGCCTATGGTTCGGACGACGGCTGTAATACCTTACCTATGTATCGAAAAGTGTTTATGATGTTCTGCTACGAGTGGAAGAAGTTGTTGCAAAAAGAATTATCATGTGCTAATAGTTTATGGGGTGATATATTTTTTGAGTGTTTGGACAATTTAAATATAATTGCTGTAAAAACTACGCAGTTAGGATGCTGTGAAGATCATGTGCTGCGTACGCTATCTAAACTCGTATTTCACTATCTGAAATGTCTATTTTTCTTCCGCACCAAAGAGATAAGAAAGGAATTAAGTGCCTCGAAGACAGCAAAATCATCTCCGAAATTCTCCAAACTATCCAGCTGCTGAGCTCTTCTCCAAATGTAAGTAACATGCATTTTTGTTTCTTATGTAGTTAGTTATGTAAGCAACGCGCCGTCTCAAATGTCACCACTGCCATCTAGGCGGTGGACCACGGCAACTCGGGGAGTGCGCACACTATTTCTTCTATACGCTCTGGTTCTACTATGAAGGAGTGGACGTCAAGAATCCGTCGGATGATCAACTGCAGAGCAGATTATTAAAATATGGCGTGTCTTTGTGGCCGCCAGTTGTATAGCACTACATATGATACAAGTATCTCATGTACACGCACGACGAAAGTTTAGATATATTCAATTATTTTGTAAATGGAAAAGTGAGGGAAAGATAATTCTATAAAACTAGTGATATTATTATATTACAAAGTATGCTTAAGTGAATATTTGCCAACAAATCTACAGAAGTAATGACACTTAACAAATGCTAGTAAATATATGGGCTTTCAACGTCGCCTTTCCGCCTGAGGGATTTAGGGAGAACCTATGATGTGGCATGCCACTTTCACTTGCGCGAATTTACTTCAAACAACAAGGGAGTTTTCAGACTGAAGCGACAAGCGATATCGGGATTTCGCACAGAAGCGTTCGATCTAAAGCGAACCATTCACCACGCTTGCCGGGCAAAAACAATGCACAGTATTGATAAAACGGCCCAGTCCGAGCGACATGAAAGCGAGAAGCGACACCTGCAATTTGTCGTGTCGCTTTAATTCGGAAGGTGTTGTTTATTTTTTAATGTTGGTTCCAAGAGACACGTATCGCTTCAGTCTGAAAGCTTCCTCTCGAACCAATTCACCACGAGAAAATGCACGTGTCGCTTGGACTGGTCTGTTTTCTCAGTACCATGTATCGTGTCGCCTCGGTCTGTTGTACTCGTATGCAAGGTGGATTGTTTCCTTTAGAATAAGGGGCCGTTGTTTGTCGCTTCGGTGTGTAATCTCCGTGACACTTGAAAGTAAATCCTCAGTGATCAACGAATTGTATCGAACCGAAGGGACGCGACAAGCTGCACGTCTCGCTCAGATTCCCAATGGCGTGTATTGTGCCGCCTGAGACTTGATTTCCCATGCGCGGTAAATGCTTATTTATAGACTAAATGACTAAAGGGGTCTGTGTCGCTTGTCACTTCGGTATGAACCACTGCTGTCGGTGTCGTTTCGGTTTGAAACCTCACTAAGAACTGTTCTTTTCACCACAACACAATACGCTGATAATCGATCAACATGCTTGTAACAAGTTGCAAGTCGTGCAAACTTGCACGGGTTTTTCGTTCTGCTTGCATCAACGGATTTCGTCTCTCTACGTCCTTCGGAAACCTACGGAGTGATACTTGACTCAATAAATTTGTTCTCGATCGAACTGTGCAACCGTATGCTATGCAGCTGACACGCTAATTCCTTGAAAAGAATCTCCACTTTTCTGTTTCATATTATCGTCCAGAGCACCGTAAGCGTAACCGGATGTTCCAGGAGAGCCAGACGAGTGCGCATGCTCCGCAGTAGCTCCGCCTTTAACACCGTCTATAGGGAAAGCTTATACATATTGGCGTCCGGAATGGAAGGGCGACCCCCCCCCCCCGGTGAAAATTAATGCTACTAAAAAATTATATACTACACATCTATATTTCATTTCATACACAGTTATTTTCGTTAATTATTGCAATGAATTTACAGGAAGATGATAATTTCAAACTGAAAGAGTGTTCTTGAGAGGCAACACTATTACGGGGCAATACGCCTCCTTTACCCCCCTTGGAAAAAAATCCTACGGACATCCATGCTTATAAATATGCTATGTATGTTTTTTACTCTGAACTCTGAGTAGAGGAGGAATTTTCCGAAGTGGAATACATCATTGCATACATCAATTCCTTGTCCAAGTACAGGGTGAGGCTGTCAAACGGGAAGATTTAAAAAATTCACAAAAAATAGAAAGAGCGAATATTATTTTTTTTTTAACATGAATGTACTGTGCATGAGTGTAAATTACTAGTGTCCCTGGAAAATGTTCATTTTTTGAATATGGTGTCAGTAAGATGGCGTCCTTGGTTTTGCACACATTTTTCCTTCCTGCCCTCGATGACTATGACCCAGATGAAGAAACACTCTTCCAGCAAGATGGTCCAACTAGCCATACTGCCAGAGTGTCTATGCAGGGGCGGTGATTGGGAAGCAGTTGCCTCTCCACTTTTCGCCACTTTTGACTCAGGACTATGCTAAACCTTATCTGCAAAGGTAAATATACTGCCCTTGCCCCCCCCCCGTTAGTTTTGGTACAGCGCCTTGAATAACGTAGTGTGGAAAACGACCCAAGAAACTGGTTCCCCGAGACGATGACAAGTAGATGGCAGTGCGATCGACCCAGGTGCTAATTTTGTTATGAAAGTAATGCGGCTTAGTTAGTTTTTGGAATATATTGTGTAGATTTGTTTCTCCAGAAAGGCGGTAAGTGAATTGATGGAAACAGTTATATTTGTGGAGTGATTTGAAGTCACGATATCAGGGACGGCGACAGGGGTGGGCACGGGTGGGCAAGCGCCCACCCAAAAATTCCTGTGCCCACCCGATTGCCCACCCAATCAAATTCAATAAGTACATATACTCGGGGATATATGAATGATTAAATATTTAAATGTAACCTGGTGTTCATAGCATATATATTTTACTTGTGAATATTATATCTATGCTGGAAATGTTCACATATTATCAACCCATAAAAAGCCACTTTTGTCATTGTTGAAACAAAAACTGTGATCAAATTAATACTTCCATGTTTAAAAGCAGCTAGTAGGCTTAGGAGGCTCAAAATTATGCAGGGTATGATCAAGATTAAATCAGAATTGAGGGTGAACTTGAGGACTGCAGATCCGGGCCTCCACTACGTATATATATATATATATATATTCCGGCCTGGCTATGGTTAAAATAATCTCCAAATAAACAAATCTAAACACCATCTTAGCGTTACTTCCTCCAGCAACACAATAAATTATTTCGACTTTTTAATTAATATTAGAATAATTTAATCAAGAAGACTTAGTTAGATGGGCAGGCCATATGACACGAATGGCAGAGGAAAGAATAGTTTACAGGATTCTTGTTCGAAACCTGATGGTAAGGGACCAGTGGGAAGGCTAAGACGAGGATGGAGGGATAACGTTGAGATGGACCTAAAATAAATCTGTAAGGATGGGAATGATTGGATTGATCTTGCCCATGATAGAGACAGATGGAAGGCTTGTGTTGCTGCAACTATAAACCTTCGGGTTTAAGTATGCTATAGAGCAGGCATGTCCAACGCGTCGATCGCGGGGCGTTTTTGAGTAGGTACAAATTTTTGCAAAGATGAACTATTAATAGTAGCTCACTGCCTGTTGTGACAATAAAAAGTAGATCACTGCTTGATTGAAGTTGGACATGCCTGCTATAGAGTATAATCTAATTTTAATTAGCTCTGCATTGAAATTCCAGAAGTGTCCCTTTTTTTCATTACAATTTTTATATACCTGTCATCTTCAAATATCAATATGGTATACGAAATATCAACTTTATATTCCTTCTACTAATAAGAAGGAATCACAACAATCACTACAATACCGAAGTGAATAAATTTTAATAAATCAGTTATATATGGAAAAAGCTACAGAATTATTCAATTGCTAATGAGTGGCTTATCCTATTTAGAAATCCTCGTTCCACACATAAATTTTGTCACATGAATCAGCAGAAAATGTCAACAGAATCTGTAGATGCAGCTGAAGTAAAGAAAAAATGTTATGTCACGAAGTATATAGAAGACGATTTTGTTAGTTTGTTTCTAAGTTCACTTTCATGCTCAGATAGGCTAATCGGGACTAAACCTACAGTTTAATGTGTAGTCCGAACCAGTGTGCATTGTGCTTCCACCAGAGGAAGGGGGAGTCAAACACAGGACCTCTTCATTATAATGCGACAGCGTTATGCCATTGGGAAAAATATACAGATAGAACTCTCACCAAACGTGGCATTTTATCACCACAGAAGATGAGTCTATTTTAAGAAGGTGGTGATTGCCTGAGACAAATATTTGAGACTTTCGGAAAACAACATCATTGTTAACGGAATTAGCTGCCCTGATCCACTAATGAAACGCTGTGCGATTGAAATTACCACCTCAACTTTCTAAGAGGTATGAACTAATGAAACTACATTTTTGGAAGAGTAAGTTCTGATTGATTTGTTTTATTGTAAGTAATTTTTCTGCTAATTTTAATAATGATGACGTTATAAGATTCAATGGTGATTAGATGAAAGTAACGAAGGGGCGAAAACAAACACACGCTGACACTCAAAATACAATAAATTATTAGTTTGACAGTGGTTCCAGGCGCAATGGATTCGTTGCCCTGAAAGAATAAAGTTTTCAGCGTATGATGCACACAAAGGCCTGCACAAGACCTGGAGCAGACCCGTTCGCGAGACATCGCTCCTGAAATGCCATGCAACCTGCGCAACACCCTCGCTTGAGCAGCTTGTATGCCCACCTGCACAGATCGTTCCTGGCAGGCATTGTAGACCCGGCGGGTACCCGCAGTCTTACGATACCTAGTAGGTCTCAGTTCGTTCTTTCCATCAACTGCAGACCCCTCCCTCTGCATGACGTAGTTGCTTCGAGTACAAACTGCACAGGGCCCACACCGTTCTGCAGTGTTGCCAACTGCAATAGATTTTCACTACTTAAAAAAGGGAACTCGAAGCTTCGTAAGCCACATCACCAATGAAATGAGATTTACGAATGTTGCTACCCCCCCCCCCCCACACACACATTGAAATAGGTTTTCCGTGGCACAGGATCCATAAGTATATGTCGTAAACAACCAATATACGTATATATAGTGATATAGGACAGGACTGAAACATGTCACGTTCGACGCTGAGGTCGCGAGTCGAACAACACACTGTTCTACTGCGAACACCAGGGCCGTAGCCAGCCAGGGCCATTGCCGTTACCCTCGTTTGGGGGGTAGGGCCAAGTACTTGGATAAACATGCCAACAAGAACAATCACAATAATAGTAATAAAGTAGCATGAAAGGCATTATAATCCTCATAAATCACGCAAAAAGGGGGTAGAAGTCGGTTCTCACGCGCATTTGTGTTGAAACAGAGGATTAGAAATATTTTTTTTCAACACGTCAATTTCACATTAGCTAATAATGGAAAACAAGCACACAAACTGTTTTTGAAAGAAAGAAAGTGCATGATAAATGCATTCCGAATGTACAGACATATGGCATGTAAAATTTCCATCTACAATATTTTCTTTTCACGTGGAGCGACGTATTACATAATCAATTCATCCAACTCGTAACAAACCAACATTAATAGCAAATAATATCACGGGCCGCCATAGCATTCTCTGTTTTAAAACTTTTCTCACTTAGATCGTTCGGCGCTCAGGGCCGACTCCCGCTACCCCTTTGCTACGGCATTGAACTTGATGAGACTGGATAATATTTTATAATATATTTCTACTTTCATAAAATTTGAAATCAAGGGGTTGCAATTACCCCTCCATTCCCCCTCTGCAGGTGCCCTTGGCCGTCTGGAAGGAAAATGCAAGAAAAATATGAAAATTAATTCCATCTTGAGTACCCTTTAGCCCTGCTACTCTTAAATTCTGCTAGTCTGTTTTTTCTTGTACTTTAATGTTTGACCCCCACCCTGACCCTTCCGCTAGACTTAATTTCCGTCCAAGGTTGTGAGCAATGCACCCTACCCCCTCTGGTTGCGCCACTGCGTGCCTGGTTAAGGCACCATGCAATGAAAAGCAATTAGTTTTCAGTGAGGAGATTTTTGTTTGCTCGATCATTCATTTAAATAAATGAAGCTGTAATACTGCGTGCATTTCCTGGCAATAAGATAAAAACTGCTTACGCTGAACTGAAATCGCTAAGTATATAAATTCTCCTTGGAGGAGAGAGCTCCTCCTAGGACCTCGTAGGATTTACGAGCTACGTAAGTAGGCAACACTGGCTGAAGCTGTCCACGTGGTGATGAAACACCTGGAGCGACACGCTGCCGGAGGGCTGTTTCCTTCCAGCAGGTTTTGCAGGCGCCCGGGTCTTGTTGAATGCCCAGTTACCTTGTAAGCGCAGAGCGCCTGGAAGACGAAGAACCCGGGTAAAGACGCAAGTCGACTCGTTACCGTGGGCAGGCTAGCAGGTATACCTGTCCTCACGGGCAAGCGGGCAGTGGGTAGGTAAAATGGAGACTATGCTGGCCTCTAGATGCACACGATAGAGGTTGACATTCTAGTGTGTTCGAAATGGTCACGCCATACAACCCAATGAAAAATAGATGAAGTATTACTGGTACGATGATCAACTTCGATGAATTCCTTGTGTCCTAAATCATTTTGTTACCTCAAAAAATATGTTCATGTAACCATACGTGTATTGCTTCTCCCGCATTAGTAATATGACAGTTCTTCAGAAAACGAATAGCAACTTAGCTAATAATCTTTTAAATTCTGAACAGATTTCTCAATCTTACTTGTTTATTACTTTTGACGAGTGATATTTTGTCAAAATAGCCTTTCATTAGCCTAGGAATACTTAATGGACAATGAACAAATAATTGGTTTTCCGTGTGTTTTAAATCATTCCTAATAAGACGTTCATTTTAATCCAAACATTCAGTGGCGGCGATTAGGAGGAGCGGAAAGTGTGGGATGCAGTTCCCTAGCCACATTTTGCCACTTTTTTCCGCACAATGGCCTCTTTATGCTAAACCTTTTCTACCAAGAAAACGTATATTCAGGGGTGCCCACAGGGGATATTATGTCGCAGGCTGCGCCATCGAGATTCTTTGGGAGATTTCTTCCCTTCAAATAATGTAAAATTGGACATTTATATATTTTCCAAAACACAGGTAAAAATTTTACACCTTAAATTCACCATATTTAATCCATTAGATGAAGAAAGGAAAGCGTTTAAGGTCATTATTGAAGTTGCGAGGGGAAGGGGGGTAAATATCCAACTCTTATACATTAGGCCTTAATTGACACGTTGGTTCTGGGGGGAATTCTGAATTAAACGTTGGCGGGGACAGTATTCAACTCTACGTCTTAGATTATGGCGGGTATTTTAGTTAGAGGGGCATTGAGCATTAAGGTATCCAATTCTTGTGTATTACTATTGTCTTAGAATGTTGAGAAATTCTGGTGTGGAGACTGAGAATTAATTTTTTGGAGGAGGCAATATCAAGTCTTCAATATCAAGAGTAAGTCTAAAATTGGCATGGACGTTTTTGTGGTAGGATTGAGTATTAAATTTAAAGGGGGAGATAGGAAGCTTTTGATAAAGTGTTAAATCGTATCAAGGGATTTCTGTAGTGAAGAGAGAGTTTGAACATTAAATTTTGGAGACTATATTTAGCGATATTATCCACACGTTTTTGACCCCGAACGTGACAAAACAGAAGTTGGAAAAGACTAAATATCCCGGGATCCTAAGAAAATATTGACACCCCGTTAAATTAATATTCTTGAAAGCCTGCAAAGAAATGGATGTAAAAATGTTCTTGCTTGCTTCGCTCGCAATAATGTGTTTGTTACAACAATGCGTGTTTGGCGCTTTACTGAGGTGGATGTGAATTTTTATGCTATAGCTGCATTACAAGACATGAGCGATATTCTCATATTCATGAGTAACATCACTTCTTAAAATATAGTGCTTAGTGGTGGTATACTGCTTATTTTAAAGCAGGTACATAATTTGTACAGTAGAAGAGGTGAGACAAGAAACTCTCCCACCGATGTGCTGGATCGGAAACGCGGCAAGCGCATGAGCGAACTTCCCCTATCGTGCACACAGGCAGGGTTGCCGAACGTCTTAATGTTGTGTGAGCACCGAGAAACAATGCGATCGACTTGCCTGTCTTCATTTAAAGTGTGTGTTTGTTTTGTGTGCAGTGTACTTGCATGGAAGCTTGCAGTTCAGAGAAAGCAAGTAAACTCGGTGGACGGAAAGTAATCCACAGCCAAGGGCGAGAAATTGTATATAATGTCAATGCATTTATGAAAGACCAGGTGGGAGTTCGTATGTCCGAAAACGAATTGCAAAGGAGGGTGGCTCGCGCATGTGGTGTTTCCTTCAGCAGTGTGAGAAGAATTGTACTAATAGAAAGTAAAGCATGCACTACGTTGAAGAAAATCTTTCATACGCCCCATAGAACACGATCTCGCCGAAAAATCGAAAGTTCGATAAGTGTGTTGTTAGGCGTGTTGTGCACGAATTTCACCTTACGGACGGGGAAGGTATCCGAAGGGTTTTGAAACAAAGAATAGAGTTCCAAGGCAGTGTCTGGTGTGTGCGGAAGATAATACGTGACCTAGAGTTTAAGTGGGAAAAGCAGAAAATAATAAACAATTGCTTATAGAAAAGGACGAAATAAGAAGTTTACGTTCATCGTACCTCAAAGCCATAAAAATCTTTCGTCCACAAGGACGACCCATTGTTTACGTTGACGGACTTATTTTCACAGCTCGACAACAAAGAAAGAAGCTTGGGTGGATGGAACCGCGGCTGCCGTCAAAGCACCGGTGTCTAAAGGGCAACGTGTAATTGTTGTACATGCTGGAGGTTAATGTTCAAATCTGGAAAATCTTTTGGCGATTAATGCCACAAATTTGACACCAAACAGTGTTGTTGTTGTTGACAACGCCTCATGCCATAACGTACAAATAAATCCTGCGACTTCTTCCTCCTCCCGAAAAGACATTATGATTCATTCAGTGGCTCGTTCAAAACAACACCCCCTTTGACGCACACCAGAATTGTATTCCTTGGTGAAAATTAACAAACCCCGTTTGAAGATGTTCAAAATTGATTCCATCTTAGCAGAACGCGGTCATTCAGTTGTATGTTTACCACCATACCACTCAGATCGTCTTGCTTAGTTTTCTTGTGTTCTCGTTCTGCGCAGACATTTGACCCGTATGCACTGCCAACCCTGCTTCTGTGCGTCCTTCCCCTACGTATGGCTTGGGCGTGAGGCCGCTAGGAGTTTCTTGTCTTACCTATTCTACTGTAACAAAAAGCTAAGGAAAAAGTTACTTTCGGTGTAGGGATTACGATATAGTTTCAGGGAGCAAATGATATGATTTTGGGGGGGACGGATGGCATGGACATGATTTTTGTGGGGATGCGCCATTGGCCTTGGGGGGGATGGGCACCCCTGCGTATATTGTCCTTGCCCCTCAAATGTTGGCACCCAATCGCTGCTACTACAAACATTCAGATAGATTTGTCAGTTGTACAAACCTTGTAAGCTAAGAAAAGTAACCCCCAAAGAGTAAGAAAACTCTTTCAGTCAAAAACTCATACGATGAAAATACTATGCTCAGGAACATGCATTTAAATTACGAGAAACTTCACGATTGTCTACCATTGAACTTTCTATCATTGTCGCCGAATACATAAAATCAAGTATGTGCCTTGTATTTGCAACACAAGCTTAAACCTAATTCACATTTATTTCACTGTATTAACATGCATGAAAGAACGTGATTACAATGTATGACTGGGGTATGGCTGGGCATTTGTAAACACTTCCTTGAAATAATTGTGTCCATCAGAGACAAAAGGAAAGGAAATGGAACAAGATGCGAGGATAGATTAGAAAAGAATAAAGAGGAAAACAAGGAAAGGGAGAAGAAGTAAGAGGAAAATCGTGAGTATAAGAGAGAGGGCGATACATACGTCTTACGTACACATACATGGTCTTACATTTATACTGCCCACCCTAATCTATCAATATGGAGCTTCTGCCCACCCGGTCGAAAATTTCTGGCGCCGCCCGACGAAATGGCATTAATTTGGAAAGAAAAGTAAAATAAAATTAATAAATAAATAGCATGCGTAACACAAGAAGAGACATCGCAATGTGATTCCGGACGTCAGGTCTTGGACTGTGTATTAGAGTTTATTTTTCTATGTTATTAGAATATAAATAGTATCCTGAGAGATATTTCATACCGAGGCGACAAACCACAAATGTCGCTTGAAAGCGATCAGTCGGAAATCAATGCAGCCTTTCGAACCGTAGGGACAAAAGCTCTGACTGCACCGTTTCCTCAAGGAGATTTTACACGAAAGCGACACGCTACAAACGATACGAGGATTTCACACCAAAGCGACACGGGTCATTCGGTCCAAGGCAACTTTCATACCGAAGCGACACATGTTGCTTGGAAACGAGCCAATCAAGAGCAACATTTCACATCGTAGCGGCATCACGAGAAGCACAGGCCAGCGTTCGGTTGGTGAAATCCTCAAGCGATAAGTGTCGCGTTGGTGCGCAATCTCACTAAAGCAAGACTTATTGCATCGCGTATGCGCGAACAACAAACCACGGCAACGTGTTGCAAGCTATTGAGGAAATGGCCCAGTTTGAGCGACGCAGAAGCGACAAAGCGACACGTGTGGCTTATCGTGTCGCCCAGATCTGTTGTTGTAATGTGCAGCTTATCGTGTGGCCTAGATCTGTTGTTGTAATGTGCAGTTTATCGTGTCGCCTAGATCTGTTGTTGTAATGTGCGGTTTATCGTGTCGCCTATCTGTTGTTCGCACAATTAGCAACGAACGCTTGCTAATAGACTGAAGGCACCATGTCGCTTGTCACTTAGTTGGGAACTCCCCCTGTAGCGCGTCGCTTCGGTCTGAGCAACCTTGTTTTAAGGAGCTTTCCGACCGAAGTAACAAGTAGCACGCGAATACGCCATATGAACGTGTCGTTTGCTGTTTGGACTCTCATGTGCAATGAATGCTATTTTACAGTCTGGAAGTGTGTGTTACTAGTGTGACAGTGTGAAAATCCCGTGTCGCTTGTCCCATTGGTTTGAAAGTTTCCTTACACTCATGTCGATAGCACTAGGAAAGTTTTGTGGGGTTCCCCTTGTCGTTTCATGCAATCATTATCATCATCGCCGCGATTAGTTTAAAGTGGAAGAAAAGAGACAGTAAATATCAAAAATACAAATGCTTCAGTGTGTATACCTTTAAAAGAAATGATGATGATGATAATAATAATGAACCTAATTCATACACAAAAATTTAGTTGCCAAGAACATTCCACGCGTATTTTTTCTCCCGTATTATTAACGAAAGTATGACGATAACAGGACGTGGTCGACTGTCTAGAATGTTCGTTAATATCTTCGCGACCACTGTACCAAATATCATAGCAATTATCACATTCATAGAAATGCTTCATGTAAAAGAATCAGACGTTGCAGCGAAAACTCCATTTACTTCCATTATAAGCAGTCGAACACCAAGCACCGGGGTCAACACCAACGCCTCTAGCGGATCATTTTCGAGTGGAACCAGCCAGAGAGCGCAGAAGCATGCCGTTTTCCACACTACGTTATTCTAGGCGCTGTAGTTTTGGCACTTTTCCTCCCGGTTTTGAAACCCAATCGCCGCCACTGTGTCTATGGATGTGCTTAGAGGTGTCGTGTCGTTTGTGCCGAGGGTTCTTATCGGTTCATTTCCGCCGTGACATATGTCAAGACCATCCTTGGCTGGTTTTCTCACAATCCAGAGTGTCATCACCGTCCCGCGCACGTGTGTTTATAGCCACATGGGGCATAGTGCATAAAGTGGACTTAAAACATAAAATCAAACCTATCTTTATGACGTTACATAGCTGTGTTTATGCTGAAATGTTAAACCTATCCACTGGGTCAAATATGACTTTTCTTTACTTATTTCAAAAGAAGTTACACAGGATTACTTGTATCAATTTTATTCCACAGCACAAAATACATAAATCGGCATCAGCCTATTAACTATTAATCATTTATCGTTAATCGTCAAAAAAGCATTGTAAATACAGTGTTATTTTTTGCAAACATTATGTAAGTAATAGCTACGTATATAAACACAATATTTCGATACACTTGCACAAGAACAGTACAAACGTTATTTGAATTCTTGAAGGTATGCAAGTGCTCGAAGTCATCCTCGAAGATCGCCTGAGCTTCTGTACTTCAAAAGAACACACTCAACACATTTGTCCATTTCGATGTATTGATATTTTCATATTCTCAGCCATCTTGTCGTCTCTTACAAATCTCAGTTTTACATAAATACTAATTTCCCAATGTAGATCCCTCATATATACTTTCATCTTACATTCATTTACCAATCACCTTCCTTTTCAATCGAAGATAAACAGTGCTATAGCTGGGCAACGTCATAAACACACGTGCGCGCGGCGGAAATGACACTCCGGATTGTGGGAAAACCCACCAAGGAAGGTCTTGACATGTCGCGGCGGAAATGAACCGATAAGAAGCTTCGGCGCAAATGACTCGGCGCGAGGGACACGGACTCGTGCTTAGACTCGCATTTCCTGGTCGTCTCATCAGCAGATTCGCCGATATTCCGTGGCCTGCCCGTTCACCCAACTTGACAGCTTTCTTCGTTGGGGTTACCTCAAATCCAAAGTATTCAAGAACAACCCTCCAATAACCAGGGATGATTTGAAGGAGCGAATTCGGCAAGAGATCCGCAACATTCCGTTGGAGATGCTACGCAACGTCATGGGCGGATTTACTTTGAGACTCGGATAATGTGTGCAACTGCAATGGTGGCCAGTAGCAAAACATTTTTATCACTCTTGCCCCAGCACTATGCTAAACCTTATCTACCAAAGGGAAAGTAAATTATCGTTGCTTTCCCCCCAACCACCCCCGGTATAGAACCCAATCACCACCACTGTGTGTAGGGAAATTGGGAAGGCAAAATGTACATTTTCATATATTAAAAAAAAACTATTTCAAGGTCATTCCACGTGAAATCACCGAATTAAAAGACAAAACATTGCTTCATAGCCACAGATTTCCTTGCAATTTGTTTTAATGATAAATACTTGGTCCGATGTGACAAATATGTAATATTAGACTTGTCCAACAAATATGTTGAAAGTTACACATTTTTGAAAATTTGAAGATTTTCAGAAATTGGGTGGACGAATAAACACACCAAGGGTCACAAAGCATGTGGTATCTCGGAAACAATGTGGAGTATTTTGATGATTTAGATATTGTTGGAGAGGAGAAGAACAGTCCTAACAGAAAACAACTGTGTTACCACTCTTACCTGTTCATAAAAAAATCTTTAAATAAAGTAATTTGTTGTGATGAAAAAGACACTCAACTTCGGGTAATTGTTTGATAAGGAATCCCAGGTTTTACCACAATGAAAATTGTTACACAGCATAATCAATACATGTCCAACGTAATATTAATAAAATCAGAAATGTAATATTCTTCATAGTGAAAATATCACAGTTTTCAGTAATGGGTTGCATGAACCACTGGTTTCAGAATTGGGTGTATGAACCAATGTTTCCACTGACATAGCTATATTTTTGACAAATTTTCCTAAAACACTCACAAATTACTACCAATGAGAGTACACATAATATTGTTACAAATGTTGAACAAGTGGGAGAAGCATTACTATGATGCTTATCCACTTTTTGTTCACAGAAATTGTACTAAGATCATAGTTTTTGTCCAGAATGCAGGGGCGTATATTCAAGTCTATCTAGGCTATGTGCAAAGCCCAGACTCAGTGACCAAAATTCAAAGAAAATATCTATCAGAAATGTGCATAAAATTGTTCAATTCAATAAGAAGATGAACCTGATTTCTAATTAGTTGGAAACATTGCCCGCTTTCTTTGAATTTGCGAGGCTGCTGGCGGGCAACTCCACGGGGTGACGGGCGAACGTGACAGAACTATCTTAACGATCACCCGATCAGTGTTGCAAACCAATTTTTTCCACCATGTCATTTCCCAGGAACGGCAAATTGTGGAACCAAACTGTTACAAGAGAGGGAACAGGGTTGCATATGGCTGGAAAATTCCCTCTGAACTTCCTCAACAGTCTGGATCAATGTTGCAAACCAATTTTTTCCAGCATGTGATTTTCCCAGGAACGGGGAATTTTGAAGCCAAATTATCACAGTCGCAGGGCATCATTGAATACTTGCCGACGAGTTGAAAAAGAGGTCGTTGACCTTCAAACAATTAGTTACAATGGGGAGGAGAGAATTGTTGGCTGACCAGGAATGGTTTACGAGTGAATCTAAAAGTTATCGAAATGACAAGGACCATCTCTAGTGTGGATCGTGTCGAATGGTCTTTAATGGTTCCTTGGTGAGTGGAATTTATTTAGAGGCAGCGTGTGAATACAGTAGCGAGTGGATTGTATTTTTGTGAATGATATGTGCTGTGTTGTGTAGTGAACTGAAATAATGTCATAATTAACAAGCTGTCTATTCGGCTAAGCTCCAAATCGTTGTGGATTTTTCTTGTATGTCCACTGTATGCGCAGATAAGCTAATGGGGATCGGATCTACAGTTAAAGAGCCATCCGAACCAACGTGTATCGAACCCGGGACCCCTTAGTTTCAAGGCAACGACGTTATCACTGTGCCAACAAGGAGGCTCTGAACTTCAAATCGTGAAAATAGGTAGGTAGAAGTTTCATATTTATTCTCGTATGTAGGCCTACGTAAATATTTCACAATATGGGCCTCATAATTATGCCAATAAGAATGAAATAATTACTTCAATTCTTTCCTTACTGACATAGTGTACATTTCCATATTTTATTAATCACAATGCCACATCACTTCAAACACCCCACCCCAAATGAGCTAAAAAAAACCATCCCCAGCAGCAATTTTTTGTACATTCAAACACTATGATATGATGCGATAGCCCAGGTTTTTAACCCAGTATACGCCACTGCCAGAATGCATATGGGTCAGTCCATAGGCCAGCACAGGTTGCTCGACCCACGACGAACTCAAATACTGGGTGAGTCTTTTAAAAGAGGCCCCGTGGAAAATGTGCTCCTTGCTTGTAGGCAACCCTGGTACACCGAAGAGAAGAGCGGGGCTGAGAACAGTCCAGGATATGTCATGTCATGTCATGTTGTCGAATATGCTTGGCACCGATAACCTGGACTGTTCTCTAACCCGCTCTTCTCTTCGGTGTACCAAGGTTGCCTACATGCAAGGAGCGCATTTTCCATGGGGCCTCTTTTAAAAGACTCACCCAGTATAAATAGGTCCTAAAATATAACCCTTAAATAAAATAAATAAGAAAAAGTGTAGCCCCAACCAAAAAAAAATCAAAACTAAACTTTAATGATTATTTTTATTCGATTGTATTATTGAAATATTAAAGTTTAATTTATTTTTTTAAATTTTCAATATTTTGGTTGTTCTCACCCCTATGCAAGGGTAGTTCAAAGCAGGCATTATTTTTCTAAATTTGATTTAATTTGATTTGCTTTATTTTACTTTGCGTTTTGTGCCAAGATGGGGATGAGTGATGATATGATGATATGATGAAATTGATGAATGGACACTCACAAACATGCATGCCCAGGCCAGGATTCGAACCCGGGACCCCTAGCGTCGTAGAATATTTTTCTAAAACTTGACTTTATTTTAAAATGGTGGTCATTTTTTCTTTCATGACTTCGGTTAATTTTGGCCTTTGCAGACAGTTTGCAGTTATTTGGCTAAATATATAATAAAAGTAGCTCTGATATTATATACTTCCCATCTAAAAATAATCCTAAATCTTAATTTTTGTTCAAAATTGAATATCAATTTTGGCCTTACATTTCTGCAATTTTCATTAGAAATGGTGCGACAAGACAGAACATAAAATAAAGTTTTAAATGTACTCAAAACAATATTGTTTAACACAAATTTCAATCATTTTGCTTAGCTGAGTTATCACAATTATTGCAACTGTCTGCAAAGAACAAAATTACCCGAAGTCAGGAAACAAGAAATAACTACAATTTTTTAATGAAGTCAAGTTTTAGAAAAATAATGCCTGCTTTCAAATATCCTGCATAGAGGTTAGAACAACCAAAATATTGAAAATTTTAAAAATGGTCAAGTAACCAGTGCTGGATCATTTGGTATGGACTGACCCATATGCATTCTAGACAAAAACTATGGTCTTAGTAAAATTTCTGTGAACTAAAAGTAGATAATCATCATAGTAATTCTTCTCCCCCTTGTTCAACATTTCTAACAATATTATGTGTACTAATATTAGTGGTAATTTGTGAGTGTTTTAGGGAAATTTGTCAAACATATAGCTGTATGTCAGTGGAAACATTGGTTCATACACCTAATTCTGAATCCTATATTTTTACTAAGAAAAATATTACCTCTCTGATTTTTAATATTATGTTTGACATGTATTTATTTTTCTGTGTAACAATTTTCATTGTGGTAAAACCTGGAATTCCCTATCAAATAATTACCCGAAGTTGAGTGTCTTTTTCATCACAACAAATTACTTTCTTTAAAGATTTTTCTTTATGAACAGGTAAGAGTGGTAACACAGTTGTTTTCTGTTAGGACTGTTCTTCTCCTCTCCAACAATATCTAAATCATCAAAATACTCCACATAGTTTCCGAGATATCACATGCTTTGTGACCCTTGGTGCGTTTATTCGTCCACTCAATTTCTGAAAATCTGCAAATTTTCAAAAATTTGTAACTTTCAACATATTTTTTGGACAAGTCTAATATTACATATTTGTCACATTGGACCAAGTATCTACCATTAAAACAAATTGCAAGGAAATCTGTGGCTATGAAGCAACCTGCTCTGGGTGATTTCGCGTGGAATGACCATTTGAAAACTTATTAAATAAATAAACACTCTGTAAATAAATAACTTACATATATGATGCACTATGACTATACTACAACCAAGCAGTCCAAATTCATTAGTATTTTGTCCATGAATGGATCATCATCAAATTCTTTTTCAAGTTTTCTTCAAAATCTTTTATCGTTTGTTACATCCTTCTTTTAAAATAACATTTTGTAAAAGATTACATGTACGTGTGATTAAAGTTCGCCTTATTAATCAACATAGCTTTAAAAGGAACTTTCTTGCCATTTATCCATAAACCCTTTATGTAGGAAAACACTCGTGTAGTGGGGGCGTCACTGACACGTAAACAGAGAAGAAACTCCAAATATTTAAGAAAAATGGAATATAGCACATTGTTGATATTGAAATGTGAAATAATTTCTACTCAACAATGTCACAGTTCATGGTAATAGTAGAGAAATTATATTGTAGCAGTAATTCTATGCCAATGAGTCATTGTCATCAGAAAGGAACACTTTGTCATCTCGTTTTAAGATTAAAATGAATTGGGACAGTCTCAAAAAAGGTACTTGCCCTGGTCGCCTTACTCCCTCATGGCTTTGTAACGAATTCAGATCCCGCTTTAAACTGTTGGTCCAGTCCCGATCAGCCTAACTTTGTATAAAGTGAACTTCAAATCTTCGAGTGCCAATCCCTTCAGATAAATCCCGAAATTGATAGAGAGAGGTTTCAATGAATGCTGGATTAATTTATCTAGTATTGTGACGATAAGAATTGAAACTTGTTGTGTGGAATTCTGTGGAATTCGTTGACTATTAATAAAATGATTTTTGAGCTGAAGATAAAACCACTTATGTAACATTTTAAATCAGACGAAATTGAAGTTAAATTATAAATTCTTACTAAGAAACACATAAGAAGCTATTTTCTCAGTAGTTTTTATGCTAGTAATAAGTATACATAAAATTTTGAAAAGCTCTTCAATTACTAGCTAATTAAGTTCTTTGGAGATTATAGAACTATTGTTAAAATGTGGTGCCATCTATGAGAAAGAAGCTAAAGTGTCATTAGTTTTTTTTCACAATTTCTGTTCCTATTACTATAGAGCATTTCCTGACATTCGCTACGAGGCTCGGCGGCAAGCTGCCCGGCATCAGCGCTTGTCTTTCCCGGTGAACGGGTCAGCGACAGTCGCTAGAGTCGGCTATGAAAATTACAGTTTTCATATTGTGTACTAACCTTGACTACAGAAGGTGTTGAAAATGATGTCCCTCTGCTGCAACACATTCCTGGCATCTCCGAATGAAATTGGCATTTACACGTGCAAGTTCGTCTACTGTAATTCTCCCGATTTCTCGTACAATACTCTCTTTTAACTCACGGATGATGTGCGGATTGTCTTTGTATACTTTATTTCCCCATTTTTCTTTCCACTTTTATTCAGAACTGACCCTGTTACTCTAAACTTTTTTACGAGGTTTAATATAAGCGACTTTCGCGGACCCGTTCACCGGGAAAGACAAGCGCTGATGCCGGACCGCTTGCCGCCGAGTCTTGTAGCGAATGTCAGGGAATGCTCTGTATTACTGCTAGTTGTAGTGTAACGAAAGTGTCATGTAAGTATTATTATTAAATCTTCTTGACAAACAAACAAAAGCTATTTTATCAGAGTCAGAAGTTATTCTACTAAATAAGTATAGCTATTGAATTGCGAGTTTACAAAGTTCTTTGGAAATGAAAGAATTATTATTAAAATGTAGTGCCTTCTATGAGAAGGAAACTGAAGTTTCATCAGATTTTTTTCACAACTTCTGCTGCTAGGTGTAGTCTTACAAAATGTGTTGTGTAATTGCAGATTTTCAAATAATGTGTTTAAGTGTCTTTCCATCTCCGCAAAAGGTATTGAAAAGGCGCAAGGTAGGAGAACGGTCCTAGTTGAACCTTTCCTGGTGGCGGAACAAAATGTCTAAGTACAAAACAGACAATGTGATTGTTTCTTTATCTTTTACCGTGCAAGAATACGTGAGTGTATGGATAGAATATTTTGGAATGTACATCAGGATCAAGTCACTTGTGCCCCCCCCCCCCAATTAACGTAGAGGCTATTATACATTTATATATTTATATCGGGTGGTCCAAAAATCCCGGAACGGTCACATATCGTGAGAAATACACATCGAATCGGAAAACGAAAAAATATGTGTTTAATAAGTGATATCACACCTGATTCCGCACCACCGCCCCCTGTTAAATTTCAAATGGAAACCTAATTTTGCATTGCAGAATCGGAAAGAGGACTTCATTCCGAGTCCAACGAGCTATCAACCATCCTCCTAGCTCAATTAGGAAAGGAGACATGGCGATTTTAAATTTTCGAAGAAGAGGGGGGGGTGAAAATTTCATAAAACCTAAAAGAATTTCAAAGGGAGGCTCTGCCCCTAACTTTCACTCTAGCTAATTAACCCCCCTTTCCACATACTCTATTGAAAGGTCTTGACGTGCAGATTCCGAATCTGCAATGGCTTTCACTCTAGCTCAAGCGTCCCTTTGAAAATTTGTTGGGTTTTATGAAATTTTCACTTTTTTTCTTTTATTTTTTGCAAAAATTTAAAATCGCCATATCTCCGTTCCTAATTGAGCTAGGAAGATGGTTGATAGATCGTTTTACTTGAAATGAAGTCCTCTTTCCGATTCTACAATACAAAATGGGGGTTTCCATTTAAAATTTCACAGTTGGGAATCAAGTGTGATATCATTGAATAGCTTTCTTTCACTTATTAAACACGTATTTTTTCGTTTTCCTATTCGATGTGTATTTCTCACGATATGTGACCGTTCCAGGACTTTTGAACCACCCGGTATATTTAAACAAATAAAATATTATTGATTCCAACCTTCCTCTCCCCTTGCACCTCTGATTTACATCATGTGTTTTATTTATTTTGCGTACTTTTATGGCACTTTTGTTTCTACTCGAAACCATATGAGGATCAGTGATTAGATGAAATTGATAAAGACACAATCATGCACAGGCCGGGATTCGAACAGGGCACCTTCAGTGATAATATCGTGAGTGGGTGGCTCATGCACTCGGATATGAGGAATTTTAGTCGTTTCTATAATTTTAGACAGATATTTTATGGAATTCAAAAAGAATCTTGCTCTTGATAAAATTATCATTTACGAGTAATAGCAGTTGACATGATCCGAATGGGTTGACAAGTTCCCAACTCCATCTGTCGTCACAAAAACTGAAATCAGTCGCTTAGGTACCAAGAGGAACGTATTGTGGTGCCATCTAGCGAGTCAATCGAAAATTACGCACGAATACAGTTGGAAAAAGGGCCTGTGATGATGTGATGAAGGGACACTCACAGAGGACACCCATGACCAGACTGGGATTCGAACCCGGGACCCATGGATTCGCAGCGCGCTGTGCTAACCACTCTGCCACCGAGCTCTGGTATATTATTGTTCTTTACTGTGTTTTCCTTTTTTTGTTTCCTAATTTCAAAATTGTCAATTTAAATAGCATGTAACCATGGCACCTGCCCAGGGTGTCAAAATATATATAATCTATCCCGTGAATCTCTGGAACAAGGCCGCGCATAAAGGCAGAGAAAGGCAGAAAGCGAGTGGATGGAGCGAAGCTGTAAGACTACACGCTGGTACAAACAGCTGGCAGCTGCAGTCGCTTTACCCCCATACAATCCCGCTCCCTCGCACTTGTTTACATTGGTCGATCCGTCTCGCGTCACTTCTTGCGCAGAGACCTTTCGCTTGCTCCAGACATTACCGAGACAGAGTATAGCTGCTTGACGTAATTTGGGTCATCAATGACTGCCGTGGATCGATAATACAAAATTTAGATTCTACATAGGCTTTGTAATCTTGCCGAGAACTCCGTGTAAAGAATTCGTAGAAAATCTTGCTTGTGAGGAACTCCCATCTGTGACCCCCTGACAAACAAGGATTTGCATAGAAGAGTGTATAAGGGACTGTTGTCAAAGCAGGTTATTGTAAAGAATGACAACGGAGACAGTTTGAGAGGTTTGCAGAGAAACAGTTTTGCAATAAGTACGATACAAAGTACTTAAAAGTATCAAAAGTAGATAAATAAATAAGATTCCAGGCAAATGCACAGCAACCAGTGCAAGGAACTTCAAGAAAATGTGCACAATGTGAATACGTGCAACACCAGTTACGACAATTTGGACATGCAGGACCTGCAATGTACCATCCAGCCTAAGAAAGGCCAAAAATTGATTTCAGATGTTTTACTTAAAATAATGTAACACAAAACAAGCAATAAAGCAAGTGATTAAGTAAAAGATTTTAGATAAAATCATCTTTATAAACATTACATACTAGTCTTTACAAAAATTTCAAATGAGTGCATTAAGTGGGCGGTGGTTAGCATACGTAACCACATTGTAATTGTTAATAACTATGAAAATAATAAAAATAAAGAAAAGTCTAAAGGCAAAATTTAATTCTCTCTCCAATATCTTACATATAATCAATGTGCAAATAATGTTCACTGAAGTCAATCGAATTTTTCTTAAGTGTGCATTACGAGCTGAAGGTAAAAAAAATATATGTAACATTTTCACCCAGATAAAATTGAAGTTCAATTATAAATTATTAATAGGATAAAATTTGTATATAATTTCTTCTCCGTTTTATGGAAATAAATAAGTATAAATATAATATTTCGAAACATTATTCAATTACCAGCTTGCTAATCTGTTTGAAAAACAAAAAAATCGTTATGAAAATGTATAGCCATCTATGAAAGAAAAATAGAAGTTTTATCATATTTTTCAAAATGTCCCTTCAAATCATTGGAGTACGCAGAAGGAGGGAGGTTATGACGCTATAGCCCTTCCTAAATTTTGAGGAAATCAACATTTTTAAAAATAAAAGTAGTGAGGGACTCAGGAAAATGAAAGTGAAAAATGCAACACCCTCCCTTAAAATTCCTCCTATTGACATTTCTGAGAGTGGAAAGTTCTAAAAATACGAAATATCTTGTAGTGTATTCCTACCCCCTAGAAAGCAAGTACGTACTTTACAATTCCATACCCACCAAAAAAAAATTCCTGCGTATGCCAGGATTCACTACTGCTACTATCTGTAAATCAGCCATGTCAAACTCGCTGCCCCCAGCATCCCTTGGCCCTACTTACATTTCACGCAAACAGGACTATCTCGATATATGCAGTAGTCCCTCTTTTCCTTTTCTCATGAAATGAGCCTCGACTCATCTGAACTTCACCAGATTGATCTATTTTCCCTAATCTAGCATTCCATTAAGGTGCATACTTTCTTTCACCCACGAGTCTTGTTTCTTGATTGTGAAGGGTTTGCCTTGAAGGAACGTCAGTTTCTGGAAAAGTTTCAGATAATCTAACCGTGTCGCTGCCTGACAATTGTGGGAGTAAGAAAAGGGCTATAAAAGAGGAATTTATTTTTGGTGTGAAGTGAATAGCGACAAAAGTGGCAGAAAATCGACGATAAGTAATAAAAATCAAAACAAAATAGAAATTCAAAAATCATGAATACAGTTCAAAAGGAGATTGAGATACCAACGAACAATTGAAAGCAAGAATTGCTGGTTTTGTTGCCCTTGCTTGCGATAGAAAGTAAGGACGCTTTTGGAATACTTAGATAGCTGTATTCATTCGAGAACAATTCTCGTCTCAATGTGACAGAACTACTTCACATAATTCCTCTCTGTGACACAACTACAGGAGAAGATATTTTCAAGCAAATGGAGGCCATTTTGCAAAACTACAGTAGTTATAATTTCGGTTATTCTTCCAAATTCTCTGGAATAGCAACGTTCAATCTGTGAACACTATTTAAGGCAATACTGGAATCTTAGCGTTGTTGGGCAGCCCTTAACTTCGCGAACAGCTTTTCTCCATTATGAAGATAAATAGGTAACATTTTCATCTCCGGGAAACGTATTTCTTCAATTATACAGGAGAATTACTTACCGAACTGAGTTTCTGTAGACTTTTGAAAGGTCGTGGAAGTGTTTATCCCAACGTTTAATTTATTTGGCCGGTAAATCATGTATTTTTCAAGATTAATGTCTCTCCGATGCACAAAAGCTGTTGCCTCTATGTCCTTCCACTACGTGAACCAAATGTTGCGTCCGTTTGATGATGTAACCCCCGGTCAGTGTTTCCAACCACGCCGTTCTTTGGCAAGAACATGACAATTTTGAAGATGACAATTTTAACTATGTTTGCCTAACCTAACGGAACCTAACCTAACCTTGCCGTGCATGGTTCGTCAGGCTATTTATGAATGGTTCGTGGGGCTATTTATGAATGGTTTATGGGACTATCCGTAAATGGTGTGTGGGGAAAGTAGGTATTTTTCGGTGAAGAAGGTTGGAAACACTGCATACCCACTGATGATAGACAACGCTAGTCAAGATTGCAAGCGAAAAACGAACGAACAATAATTACTCGATATGTGGAAAATTGAAATTGTTTTCGTGAAAAAAGCGAAATCCCACCTTCAAGAATCCTTAGCAATGCAGAATACGTAAGTACGAATGTGAAAAATAACAAAATAAACAAATTTGAGACGTTTCGCGGAGATTGAAATTTTAATGATTAATAAAACATCCCAACGATCAAAAATGACCGACAGCTGGCCTCCGTGGTGAAATAATTAGCGCAACGTGCTACGATGCCAAGGGTCCCTGGTTCGAATCCCGGATTGGGCATGACTGTTTTTTGCGAGTGTCTCTTCATCAATTTTATCATCACTCATCCTCATCGTTGCGATTAGCAAAAATGCCAGAAAGGCGACGCAAAATAACAAACATCAAGTTAAAGAATGACTGACAAACACTTGCGGTTTGCATTAAGAGTTTCCTGCTCACAAAAATATAACGCGTACATCGAGAAGTTGCTTTCCAAAAAATGAAAGTTGTCAAACATGTGGGAAACGTAACTAGAATTTTCCATATTCGGGTTTCTTGCGAAAATGTTTGTACAGATTTAACCAATTTATACTTGAAACAAACACATAAAAAATAGTATCATTGGCTATGAAAAATATTTGTATTATTATTTTTCAATAAAACATATAAGGATTATAATTAAACTATTTTTCATTGCAGTTATGCACATATGCAATCGTGTAAAGTTTCAGTTTTAAGTAGGGTGGTATGCAAAGGGGGTGGGGAGAACTATTGCATCCCCTTCCGGTTGCTAAATTTTGGCACTTACTCTCTACAAAATTTATATAATTCATGATACTACAAGTCAAGTCTAATCCATGGAATCTCACCCCCCTTTCCCCGTCAGGGGCGAACCTTTTAATTTTTGACTTCAAGGTTCGAGATGTGTGGCCCGGAGAGTTTTGGTATTATCGTTAGGCGGCCCTACTTATGAATTGAGTTTGACATGGCTGCTGTAAACAAAAGTCTCATGCAAGTATTACAGAATGTACTTAGCGTAAGTTTTAGAATAACATATTTAAGTATGTGTCAAGTCTTCACAAAAGACTTTTTTCCTGATTGCCGATCGAATACCTAATACAAAATTAACAATGCTGTGATTGTTACTTCATTTCTTACAGCGCAAAAATCTTCTATATATATAAAAATGTATGTATGTATATATGTTTGTTCCGGCATAACTTTCAAACGCCTGGAGCAATTTCAACCAAACTTGGTACACATATGACTTACAATCTGGAAAGAAATACTGTGGGGGTAAGACACCCGTGGCACCCCTAGGGATGGGGGTGGGAAGGGGGTGACGTAAAAATAATCGAAAACGACCGATATTAGTGTGGAATCCATAGTTTTCGGGGTCGCTAAGATGAATAGTGACACTCCCAATGCCGTTCAACTCCAAGTATATTTTACACTATAGTTAGAATTCATTATTTTCCTGTCTAATAGAAGATTGGTATAAATAAATAGCCGGGCAACGCCGGGTAATCAGCTAGTAGTATATAGTTATTATTTTTTCAAATTACCTATTTTTGAATCTACATGATGATATGGTTTTTTTTTTCTTTTTTGTTTGGCTCTTTCCTGTCATTTTTATTTCTAATCACAACTATGAGGATGAATGGTGATTTTGATGAAATTGATGAAGGAACACTCATGAAGAAACAATCATGCCCATGCCGGGACTCGATTCGGGCACCTTCGGTGATAAAATTCTGACTCAGCGCAAGGGTCCCCCGAAAACGAGGCCATGGGGCACTTGCTCTCCATGAGATATATGGGAAACGGAAATTTGCCGACGGGGGTTAAATCTCGAATTCTACACACTATTTTCCCCAAAAGTAACTGTTTCTTGCATTTCTGGAACAAACACTGTCCATTTCACGAAATTTCAAATGCTTATAGTACACAACATATCAAGAATTAACTACTTTTAAATACAATTCTTAGGAATTTCTCGACTCTTCAAGATCCCGAAAGTCGGGAAATCATTTCCCGAGATTGGGATCCGACCTTGTCGGATTCACGCACTGTCATTATGGATTAGGCCTACTATATTCACAGTACACTTCGGAACGCCAAAACATTGATCAGAGATACCATGAAGAAGAGCACATTAAGTTGTCTCTGTTTCATATCTGTGCATCATCAAAAAGTACAAAAAGGCAAAGTACTATTCATAGAAAAAGTTATAGATGTTTACGGACCGCCATGTTAGCACAAATTCATTCATATACAGGGTGTCATTTTAATAGCGCCCACGGACCACAGTTTCGTATAGAGGACATCAAAACAAACAACTTTTCTCAGTAACATTTTTCTCGTTGGTGCATCATGTCGGCGCTACAGTCGTTCAAATAAGCCCGTTTTGCCCCCTGAATGCTGGCAACCACACACAACATTTGATTGCATTTGTGACGTCATATCCCGTCGTGAAGCGATGCGTTCCAGCGTTACCAGGCACACACATATTCTGTGAAAAATGACATAGCTACAATCAGCCACATTATGTACCTTAAAAGAAAACGAGCAAACACATTCTGTAACTTAACAGGAAGTAAACAAACGATACGAAAAATGGCAGAAAGAAAATCGAATTCAAGTGGAAGTGGTCATATCGAATTTTGTATCAGGTTGCATGTCAAATATCTGCAAATCTAGTTACCAAGTTGCATCTACAATTTTGTCTATCCACTTCGTCCTTCTGATACTAGTTGTCTGTGACGCACTGAACAGATGACAAAATAGAAATGGAAGAACTCAAAATTCAAAAGGTAAGCAACTCATAATATAATGTATATTCAGGGGATTATGAGGCAAGTGGCAAAAATGGTTGAAAATACAGAGATATAAGTAGTAGTAATACAAGCTCTCCGACGACTCTGTTTATCTACGCACCGGATACACATGTAATAGTTTGCAACACTGAACAGGGCAGTATATTCGCTACTGATTCATCATTACATTATTACTGTGGTTGTACGTGTTTTAGCCGTAATGTAACAACGTGAAACTCGTATACTTCCGTTATAAGCACAAAAATACCAAAAAGCATATGGGCACAAACCTGTAGATATCAACCTTGCAACGAGATTTGCAAATTTAATTGACATGTAGCGGGCGTAAACAGCCACATGTAAGCTGTAGGTCCAATAACATTTATTGTTGATATTTGACATGTAGGCTGAGACAAAATCCGATATTGACACTTCATTTTGAATACGTTTCTTACCATTTCTCATATCGTTGGTTCATTTCCCTCTTTCCTTAGATGACTGCTGATCTTCTGGCTGGTAGGCTATGATGTTCAGTCTACTGGACGCGTTTCTCGCTTCGTTTTAAAACTAATAATGTGGTTGGTAGTTTGTAATTTTTCACAAAATTTGTGTGTTCCTTGCAACACTGCCGTGCGCTGTTTCGCCGCAGGAAATGACGTCACAGATACGATGAAATGTTGTGTTGGGTTGCCAGCATCCAGGCGGCAAAACTATCTTTTTTGAACGGCTGTAGCGTGGAATCGATGCACCAACGAGAAAAATGTTACTGAGAAACGTTGTTTGTTTTGATGTCCTCTATCCGTTTCCGTGGTCCGTGGGCGCCATTAAAATGACACCCTGTTTTGGTATATATCTTACTCGCATGCTTTCAAGTCAATAACTTGCATTAAATTATTAATACTTAATTGTTTTTCATAATCTAATTTAGATTTTATAGACTAATAATTATCCTAAGTAGGTTATGCAACGTTTTCATTATTTTTCAAATTCAAGATGGCTAGGATTATCTCTATCTTTCACGCAAAAGTTGTAATTTAAGTCCATATTACACAAAATTTTTCCTAATATGGATCCTACTCAACAATGACAAGATTGAAGTAATTTAGTCTTCGTTAACAATCCGTAAACTAAACCTTTATTTAATCATTTCATGTGCAAGGGCAAATATTAATTATTTTTAAAAATCAGTTCCGTTATTATTTTTTTACATAGTTTAATAACATTAGAGCACAGCAATTGTCCCTCGCTTTCAATACATAACGTTTTCTTATTGGCTGTTTATTTTAGGAGGGGGGAATGATGCTACGTGTAAATGGCGAAAGTTCCAAGTTGGCATTCTTAATTGTTGCCAACCATAACCTAAGCTTACTATCGGTAATTAGCATTGATCTGACATATAAATTATCAGTTTCCCTTGTGTGATTTTTATGGTATGAGTTGGTAGCATTGTTAAGAAAGAGCGAACTGTTATGCTGTGCCTCATGCTTGAGGTAAGCAGTTGTGGTCTTGCTGTTAAAGGTAAAGGCGGTGCGCGGATTCTGCCGTGAAAAATTATACTTATCAGTTATCACTGCCTTCGAGTGAGCAGGACCCAACATGTTATTTATTTTAATTCGTGCGAATAAGTATGTAACGCGCGCGATTCGGTATTTAGGAGTTTTGAATTTAAAGTTTTGAATTATATTTGCTATGAGGTGTTGCAGTTTGGTGGTTGGCTTCCTGGAGCAATGGGGATCGTCTTAATGCCGATCCCTGGGTGAGAACCACAGGGGGGATTTATGACGCGCCTGCGTCATGGGAATATTTGGGGGGGGACAAAATTTTGTAGTCTAGCTACCAATTCTATATATCTTTACACAAAAATGGGGGGTGGCGTTTTGTTTGACTTGTTATTGATTTTTGGTTATGGTTATTATGTACAGATTTTCTACCTACCTGTGGTTGATCACGGCTGGCTATGGGGTTGAAATGAAATACCACCTCATATGCCTGTAGTATCTGTTCGGAAGACTGGGGGAACCTGGTTTTCGTATTAATACAAGGTGACTCATGCATACAAACTGCTAAGAATAAGGTTCAGTACACTAACAATGGGTTTGTGGTGTTACGACTGACTGTTGTATAAAGCTTACATATTTCGAAAATTTAATAATTCAAAAATGAAATCAAATTATCGACATTCAACAATTACTGAGTTTTCATCCTAAATATATTTGTGTGGGGGGTATGATGAACAATTGTTTGATTTTGTTCAACGACTTTGGGGGGGATGCGTCCACGGCCTTGGGAGGAATGGGCACCCCTGGTGAGAACTGATGCTTCTAACTGACTAGCCGGTGAAGAAGCAGTTGCCTAATTCGTGGCTCCATACCCTTGAGTTGCGATTGTGGTGGCACGTTGAAAAAGCAAGGCCAATCCAGTTCTATTTAAATAATGAACTCAATTCTAAACTTGTCAACAGGCCAAAGTGTTTTCAATTCAATTTCAATTTTATGATTGATTGATTGATTTGCTTTATTTTACTTCGCATTTTGTGCCACTTTTGGCTAATTTGCGAAGATGGGGATGAGTGATGATATGATGAAAAAGTTAGAAACTACTGAAAATAGAACAATTTATTGCATTGTTCTCATGCTTTATCAGTATCGACGTGGCAATTTCTACTACGGAAAAATGTTCACCATAAATTTGTTCACAATTCTGTCTAATTTTTCTTTTTTTTTTCTTGTTTGCTCTATTTATCTTCCTTCTATTTTGTTAATTCCTTTTCCTTTCTCTCTTTTTTAATCAACTTTTTACTCTGTTTCCCTAAGGCCCGCTCTATACGAAAGCTTTTTTCTTGGGCATTTTTCTTAATATTATGCCATGACCAAAATGCTACCGCTGCCATGTTGTAATGGCGTCCGAGTGTATCACTTCACATTTTTGAAAGCCGATAACTATTCAACTGAGAGGAAGTATAACGTTTCCTATAGAAAGGTGTTAGGTACAAATCAATGGAGCCCCTTAAATACACACTTCATAGCGCACACAGTACACTTAGCACCATGTATTTCAAACAAGCTTGATTCGTTTTCTCTTTTCCAGAATCTTTCTGTAATAACTCGAATCTTATCTAGTTGTGTCATTGCTATTGACTCACTGTCCATTTTCCCTGTGCAGTGAAATGCTAATCGCATTTTCTGTCGTTGTACTTCGGTGCTTTCCGGTGATCAACGTTCCAACTTCGAGACGACCTTAAAAACCTGTGAAAATGAATCACTCTTTTTCTATCAGTCCGTGTCATGAATATGGCATTTCTGCGAAACATTGAGTGTATAATTCAGTAACTATTCTCCACTCTGCACGAGATGATAGCCTGTGTGTTGTTTTGGAAACTTGAAGAAGCTACTGCTCTGTACTTTAACATCTGATTTAAAGTTGTGTTGGCAAGATCTGTGAGATACACCGCAAGATTTTATCCCGTTATCATTCAAGAGCTGTACTGACGCTTCCTTGTTTGTGGACTGTCGTTATCTGTGTGTAGGTTGTGCCATAACCACTTACCAAGTTGAGATTTTTTCAGTGATGTAATAGCGTTTCGTGACGGTTGAATTCGTACCTTTCGTCAGTAGATAGTAGCTAGAAGTGGTAGTGAGTTGTCTACTGTTCGCAGAACTTCAGTAGCCACCCTCTCAGTCCAACAATAGGAGATAGTATCTTATCTTGAGATATCAGATGAGACTAGATAACAACTACTAAACCCGTTGCGATTTAAATACAGTGAGTTAATTAACGTCAAGATAGTGTTGTGATCACTGCAACAATGAAGCCAGAAGATTCATCCGTGGACATTGTTGATAAAGAAGAGGAAAGAAGTTGGAAGAAGATTGTTCGGAACATAACAGTTGAACCTAGTGCTGCGGTGTTTGTGATTGCCTACGCCATTAGCGAACTGGCTACTCAAAATATTCTGCTCCAGAAGTCCTGTTATTCTAATCTCAACTATACTGATGCCGAGTGTGATTCGTACGCGGCAGGCGACAAGACAAACCAGACCAAGGGCATCGAGTCGGAAGCCCAGAAGATCGTTTCCGGCATCAGTACTTGGAAGCCCGTCCCAGAGTACCTCATCCCAACAATCATTGTCATCTTCGCTGGTTCCTGGAGCGACAAGCATGGTAGGAAACCGCTTATGCTTGTACCTCTTGTGGGAGCAGTGTTGTCTTCCATTCTTATGCTCATAGCAGCAGCGATTAAGATAGTCCCTCCAGAACTTGCAGCAGTAATGAGCTTCCTGCCACTTAGTCTAGCTGGGAGCAGGACCTGCTTCAGTCTAGGAGTGCAAAGTTACTTGTGCGACATCGCTGACGAGCGCAGCAGGACTATGAGAATGGGTATAGGCACTTCCTGCATGCTTTTAGGAGCCCCCATTGGTGCAGCTGTCGCTGGTATCCTCTACCAGAACATTGGTTTCTTCGGGGTGTATGGGGTGACCGGTGCGATGTTCCTTCTGGCGTTCATCTATCTGTTCTTCATGGTGAAGGAGGAGAAAAGAGAAGACTCCCATCATGGATCGTGGAAGACCTTATTTCGTCCGGAGAATTTCCTGGATTCCTTCAAGGTCACCTTCAGGTCACGGAAGGGCACCAAGCGCGTGCAGATAGTACTCTGCATTTTTCTCTACCTCTTCAACTACGGACCGTTCGTAGGTGAGTACTGCTTTCGTTCGTTTTATGTGCAATTTGTATAAAAATAGTTATTTTGTTGTAAAAGATCGGATACAAAATGGATTACTTGAAATTTGTAAGTAATATGGAAAAACAAAGGTACCTCGAAGAAATTGGCAAGTTCCCCGAACTTTTGGATGAAGATTTATGGAACAATAGTAATGTTTTCCGAGACAATGTTGATCATCTACCAACGGTTTCGTTTGGCGGTGTGTGTGTGTGTGTGTGTGTGTGTGTGTGGTGTAAAAGAACCGCGGTGATCTAGTCGTCATGGTGTCTACTGCCACGCGGGAGACCCGGGTTCGATTCCCGGGGTGTGTGATCGAAAGTCGGAATTTTTCCGGCCTTCTCCCCGCATAAAGCGGCTCTGAAGCTAACCCAGCCTCAAATCAATGGGTACCTGGGGGCAGGCAACCTCTCTCTCTCTCTTTCTGGTTCTACAGCCCTTGGAAACTTTTCTTTCAGGTCTTCCATCATTCTCTCCACATGCCCCAGCCACTTTATTCTCTGGGCTTTGACAAATCTCACTATATCTTGGCCTTTTATTAAATCATCTAACTCTGCATTATATCTTATTCTCCAGTCGTCATCTTCCTTCACAGGTCCATATATCTCTCTTAATATTCTTCTCTCAAATATTCTGAGGGCAGGCAACCCTGGGGAGTAAAACCGGCCGGAGCGTGGTGCTGATCACAGCACCTCCAAACGGCACAGATTGAGAATGTGTGAGGCCCTACCACCCCCACATCCACTAAATGTGCCTTCATGCCAAGGGGAGCTTTACCATTTTTTTACCTGTGTGTTTGTGTGTGTGTTTAATTAAGAACCTTTTTTTTTTAAAATACTTCGATTTCAACAGTAAAATGGATAATTTTCGAAATTGTGTACTCAAACACAGCCCCCATAATTTTAAGCCTTGTGGATGGGTTAGTTTTACCACCACTAATAACATGCTTGAAATAACAGTTACATATTTTAAATTTGTTATATCAACAAATGCACATTAGACGTTTATAGTATTAAAACAGGTAAAATATTTTCATTGTGTTTACTTGCCGGCGATGAAGTGGCGACTGCAGGGCTTACTCTCTCGTGTTGGTTCCCAGTCTTTTCGCATTACTCCCTGAATCCACTGGTTTTTCCGTATCGGATCTATCGGAAAACGATGCATAGATACCTGAGAAATATATTTGTTCCGGATGTCATGTTGCACCAAAAGTCGCACAATGATTGACGCATTTCTGTAGGACACAAGGCTCACGGCTTCCAACCCCATGTTATTATTTTCAAGACTGGAATTGAAATTCCTGCTCACCGCAAGGAAGCACAGAAATGTAAACATCCTGTGAATAGCCCCTAAAGGAATGTCCAATCTTTCCAATATAAAAACTCCATCATGTTTTGAAGCGCTGCACAACCATATGTTCTTCGTGGTGTAGCTCTTCTGGCCGTCCGTGGAACGTTTATCTGCGATGCTTCTACACGTCGCAAGAAGTTATTGGTGCAAGCTTCGTGCTTGCAACTGCTGCTGGTTTCCAAGGCTCATTCGAAGTGGTCTTCTCTCCTCGATGAACAACCACCAATAATTGAATGGTTCTGTAGGCAGGAATCTATCCCAAAAACTGATTACAAAATAATTGAACCTTTCACAGAGAAAAATGTTTGTTTGGATTAACCAAAAAAAATGGTAGTTGTGAACAAAGCGTTTGTTTAAATAGGCATCAACCAAACAATTGTTCACCAGTACGAAAAGATTTGGTCAAGTTCTATTTGTTTGTCGTAAACAGTTTTTTGCTTACAAAAACCAAATATTATTTTGGTAAATCTAACAAAATGTAGCCCATTTGTTTAGAAAACCAAATAATTTAGTCAAAATTATCCAACGCCAAAGATTTGTTAAATTATTTATAATTGCCTATTTTAGCTAGGGTGGATAGTTTGTACGAACTAACCGATCTCAAAATACACATTCAGAACAGAACGTTCACAGGAACTAAGAGTCTTTTGAGTGAGTTTGCTTTTTCGTTTTTCGATACTTACCTTCTGCTTATATAATCTGGAATCAAAAGGTTGCTCATGGGAGACTCACTTTTATTGACTGCAGTACATTTTCTTCTTTAATTTGTAGCTTTAATGTTCACACATCTTTTGAAGTGTGTTAAAGTACAATTTTTCAGTATGATTACAATTAAACGTACCATTATTTGCTGTACAAAAACTTATGCTTCTTTTACACATTTTAGCAGAATTATCTAGCGGCCGGTGTAGTTAGCTCAGTATAAAGTATGTATATTCTAAGCTTTTTTTTCTTTTTTTTTCAGAATATTAGGTTACACAAGAACATAAAGACTCGCTTCGAGTAATTATCTATCTACACGAGTTTCAATTTTCGACAAAGGACTTTCATACTACACTCGACGAAACTAGACAATCGTTATTTCAAATTCGAAAGCACGCTCACGCACATGCAGTAAATTTAACCAAACGTTTTGTTTCTCTTTACTTACATATGTATAATTTTGTTTACGAATACCATATTTCGTCTGACCAAATTTTTTGGTATTCTTAAACAAAATGCTTTAGTAATTACAAGCAACATTTGGTTATCGGAAACAAAAAGCATAACCAAACAGCTCAACCAAACTTTTTTGGTAATTCCAAACAAACCAGTTTTTTCTGTGTTCTGAATGGAATAAATAAAACGTACTTAAATTCTAAGCTTTCGAGATACAGCGGTTAGGAATGTAACCTTTTTCAGTCCGATGGCCACCTTGAAGGCTATTACACTACCAGCAGTGAGTCGCGCACCATAGGTTGAGAAACGATGCTCTAACGTACTTAATACCGTGCGTCCATTTCGATCTGCAGCCGAGAGATCGGGAGAAGCGTGGCGGGCGGCGCTGGCGGAGATGCCGACATTTGCGGCCTGAAATGCCCGCTTATTTTTATGGACATATGCAGACATTTATATAAATATTGCAAAACGAGCACTAACCTGTGTTATAAGAGTATGGTTTTAATTTTAGTAGCTTAGTGGCTGTATGTGCTGATGATTTTGACACTACCATCTCCTGTGAAACACGGCGTAGAGGTTTGTTTGGATAACTTTCTAACGCTGCCCGAATTTCATCGAGTTCATCGAGGAAGCTCACGAAAACCATTGACTTTTAATGGTTTCGTCGGCAGCGTAATCTTGATACAGTGTTGCACATTCGAAACCTCCAAACAATCCCCATCGACACAAAACTCTTTCAAGGATATAAACTTAAGCAGGACGTTGCTGGTCAAAACTATGATTAAAATGTTTTATTATCTGTGACTCTTATCGTCACTTCTAAAGCGTATTTTTTTGTGTATATAATTGCAGAACTTGGATGAATTACAGATGATGAATTATAACCCAGGTTAGTGCTCGTTTTGCAATATTTATATAAATGTCTGGATATGTCCGTAAAAATAAGCGAGCATTACAGGCCGCAAATGTCGGCATCTCCGCCAGCGCCGCCCGCCACGCTTCTCCCGATCTCTCGGCTGCAGATCGAAATGGACGCACGGTACATGCTTGATTGTTGATCGAGCTTTTAATTCCACTTTATGCACAGTAAGGCTAATCGGGACCGGACATACGGTTTAAAGTTGGTTTGGTTTGAGTTGGTGTTTTAAGTCCACTTTATGTACAGTAAGGCTAATCGGGACTGGACCTACAGTTTAAAGTGGGATCCGAACCACTTGTGCCTCCATCGGGTATCGAACCCGGGACCCCTCGATTACAAGGCAATGACGCTACCACTGCGCCATGGGGGAGGCTCAGGTTTAAAGTTGGATCCGAAATACTATGTGCCTTCACCAGGTATCGAACCCGGGACCCCTTGATTACAAGGCCGTACTTAATGCATGAATAGAATAGAAAGATGATTCTCAAAAATTCATATGACGGTGGATTTGTCTAGTCTTCTGAAAACGTGTTCGAAATCTCATTTGCATCACGCTAGCCGTGATTTTGTCTTGCAGAAGAACTTCATCACACAAAACAGCTTTCCACCTGCTTTGATATTTCAGCAGAAAGGTACTAAGATGAAATGAAGATATCAGTGTGTTCCTTCCTATTCATATACAGGACGATACTACATTGCAATTCTTTAAGAGAGCAATAGCACTCTGAAAACGTAAAGATCTTTTTCAATTACCCTGTACACTCACCTCACTTAGTACTCCGGCAGTTTCTTTCTTTATACAGCATATTTGCAGACGATACAATTCCATCTACAACTGTATCAATATGCGCTGTATAAAACACACCGTATTGTTAACTTCGCTGACCCTGTAAAAGTAAGAAGGATTACCGGCAGACATGGGCGTCCCAAAGGGGAGGGCAAGGGGGGCCGTGCCCCCCCCCCTGGAAAATGAAAGTCTACCAAAAATATGTATTTAATACATATAATTTCATTTTAGCCACAATAATATGTGTTATTTATTGCATGAACACCATGAATTCAAATTTAAGCAATGTTTTTTAGGGAACAACACTATTTTTGGGGAAAATTTGCCTTCGTTTGCCCCCCCCCCTGGAAAAAAATCCCTTCCTTGCCCCTCCCTGGAAAAAAATCCTGCGAACGTCCATGCCGGCAGACAAATATGTTGAAGTAATATGTGGATTGTCAATGTCACTTCTGACCTTCGGGAAAAATGGGCACAATCCTTACGTCACACAAACGACAAGAGACATGCCACTTTGGTATAGTGGGGTGCACAAGTGTTGTTCGGCAAATTGCCCATGACCATTTTCATAAATATTTATCTTGTGTCCTGAGTATTTTAAGAAATAGATTTTTTTTAAATATGCTAGTGTAGAGAGCCTATCTATCAACAGCTTGTTTGGCTTATTTTTAAAATGTCAAGCTCCTATTGCGCAATACTAAAATAATAAACATAGCGATGGACAATTTGCTCGGTAATACTTGTCCATCCCACTGTAAAACATATTGTATTTATTGACTGATTTATTGCTTTATTTTATTTCGCTTTTTGTGCCACGTTAGGCTAATTTGCGAAGATGGGGATGAGGGATGATGTGATGAAATTGATGAATGGACACTCACAAACATCCATGCCACGGCCAGGATTCAAACCCGGGACCCCTGGCGTCGTACCGCGATGTGCTAACCACTTCGCCACGGGGGCCGGCATATTGTATTTATTTCTGAAGGTTCGTTACCAAATGTCACAAGTTGTTTGCCAGTCTGAAAGCTCGGTAACACTTTACGAGTTTCGTTTCAGAAGCTGTAAGTTTGTAGTTTTGCACAGAATTTCGAGAATCTTTACTGACGACATTTTGGACGTCATATATATTCCTGTTGTACACCTTGACATCTCAGGGTAGAAGTGTACAACATGGTTGTATGTGAGCATGTACGACAACCGACCCTCCCCGATGGTGCAGTGGTAGCGTCGTTGCTTTGTAATCAAGGGGTCCCGGCATAAAGTGGACTTAAAACACCAAATCAATCAATCAAGGTGCCCCGGGTTTGATACCCGGTGGAGGAACATAGTGCTTCGGATCCCACTTAAAACTGTAGGTTCAGTCCCGATTAGCCTTACTGTGCATAAAGTGGACTTAAAACACCAACTCAGTCAATGTACGACAATCGATGGTGTTTTCTGAATCCATAATCTATACCCTGTCCCAGCTAACTTTAGAGCAGGGCCGCGCATATCGGCAGAGGATGAAGAGGAAAATCGAGTGGTGAAAGCGCAGCGTTGCCAACCGTACTATCCTGACCCTACATGTACGGTCCACACCTTAGTCCGTAGGCTAAATGCACGGCTTGTCAAAATTTGCTCTTGCAGTTTTATCCCTAATATTTCCCTAAGAAATTCTTAAACCAAGCGTACGGACCTGGAAACAAAAATACGGTCCGTTTGCCATGTGCGTTCGGTATTAATCTTTTCAAAAGTCTGCAACTCTTACAGAGAAATCGGGTAACTCCCGTCGCCCATTACACAATCCCGTTTCTCTCACTGTTCATTGGTGAAACCGTCTCGCGTCACTACTGGCGCAGAGACTTGTTCTCGTTCGTCTGGTCTACAGTTAGCTGGTACGGAGTTTCAGTATCTCTATGGCACGTGTATCTCTATCTCTAGGTTATGCAAGAAGACTATAAATTAACGTGTGATAACCAAGTGTAAGTAATTAGAGATGCCCATTTTGCTCGTTGTCGGTGGCTTCAATGAAACTACGTTGCCATGCCAACGGAAGCAAAGTTGCCAACTCCTAAGAAATCAGGTTGCCAACTCTAATCTTTTTTTTATTTATTTTACTCTAGTCTTTGAGTTTCGTAGATTTCCAAGCTTGCCTAGATCAGTGTTTCTCAACCGCTGGGTCGCGCCCTACTGTAAATTATACCGGGTCACGAGAGATTCTCCTGAAGTTCGAGACTTGCAGCTCGCGCTGCCAACTGCCTGAAGACATGACCTTTCGTTTGGCGTTTACTAGGAAAAAGGGGGAAAAACGTTTTTCGTCAGTGCTGGTGAGAAATGAGAGCCGCTGAGAGAGGACTGTCACGAATTGCAACCGATTTGCAATTCTTGATTTAAGGCCGGAAGGGTCAAATGACTTGCAGCCCAAGCTGGCAACCATATTGAAAGATTGCCTTTCGGTCGGATTTCGAGTTCGACTGCGATAACAGGGAATGCTATCGAGACAGTCGCGATGTGCGATCAAACAATGTAACCGGTGAACGCGATGTTTCTCTCCTCCCAGATAGATTCAAAAACAGAGAAAGAAGAGGAACTAACAAAGAAAAGGAGAGATAGGAAAGAAAACAACCAGGAGAAAGAGAGACAGAAGAACAAACTAAGAAAGAGAAAGAGATTCTGAAGTAAAGGGAGAAGAGAGAATCAAAATCAGAGAAAGAAGAGGAACTAACAAAGAAAAAAGATATAGGAAAGAAAACAACCAGGAGGTAGAAAGAGAGACAGAAGAACAAAATAAGGAAGAGAGAAAGAAATTCTGAAGTAAAGGGAGAAAGATTCAAAAACAGAGAAAGAAGAGGAACTGAAAAAGAAAATAAGAGATAGGAAAGAAAACAGCCAGATGGGAGAAAGAGAGACAGAAGAACAAACTAAAGAAGAGAAAGAGATTCTGAAGTAAAGGGGGAAGATAAATTAAAAACAGAGAGAAGGCAAACTGACAAAGAAAAGGAGAGATAGGAAAGAAAACCGCCAGGAGGGAGAAAGAGAGACAGAAGAACTAACTAAGAAAGAGAAAGAGATTCTGTAGTAAAGGGCGAAGAGAGATTCAAAAACAGAGAAAGAAGAGGAACTGACAAAGACAAGAAGAGATAGGAAAGAAAACAGCTAGCAGGGAGAAAGAGAGACAGAAGAATAAAATAAGAAAGAGCGAAAGAGATTCAGGTGAGGAGTAGAAGAAGAGACATAAATACAAAAACAGAGGAAGAAAAGAAGAAGGAAGAAAGTAAAAGCGAGAGGAGGAAAGAAAGAGTTAGGAAAAATAAAGACAGAGAAACCGAATAAGAAAGGAATATAGAGAGAAGGACAAAAAGAACGAAGCAAAGAAATAGGAAAGGACTGTAAGAAGAAAAGGTTCATAAGAATCCTCATATTCTTAGTATCAGTGGCATGGCGTGGATTTTTAAAAGTGTTACCGGTTATCAGTAGGACATTTAAGGGAGACTTGGGCGCCTCCCCACCTCATGCCCCCCCCCCCCCCCAATGTCTTCCAAGTAGTTCATATAATATTAATCTGGTACGTATGCAATTCAATACTAGATTTTGGTAAAGTTATTAATCAGAAAAAAAATGTTGACATAAGGACTAAAGTGAAATCGCAAACATTGGTTGTTGACACAATAATACGTAATTTGATACTTACAGAAACATCGAAGGCTACTTATAGAGCAGATCAATCCGACTTTGAAAATAGTTATATGATGCTGGGATCCCGGGTTCGAAACCTAGCTTGGGCATGGGCGTTTGTGATGTCTATTCATCAACTTAATCATATCATCACTCATCCCCATCTTCGCAAATTAGCCAAAAGTGGCACAAGCGAAGCAAAATCAATCAAATCAAATCAAAAAACTTCTATGATGCTGTCATAAAGAGAAGTTTTTCATTTGAATTTGAATTTTTGGGTGCGTCATGGTCCATGTTATCCACATCTGAATTCGACACGTTTTTTTTTTCACCCGAAAATAGAGTACATGGCCAACAAAAGAGTTTAGACAACTGCACACATCCACATAACCACGGATAGTCGTTATACCACGAAACATTGAAATGTCGGTCATATCCAGCAGACGACTTGGTTTTTAAATCGTTCAAAATAGGCTTTGGCCTCCCTTTCGCCACAATTTCGATTTTTTCTGCAAAATAACGAACCGAAAGATTGCTTCAAAATATCTTCTATCGCACGATTACACACACTGTCCAGATAGGATGAACCCGCCACCTCGGAACTCGGAGCAAGCTTCATAAATTAATTGACAATGCCCGAAAACAACATAAAGACGAAAGACACCAGTCATAAAACTCCCACTGCACAGTCCCTCCCACAAACCGTTGTTTACTTTTGTAACACGTGAAGCACCCTCCTTGCCCCGTCCCCTCTCAGCATCTGCCCTTCCCCAATATTTCCTTCGGAACCTGCAAGAAGTCCCGTTCTACTAATGTTGCCATCTTAGTTCTTTTGAAACCAGATTTGCCCAAATCGCGAAACTTTTCGTTTCAAATAAGACGTATGTAGAGTAGATGTAGTCTTCATCTGTTTCCTAACTACTCCCACTCCCATGTTTCGCTAAATCCACTGAAATCTCATTTCTGACACCACTACCATTTCGTATATTTTACGTCCTTTGCTACCTTTAAGGCTTTCGCTTTATAGGATAATCGTGACGATGACGATGCGTGGTGAATTATTGAAATAAAATTATTATTTCTTTGTGTATGTAATTATTAATTTTTATAATTATGTAAGTAAAATAATAACAACGAACATTGAAATAACCATTTCTTGCTGAGGATTCGAACCTGCGACACCTGACACTTCACAGCGTGCTAAGATAACAATCGGGAAATTATGCTTGTAAGTATTGTTTTCACCCAAAAACAGTTCTACCACCTCAAAAACATTGCTTCAATCCGAAATTATTGCATTCCTGCGACAACGTATGTCAATGTCAATCAGTATTATCAACAATTATCACAAATTCCTGTAACCGAAATAATATTATATGTGTGAAATATAGAATTTTAGGTTGACATTTTTAGAAGGACAGCGGACCCCTTGACCATACCCATCCCTCTCCTCTCCTTCTCGCCCATGATGTCGAAGAAGGACAAAGAGGACTTTCATAATCGCTGATATTTAGTGTAAATACAAAATATCACTTGGTAGTTTGCTTTTGCCCCAGTGTGATTTGATTTTTTTAAATTTTGATTTGGCGATTTAAGTCCACTTCATGAACAGTAATGCTAATCGGGACAGTTTAAAGTTGGATCCGCACCACTTGTGCCTCCACCGGGTATCGAAACCGGAATCCCTTGATTATAAGGCGGCGACGCTACTAACACTGCGCCATCGTTCCCCAGTGTGACTGGACACCTTCAGAGTAAGATAGACCCGATTAGGCGACTTAGCTCTTTTCTGTCAATTGAATATGGCAACACTGGTATGTTTCCTGTAAGCATCACTGGCAACTGCGCCGGCTAAACAGCCCGCCTCCTCCTCCCGCCATAACAGTCTTTGCCGCAACGCGAAGTCTTCCTTGCGTGGGCTCAGGGTAGTGATGGGAAAAGTCGTTCCTTTTGCGGATTCGATTCCTTTCGTTCCGCTCACCTAAAGGAATCGATTCCTCCAACTCGTTCCTTCGTTCCTTTCGTTCCTTTCGTACCACTGCAAGTCGGTCCGACTCCGGCTGTCTCGTTCCAGTTCCACCATGATTTCGTTCACTCGTTCCTTTTCGGAATCATGATTCCTGGAATCATTTCCTCTCGTTCCGAGGAACGAGGCTCATGTTTCGTTCCTCCTTGCCAGGAGAGGAGGTGGGGATATTGAAAATAATGTAGGATGGAGTTTTGTCGACCTGGTAATATGTGTGTGTGTTAATTACACGCGGCTAAAGGGTGGGCCCATTCAATGTTATTTTGCAGCGTTTTACACTTCGCGGGTGCACTGCTAAACAATGTGAAATTACAAGTACTTTACTTTGAAAGGAGAAAATTATCATCATGCATTTTTTCCCCATTTATTACTGATATTAGCTATAACAAATTGTAATCACACTAAAAGCGATGGAAATAAAGCTAAGAAAAATATGCCATGTGGTAAAACAAAATCTCTCAAAAAGGCCGATTGCGCGTAATTGATTCGACGTAAATATATCAATACCGGGTTTTTAGAAATATAAATTTCTTTTATGTCGACAACAGGAATGGTTCATAACTGATATTTTATTTTTACCTTATATATATTCTTAATAAAGGTTGTGTAATGGGAGGGAAAGGGGGAGAAAAATGAACCGTCGAATGTAATTAATAAATTAAATTGTCATGGATGCCAAATGATTACTGCTCTCTTCTCTCAATGTAAATGTATTTTTATTAACTTCAAATACATAGTTACGTCCCTTTCTTTTTACAATTCGATGTTCTTATGATTCAGATTTCAGCGAACATTTGATTTTACGAAGTGCAGGTGTATCTCAAACACACCCGCACCCTTGCCTCTCTCCAGGCTGTTTGGTCGGAACGAAACCTCGGAACGATTCGTTCCGACTCCAAATTCTCGTTCCGATTCCAAAAACTCGTACCAAGGCTCACTGACTAGTGCTTCAAACGTACAGTCCGCCTATTGGGGAGCTTGGAGCGAGTTAAAAACTGTAGTAACGCCCTCCATTATATTTGGCTTCTTGGTTGGTTCCTTCTGACGTCAATAGCGGGTGAAGGAGGGAGAGGAGTTTAACCGCGATGAACCCAGCAGGAAACTTCCTAAAAACGGGAAATTTTGGAGCCAAGGAAGGGAAAAGGGTGAAACGTCTAAAATGTGCAAGAAACGGTTGAATTAGATGTCTTGCATTAAATAATACTTATCTTTTATAAACACCTGAAATGTATTTTCTTTCAGTTCGAACTCAGTTGATCGCAGTTAATCGTGATTGAGTTAAAAAGTGTAACAACATTCAAGTAAAGCCGGAGCCTGTGGCTGAGTGGTTAGCACATCGCGCTGCGATGCCAAGGGTCCCGGGTTCGAATTCCGCTCGGACTTGGTTGTTTGTGAATGTCCATGCATCAATTTCATCACTCATCCCCATCTTCGCAAATTAGCCAGGAGGCACAAAACGCAAAGTAAAATAAACTAAATCAATCAATCAACATTCAAGTAAAAATATTAATTAACAATAACGACTCAAATAAAACAGATTTTGTCCAACATGAAGAAAATAAATTAAGTACATACTCAATGATTTATCCACCTCTACATATCACGGCTATATTTTTTTCGCAACAGACCCCCTTTAAATGTATTCACAATCATCTAATTTGGTAGCCGACTCCCGTGGCGGAGGGGTTAGCACTTCGCGCTAACACTTGGGGGTCCCGGGTTCGAATCCATGGATGTTTGTGAGTGTCCATTCATCACTCATCTCCATCTTCGCAAATTAGCCAAAAGTGGCACAAAAAGCGAAGTAAAATAAAGCAAATCAATCAGTGTCATTTGGTGCTAAATTTGCCTTTACATCATTTACACCCTCCTAGATTAGAAGTTCTGGATAAATCGTGAAAGTATGGATAATTTATTTTCTATTTTATTGTTGTATTTCTTGGTTGTGGAAGACCAGGAATTTTCAAGTCGAAAGGGAAATTTTTTGCTACACGGGAGGGAAATTTTTCTCCGAGCCAGGGAAGAATTTTGCAGAATTCACAATGTCCCTGCTGTTTAGCCCAGACCACTCGGAATGGGCAAAATACAACTTTCCTCCTACCCCCCCCCCCTCTCCCCTCTCCACGGAGTGCCTTTTCAATGCTGAGGCAGATGGCGGGAAAGTAAGGGAACAAAAGGACAAGAGAAGCCGCTTGTAGAAGTTTCTCGCATGTGTTGACAACGACGCAGGCGCAGTAGCTAAAAACAAAACCGGATTCGATTCCAGCTGACTTCCGGAATCGGAACGATTCGTTCACTTGCTGGTTTCGTTCCTTTGGAACGATTCGTTCCGGAACGACCCATCACTAGCTCAGGGTCCTTCCTCATGTTGCCTGTGAAGCGTACCGGATCAGTCCTCCTCTTCGCTTTTGCCGGTGTCAGAAAAAATGGCAGTTTGCAATGTTTACTTTACGACAATATTACCAGTTTATGTACGTAATAATATTTTAAGACGGGTTCTTCAATTCTTTATATTTTGGTGTTACCTGCGGTAACAGCGGCTACATACACGCCACGCCTCTGCTTAGTATCCATGATCACCGAAGGAAAGTTCGCCTGAAGTATATTTCATCATATTTAATACTTATTGCCGGCCAAGGGCGTGCCCAGAGGAGGGGTTTTGGGAACTCAGCCCCCTAAAATATCTTTGAAACTAATACTAAACCGTGAGGCATGTACAATTTGGAGCAGTTGTGTCTAGTCTATACAAGAGAAAAAATTCAATTGGAAAATGAGATCCGATGCAAGCTCATGATAGTTTTTGATATATCAGATTGTAGTCATGATGATTACGCGTTTAGAATAATTATTCTCCACACTGTGTGTTTTATTCAGAAGAGTGTTAAATGATAAATGAATAGAATCGTTTTACGTATTGCATTCTTATTTTTGTTTCCAAAAATGACAATCTAATTATTCTACAATTCATTCCTGGCAGTCTTATTTAGTTGACGTTGTAGTTTCGTGTTAGGGTCTACTCTTTTCGTAAGATTAACTTTTAAAGACCTCCCTGATGGCGTAGTGGTAACGTAATCAAAGGGTTCCGGTTTCGATACCAGGTGGAAGATTTTCAACACACGGCCATGAAAATAGGCGGCTTTTGAGAATTGCGCTGGGAAAAGCAAAGCGAAACAAAAGTCGCTGGTTTCCGCGCACTGTGTGGAAACGTCAACCTGGCTGCGTTGCCTAGTTCGAGCGTCAGACCGACCTCTCTACGGGGCACTTTTGTGTCATTCCTAACGTTTAGAGCAGATACTGCCAGATTGTATCACACGGATTACATAGACCAACTCTACAACGAGATCTTTAATTCTCTTAAACCTCCGAACAGACGGGGTTGTGCTCTGATCGTGGCAACAGCGCCAACTTCTGCCACCCGTCTAATATCATGACCGTGCGTTTAGTGGTTCGGATCCCACTTTAAGCTGTAGGTCCAGTCCCAATTAACCAATCGGTGCATAAATTAGGCAATTGGAACGAAATTAGAATTGATTTAGTATTCTTATGGTTGTATTACTATATCAAAATGAAACTAAATTAAGTGGAGACACCATACATAAAATCCCACTTCTACAGAGTGGCCCACATAATAGCAGTCCGGCGTGGTAATACCGGATGCCGGCCAAAAGAAAGTTAGGAAAAAGAAGGATAATGTGAACACTCGCTTACCTGCATGTTACCTGAGATGCTGGAAGTGGCCCCCGTTAACGTCGAGACGCTTCTGCAAACGTAGGTAATGGTTTCCTGCAGTTTAGCCAGAGTATGGGGGTTATTTGCATACACCTTCTGCTTTAAGCATCCCCATAAAAATCACAGGGCGACAAATCTGGGAAATGAGGAGGCCACAACCCCTTGCTTACTGTGCGCTCTTCTGTAAGCAGTTCATGCACCAATGCCAGGGATTCGTTGGAAGTGTGGCATGTGGCTCCATCTTGTTGGAATTAGGAGTATAGTCTTTCTTCTGGTGTCAGTTCGTTGCAAGAAGCCACGATAAACTGCACTATTCACTGTTGATTCAAAGAACACTGGACCCACTATACGTGTTCCTGAAACTGCACACCAAACACCATTTTTTTGGTCATGGTTTTGTGCCGGATATGTGATTCTCAGCAGACCAGTACCGCGTATTCTGCGCATTCACGTAACCCGATGAATGGAACCACGCTTCGTCGGACTAGAGTACAGCAGAGGGTCCAAACGTCCGTCTGCAATCATTGTCAGTAACCAATTACAGTACGCAACCCGTTTAGCTGTGTCCGGCTCCTTCAGTTCCTGGACACAAGTTACTTGGTATGGCTTCAGTTTCAGAGAATGCAGCACACGCTGACACGTTGTTCGGGACACACATACCTGTTGGGATAGTTTTCTGTAGACTTTCTCGGGCTTTGTGTTATCCGCTGCTGAATACATACAATTATTAGCTCGTCTCTGGTATTACCCGGCCGGGATACTTTTATGTAGGCCACCTGGTACTATAAAAACGTTATTATTTAAAGTGCCGCGGTAATTAGGGCTTAGTCAGTCGTTAGGGCGTCTGACCACCATGCGAGAGATCCGGGTACAATCCCCGGAGGGGGAGAACCGGGATTTCTTCCACCTGTTCAAGCGTCTCCGGCGCCCACCCAGCGTCGTACAGAGTGGGTACGTGGAGGAAACTTTGGCGGCCAGGAGCGTGGTGCTTATCACATCACCCCCAACCTTCGGCTGTGATCAAGAAAGTGTGGGACCCTATATGCCTTCATGGCGTGGTGCAAAGCGCAGGGGAGCACTTTACTTTACTTTTTACGTTGTTATTTAAAAGTCACGACACTACTGTTTGTAACTGCATAGTGTTCCCTTTCATTTCATACATAATTAATACTTTGAATAAAAATAGAATTAACCTTCCTTGTCGCATGAAATGGCTGATATAGAAATTTATTAAAGATAGGGCCATTGATGTTACATGTTAAATTGTACAACCCATATTGGATGAATTTCTTCAATTTCATTGTCGAACAAAAACACATGGTTATTGAAGGATATTCTGTTAAATATTTAATGTCAATAGCTGTGTTAACAAACAAAACATGAACAAATTAAAAGTTACTCTACTAAAAACATCATATTCGTTACTAACTCAAATGGCTTGTTATGAAGGTACGTGATCAAGAATTTCTAACAATGGCTGTTTATTGAGAGTATGACGTAGATCTGCGAAAAAAATAATTACTGCATCACTTCGTTGAATCGAAATTTTGAAGTCTCTCAGAAATATAAGATAACATATCGGAGAAGAACAATGTGTCGCCATTCCTAGATTCAGCCCAATAACGTGTAGGTCAAGATGTTAAGGTTCTCGAAGCCATTGTCACTCTCTGCTTTATCGGAGCTCGTGGCAAAGTATATCAGATGCAATGCACGTACACAAAGATTTCAAGCCATTTTTTAAACAGATAAAATCGACGAGCTTACAAATTAATTTAAAATCCAATTCTTTTTAAAATAATCATAATTGAAATTCCCCTACTCAGAGTACTCTGAAGCCCATTCGAAGCATCGGATTGGGGTGAAACGTGATATAGAGGTTATGAAGGCCTTGGGAAAGCGAATACTGCCGGAAAAAATAGTTGAAAATTTCACCACCAGATGGAAATGTGGCGTTTATAATTAAACCCCATACTCAGAGCCGTTTGCAGCCCGTTTGAAGCAAGAGGTTACGGTGAAACTTGGTATAGAGGCTACGGAGACTATGGGGAAGCGAATACTAATGAAAAAAGTAGTTCAAATTTTCACCACCAGGTGGAAATGTGATTAGACGTAATTTTGATGGAGTGATACTGATAGAGGAATATCTGTTATTGTGGAATCGGACTTCGACTGCGAGATGGCGATGCTCTACAAGCAAACAACATTAATTGCATCAAGTCAAATACACCAATTACCTCTAACCGAAATTAATACATCACTCTTTTCTATTTAAATATGACTGTTAATAAACAGTAGTGCTGCTCTTTAAAAATATCGACACAGAATTTCTGGAAAATGTTCCGCTTTCTTACATGAACATTGGCCCCGTTTATTTCGCGGCACTTTTTAACTATTTGCACACAGACTGAACACACACTAAGGCCCGCTTCAGACGAAAGCATTTTCCTTATCATTTTTCTTAACATTTATGCCATGACCAAAAAGCTACCGTGTAAAGTGAGAAATGTTATAACATTTCAGATGCCATGGCATATTTCATGGCATTTCTCAAGGATAGGCTCGGTCCGTAGCATTTTTCGTAGCGTAACCAATCAGAAGCGAGCTGTAATGGCGGCCGAATGAGATGTAAACAACGACTCACTTCACATTTTTAAAAGCCGATAACTATTCAACCGACAGGAATAACGTTTCCCTATAAAAAGGTGTTGGGTACAAATCAATGGCACTGCTTAAATACATACTTTATAACGTATACAGTACACATGTGGAATAATATGTTACTTGTTTCAGTCGTAAACGCCATGCACTTAACCACAGATGGTGTAACTCGGTGTGTCTTTAGTGCTGTATAGCCTATATCATACATCACAATCGCAAAAGGTAAACGGAATGTAACATGAAATGCTTCCATGTAAAGTACTGTCTACAGCAAGTTTTTTGGGAGCATTTACATAGCCATTTACGCTAGCAAAAATGTTAAAGAAAATGCTCCCATCTAAAGCGAGTCTAACGCCGCACCCAGAGGCATATAGGCATGGCTGTAATCCCAAGGGTTACTCACCTGCTACACCCCTGGAAGTGGTAACAGCCACTTCCAGGACCAAACGAAGGGATATGTAAACTTCAAGCGACAGTAGCAGAACTGAAAGGAAACTCCGATCAGCAACTCGCCATGCCAAGGAAAAGAGGAAAAGTCAATGAAGCAATAGACGTCCGCAGGATTTTTTTCCAGGGAGGGGCAAGCAAGGTGATATTTTTCCAGAGGGGGGAGCAAAAGAGGCATATTTTCTCCCATAATAGTGAAACCTCCTAAAAAAAACACTGCTTCAGTCTGAAATTATCAGTCCCTTCAAAGCCCGTATAATAATTAACATTTCGTATTACGTTGACTGAAATAAAATTATGTGTGAAATATATACTTTTTAGGTGAACATTCATTTTCTAGGTGGAGGGCGTGGCCCTCCCTTGCCCCATTCCGGACGTCCATGCAATGAAACGCCACTCAAAGAAAAAATCACCAAGAAAAACAGTCAATCAGTAATGAGATATAACGTCATTTCTAGATTTGCACACATGAACATCCGACATTTATCTATCAAAAATGATATTCGTGTTGCTAAAAACATAAAATATATTTGTTAAAAACCAGATTAAAAAAATTGAAAATGTATTTCTAAACATAAAAGTCATCGTTCTCCTGCGGTGGACTCGAACTCGCAGACCCGACTTACCTTAAGTCCACCTGCTCTAACCAACTTTTTTTTTTTTTTTTTTTAAGGAAAGCCCCTAAGCGGAAGCTTTCCCCATCACACTTCATTCACTCATATCATTTACATTTCTATTTCAGGACTATTCAGGACAGACAATCACAAATACCCATGCCTTACCCGGGACTCGAACCCGGAACCCCTGGCGTTGTAGCGCGCTCTGCTAACCACTTTTTTTTTTTTTATATAAAGGAAATACCCCCTACACGGAGGTATCCCCCACCATTCACTCTTTTTCTCACTTTTACACTTTTTCAATTCTTACATTTTCTTTGTTTCTTATCAACTGGACGAACACAAATACCCATGCCTTACCCGGGACTCGAACCCAGAACCCCTGGCGTTGTAGGGCGCTCTGCTAACCACTTCGCCACGGAGGTCGACAACTGAGCTACCCAGGACAACTGACAATAAAAGCTTAAATGTTATTGTTATAGTGACAAATGGTATTTGCACATGGAAAACATTGTGAGACCATTTTTGCATTTCAATTCCCGTGTTATACAGCAATCCCCCTTTGGAAATAACATGCGAAAACTTTTCTTTTCACTACATCAAAGCATAAATGCAAAGATTCAGTTTCCAGTCCTAAGAAATCTTTCTCAAAATTGGTGCAATACCGAGACAACAGCAAGCAAGCATCTTAAACAATGCACCTTAACATTAACAATGATTCAAGCTTTCTCGGATAGATGGCACTAAATTAGCCCCTGCAAATAAGACATTAAAATATGTTGACAACCGAGCAATAGAATTACGTTAAGAAAACTTCATAGCGACAAAATTGAAGTTATATAATGTACGTTAAAGATAAATTTATTACTACTGTACAAAATCAAGTGTTTTTACAAACTTTTAGAGAGCTTCAGGAAGCTATGGAGTATTTTTTAGAAGAGACTGTAGAACTATGACAATACTAAAATTGCAACACTTTAAAGTTAAACTACAGCGCCTTGAATAACGTAGTGTGGAAAACGACCCAAGATACTAGTAGTTCCCGAGACGGATGAAAACATAGATGGCAGTGTGATCAGTACGAGTGCTAATTTTCTTATGAAAGTAATGCGGCATAGTTAGTTCTTGGAATATATTGTGTAGATTTGTTTCTCTTGAAATGCCGTACGTGAATTGATGGAAACAGTTATATTTGTGGAGTGATTTGCAGTCACGAAACGGCATTAATTTGGAAAGAAAAGTAAAATAAATTTAATAAATAAATAGCATGAGTAACACAAGAAGAAACATCGCAAAGTGATTCCGGACGTCAGGTGTTGGATTGTGTACTAGATTTATTTTTCTATGTTATTAGAATATAAATAGTATCCTGAGAGATATTTCATACCGAGGCGACAAACCACAAGTGTCGCTTGGAAGCGAGCAGTCCGTAATCAATGCAGCCTTTCGAACCGTAGGGACACAAGTTCTGACTGCACCGTTTCCTCAAGGAGATTTTAGACCAAAGCGACACGCTACAAACGATACGAGGATTTCACAGTCTTTCGGTCCAAGGCAACTTTCATACCAAAGCGACACATGTTGCTTGGAAACGAGCCAATCAAGAGCAAGATTTCACATCGTAGCGCCATGACGGGAAACACAGGCCAGAGCGTTCGGTTGGTGAAATCCTCAAGCGATAAGTGTCGCGTGCCCCTTGTAGCTTTGGTGCGCAATCTCTTTAAAGCAAGACATTCATTGCATCGCGCATGCGCGAACAACAAACCACGGCAACATGTTGCAAGCTATTGAGGAAATGGCCCAGTTTGAGCGACGCACAAGCGACAAAGCGACACGTGTGGCTTATCATGTGGCCTAGATCTGTTGTTGTAATGTGCGGCTTATCGTGTCGCCTAGATCTGTTGTTGTAATGTGCGGTTTACCGTGTCGCCTAGATCTGTTGTTGTAATGTGCGGTTTATCGTGTCGCCTATCTGTTGTTCGCACAATTAGCAACGAATGCTTGCTAATAGACTGAAGGCACCATGTCGCTTGTCACTTAGTTGGGAACTCCCCCTGTAGCGCGTCGCTTCGGTCTGAGCAACCTTGCTTTAAGGAGCTTTCCGACTGAAGTAACAAGTAGCACGCGAATACGCCATATGAACGTGTCGTTTGTTGTTTGGACCCTCATGTGCAGTGAATGCTATTTTACAGTCTGGAAGTGTGTGTCACTTGTGTGGCAGTGTGAACATCCCGTATCGCTTGTCCCATTGGTTTGAAAGTTTCCTTACACTCATGTCGATGGCACTAAGAAAGTTTTGTGGGGTTCCCCTTGTTGTTTCATGCAATCATCATTATCATCATCGCCGCGATTAGTTTAAAGCGGAAGAAAAGAGACAGTAAATATGAAAAATACAAATGCTTCAGTGTGTATATCTTTAAAAGAAATGATGATGATGATAATAATAATAATGAACCTAATTCATACACAAAAATTTAGTTGCCAAGAGCATTCCACGCGTATTTTTTCTCCCGTATTATTAACGAAAGTATGACGATAACAGGACGTGGTCGACTGTCTAGAATGTTCGTTAATATCTTCGCGACCACTGTACCAAATATCATAGCAATTATCACATTCATAGAAATGCTTCATGTAAAAGAATCAGACGTTGCAGCGAAAACTCCATTTACTTCCATTATAAGGAGACGAATGCCTAGCACGTGTACCGACACCAGCGCCTCTAGCGGTATCATTTTCGAGTGGAACCAGCCAGAGAAGCCAGAACAGTGTCGTTTTCCACACTACGTTATTCAAGGCGCTGTACTTAAACGAAGGAAGGAAAGAGAGATCACTCTACAAGGAAACATATGCCAAATTGAAAATCAAGTCAGTCAGTAGTTTGCAGTGTGCAGAAATTCTGATTGCAAATTACTCTCACAATTTAAAAGTGTATAATGTTATATAGAGCTACTACAACAAACACAGCGGAACTTTTATAGTTATATAATTCATGGTATTCCTCAAGTGGAGAATAGTTTTCATGTGCATTAGTATAACCTGTTTCAGTGCTCTCTGGAGCAAGCGAACGGAAACAAGTTTCTGCGCATGTATTGAGGCGAGACGGCTCTACCAATGAACGGATGAGAGAAAACGGGATTGCGTGGAGGGGGGAAAGCGACTGCTGTTACCTTCGTAGCAGCGTGTACTGCTTCGTTTTGCCCACTCTATTTCCTCTCCTTCTCTGACGCTATGCGCGGTTTAGCTCCAGAGATTGTTGGGACAGGGTATAGGCGTTGGTCTATGAGTGTGAACCTCAGTCTTCCATCCAGACGAAGCGTTGTAACCACTCCACCTGTGTTCATTCGTTTTTCTGCGCCTATCAGCTAATCAAGAAGATGAGGATGAATGATAGGACGAATTGATAAAAGTAGAACCACAACACACATGGACATCACACAACACAAATCCCACAGTGGCTTATACTGGATGTCAGTCCAGACCCCAGAGTCTCGTTGTCTGAAAGTGAGATTGACATCTCCACTCAATAGGTCACCCCTTACACCCCACACACCAGTTTATACGTACAAACTGTGCTTATTACATGCTTATTTTATGGTTTATCAGCGACTTTGTCACTTTCGAGAATAGGGGAGAGGAATCTCGCTTGATCACTTACTCTTGGAACAAAAACGTTATGTATTATTTCGTCTGCTATGATGAAAGTATAGTCTGGTTAATGATCTCTGGTTTAATTACTTACTATTGAGTGACTGATTGATTTGATTTCTATTAGTTCGTTTTTCTGCCACTTTTGGCTAATGACGAAGATGAGGATAAGTAATGATATGATGAAATTGATGAAGGAAGCTTAGAAGGAACTTCACCTTCTTTCGACTACGTTTTTACTGCCCATTCTAAATTCGAATCATCATCAGTTCATCACCTCTTAAACATCCTTTCTGTAGTAAAGAAATAAAAAGAAATAAATATATTTGAACCATCCCTGAAATAAGAGAAAAACCTTTTTGGACGACTGAAGCAGGTACGGTACAAGGTCCTTTAACCGTAACTTGTGTGGAAGGTCGCGCTGTAAGTGGCAACTTTCTCTTGTTTTGAAGCTTTCATCACGGTGTATACGACCAGACGGCACACGCCTGCAAAGATCTGGAGGTGCCGCGCAGAGAGAGGGGGTGGGGAGGTTAAAACTGAAGTTATTAATTAATTTGGATCAGATTTATTCGTCCTCTTTTTTCGTTTTTAGGTCCTTTTTTGATATTTTTAGGTCTTTTTTTGGCAATTTATAGGTCTTCAACTTCCGACCCCTAGCAATTACTCATAATAATAATAATAATAACCCATGGCTCGACAGCCCTCGAAGGGTCTTGGCCTATCTCCCGACTGCCAGTCTCCCTCCCACAATCCTACCCAGAGGTGTGGAGATCTTCAACCGGTAATGGGGTGACGTGGGGTCAGCAGGTCGAACCCTCATTACGCTACTCATTCGTAGCTCCCCAATTTCCTCACGATGGTGGGTTGCCACCGGCCCTATACATAGGCCGAAAACCCAGAGACTGAACCCAGGTGGACTCGAACCCATGCCGTCTGAGCCCAAGGCCTTAGACCACACGGCCACGAAGGAGGACTAATTACCCTTATATTATAGCTAAATATAGATACATATATGTAAAATTCCCGGCGCTGGACGCGGTAATGTGCAAAATACGCCACTGGTTTAATGAGTGCACGTGGTGAACCAGTTCCTGTCCTGCCGATAAAGTCATATGAATTTGCACGTGTTTTCCTTGTACCAAGATATTTATCGACATAGTCTTGCAGTGTGTAGCATTTATCACTCCTTTGGTGTCATACGATTCAAAGAAATTATGCAAGCAGGTAGGTGTGATGGCTGACTTATTTATGTTTGCTCCTGAAACTCTTTCTAACTAACATCTATTTTGCAAATATACTATAAGATATTTTCCCATTTTCTTATCTTTCACTCTGCAGTTGCGTCTTATCGTAAAATCTCCGGTGATAGCGAGAAACCGGTATTGTCAACAATATTTACTGGTCAACCGTTCGATAAGAACGTTGAGTAGCCGAGAGACTGTTGGGAGAATGACAGCTGAACGCTCGTCTGTGAACACAGCGCCAGAAGACAGTGAAACGGTGAAGAAACTAAAGTGTCATGATTACCTGAAGTTGTTTTTCGTTAATATAACAGTGGAACCAAGCGCGGCATTGTTGGTGATTGCGTACTCGATCGTCAGCATTGTTAGCCAAAATCTACTCTTGCAGAAGTCGTGTTATCTATACCTGAACAGAACGGATCAAGAGTGCGATTCGTATGCAGCCGGGAATTGGTCCAAAGAGATAGAAACCGAAGCTCAGAAAACAGTCGCAGTTATCAACAGTTGGAGAGCGGTACCTGAGTACCTTATCCCCACACTCATCGTCCTGTTCGCAGGTCCATGGAGCGACAGGTATGGCAGGAAACCACTCATTCTGTTCCCTCTACTCGGGGGTGTGCTGTCGAACATCCTCCTCAGTGTATCAGTGGCGTGCTGGACTTTGTCTCCTGAGGTCACCGGCGTGCTGCAGTTCTTGTCTACTGGGATAACCGGAGGGAGAGTCTGCTTTACCGTCGGCATGCACAGCTACCTCTCCGACACCACTAGCGAGCGTAGCAGGACGATGCGCATGGGGATAGCAAGCTCCAGCCTGCTGCTGGGAACTCCTGTAGGTACGGCAGTGGCGGGCGTCATGTTCAAAAGCTGCGGGTTCTACGGAGTGTTTGGGATTACCGGTGGCATGTATGTACTGGGATTCGTCTACGCTTACTTCAGGATACACGAGAAGAAAATAGCAAGGACCGATAACGGGTCTTGGAAGAGCGTGTTCTTCCTCAAGAACTTCATGGATTCCTTCAGGATAACATTCAAGCCGAGGAGCGGTTCGAGGCGTATGCAGGTACTCCTCATAGCCTTCGTCTACCTCTTCAACTACGGACCATTTCTAGGTGAGTGTTTTCTGAACTGAATCCTTGGATTGCCGATTCTGTTTTGTAAAGGAGAGATTCGCTTCAGTTCGTGCCCAGTGTGTTTCAAATTTTGTTGTTCTACTCTATACTTTACAGCACTTTTTCTGGTGTCAATCTTACAGGGCCGCGAGAGGCTCTCCTGAAGTTGGCGACTTGCAGCCCGAGCTGGTAACAACCTGGAAAGATGATCGCCTTTCGTTCGGAGTTCACCATGATAAGAGGAAATTCTATCTCACCAGTGTTGCTGAGAAATCAAAAGCCCCGTATAGATGGCTCCCTCTGCACTTATGCGTCTAGTTGATTACACGGTGCAACACCGACTCGTCTGTTTCGTTGATTTGGTGTCTGCACAGTTTGCACGACGTTCTGGAGCGATGTAATGTATGGTGTAATCACAGGGGGCAGAGCGGGGCATTGTCCCCCTCAACCTTGGACGGAAATGAGTTCTAGGGGGGCAAGGGGGGGCAAACATTGACGGCCAAGTAGTATGCCTGCAGGGGGCAATTACCCCCCACAACTTCAAATTTTATGCAAATAGAAACACAATTCTTAAAATTTTCTTGCTCGCTTCGCTCGCAATACCTTCTTCTCTTCGTCTCTTCAAGTTCAGAACCGTAGCTAGGGGGCGGCGGGAGTCGGCCCTGGGCGTCGAACGGTCTAAATGAAAATAAGTTGTACAATTGATTGATTGATTTGTGGTTTTAAGTCCACTTTACGCACCAATCGGGACTGGACCTACAGTTTAAAGTGGTATCCGAACCACTGTGCCATGTGCCGCCATCGAGTATTGAACCTGTGACTCCTTGATCACAAGGCGACGATGTTACCACTATACCATCGGGGAGGCACAAATGTTGTATAAGAGAGAATGCATTGGCGTCCCGTGAAATTATTTGCGCCCTATTAAATCAATATTGATTTCAGCCTAAAAAAATATTGGATCCAAAAATTTTCTCGCTCGCTTCGCTCGCAATATATCATTGTTCTGTGTAATGCATTGTGAATTTCCACATAGATAAATAAAACTTGTCTTAATTGATTTTTATCTTAAATGCATGAATAATTATTTTGAGGAAAGGGAGCGTGCACATTTCAGAGACAATTTATGTCATTTTTGCTGTTGGTTTATTGTGAGATGGATTAATTGGTTGTGTAATGTATATAAATAATATACTCGTATGTTGTATGTAATATGTATTAAAGATACTTTGAATACGAACACAATTTAGTGTCCACGTCGCTCCATGTTTCATAAGTTGCATATGTGCATAAAAGTTATACATGTTAATGTAATAAAAAATAATTACATTTCGAATGCATTTATCAAGCATTTTCTGTCTTTCAAAAATAGTTTGTGTGCTTGTGTTCCATTATTATGTGAAATTGAACGTGTTGAAAAAATAATTCAAATCGTTTGTTCGAACACAAATGCTTTAGTGCCAACTTTTACCCCCTTTTTGCATAATTTACGAGGGTAATAACGCATTTGATACTACTACTACTAATAGTAATAATAATAATGTTCTTTCCGGGTTCGAATCCCGGCTTGGGCATGGATGTTTGTGAGAGTCCATTCATCAATTTCATCATCTCATCACTAATCCCCATCTTCGCAAATTAGCCAAAAGTGACACAAAAGCGAAGTAAAATAAAGCAAATTAATGACAATAATAATAATATAATAATATTATTATTAACATTATTAATATTGGCATTATTATTATTAAAATTATTATTATTATTGGTACGTTTATCCTGGTACTTGCCTCCCCAAACAAAAATTCGTGATTGCGCCTCTGGGTGTATGGTCACGTGGTGAGTGCTAGCTAATCAAATGAACGTTTAAAGCAGCAGACAGGCATTTGTTGAATCTTCTGAACTTGAACGCGGCTCTCCGTATACTTGGTGGATCACAATTTCCTTGCACCAGCCTGACACCAGGATACACCTGCACTACACCGAGTGTCAAAAAGTGCAGTGAACTAGACAGGGCTAAAGCCGCCGAGAGGGGACTGTCACCCGTGGAGCCTGCAAAATTGAATTGCAACAGTGGGGCCCTTATCGAGTTAGGGCCGGAAAGTTGAAGCGAGTTGCAGCCCAAGCTGGCAAACACCTGGAAAGATTGCCTTTCATTCGAGTTTCACTAGCGATAGATGAAAATCCTTTCGCTGATGGATGAAAACCGTGTAACCGGGGGGACAAGTTGCTTCCTGCCTCCAAATTTGAAGGTAGACGGAACACGGGCAATTTTGTTTGCGCAGAAATTTTCATTAACAAATACAAAGGCTGTCGCAGATAAGGTGAGACTAATTCCTGTATAGGAAAACAGCGACCTCCATTGGCTAGCAAATGTACTAGTGTAAAAATGTGGTTCGTTAGCTGCCGATTGAGACCAAAATGAGCGCAATAGGTCAAAAAGTCGTGACTGCGTAGCAGTTAAAAGACAAGCATGTACATGGACCCCTCCAAGAATTATTAAAATGAAACAAAAAAATTACAAACCACAAAAATTTTTATTCAGAATCAGCCATATCGAGTAGACGTACATCTTTTTCAAAGTAGGCACCATTGGCAGCTAAGCAAGCGTCCATACGCTCCTGCCACTTTATGAATGTCTTTGAAATTTCGTCGTCAGGAAGCGAACTGAAGAAAACTTGCGCTGCGGTGATCACTTCTTTGTTCGTCATGAAATGACGACCACGTAAAGCGACCTTTAAAAGTGGAAATAGCCAAAAGTCGCAGGGTGCAAGGTCCGGGCTGCATGCTGGATGCGGGAAAATTTATATTTTTCTCTTCGTCGCGTAATCCTGAAAAGCCGGCGCGGTATGCGGGCGTGCGTTATCTGGTGCAATATGAAGGAGTTCTTCAAATGCGGCCTCTTTTTTGTTACGTGCTGGCGTAGAGTCTCAATGACTCCTTGGTAATACTGTGGCTCTACTCAGTCTGTCTTGATCGGCATATGCCTGTTGAAACATTTTATATATTTCCGCAGCACTTTTCCCTAAACGCCAACAAAATTGTATGGAATGTCGCTGTTCATCTTAAATACTCATCGCGAAAAGCAATGTTATACACAAAAACCTGGAGGGGTAAACGAAACACGTTCCACGTAAATCAACACAGCTGCTCACTAACGTGGTTTCGCAACATGTGACAACTTGCTACGGAAACAGAAAGAGTTATCCTACACGACGCGACTAGTGCCAAAACCATAGGCAGTGTTGCCAAGTCAGGAAAAAATCAGTCTCACCTTCTCTGCGACAGCCTTTGTATATTGAAGTGAGAATATTTTGATTAATTTGAATTTTTCAGTGTCTGAAAAGGAACATTTCAATGAAATTAATTTAAGATATTGGGCAGAGTAAACTAAAAAGATCCCATTAGATCCTGTTGTTCTCAAATAATTTAAACCAGGTTTTATATTTGTCAACAAGCCTAGACATTATCGAACTATTACTCTCTATGATTATGCCATAATTTATTTATTAATATTAAATTTCAACGGTACATATTGGTTAACTTATATTCTAAAAAGGACAATTAGTAAGCCCTTTGCTATCGCGTTATCGACTTTTAAAAAAACATATTCACCGGGCTGTTGGTTCACGAAGGTTAAGAATCATTGCTCCGTAGAATGAATACGTACGTTGCTACTGACATTCATCAGGGTTACTTAAAAGAGTATAGTAGCACAGATAAAGATATATAAGCAGATCTTCATCTAAGGCAGGAAAACCGGTGCACGGACCTCCCACTGGGAACTGCCCCTCGCAAGAAGTTTCGGAATAATCCGCTAAGCGGCGCTGAGAGCACCACTCGCACTTTTGCATCCATTTCTTCTACCAAACAGAATAAGAGATGGCGCTGCTGAAAATTTCACGGCTGTCTACGTCCAAACCGGACGTCACCCCCACCCCCTTCCCGGAGGGATGGGGTTCCCGAGAAAACTGCCCCTTGCGATTCTGCGAAGCCTCAGTGCTTCGGTGGCTTCGCTATCGAAACTTGGCGTGAAGACGTGACTTTTACTAGCGGTTAGTTAACAATAGAATGATGTACATCTATGTAAAGAATAGATTCTAGAAAATACATGGATATCCTCATTCCTCACAGTTACTGAAGAAATACCGTAATAAAATCGGACACATTTTCAAGGAACACTTCAGCGATTTACCACAGATAAATAGTTTATATGTGGTTTTATTTATCTTGAGTTTATTTTATCTTCTACATAAATACCACCTGTATGATAGTAGTATCTTTTGTGTCCCGAAAACCAAAAGTTTATTTTATGATTTACGGGTTGTATTCATCAAAGAACCTGAGGAATTTGTAGGTGTGTATAATATGGATATGGACGGGTAGTATATGTAGGTAAATCCAATTATATTTCACATTGTGGCGTGGTTTTCTGAAAGTTAAAAATGATTACACGCATTAACTTGCAGTACAGAAGACTCATTGATTGATTTGTTTTATTTTACTTAGCTTTTTGTGCCACTTTTGGCTAATTTGCGAAGATGGGGATGAGTGATGATGTGATGAAATTGAAGAATTGACACTCACAAACATCCATGCCCAGGCCGGGATTCGAACCTATGACCCCTGGCGTCGTAGCGCGATGGGCTAACCACTCCACCATGGGGGGCGGCGCAAGACAGAAGAGTAACTTTAGAAGGGCAATAGGTTGCGCTATGTGCGCTGCAAGCAAATACGTATAATACACCCATCAAAGTAATGTCTAGCTTCTTAGTAGTACAGCATCATTATGAGAGTTATATTCTCAAGTAATAAAATTGAAATGATTACATTCACACTAGAAAATCTACGTTTGCTTTTTTGTTTTAGGCACTAAAAGGTTGTACAGTGGGATCCATGAGTATTATCGTGCAAATTGTCCATGACTATTTTGATTAAAATTTCTCTTACATCCTATATGTTTTTAAGCGATGGATTTTTATGTATGATGTTGCAGAAGTTGTCAACAGCTTGTTTTGAGTTTTCTTTTAATTCTTGAAGCTCTTATTAGGTCAAATAAAGTGCGTGAACATAGTGATGGACAATTTGCAGGGTAATACTCATGGATCCCACTGTACGTGGATATGCTGAAATAGGAGTATATTTATTTACTTGAGCTGACAAATTGTCCAAGAAGTTAATCTTGTTGTTTACCACTTTGTATCTGATATGGAATACAATATGTTAAATAAATGTTACTATTTCTAAGAACAATGCTTGTTAACTTTAAACTTTACTATTTATATCTTGCATTATTACAGACTACAGAAGGTTTAAAAAAAAAGTCTTAAATTTTTACGATCGTAATAACCGAGTAACTTAAGTCGTTAATAATGCTTTCGTTTATGGACGACAGATGGCCAAATTTTGCCAGTTTCTTTAATTTGCAGCTTGCCTTCAACTTTAAAAGAGGAAAGCTCCGATCTTATCAAATATTTATGTTTACATTATTATAATTTATCCTATGTAAATATCCAGCCACCACGATAGAACACTTAAGGTACAAAAGTAATTAATTTTAATTACGCACTTAAACTTTACTTACACATAATTTGAAATTGTGTGTTTGAAACACACTTGCGATTCAGTGTTGTTCCCTTCATGTTACTACCCGTGATTTGATATATATCTATGTATTCATTCCACGTAGCTTTGTACTTCAGTAGTATCCACAATAAAAGGACACTATAATTAGTCATGGCTAAGTTTTAAGAATATTTTGTAATTGTTAATTTCTCCTTGAGCACTCACACCAGATAACCTCCCCCTGACAAGACAAGCACATTCATTAGTGTGTTTGTAGGAAGAGAATTTCGCTCGAGCGCCAAATAGTTCGCACGGACGGCGCTAGATAGCTTGCGGAATTGAGAGCAACTTTGTTCGAACAGGCAAAACGAGCAGTATACATTGAAAGCCCAATAGTGCACTTATAATTTGTCAGTGGTAGTGATCCCTCAAATATGAACCGTGAAGTGAAAAATGGTTCGAATCCCACTTTAAACTGTGGGTCCAGCCCCGATTAGCCTTACTGTGCATAAAGTGGACTTAAAACACCAAATCAATCAATCAATCGAGCCAGTACGAGGGAGCAAAAGTGGTCTCACGCAGTACTCCAATACAAAATAATATCTGTAAGATTGCAAACGTAGCAGTTATTTAGCAAATAATCCTGGACGCGGTTCTTATGGGATGGAGCGAAGAAGCTCTCAATTCCGTACGCTATCTAGCGTCGTCCGTGCGAACTATTTGGCGCTCGAGCGAAAACTTCTTCCTGCAGCACTCAACTCTGTATTACTTTCCTCCTCAGCTTCCGGAAGTTTAACGAAAGTATCCCTAACTTGTAAATGTTAATAAACGTATGGGGGATGGGGGGCGTAAGCCTGGGAGTGAAATTATTCTGTCACATTGCAACATGCCGTGAAGGTAGTGCTCCACACATTCGCGATCTCTGCCGCCTTACTCTCATATACCCCTTTATCTAGAAGTTCCATGAAATCACCCACCCCGGGACTCGAACCCGGCTAACAGTCGCAAGCAAATAATAACTAAAGCCCGATTTTTTTTTATAAAATGCCTGTTTCGTACCCGTAAACAGGTTCGTAAGATTTCTGTAGAGAAGTAGGTTACACGGTACAATAATCATTAAACGTAAATTCTAAACCTTCTCCTTTCTTTCCTTAGGTGAATTCAGCATTCTCTACTTGTACGTGAGGAACAAGTTTGGCTGGGATGAAGTGGAATATGGACTCTATTGTGCATTCAAGACAGTCATCATTCTCATAGGTTAGTAATACCATTTTCTATCACATTTGTTTTACATTCTTACATTACAAACAATATACAACCCCAATGCACTGGTGCAATACCAATAAACATGAGTTTGTATGTAGTTCATTGGATATCGGATAATTTCAATCTGTATTTAAAATATCCGTATATCCGATATTCTGATATACAAGTTATCCGAATTGGCCGGATTATATGAATGTTCGGATTATCCGAAATGTCAGGATATCCGAAGGTTATATCTTTTATCCGTTTACAGGCTATCCACATACAGTAAAACCTCGTTAATCCGGATAAGTTTATAGGTTTAACGAAAGTCCGGATTAACTGAAATAACCTAAAAGAACAGTAGAAACTGCATTAAAACTCCGTTTATAGCAACAAAACATGTTTATTATGGGTATTTATAGGGCATAGGCCTAAATACACTATACAGTACAGTACAAAGTCTGCGGGAAACTGAATTTCTTTGGGAAGTTCTGTTGTTGACTTCTAGCTACATTTTTAAAACCTTGCATTCTGCTTTTTTTTTTTTTTGCCTTTTGCCTGTCCGGATTAAGCGAAGTCCGGGATATCCGGATTCGGATTAACGAGGTTTTACTGTATTATTTTATTCGTCATGTTCTTGTTTCACTGTACGGATTTTCTACAAATCCTTTATCAAATCTGTTTTATCCAGATATCCGTACTAATTAGATATTTGGATAATCTCGATATCCAGATTATCTGTTTCATCTGAAACGGATATCGGATAATTTGAAACCCGGATATCCGTTATCCAGATTTTGTGGTTATCCCTAATATAAACCCATGTTAAACACTATTATTATTTTGTAACCGAGATGTTGGAGGTAATTAACAGTGTTTAAGTCTCTTTTAGTGATTTTCTCTTCATACGAGGGATGATCCGAAAAAAGTCATATAAAGCCTGTAAATTCCAGAAGGTATTTATTAGACGAATACAAATGTACTCACGTGAAAGGATACATCTTACGCTACTTCTCAACATAGTAACAGTGTTAAGCCTTGTTAATAAAACTTTAAAATGCTGATCATGGCAAAAATTTATTGTATAAAAAGAATACATAAAAACGTGACGTTTCAACCCTCTAACAGGGTCTTCTTCAGACGAAGATTCACAATAGTGTATATTTTTTATACCATAAATTTTTGCCTTGGCCAGCATTTTAAAGTTTCATTCTGAACATAGTCGTCTCTCCGGTTCAGATATGTATCCCAAAACTTCACGAGTTTCAAGATGTCTGTCTCATACTGTTGTCAGATCCCAACCATTACTTCGTGGTGCACAACAGCATCCGTGTGAAACCGGCGTCATTGCTGAGGCTACGAACAGCGATTCTGAAAAAGAGGCCCGGACTTCTCATCGCAGGAGTCGTTCTGCTTCATGACAACGCGACTCCACAAACGGCTCACAATACACGTGACGTCCTGGCGGGTTTTGGGTGGCGCGTGATCCAACATCCACCATACAACCTGGAACTTTCTCCGATCGATTACCATCTCTTTGCTCCATGTCAGAGGAAGCCGGTTTAACTCGAATGCTGTTGAGCAGCACGAAGTAAGGGCTTGGTTCCGACAACAGGACCCCGATTTTTATGAGACAGGCATCATGCACCTCGTGAAGCTCTAGGATAAATGTCTGAACCGGGGAGGAGATTATGTTGTTGAGAAGTAGTATATGAAGTATCTTTTCACGTGAGTCCGTTTGTATTCGTCTAAAAAATACCTACTGGAATTTACAGGCTTTGTATTCTTTTTTTTCAATCATCTCTTGCACATATCAATTATACTCTGTCTGTGTTAAGATTTAGAACTTTATTCGTTACTTTAATATTATACGAACTACCTCATTTCAGACCGTCTGTTTTCTGGGAATAGGTTAGGTTAGGTTAGGTTAGGTGTAAACTTTCAAATACAGTGTTATTTGAAAGTTTACACCTAACCTAACCTATGTGGTAGTGGTAGTACTCTTTATTCTTTGAAACTTCAATGGATGATATTCAACTTGACGTCATCACGCAGTGTCCTACGGGAAGAATCGGGCAAACAGATTCGCGTGTGATAGGGATAATTCTCACCAACAAACGACAAGCGACAGGCGATAGATTCACCAGTTGAGCTTAGTCTTGTGCGGTCTGTCATGTCGCTACGGTGTGAAACGTTGCTATTGATTGGCTCGTTCCCAAGCGACATGTCTTGCGTGACGCTTCTGTCTGAAATCTCCCTTAAACACGGTTAGTATTTCGTTAAGGAGGTATCATCGCTATCTGTAACTTGAAATGAAGAGTTTAACTCGTGATTTTGTTTTCATATGCTATGCTATCTCTGTGTTCAAATTTAGAATTTTATTCGTTGAAACTTCCGAAACAAACCTGTTGACACATACACACTTCAATGAGCAGTAATTACCAATACTCAAGTTGGCTATTTAATTATAATTTATTATATGTTAGAATTATTTTGGGTTGGGATGGTTTAGGATTAGTTGCATATTGCTTAGTAATTTATTATGAAAATGTTCGTTCTAAATCAGATTCGAGTAATAATTTTGTCAATTCCTAGTGTTTACTGAATTAACTTTATAATCCAGTTCTTATACAGTAGATTTCACGGACGAGTCTTCCGCGGAGCGGCGGCTAGCATACCGGGCAGCGAGAGCGCGTCTGCCGGCAAACTGGATGCTACATCCGCGTAACTGGAACCGCTAGCTATGTAATGAAATAAACTCTAGCAATTACACTGACGGTTAAAATTAAAAAGAGCACATACCTTGTTACAAGAGGTGTTGGATGTGATGTCCTCCTGCATCCACACATTTACGGCATTTTTTAAAGGAAATTTTCAGTAACACACGCAGTTCTTCTTCCGAAATTACTTCAAATTCTCTCCTGGTGTTTTCTTTCAATTCTTTTAATGTGTGGCTCCAGGTTTAAAAGCTTGGTAACTCGCCACGTAGACGTCAGGGAAATATATGTTTCTTGTGCAAAACCCAGGGGGTAATTTTTGAGGAGTACGTTGAAATCGTGCTCCAATGTCTTCTAGTTTCTCACCAGTAAGCACACGTCATTTCTCCCTTCGCTTCTTATCAAGAACAGGCCCTGTTTCCCTAATTGTTCACAAGTTTCCAAACATTGTATCTGTGTGACACAGGAACATGCTGGAATTCTGCTGCCAAAAGCCTTTTGACTTCCCTACAAGAATTCCTAATGACTAGGGAGCGGAAGTTGATGATCTAAAAATATATATGTATATGACCTATAGAATGTCCTAAAAAATTGGGGAAAATAACGTAAAAAATGCAAAAAAAATGACCATTAAATTTGTTACTTTCAGGTTAAAAATTGAAATGAAAAGGAATTGAACAAGATGCAATCTTGCTTTAAAAAAAAAAGACACAACAAAGACTGTCACCACTTGAGCATTTCTTTTGCTCGTAAATTGCAATCATGCGAGATATATGTATATAGGTCTATGTTCACCCTGGTGGAAAAAAGACTCAAGAATATTACCAAAATGAAAGAAGCGACAAAATATGACGAAACAATACACCGAATATTGCGAAAAATGACGGAAAAATGTCGAAAATTGGGGAAAATGACCTAAAGCCTGAAAATTGGCAAAAAATGAAATTTAGAATTACATTTTTTGGGTTCTAGAGGAAGTGTAATATTGTGTATAATTAATGGGCATCGTCTCCGAGATGTCAGAAAAAAGATGACATTTCATCAACTTCAGCTCCTTAGTAGTGACCTAAGTGTCGTTCATAAAAATCCCTTGTTTTAAACACACAAACACGCGCAAACTGTACACCAACGAAGAAGTGACGCATCCTGTGGCAAGTCAGCGTACAGCTGTGGGTCTAAATGCCGGCAGACGACCTTCCACTGCCCGGCATGTTAGCCACCGCTTCACGGAAGATTCGGCCGTGAAAGGCACTGTATATTCATTGCTGGACCGTTTTATGTGTATGTCAGTGGCGTGCACTATCATTTTATAAAGGGTTATGATATCATTGCTGTTAGGGCTTTTCAATACTATATTTTAATGTGATTTAATTTATCTGACGTTCTTGGGGTAGACTAAAAGAAGAGTAATCTTGCACCAAACCCCTTCATGATCACGCCACTGAATTGTATGCTCTTTCGTAACTATCATAGCAATCAGGGGGGCCCGCAGAGGGTGCAGGAGGGCTCTTGCCCCCTTCCTGAGATATCTGTAAAATGTTCATGTACTGTATTTCGAATGTTGAAATTGTAGCGCTATTTTATTACAAAAAATATTTTTTTTTGTGATTTACGAAGTTTAAGTTCCAGCAATTAAGCCATTTCCAATTACATAACAAGAGAACGCTTTTACCAGAGATATTATAATCGACTGTCGTAACTAGAGAACAGAGAAAACTCGGTAACTGTTCATGAACAAAGTGATAGACGTTTATGGAGAGGAATCAAGGAGAATCCTATTTCTATTTAAATAACGGACTCAAGTCTGAACTTGTCAACAACGCCAAAGTATTTTCAAGTCAATTTCAATTTTACGATTTTTAAAATAATAATAATAGGTAAAGTTAAAGTTCCCTGTGCATATAGCACCGTGCCATGAAGGCACATTTAGGGGATGTGACACATTCCTGTTCTCTGCCACTTTGTATGCAATATGATCAGCACCACTCTCCGGCCACCTTTACCCCCCCTATCCAGGGCTGACCCAGGTACCCATTGGTCTGAGAGTGGGTGAGCCCCAGAGCCGCTTTATTTATTTATTTATTTATTTGCCTTCTACAGAGAAAGGATATCTCCAATTACAGAGGCATTAATATAACATAAATAATGTGAATATGAATATAAATGGGATTAAATAACATGCATACATATTACATAGTTATTAACTATAACATAAGTACACTTATATAACGTAGAGTAATGGCGTGCTCGCACACACACACACACACACACACACACACACACACACACACACACACACACATACATATATATACATACACATATACACACACATACATATACATATATATGCGAGAGTGGAAAGTCGGAGAAATTCATCCATCCCGGGAATCGAACCCGCGTCCCCCCCTTGTAAATCAGACACCCTACCAACTTTTATTTACAAAGAGGAATAGCTATGCGGTAGTATGCCCCGTCATTCACAACTTTCTCAACTTTCACACACATAAATTTTTACTATATTCTCCGTTCTTCTCATTACGGACAAACACAAACGTACATGTCCTAGCCGGGATTCTAACCCTAGAGCCCTGGCTTCGCTGCCCATTCCGCCACAGAGGCCGACCGACTAGACCATCGTGGTTCGACAATAATAATAATAATATTAATAACAAAAAAAGTAAAATATAAGTTTATATTGCTGAAGGGCAATATGCAAAATAAAAAAGATATAATTCTTACTCTGCCCCCTTCTCAATTAAAAAAAAAATCCTGTGGTCGACCTTGAAAACAATGCTATAATTTTGCTAATGTACTTAGATTTAATATAAGTAAATACACTTTTCTGTTGTTAACAAAACTTAAGTCGTGTTCAGTAACATCATTGGAAAATTTTTGTGAATTTCAGGAACTGTTGTGTCCATGGTCCTCTTCAGCCGGAAGCTAAAGATGGACGACGTCCACATCGGTATCATGGCCTCTGTAAGTCAATTGTCTGCAGCGATATTCCAGATATTCATCAATATAGGATGGCTCATGTATATAGGTGAGTTGCGCTTTCATTAATAATAAGTAGTGTGCGAATTAACGGGGGGTGTCGGGGATCCTCCCACCCACACACAAAATATGTATCGTGGCAAAAGAAAATTATTTTTATCTCTGCCAAGAATGTTTTCATCCCCCCCAAATGGAATTGAAAGCATATAGTAGGGTGAATCAAAAAGTAAGTTACACCCGACCCGTGTTCCTGTACTAAGAGAGATAAAATAATCACGCTTGGTGGCAACACTGTCTGGAATAATTCTTGAAGCTTTCCTGGCGGCGAATATTGAAGAGGTTTTCTCGGGCAATCAGCCAGGGGATTTTCGGAAAGGCTTTCGAGCTTTCGACAGCTAACGTCACTCTCATCTTCAGGGAATGAAGTGCAGAGATAAGTCAGGGTGACGTTATATGTATTTGGTGTGGGAGGGGTCCGGTGTAGGTGGCTGGCCAATCAGGTGGCGTTTCTCCCGTCCGCGCTTCCAGTCGACTATCGCTAACCAAGCTGGGTCCAGTTCGAGTCCCATGTCTCTCTTGAGGTTCCCTTTTCCCCATGTATGGCTATTGCTCCTTTGATGAGACGGTCCCAGTAATTTGATGATTTATTGATGATCTCGGTGGTTGTGAAGTCAATTCTATGGCCCTCCTGGATTGAATGTTCTGCTAACCCTGATTTTTCGGGATGAAAATTCCTTATGTAACTGGCGTGTTCTTTGCAGCGCTGTTCGATTGTCCTCCCCGTTTGTCCAATGTAGGCTTTACCGCAGGCACAGGCGATACGGTAAACCCCGGGTGTCTTCCGTCCTAGGTCGTCTTTGGGGTTTCGAAGTCGGCTTCTGACTTTGGATGGCGGCTTGTGGATCGTCTTGTTTTGAAAGAATGCGGCTGATGACTGCAGAGAGGTTGCTTTCTTCACACACCAGAAACAGCCGTGCTTCAGCTGGTTTAGTATGCGAGTTGTCACAGTGTGAGTATGGCGCATCGTATTGAAGGGGCGTCCAACATTTAGGTGCGCTCCGTCGTCCGATTTTAGTGGGCACAAAGGCATAATCGGAGTGAAATCCATCGCTAAATTGTCTTTTGGGGGGACAGGGTCGAAAAGTTTTTCTTCCCATAAAAATAGTGTCCAGGATTATTTGCTAAATAACTGTTGCATTTGCAAAATAATAAATATTATTATTTATTACTTAGCTCCTCAGGTCTTAGGATATTATTAAAAAGTACCCTTAACTTGTAAATTTTAACAAACCTGAAAATTTTGGGGGAGCAAGTGCCCTCCCGCCAAAGTTACGCCTATGCAACTGACCAACCTCACTGAGCCGAGACAACAGTAGGTTTTCTTGGCACAGTGCTGGTATTTCAAGTGTAAAACTATACGCAGGTTAGATAGACGTTAAGTTTGAACTTGGCAATAAAAATTTGATCAAATATTCAGTGTTATTAGTTCTCTTTTTGTGCACGAGTTCGGTTTTCTTAAAATGTAAATCTACCAAGTGTTTCCAAATTAAGTCTAAATGATATCATATGATTTAATGATCTCGGTTACTTAGAATATTATTTAGTTTACTCACTGGTAATACAAATTTGTATACCCCCCAAAAAATTACCAACCCAAAATAAAATTACAAATACGCCACTAAGTGGGCATCCCACACAAAGCAAAAATCTTAATTCGCACAGTGATAGTAAGCCAATTCGTAGCATGTTCCTGTTGAAGCATGGACGTAACTTGACGGGGGCAATGGGGCACTAACTCCCCTAAAATTTTCAGGTATTTAAAAATTTACAAGATAAGGGTACTTTTGTTACCCTCCAGGGAGTAAAGTAATGAAGAGTTATAATTGTGATTTGCCAAATGTAACAGTTATTTAACAAGGGGATTGAAAACTTGAAAACGATCCTGTCCCACCAAAGTTAAGCCTCAGGTTCGCTTCTGCCCCCCTCCCCTCCTAAGTTACGTCCATATGTTGAAGTGTAAACTTGCCTAACGCCAAGAATTTGAATCTTGGGTTTCAGATCTATTTTATTATTATTAGAACCTATTAATCTATTACTTCCATTAGGGTTTTATTGAAGGCCATACTTTTGGTGTTTACATGTTGTTTTGACGTGTCTACATTTAAAAAAAAATGCTAAAATATTCCAATATAGAAGACAGTCATTTGGAATTAAGTGTGTCTGTTTTTTGTGGTTTCCGCACCCCGACACACATTATCTGTATTACATCTAAATCTATGAATGAAAATAGAATTCCACATAATTCCCGAGAGAGTACAGTCGATCAAGGGCACTTACACCACATTCCTTTCTCTTCTATTTGTGTTGTGGTTATTTTACGTCGCTTTTCTACTATGGGGTTAATCGTGACGATGAGTACGAAATGTGGAATGATGCAATTGATAAAGGACAATGATGCGTTTATGTCTTACTTAGGATCAAACCTAGGAGCCTGGCATCATTGTGCCTAGCGCTAACAACTGCACCACAAGACCAAAGAGACCGGTAATAAGTAACCAGAACAACGTCTAATGAACAAATAAACAAGGGAATAAAACAAAATCATCAATATTGTTGCACCAATGCCAAAACAAGGATTGTGGTCTTAATTTAAGGTAAAAGTATTTTAATATTCAAAGTCCTGAGGGAAAAAAAATAGGTTTTGCATTTGTCATTGGAAAATGTGTACGCACGTATGACTGTTTATTAGCTGATATAGGTTAGCATTGGGATCTATCATGATAGAGTAGTCAGAAATTGCACTTACATACAGTGACTCAAAAAAGTATTCAATTCACCACAGGCCTCCCATGGAAACGTGTACAACAAGCAGAAAAGGATCGAAGCTGGAAGTACATGTGCACAGAAGTTTAGTGCATACTATTGAGGTACAAACTACACAGAAAAGAATCAGCTTTAGTAGTTGACAGATGGAGTACAGAAAAACAAAAGACAAGATGCATAATTGGAGCTCAAAAAAGTATTCAACTGTAATATTTGCGGCATAAAATATTAGGTGTGTGTGACACCCTTAATACCTGCTTGGACCCAGTTTCCTCTTGATGACTTCCTGCGACCGTTGTGGACTGATTTCACCAAGGTATCTCTTGTTTGTTGGGTAATCTGCCCCCCCCCCCCCATTCGTCCAACGAAACGCACCTGAGGTAATTTTTGTTGATAATGTGGTGTTTCTGGATTCGAAAATATGCCAGACATTCTCAATGGGATTAATGTCTTGCGATTGGGGAGCTATTTGCATCCAGCGTGAGGTTGTACAATAACCAGAGCTTGGTGTTGAGGGCTGAATGTTTCGGATCATTGTCCTGGGTGAGGGTGTAGTCACCAGTAAGCCCCATAATGTTCACTGAGTTGGATAGGTGCATCTTCAAAATGTTGATGTAACGTGTGTGGTCCATTGCACCATTAATGAAACACAAATCCCCAACACCATTGGCACTCATACAGCCCCACACCATTACCCATCCCTCACCGTATTTTGTTGTAACTGTGAAATTTTCCTCATCTAGTTCACAGTTCTTTTATCGCGACGCAATCAAGTGCCCATCTGACGCCCATTTGTTATTCTTTCTTGTAATGTTATGAAATTTGAATGACATTGTAATGAAATTTGAGCCTATGGGCAGTGTGTACTTACCTATACATCAGTGCATCCGTATGAATCGTTGAAGGCAGAGAATTTCGGAATAACTACACCTTAGAACTTCATATTAACGCACACATACGCAGTATCGAAACACAAAGATGCGATACGCACTTCACAGCACTCAATTCAACACCAACACGTAGCCAATTCGCGTAACAACTAAGAACCACAACTCTGTGCAGCCCAAAACACAAAACTTGCTTATCAGAACGAACAGATCTAGAAGCGTAAAGGTTCGATAGCTGCAACATGCTTCATTAGCCCGGCTTATTCGCTGCACTTTTTGACTACAAAAGTTACAAAGGGCAACATTGAGTCGTCCACTTCGCTGTTTTCGTGTCACGTAGTGTATTTGTTGCCTGCACCGTTCGAACTACGCTCTGGAACTGTGTACAGTGTGCTGTACGATCCAGTGTTCGGAAAGTTACTTTTAAAAAGGTAACTAGTTACAGCTACTTGCTTTAAAAAGTAACAGTTACAGTTACTCATTTTAAAAAGTAACTCAGTTACTGTTACCTGTACTTCAAAAGTAACTGTAAGTTAATTTTAGAGTTACTTTCTGCTGAAAATTTTCTTGCAACCAAATTACACAAATCGATCATTAATTGTAATAACATATTTTGTGAAGACTAACATGTCTTTTACTTAAGTTACTGGTACATAATATGTCTTCGTATATTTATAATTATTACAAAATAAAGTGCTCTGTGAAGGCGTATAGGGGGTGTGGAGTTAGGGCCCCACACTTTCTTGATCATGGCCGAAGGTGGGGGTGATGTGATGAGCACCACGTTCCTGGCATCCTTTACCCCCCCCCCCCCAGTTTCCTCCAGATACCTACTTTATACGATGCTGGGTGGGCGCTGGAGCCGCTTCAATAGGTGGAAAAAATGTCGGTTCTCCCCCACCGAGAATCGAACCCGGGGTCTCTCGCATGGTAGTCAGGCACCCAAACGACTCTTTTTTTTTTTTTTTTAAGGAATACCCCTATGCGGTAGTATCCCCCGTTATTAACATTTACTCAGTTTTCACGTATGTCAATTTTCTGTTTTGTTTTCTGTATTCTCATTGGAACAAAAAAACATCCATGTTCGAAACGAACTAGAATCCGGGGCTCCTGACATATAGTGCGTTGTGCTAACCACTCCGCCACGGAGGTTGACCTGAGCTACTGCGACTGAAACACTTGTATTTATTATCATTGTTGTTCTTCAGAAATGTCCATTGGAGGGGGGATTCTACAAACTGTATAGAAAGAGAGAGACAGATGTCACTCACGTAGAATATATTCTAAGAAGGGAGGTCTGTTTCGCATAAAGGGCGTGTCAGAGAGAAAAAAAATATTGTACAATTTCAAGTGTTTATGAACCAGAAAATGATAAAAAATATATAATATAATAGCCTATAATTGTGCGTTATCAATGAAGGTGAAAATGGCATTTTGGAGGTGCAGGTGATGTGATCAACACCAGGCTCCGGGCGCCTTTACCCCGCACGGTTGACCACAGGTACCCATTATTTTAGGCTGGGTGAGCTGGGTGAGCCCCAGAGCCGGCAGACAAGGCCGGAAAAATTCCGGCCTTAGATCGTTCCCCAACCCCGGGAATCGAACCCGGATCTCCTGCGTGGCAGCCCTACCGACTAGATCATCGCTTTCTATGAAGAAACATAATTTACAATAAGAAAATAAAGAATATTAGTATGGATATCTCAGCGCTTTAATATTTGAAAACGAAGAGTTAAAAAAATGAAATAGGTAATACGTAAGCTGCATATAGCATTCCCCTTTGGCTTCATGATTTCTTTCAACCATCAAGGCATAACAATTACAGTATTTGTGGTGAAATCACACCAAAATTTATTCCATTCTTCCCGTAGTCATCTTGTAAATTAGCTCTCGACTTGATAACAGTTTTCACACCTTTTTATCTAACCATTGCCATACATGTTAGACTAGATTTAGATCAGGAGACTGGAGTGCCGTTTTCAGACCAAATGGACTTTCAGAGTAACCATTTGTGCTAGGGATCATTATTTTGGCAGAACTTCAACTTATCTATGACCCACATTTTTCCATCTCCCATGTGCAATTTTGCCTTCAAAGCTTCCAGATGACGTCACTTGCCATCATAATGAAACATCAAATAATTTAAACACACAGGCTCTATCTGATGTTGATCGCAATTTAGATTTTTCATGTGCCATAGTACATAACACTCTCTCACGCGAACAAATTGTCACACTTGTTTTGTTCAGTTAGTACCATGCAGACTTTTAAGAATATTGGCTTAACTGCAACAGTAAGGATTATGAGAAATTTATTCCAATTCTTATTCTTGTCATTTTACGTCGCAGTTCTACCTTTCGAGGTTGATCGTAACGTTGAGAATAAATGATGAACTGATTAAATTAATAAGAGAGCAGCCACAAAAATATTTCGATATTTGTAACAGAGGGTAGATGGAGATTTTTACTGAGACACAGCTGAAGGAACAGGTGATTACTACATTTTTTTTAGTATGAATTTTTATTTTTTATTTTTTATTCAATAAATGCACAGAAAGGCTAATCAGAACCGGACCTATAGTTCAAAGGTGGGATCTGAACCACTATGTATGTGGCCCCCGTGACGGAGTGGTTATATGACCAGCTTCTTATTGCACGTCACTTAAGAAATATTGTCCTTCATTAGGACACAAGCCTTACAACTAAAGTTGGTACATTCACCTAGCAGAAATGTAGCTTAAATTAGACAGGGGAAGGCTTAAGCCATAAAATTGTAGGTTTTGAGGAATTATACGTAAAGGCTTGATTGTAAACAGGTTTATTTAACATCATGCCTGAAGAAATTGAGACAACATAAATGGTAATAAAAAGAATATAAACACGAATAGAAATTCAATAAGTAACCAAGAAACAAATTTACAGAAAGCAAATTATACAATTAAATCTTTACATAAAGATGCATTTCTTACTAAGGCTTCCTAATACTTTATTTAACCGAAAGGAATTATAGCAATTTCGATTTAATATCCAATTGTAATATTCATCCCCCCCCCCAAAAAAAAAGACCTATATCTCAGAATAAAACAAAGTGTGCTGTGCTTCAACTAAAATAGCCCAACTAAGTATTCTACACAAAACAACTTAAAATACAAAACTACTACAAAAACCGCTACTCCCTGGACTTTGTTCCATTCCGGGTATGTCCCTTCTTACACTCAAAAGAACTTAACGTGCTTTAACCTCAGCTAAGTAGTGCGAAGTGAACGTGAAGTTCCCACACGAGGTTCGCTTTCCTCTGACCTCCGGTATTTCTTAGCCACGCTCCTTTTTCCAAATCAATGCCATCTGGCGGCAAACTAATTAAACATTTCTCTTTTTACTCTCAAAGACCTTGCATATGGTTATACATTTAACCCCCTCCCTTTTTGGAAGTCAACCTTATATAAGCATATGCGAAACAAGTTAGATATGCTTATAGTTATCACATCGCGCTACGGCGCCAGGGGTCCAGGGTTTCAATCCCGTTCCGTCCATTCATCAATTTCATCATATCGTCACCCATCCACATCTTCGCAAATTAGTCAAAAGTGGCGCAAAAGGCGAAGTAAAATAAAGCAAATCAATCAGTGAACCACCCGGAATCCCCTTGATTCACTACTACAGGGACTAGACAAAATTTAAAATTCGAGATTTTCCTTGAAAAATTTCTTTAACATCGACGCACAACATGTCTCGTAATCCGCATACAATTTACTGTAATTCCTCACAAACTGGTTGATTTGGTGTTTAAGTCCACTTTATGCACAGTAAGGCCAATCGAGACTGGACCTACAGTTTAAAGTGGGGTCTGAACCACTATGTGCCTCCAACGGGTATCGAACGCGGGAGCCCTTGATTACAAGGTGACGACGCTACCACTGCGCCATAATTCCGCACAAACAAAGAAGTTCCAGACCATCAGTCACTCTATATAACAATTGAATGCGTGGTCTTACAGTGTGAATTACGTGTCTCAGAAATTTACCATTAAGATAAAATTTGTTAATTGTCAATTGAAAGGGTCTCCCCGATGGCGCAGTGGTGGCGTCGTTGCCTTGTAATCAAGGGGTCCCGGGTTCGATACAAGGTGGAGGCACATAGTGGTTCGGATCCCACTTTAAACTGTAGGTCTAGTCCCGATTAACCTTACTGTGCATAAAGTGGACTTAAAAGAACAATTTCATCCAATCCATTGTCAAATTGAAATTAATTATTTTGGCTTTTGCACATCATATGTGCTTAAATCTTTGACTTAAATTCATTTTATCATATATTATGGTTATACCATACTTTCTGAACAGCCCTTATGTATTTTACTCTTTATTTTTTCTAGTTCCGTTTGTCGACATCTTGTCCGGCGCTGGAATGGCAGTGGTTCGACCAATTATATCAAAAATTGTACCAGGTAACGAAATCGGTAAGTTATGTTAGTGGTTAAGTATGAGGACAAAATGGTTAGAGCTTTCGCCTTTGGTGGTGACGTCACTAACAGACGATACAGTCTGGCGAGTCAAAACAAATTCTTGCCGCGTTTTCTCATATGGAAAACTTTTATGACAGTGACCATGCTTATGAAAAATTATAATTACCCATTTCATACTTTGTTGCAAAATACTAATTAAGAAAGACGACTTCAACATTTTTATGAACTGTGAATCAAACTACGTAGGTTAAAATATTAAAACATCTCTCCACCGAATCGCCCCCCCCCCCCCGGTCCCAAAACTCGACGCTCTGTCCGCCCCTGTTTTCAATGCTTGAGATAATCTTCAGTCATGTAGCACATTAAGAGAGATTTCAGACTGAAGCGACAAGCGACACGGGCCCCTTCATTCTGTAAGCAAGCATTTACCGCGCAAGCGTGAACAACAGATCGAGGCAACACGATATTGAGAAAACGGCCCAGTTCGAGTGTCACGTAAGCGAGAAGCGATACGTGCAGCTTGTTTTGTTGCCTCGGTAGAAATAAAGGTTGCATTTAGGTATCTCTAAATGTTGGTTTCAGAGCGAAGTTCCTTAAGTAACCTTTCATACCAAAGCAACAAGCGACATGTGGGTTTTGCATCAACAAGTGTTAAGGGCATATGCAGTTTGTGAAGATTCACTGGACATGTACAACCACCAGACCGAGGCGAGAAGATATTGAGAGAACGGCTCCGTCGGAACGTGACGTGCGTCGCTTGCCGCTTCGGTCTGAAAGTACCCTACGAACAGTATCTGGGTGAAATGCACATGAATTTGATGATTCTGCATATATGCGATAAATTCATCGGCCCGAATTTGACCCTAAGCAGACCTCCGTGGCACAGCACTCTAGGACGGGTTCGAATTGCCACCTGGGCAATGAGCGTTTGTTTTGTTTCTCTTCATTAATTTCATTATATTATCACTCACATCGTCGCGGTCAGCCAAAAGTGTTAGAAAAGCGACGTAAAATAACATGAATCAATGAAAATCAAACAGAATTTACCCAAAATCATCTTTCTGGCATTTCCTATCGAGAAAACCTTTGCATAAACATGGAATTGCAGTACATGCACAGTTAGCACCTTACGGTTGGCATCGTTACTAATTCAGTAATGAGATTGCCATCATACGTACTTCCTAACTCTAAACAGGGCTTTCATTACTCTTAAGTTCAAACTTACGTTTATTCTCTTTATTAATAACGATTTTACGTTTCAGGAAAAGTGATGTCCTTTGTCGGAGTGTTGGAATCCATTGCTCCCGTCATGATCAATCCGATCTACAACGCCATCTACTCGCGGGCGCTGGAAGATTTCCCCAACGCAGTCTTCTTCTTCTCTGTGGCACTCGGCGTTCCGGCTATCATCATCTTCAGGTAATACAAACACACAACACATGCAGCGTGTGAATTAAGGGATTCCCAGTGGCGTATCTTGCAACAATTCTTATATTTATATATATATATATATATATATAGGATAAAAGGAAGGAGGGCCACAAGGGCTAAATAAAAAGTGCAGTTGCTACAGGCTTTGTAGCTAACTTCCCTCCAAAAATTCAACGACGTTAAATATTAAGTCTCTGCTTTCGCTATGTACAGTTTCCCTATTCATCATGAAATCAAAAAGTTTGCACTGAAACAGGTACGAGCCTTTGACAGCGCTAAACAGTTTTGCAACTCAGTAACAGAAACACACAATGCAAAACAGCTGACTGATTAATGTACGCTCCCTCCGCGCCGGTTGATAATTCGGCTACTGCACCCAAAAACCGTTTATTTTGGCCAAGATGCACTAAGCAAAGGCAATATCAGGCATGTTTAAAACACCCGTCTCGCTTTCAGTTGCCTCCCTCCCCTTCAACCCTTTTCTTCCCCATCATGCTCGGGACATAATCAGAGGGACAATATACCATCGAAACTTCCCTTTTCTAAAAAAAAAAATCCCTCAATTTGCAATGATGTATGGGTTGCCTCGACTCTGTCACACGATCTCTAATGGAATGGGTTTGCAACACTACATTTGCTAGCACACCGATCGCTGCGTTCACGGCTTTCGTAAATGATGCAACCTTCCCTCACACGGCGCTCAAGCCAAAAGACCCAATCAGCGTCCTCTGCGCGACTGCTGCAACAGCGTCATAGGGAGCGAAACTAACATTACGTTCAAGGAAAGTCCCTAGCGCCGCTCGGTCTACGTAGGCTTCTCCACCACTTCTCTTGGTGAAGCGGCGTGGGAACACTTGATGTTTCGAAGGAGACAGAGTTCAATGAATAAGTATAATAATAATGTTTTTCATTACAGATTTATTTGGGTGTGCACGTGCGAATGTGCGAATAGGCAGAGGTACGCGTAACACTTTACTATACCGGAGACAGATTTCTTCAAATTTACAGGAGAAAGTACTTACGCAAATCATTTTCTGTAGCGTTGTTGATGTTCGGGAATGTAATTTTGATCCATTTAATGCGAATGCATGTGGTTTTCTACGAAAATCTATTTCCGACGCTCTATTGCTGCTGCCGCCATTTGCTTTCTGCACGAGAGCACAATATGCTCTCGTATTGTCCGTATATGCTAAATTGAACGAAAGGAGTGCTAATGGAACCTAACCTAACAGGCCTAACCTAACCTAGTAGGCATACCTCGTCCCCGTGGTGGTTCGTGGGGCTATCGTGAATTTTTGGGCTAACGTCAATGGTTTTTGGGGCTACCCGTGGATGGTTTGTTGGAAATAAGGAACAAGAAATATACATTATTTTCGTTACAAATTCATTATTTCACCTAAAGAAATGTTCCGCAATGCAGAATAGTACGTTAGCAATGTAAAAAATTGCGAAATAAATCATTGATAGGTGTCTCCGGTATAGTAAAGTAGTACCTAGGCAGAAGCCGCTACTGCCTCAGGGGCAGATCAAGATAAAATTTTCACCCGGGCAAAGTGAATATTTGGCTCTACCAAACGACATCAAAATAACAGTAATTTCTTAGCTTAAATTGCTACATGATTTTGATGCTATGCAGAAGTAACTTCAATTAATTCTTGTCAATAATAAATCCAACTCCTTTTAATACAAATAGCCACGCACCCAGTGGAGACACATAGGCTCTGTCTGAAAAGTACAAAACACAGACTTGAAGTATGGTTTTGACGGAAGTGACGTCACATAGTACAGTTCGAAAGCACCAAGTACAGAAGTACACAAGTGCACAGCTCGCAGCACTGATCGTTGCTGACTAGGTCACGTAATTTCCGCACTCGTTGTTCATTTGTTTAAAATCAAGGAGGTAGAAAGCCAGCAACACAAGTTATGGGTCAGCAAGTTGTTGGTTAAAGTTCTTCTAATGTGTGGAAATGTATGTGTACGAACATTTGAAAATGCTATGTGATTTCTATGGTGAAAAACAAGTGTTTACAACGCGAGGAAAACAACGAGTTCTCAGTTTTATCTACTGATGGTATTTGGCGCTGCAGTCGAAGTGCAATTCGAAAGACTTTCACTTCCAGTCCACGACTTGAAGACCGCACTGCAAGACAGACCATTCTCGGAGGGTGCTCGCTTCATGTACGGTCTTGCACCTTTGGGAACGGCCATAGTGGTTCAGATAGCACTGTAAATTGTAGGCACAGTCCTGATAGGTCTTTATTTGAATAAAATAAACTCCAACAAACAAACAAATAGCCACGCTTATGTAATCAGAAATAAGTTGGAATAATGATGGACGCCTCGGTTTAGAGCCCCTGAGGACAGCGCCCCGGGCGGTCGCCCCTTAAGCAGCCCCCTGTATACCCCCTATCTATATTAGTTATATATAATAGAATTAAAACACCAATGCAGGCATGCAAGTAAAACAAAAGAGTCCGACAACTTCACGTTTTCTGATAATTTCGATATTTTTCATAAAATTTCTAGCTTTACCAGATTGTTAGACTTGCATTTCCCTTCACTTAGGTACACAAACAGAAAGGAACAAGCAGCTTTCTACCGCCAACGTTGTGTGCAGGTGGAACTGAGCACTTAGGACGTGTGTTTCTAAATAGTCCTTCTCTTCGGCTCCCTCGCCCTCCCCAACTACAATCGGGGAGGAAACTCGGTCATCAGAAGAGTGTGATGGAGAACGATCAGTGGCGTACAGAAACCAGTCTTTCAGTTCTATAAATTATTAAAATTTCGATTTAAAAGCCTGTTTTAATAGTTTCCGTCAGGGTTGTTAAAAATACAGTAACCCATAAATTCTAATGGGTTCTATTGTATTTCGCTGCAGGACCGGAACATTTTTGCTCGAACAATTCAAATTCGGTCCAAGTTACGTATTGTACAGTTCCAGGACCGTATTTAAATTCAGCCTGGAAAAATAGATTTCTGAACCGAATTGAAATGAAGACTAAAATTGGTAAACGATGTAAGTGCCAAAATGATTCGAACACCGTTTTTCACGTTAAACTGTGAAATGTGCCATGCTTTATAATGTGGTAAACGTGTCAAGTAGCTGGTAGCCCTCTAAGTAGTTCAAATGGCGTGTAAAGAGTTCACTGTTGTGCACGTTCTTATGGGCTGATGTGCCGAACGATGCGATTTCCCAACACTTTCGCTTTTGGCACTTACAACGTTTACCACTTTTAGTCCTCAAATACTTTACAGACAAGAATGTTCTTTGCGCTCCAGAACCCATTTACGCTTGCTGATTTTCTCTACTGGACCGGAACTGAATTTATTTAAAATTCCTGGACCTCTAACAATCCTGGTTTCCATAATACATAATGAACTTTTTCCAATATATTAAAGCTAAATGAACAAAAATGTAAGAGAAAAGTTCGTTTACTCGGCAAACGCGGCAACATGGAGAATACCCCACTGGTATCCCCCAACAAGACGCAAGTACCTCCGCAACGGAGTTAAATTCTCATCCATGGTAAAAACATGAATCGGCAAGACAGAGCAACCCATCATGTTTAATGACATTAGACTGCAGGAAGGGGATTTCGCTCTAACGCCAAATAGTTCGTACGGACGACGCTAGATAGCGTACGGAATTGAGAGCTTCCTTGCTCGACCGAAAAGCACGAAAAGGTAAAAGGAGTTCTGCACACTCTAAAGCCTGAATCACACGGAACTGTTTGCTTGAGTTGCTGTTTTAAGTTCACTTTATGCACAGTAAGGCTAATCGGGACTGGACCTACAGTTTTTAAAGTGGGATCCGAACCACTTGTGCCTCCACCGGGTATCGAACCCGGGACCCCTTGATTACAAGGCAATGACGCTACCACTGCGCCATCGGCTAGGCTCTCACAGGGAACTGGATATCCAGTAGGAATGCTCTAGTTGACGCTGGACTGGCTACTCACACGGTACTTGTTATACCGTACTTGTCGATAGTCTTTCGTTCCCATAATGGCGGTCGCGCGAGATGTAAACAACGTATCACTTCACACTTTTAAACGACGATAACTATTCAACCGAGAGGAAATACGCTTAGTATGAAATGGTTTTAGGTAGAGAAGAATGGCGCTGATTAAAAACATACTTTACAACGTTTACTGTACACGTATGGAAGAATATTTTAGCTTTTTCAATTGTAAAGACCGTGCACTCACCATAGACGGTGTAACTCGACGTGCCTTTCGTGCTGTATGTATTGTACATTGTAATTGAAACAACTAACCGAAATGATCCATGAAATGCTTTGGTGTAAAACTGTAAACTACCGTCTGTTATAAGATTTTTGGAAGCATATACGTAGCATTTATGCTAGCAAAAATGTTAATGGAAATGCTTTCGTCTAAAGCCGGCTTAAAGGTGTACGTGGACGAGCAATTTGAAGAATGTTGTAGGAGAATTACTGCTTCGTGCTTTTATTAAAAAAGGAAAAGTATGAAATAGAGATTGGCTCGAAAACAAAATATGGTAATCAATGCGCACCGAACAAGCTTTTTAACTTTTTGCATTATTCATACATGAGATTCGCAGGATTCATTCACAGAAAAAATAAAACATTTATTGATACACTTGTAATAACAAGGATTTTCATTTTCAGCTAATGATATTTGTCACGTACACATCTCATCGGTTTGCATAAATACCTAAATATTAATGAACTGAACACGAATGCACTGCACGTCATCTTTTTATTTTTTTTATCGAGAAACGGAGAAACTATAACATAAACAGCCAGCACTCGGAAACCACAGACAAGAAACGCTCCTTAGCAAACTCACAGATTATCTTCACATGGCCAAACTTAGCTCTGATTGGCTGTTCCGCAGAATCCAGCCGAGGAAGGCCAGTAGCAGTTAGGACATGTCCTATTCCTCCAAACCAGTAAAGGAGCCAGCACATCTTGGCAGGTAGACAGTTCAGCGCCAACGAACTGGTAATCCAGTTCCGTGTGGTTCGGCCTTAAGCCCAGTTATATGTACAAGTCACGTACAACCATAATTTGTCTGTGGTAGTGGGTCCTCAAGTATGGATCAGCAAAATTGAAACTTGAGTGAACTCAGTCATCATCTCCATGTTACAATGTAGTTTAGTCTATCTTGCCAATACACAGTGATATATGAAAATGAAATAGATGTTTGTGGGCTGAAATTACCAAAGAGAATGTTTTATGTGTGTAGGATTATTGTCAACTCATTGTATACTCTCGAGCAAGGTTATTAGAATTATATACTCTCGAGGGTCGGAGATTCGAACGAGCAAACGTAACTTGTCCCATGCAGTACTGTAATTGACATAAACAACACTTTAATTGGGGGGCAGGCCCGTACCCAGGATTTCCTTAAGGGGGAGGGGGGTAGATCTGAATATGTGGAACAAAGAGAAGATCAGAAATGCTGTGAGGTTGATTCAATTAGGGTATTTTAGGTTGCATTTAGTTCGTCTAATCGCGACGATGAGGATGAGCACTGACGGAACACACGAAGAACACCTACGCCCAGACTGGGATTCGAACTCGGAACCTCGCGTCGTAGCGCGCTTCGGTAACCACTCCGCCACAGTGGTCAGACAAATGTGTTGGAGTATTAGATGTGACCACCAATGCTATGGCAATATCACAGCTAGAAGGAATTTAACTCATCGATATGCCTCCCCCCCCCCCTTTCATTCCACCAATGAACAGTCATGATAATTCTATGTTTAGAAAATAATATATTTATAAATTAAATGTTGCGTATTAGCTATTATTATTACAATAAAGAACATGTCTAAATGTTAACAAAACAAGACATTCTCGCATCACGATTGCAGTTCGAAAAATGTCAGGACAGGGATTAAAAGGAATGGACTGTCCCGACTGAATCGGTAAATCGGACGTCTGGTAGCCTTGCATCAATTGTAATAAAACTAAAACTACCCAATATTGCAGACTGCAGACTTCTGGATCCTGCCTGTCTACACAACAAATACAGGGTAATTCAAAATAAATCGTGCAACTTTACACAGTTATTATGACGTTAGTATTTATGATAGAAAATCAGACAAGGCATCAATATTAAGAACTCTCACATGACTCACATTATAAAGATTCAACATGGGAACCACATGTAACGTGGAAAAGGTCCAAACAATAATCAAGTACTTGCTATGCACGAGACAGCAAGTCGTTGTCAAGTGTTTCGAAGGCACTAACAATTCGCAGTTGTAACTTAGCCAAATCTTTCGGAAGGGTGAAATATATGCATTACTACCGAAAAGCATGCGGAAATGTCTTTGCACCATTGTCATTGAATCAGTTCTCGATAGCTCCAACACGCAATATGCTTTCTACTGGTCATTAGCCATTTTGCGACACTGGCGATCCTGGTGGAGCATCGGCTAAGCAGAATAAGCCCGCTAAGTGGGAATAAAACTTCCAGAGTTTTTCTTTATATGGATGCCTTGTCTAATTTTCTATCATAAATATAATCAAGGGGTCCCGGGTTCGATACCCAGTGGAGGCACAACTGGTTCGGATCCCACTTTAAACTGTAGGTCCAGTCCCGATTAGCCTTACTGTGCATAAAGTGGACTTAAAACATCAAATCAAATCAAATCAAATCTATCATAAATAGTAACGTCATAATAACTGTGTAAAGTTGCAAGATTCTTTTCGAATTACCCTGTACATTCATTTATGCAAGAACAAAATTGAAATTTTTACAAATTTGAATATTCCATTCACATTTGAATATTTCATAGTTCGAGGTGGGGGACATGGCCCCTCGACTGGGTACGGGCCTGATCTTGGGAACAAGAGTGGGTTCTACTGTCCTTTCATTTACTATCCACCCAAATGACCTACACGAGTATTTTTCAGAATCATTTATAGCAGAGAAGAATCACAAATACATACTCGTAGATGAAAGAATCACAAACAAAGGAAGGAAGGAAGAGAGAGGTAAAGATAGAACGAGATGAAGGAATGGAAGAGTAACAAAGGAAGGAAGAAATGAAGTGAGAAAGAAAGAGGGAGAGAGATAGGACGAGATGGAGAATGCAGGAAGAGAAAGAGAGAGAAAATAGAAATAGGTAGATAGAGAAAAGAGAGAAACAAGGAAGAAATGAAGGAGAAAAGAGTGAGATTAGGTAGAAAGGTGGAGAAATTAAAGAACAGAAGAAAAAAATAGAGAAACAAAAGAAGGAATGAAGCTAGTAAGAAAGAGAGAGATAAATTAATGGAAAAAGAAACAAAGGAAAACAAAATGATAGAGAGAGGAAAGAGAGACAAAGGAAGGAAGAAATGAATTGAGGAAGAAAGAGATGGAGATAAAGATATTACGAGATGGAAAATGAATGAAAGACAAAAAGAAAGATACTTAGAAAGAAGAGGGAAGGGAAAAAGAAATTTTTTGAGTCTTGTGGCAGTTTAATGTGCTGGTTAAAGAACAGAACAGAGGGAGCAACAATCTCCCAGGCACAATTATTGTTTCTATGAATAAATTGAAAAGAACCATTTATTTCTCCGCTTGAGAAGATATCTTGCAGAATCACACATCTCAACTTATTATTAATAATTCGATTAGTTAATTAGTTAACTTGAATCAATAATTTCGACTCAAAAAGAGTCTTTACACTGATTCTAGACCTTGGTTGGTTGGGTTTAATACCATGCAGGAACAGCTGCGGGACCATTTTTGTTAACTTAATAACATTAATATGGTGTCTATTGAATGGGTTAGTTCTTATTGGTTTTCCAAGATGATGTTTTTTAAAAAAAATGCGTTTAAATGCAACAATAAAATGTCAATTATTATAAGATCGTCCTCTATGGTAGTAAAATATAACACCTCTCTCCCTCTCTTAGAAACATTTAAAACTAACATTAACTCAACAATCAACATTATGTCTTCCACCCAACGCGATAAGTAGCTTGATTTGTTAATATTTAATAAAAATTACTTTTGAAGTTTTTGACCCTTCAATTGGCAATTGAGATCTATGTTATTTGAAACAAACAAAAGTATTTTTATAGTCAGTACATTGTAACAGAATAATATAGTAAAAGTGTAAGTAGCTAATATAGCCTAAATGTATTTTGTGTTCTCTGATATTTTCAGCTTGGTGTGCATATTGAGAAGAAGAGAGAAGAACGAATCAAAAGAAGGGGCGCCATCTTAAAGAGAAAAAGGAAACGAAACGTTACATTAAATTATGAACACAGTTCTCTTCCAATGTGTTCGTACCAGTGGAAAGATTCAAAAATGTACAATCGCAAATCTTCACGCTGCGGTTCAATTTAATAAGTCACATCGTCCTTGTAGAATCCTTGCACTCCATGCAAACGTTACAGTATTTTCTTCACTCTTAGAACATTCGAGTTTAGAGTGTATTTGCGTGGAGGTTTGGAGGCTAGAAGGGCCCACAATTTAACTTATAACTTTTAGGTCAAGTTATGTCAGATATTTATTTTTATGTTTTTACCATGTGTTTAAAAACATTTCAGATGAAAGCCTAGGGATATAGTACCCTTAAACTCTCCCTTAAATCCGAGCTTGGTACGATCTACACTGCCTTGAATCGAGTCGCACACACAGGCGTCTTTACCAGAGGGACAGGGGACGTGTCCCTACCAATATAAGCAGGAATATGTCCCACACCGATAATTCAAAGCTAATGCTGCTTATGGTTGCATAAAACAGTTAAAGGTATGGTGAAGTGTGTTAAAATTCAACCATTATCAATTAATTTGAGGGGGCATTCACCCTCTGGTTTCTCACCCTCCTTTGGTTGCTATAGGGGGCACACTGTATATACTAGGTCATTCAAATATGACCGGGACTGATTTTTTTTTTTTTCAAACAACCAGCCACGCGTAGCAGTTGTGCGTCCTTGTGAGAATAGAGCCACAACCCCCAACCTCCCTCCCGCGCAGGTTAGAACCTGCTCAGTCGTGTGTCCAGCCATCTGAAATTTTGCAGAGACTCACACAACAGTATGGGGAAGAGTGTCTCTCACGAACCCGTGTATTTGAGTGGTGTAAGTACTTCAGAGAGGGAAGAGAGCGCGTGGAGAATGAGTCCCAGCAGTCATCACGTGAGTGGCGGCATACAGGTTCTCCCAGGCCAAAGAAACCGCGGAGGACCCGTTCGGTAGGAAAAGTGATGGCAACGTTTTTTTGGAGACTGGCAGGGAATTATCCATGTAGACTTTCTTACAAATGCCAGAACAGTCACTGCAGCTTATTACTCAGACATCCTGACAACAGAAATGAAGGAAATGATCCGATCCAAGCGGAACAGAGGTGGAAAGCGGGTAGCCTTCCTTCAAGACAATGCACCACAGCCTCATACAGTCAAAACAACTGTGTCAACCGTCAACAAATTGAAATGGGACCTTCTGCCACACCCGCCATACAGTCCCGATTTGGCCCCAAGTGATATCTACCTGTTTAGAACGCTTAAATCAGACTTGGAGGGCATGCGGTTTGCGGATAACGACGCCGTCATCCGCAGTGTTCAGGAGTGGATACGCAGCCAACCGAAAAACTTTTATGAAAAGGGCATTAAGATGCTTCCAGAACGTTGGAAAAAATGTATGGACACTGGAGGGGAGTACTTGGAAGGGTGACATGTGCAAATAAGTATTTGGCAATAAAGGATTAGGTAAAAATAATAATAATAATAATAATAATAATAATAATATCAGTCCCGGTCATATTTGAATGGCCTAGTAATTTATATGACATGCCAACGTTTTAGGAGTAGTTACCCGAATTCTTTTTTCAAATACCACGCTGGCCAACAATATTACGATTGTGTCTACCGAGATGTTGAAGTTTAAGCTGAATGATGTATACTGTGTATTCACAATAGATATCGAATTCTCGCTGTGGCAATTTTAAAAGCAAATATCAATAAAGGTATAGCAGTTTTTACATAACAAGTCCATTGTTTTAATATGTTTTTTGTACAGATTGTGTGCACATATGTAGTATGTTTTGTGTAAATAAATAAAGAAGCCAGTTTGCAATGTTTCTCCTAAAGTGTCATGTTATTTGCATGTATTTTTTTGTTATTTTACGTTTCTTTTCTACTACCGTTGGCAAATCGTGACCTTGAGGATAAGTAATGATTATATGAAAATTAATGAAACGTCACTCAACAAAAAACACACAGACCTGGTCCGGGATTCGAACCCGAAAACTACAGTGGTGAAAAGTCGAGAACTTAACACTTAATGCCACAGGCGTTCTGTCACAATCAATGAGATATTTGGAGAAGGGCGTCCACCCCTCAAAAAAAAAAAAGAGTTGACAAAAACGAAATAATTGGATTGATTTGTTGTTTTAAGTCCACTTTATGCACAGTAAGGCTAATCGGGACTGGACCTACAGTTTAAAGTGGAATCCGAACCACTATGTGCGTCCACCGGGAATCGAACCCGGGACCCCTTGATTACAAGGCGACAACGCTACCACTGCGCCATCGGGGAGGCCGAAAATGAAATAAACTTTATTGCGTAATAACATTATAATATGTGTTTCAGCACTAAAATTAAATATGCAAAATACTTGTATGCCATTTGTTGTAAAACATGAAATTTCTTTCGGGTCTTCCATGTCAAAGTGACCTGAATCTTAAATTTTAAAATTAAATGCAATGGTGTAACGTTATTCTATCTTGTGAATGTACAACCTAAGATTGGCACTTGTCCAAAAATTCGTTACATATCGTAACGCAATGTTAATACTGCGTTAGGATCGAACCAGAGACCCTGAGCCGTCTATTGGGTGGTGTAGTCATTCATCTTCCAGATGGTTATCACTCGCTTGGCCTAAATGTGATGTATGCAAGAGGTTACATTTAAAGGAATGGCAATAGAATTAACTTAAGTTAGACACGGGTTTTATACTCTCCGTGACTGAACCGATATGTACTTACTTAGGAAAAGGATATTACTTGCCTTCCGGTTCGGATGATGATCATTCCCTCAAATTGTTCCTTCAAGAATGGTAATTGACACACATCTGACCTTCCTGTCAGCGTTCACTCTCCTCATGCACCACTGTTCAGTCATCGTCCCTCCAACTTCCTTGCCTTATCCTGTCCACTCGCCAACTGTTTCCGCTCTCTCTCGATTCTCACTCTCATGCCACATACGCCTCTCAAGTCAATAACCTAACATTTACCTAATTACTTATTCAGCATTCCTTTCTCTGCTCCCTGCTATGTTAAGAATAATAACAAACCTGTCACTTCTACCCAATGCCTTGGGTACAATCCGATATAATTAAGTTAGAATGTAGAAGATATTGGTACTTTAGCATTATATACGGACTACCTCATTTCAGACCGTCTGTTTTCCGCTGACCTTGGTGAGCCCAACTTGGAAAACTTAGGGTAAATAAAAACACAGTGAAGCACATCGCTCATCGCACATCGCCAGAAACTCGCAGGGACAAGTTTCCGGTAATTCAAAACTATGGAGTTAAATGGGAGAAAGCCTAGTGGAGCCCCGGTCATCGCAAGAGGTTCCCAAGAACAAACACGGTTTGATCTTGGGTCGCTTGTTCGCAGTGGAAGGCTCAGTGATTGGCCAACCCAAGGTTAACCCCCTCCCCAACTCCCTTTCCTCTCCCTCAAAGCAAGCGTCTTTCCTTTCCTTTTCCCGTGCTACTGTGACATAAGAAGTAGGGACAGAAAATGTTTTAATATGAATGAAATGAAAGCTCAATTGGTCACGGTAAATAGAGATAAACCTGCGGTATGTAATAAATTGCATTAAATTAAAGAGAAATTGAAGCACGTATCTCCATAGATTGGCAAAGAAAATATTTAAGTGTCCTTCTTTTAAGAGTATGAAAAGATTCATGGAGTAGATATATCCCAACAATATTCCTAATTAATCATTTTAACTGTATTTCTATATTCGAGGTCTCTTTTCTACCACTTTGGCTAATTGCGACGAAGAGGTTGAGCGATGATTAGATGCAATTTGATGAAGGATACCCACGCCCAGGCCGGGGCTTCGAACTCGGGACCCCTGACATCGTAGCGCATGCCACGGAAGTCTACTTTACTCTCGTAATCACCACCATAATGGCACCATTAGTACAAGACTCATAGTATGTGCCACAGAAGAATGTGCAACTAATGTCTTTAAACCAACTTGTAGTATTCTCAGGTGTGAATTACTAGTTTTATTTATTTACACAAGCCTTATGCCAAATGAAGTATGTGGCCTCGCCGATGGCGCAGTGGTTGCGTCGTCGCCTTGTAATCAAGGGGTCCCGGGTTCGATTTCCGGTGGAGGCACATAGTGGTTCGGATCCCACTTTAAACTGTAGGTCCAGTCCCGATTAGCCTTACTGTGCATAAAGTGGGCTAAAAACACCAAACCAATCAATCAAAACGAAATGAAATATTTAAATTAAGAGTAAAAATATCAATAATAAATATAATTCCAATGCTACTCGTATTAGCAACACTATATGTATTTGTAGAATCATTGTTAATTCCATCCAACAATTGTTTTATTCGTTAGATTTTTATGTGTTGTTTCAACCTCCGTGGCGGAGTGATTAGCGCAGCGCACCATTACGCCAGATATCCCGGATTCGAATGCCGGCAAGGGCATGGATGTTCTTTGTGAGTGTCGTATCATCAATCATCCTTATCTTCGCGATTAGCCGAAGGTGGCAGAAAAGCGAAGTAGGCCTCATATAAATCAATATGTTAGGGCGAAGTCGGGCGATCGCATTTTACTCTTATGCTAATTGATAATTTACTTTTAGTTACCTTGAGGAACAGTGTCGAATTTATGCAAATGCAGAGAAGGAGGAAGGGGGCCCCAATACTTTCTTTCTGCATATCTTCTGCCACTATTACCGGTCAACTGAAAGAATTGAGGGCTGTTCGAGTGGAACGGGAGAAGCCTTGTGCGATGGTGTTCAAGGTACCTGTCCGACAGCCGGTTCATTCATTATATCCTGACATTTTTATGGCTTGACCGGGCTCTGTGCTATGTCTCATCGTGTTTTTACCCTAAAAAGGACCCTTGCTCACAGCACAAATGTCAGGATATAATGAATGAACCGGCTGTCGGACAGGCACCTTGAACACCATCGCACAAGCTTGCAAACGACAACTCTGTCAAAACAAAGTGGGGGAAAAGGGGGCTGTCTTCCAAAAAAGGGAGAAATGACCTTGAGTGGACCAATCACGGAGCCTTCCACTTGAAACAAGCGACCCAAGATCAAACCGTGTTTGTTCTTGGGAACCTCTCGCGATGAGCGGGGCTCCACTATGTTTTCCCCCGTTTAACTCCATGGTTTTGAATTACCGGAAACTTGTCCCTGCGAGTTTCTGGCGATGAGCGATGTGCTTCACTGTGTTTTTACCCTAAGAGTTCAGTATGGGGCTGTAGTACACGCCGCAACAGAAGTTAGTGGTAGTCCAGGGACGGCGACAGGGGTGGGCACGGGTGGGCAAGCGCCCACCCAAAAATTCCTGTGCCCACCCGATTGCCCACCCAATCAAATTCAATAAGTACATATACTTAGGGATATGTGAATGTTGCAATAAATAAGTGTATTCTGGCGTTCATTACATAATTTACTAATGAATATTATCTATACTAGAAATGTTCACATAAAAAGCTGATTTAACTTTGTCATTAGAAAGCAAAAGGAATTACTAGAGATCTTGAAACAAGAAAACTGGGACCAATTGAATACTTTTATGATTAGAAGCAGCTAGTGGGCTTAGGAGGCGCAAAATTATGCAGGGTATGGTCAAGATGAGATCAGGATTTAGGGTGAGCTGAGGGCTGCAGCTCCGGGACTTCACTGGGGAAAAACTGCTTTGAAAAGTACGACATAAAGAAAAAATTAGGTACTTCGCATGTGATGAAAAAATGTAGAAATACGTATAACTAACCACCTCATGTTGCTTGACGAAAAGTTATAACTGAAACTGTGGAGGGGATTGGGGTGGGGCAGGCGCGGCTCGTGCATTATTTACCCGGGGGTTCACTGAAGTCATGTGACATATATTCAGTTTCCGGAAAATATACTTCCTTCGCCTAACAAAAGGATGGGGGGAGGGCTTAAAAGATTTGTCCAGAATTTTTTGTATCTGGGAGTATAAGGTTTTGTAGTAGGGGTGTGCGAATAAATTTAGGGCTGAAACTACAATAAATTGTGCCTTTATGAAAAAAGTTGAGTTTTGTTGGAATGTCATGGACGTTCTCAAGTAGGGGCAAGTAATATTTTTTTTTTTCCCAGGAGGAGCAAAAACACTCCTTCAGTCTGAAGTTACTGCAACGCTTTTATAATAATTACCAAAAATTACTGTGACTGAAATTAAATTATATGTGTGTAATATATAATTTTTGGTTGACATTCAATTTCTATGGGGGGCGGCCCCCTTTTCCCTTCCGGATGTCCATGCCGACTAATCAGAACTGGTCCTAAATTTATTAAAGGGAAATGGCAACTAATGGCATGTGCATACTATAAATCGAACCTGAGACCCTTTCTTGATACGCGACAGCTTTGTTCAAATTTGGGGCTGGTCGACCAGCACACGCTTTTTTTCAGTAGACAAGGAAGTTTGTTTACGTTAATTATGTGCATTTCTATCGGTCATTTCTTACCTGCGCGGACAGTAACGCCTACACTGCATTAAATTACATAACCTAGGTAAAGTCCATCCCTCGCTTCACTCGCAGCATCATTTAATACTTTCCAACAAGTATCCAAGCACTTCAAAAACTAACAAACTTGAGACGATTGACACCGAGCGACAGCGAGTCACGTCTTCGCGCCATTCTTTCTCTTTCGCGAACCCGAAGTGTTTCCACCTTGAAGAAAAACCTCTGAATGCATGCACGAGATATTTTGGTAATGTATCTCCTTTATTTTAATTCATCGCATCTAATTCCAGCTTTTATTTGTTTCCACTCATCCATCTCTGCCACAATCTTGCATTTATTCCAAGAAGTTCGGTGCAAAAATGATACAAGATAAGATTGAATATGTAATGTGTGCCCTTCAAACTTGAACCTCACAGAGCAACACTGGAAGGGAGGAAGCAGCGAGAACGGAGCCTTATGTCGTGGCTTCTGCGAGAGAACGAACTGCGCATGACCGTTGGGTGGAGACATAGGTTCTGCAATATCCTGTTCCATGTATTTTGCCCTATACCCTCCTCGAGCTTCTGCTCCCGCACGAAGCTTTCACAATGGCAAGAGCTGTCCTGTGGGGGTTCAACTGAGGGTCTGTATCAGTGCGACCGATTCGCGGTTTCTTCTTCTCAGCAAAAGAGTTCGCCGTATTATGGACACAAATACATGACTTATTGTGCAGAATTTTTAGCGAAATAATGTGAAAATGTAAAGACATTGTTTATTGTTCATTCTCGAGGTGATTATCGTATATTACTGGGGGTTCACTGATCCTGTGCGCTATAGGGCCAATCGCGCCTGGGGTGGGGTCTTGGTGTTGTAAGCTCCGGGTTTTCACATATATAAATCCCGGCCTGCGTATGATTAACATGTTGACTGCCAAGGCCAGATTGTCTGAATGACATCGTGGGGCCAAGTAAAAGCAATTTGTGAAAATGGATCACGTTGCTGTCATTAGATCTGTGAAGCGCAAGAAATTTCAAAACAATAAAAAAAAACGTTGAAAAATCGATTTAAATTTCAGATCCAGTTTTGGGTATCGTGGCTTGGAGAAGAGAATTTTGATAATAGGGCCATGAGACCCATTTCTGTGTCTCACTTTTTTTTTTTTTTTTGTAAATTACTTTTTTTCTTCAAATAACGAACTTCAATCACTTGAACTATCAAGCTCGTCCAGTGTTGGACGCATATTTTCTGTTTCTTGTTCATACATCGTCAACAGAACATACAACAGAAGTGCTTCTTCCCTAAAATATTGCACGAAATGCAATCTACACGTTCAATCACACTAAATATAGTCTTAATTTCTTCTTCTTCCTTTTATTTCTCCTTCTTTATTTAATTCTTGCCTGAAATACAACAAATGTAAAACAACGATGCATTAAAAAACGTATCGATTGTTGTATTGAAAATCAACAAAATAAAGTCATCATAAATAATCACAGAACACGAGGTTTATTACTACAATGTTACGGCAATTTGTACGCCATTGTTGTAATTGCCTGTTGCTATCTACACTGTAAAAAAAATACACTTCTTGTACACTTTGGTACACTTTCTTGCATATAATATGCACAAGATGTGTACTGAAGGTGTTGCAAAAGTGTACTTAAAGTGTTCTAGATGTGCGCGACCCGAAATGACGAAATTTTGTACACTTGTTGCACACTTTGGGGACACATTCAAAGTTGTGTGCACTTCTTCAACGCTTTCTGTACACTTTTGTTTAAAGTAAGTCTGTACACTTCTTGTACACTTTGTAGCACATGATTTCATTTTGTGTTGTTGGTCATATCGATTGTTATTTTATACTTTTTTGACAAATGAATATCTTATGAACATAAATCAATGTCATTATATAAAGCAGTAACACACTTGAAAGCAAGCAACATTAAACAAAAACAAAATATAACTATTTTTTTCCTGGAACACATGGAAATCGCATTGCATCATGAAACTATGAATACTTTTTTGTTTAATGTACCAATTTGATAATTGGATAAATCTCATTAAAATTGAAGAAGGAGCAAGTTGAATGTTCCGAGGAAATTAATATATTTTCTTAAATCGAACTATTTTTCCTCCTTCAATTGTCAAGTTAAATGTGAGTCAACTGTATTCTTATGCTAGAAACTACACAGAGAACTCGAAATGCATCAAATCGAATTTGATGCACTTTTAGTGCATCAAATGACACACCTAAACGTGTAATCTTGGATTATTAGAAATTGTCTCGGGTTTGATGCACTTTCACTGCATCAAATGGGATTTCGACTGTGGAGTGTGTCTTTTGATGCACCTTAGTGTGTCAATTACCCGTCCGATGGGATTCTATGCATCTAAATGCATATCTTTCAATTTACACACTTATATACATAATTATTTCTAAGCAACTGTTTGATGATTTTACTTACCTTATATGGAAAATAAATTTTGAACTCTTACGATAATATGAAAGGAATTTTGAATTTATCAGCTTACAAATTGATTGTTTGATTGAATTGGTGTTTTAAGTCCACTTTATGCACAGTAAGGCTAATCGGGACTGGACCTAGAGTTTAAAGTGGGATCCGAACCACTATGTGCCTCAACCGGGTATCGAACTCGGGACCCCTGGATTACAAGTCGACAATGCAGCTCACAAATAAACCGAAGTAAGAAAAATGTAAAGAATCAACAGACAAAGTAAATATATTTGCAGTAACTAAATTATATTTCCTAATTAAAATGTCACATCACAATTGGTGCCACACATGCATGTACGTACAATGTATTTTTGGTACATTGTTTGTACACTGTAAAAATAATACCCGTTTTGCACATTTTTGGTGAACTCTCTTCGATAAAAATGTTAGCGAACGTTAAGTGTAGCAGAGATGTACTACCCGATTTTTAAATTATTATATTAAGCACAGGATTTTAAGAGTAAGATTTGACCTATTGCCCTTCAGCCATAGAAAGTTAAAATTTCCGTTTTATTAGTGTTGTTATCAATGTTCTATTATTGGGAAGAAAGGTTTCGGTACACTTCAAATCTGTTTGTTCTTGTGTTCATCCTAAGAACTATTCAAAATATTGAGGCATGTTTATAAATCTTAAAATATACCAGAAAAAGAGCGCTGGTTATTATTATTATCTTACAAACAATAAAATTGACATTGAATTGAATATACTTTGGAGTTGTTAACAAGTATAGACTTCCGTACGTTCATTAGATAGAAACTGGATTCACCTCGCTTCTTTTTATAGGTATACCGTATTGGCTCGAATATAAGCCGCACATTTTATCCAAATTTCAATTGTCATTTGTTCCGAATAGTTATTTGTCTTTTTATTCTTTTTAACGATGCACAGATATGAAAGACCACAACGAGCTACGACTAAAGTGGTCCCGAGATCGAATCCCGGACTGGAGATGGGTGCGTGTCTCTTCATCAATTTCATCACTCATCCTCATCGTCGCGATTAGCCAAAAGCGGAAGTGATACGAAGCTAAATAACAAAAATCAAATCAAAACAGGAAAGAGTTTTGGTGCAGCCACACACACAGAATAACCTACCTTCCTTAACATGATGTTAGCACAGATAAGTTACTGTCATGTTAGTAACATCCTCCTGAAATATTTCCCAGAGTACCAACTTATGGTTATTTTGGTTCTAAGTTTATTCTTACTCTTCCACCTGCTCGCTACTGAAAAATTCTGGACAAGCAACCCCTGATGACTCATCACCGTAACGGTACATCTTGAGAGGCGTGAGGGGTTGACAACAACTTTCGCAATCGCCGGAAGCATATCGCTTGGTTGGCGTCTTCTCGCGACACGTGTTTCGGTAGTGTAGTTCTGTGCAGATTCAGGAGAGAACGAACTACCACCACAGATTTTCGGAGTAAGAAAAGTAAGTATTTATGCATGTTTTCTACAATTTCATTTTATATGTTTCTTTGTTCACTGAAATTCTGATTTAACTGCCTAATTATAAACGCTCGAATAAAGGAAAGAACCTGGTCAGACCCAACGATTACACCAAAATGGGAGATTAGCTTCAGGGCCCATTATTTACCATACCATAATAGTTTCACATTAAGCTTCGTTGTTATCTAAATAGTTGCAAGAACTAAGTTATGTTTTACGTGAGAGTTCAATGCTTCCTTGTTTTTGTTCTCTGCCTATTTAATTTATTTTTTTTTATTGCGGACAATCCCAGTGCCGTGAAGCAAATATACAGGCATATAAAATTTCAAAATGGCAGAAAGCACACTTTTTGTCTCTCGCGGTCACTTGACCCCTCATTCTCTTTTTAGAATAAAAAAAACTGCCTTCTCATTCCTCTCTCCCTTTTGTTTGTAACGTTTTTGTCTATTTCTTTTCCGTTAAAGCTTCCCATCTTCATTTCTCATTTTAGTATCTCTTCCTTCCTGTTTATTTCCTCTGTTTTCCAGCATTTATTTCCCTATGTTTACCCTCACATTTTCGGCCTGTTTCTTCTTTATTCTCTCTCTCTCTCTGTTATTATTCCTCTTCCTTGCCTGCCTCTTTTCGCTTGCTTTGCTTCCATATTTCTCTCTCTCTCTCTCTCTCATCTATTACTTTCTCCATTTTTATAATTCTTTCTCTGTCTTTTTCTATTTCTGTTTGTTCATTTCTACTTGTTCCTCTTTCTCTCTTTACTATCTCCACACACACACACACACACACACACACACACACACAGATATATATATACGTATATATATCATTCTCTCCAATTCTTGCTTCTCTATTTCGCTCGTTTTTCTATTGCTTTATCTCTCTTGTGTTTCTCTATTTCTCTCTCGCCCGTCTGTCTCTGACTCGGCCTCTTTCCTCTCTTGTCCTCGGTCTCCCTCCCGATGGCTGATTACGTCATTGGCTTGTAATCAAAGGGTCTCGGGTTCGATACCTGCTGCAGACACATTGCTCAGTGGTTGGGATCACGCTTTAAACTATAGGTCCGTTCCGACCAACCTATTTGTACATAAAGTGGAGTTAAAACCAACAATTCAAACAATTCTCTTCTCCTCCTCTCTCTCTCTCTTCACCGTGTGTGTGTGCCCGACTCGCTCCTTTATCTTTATCTGTCTCTTTTCTCTTTCCTTCATTCTCTGTCTGACTCTTTAATTCTATTCCTTTCTCACATTCTCTGGCACTTCTTTACTCTCCCTTTCTTTTATCTCTTTTAAAACACTTTTTCTTAGTTGGAGATGTTGGACATATTTACATCATGTTGGCATGTCATCATAAGAAAGAAGTGCTTTAAAGGAGAGAAAAAATAGATGAAAGAAGCGGCAGAGAATATGAGAAAGGAAGAGAATTGATAACCGGACAGAGGGTGAAGGAAAGAGAAGAGATACACAGACATACCCCGAAGAGGAGGGGGAGCGGAATACAAGAACCGAGGGAGAGGGTAAAGGGAAAAAATACGAGTACATGGGAGAGAGAGAAATAGGGAAGCGAGAGAGGGGGAAAGAAATAGGGAAACGAACGAGAGGCATTTACACATTCTGGATGTTTTTTTTTTTTTTTTTAGAAAAGAGGAGTAGGCGTATTAAAAATCTAGAATATCTTAACCTTATATATGTGAAAGATAAGAAATATTATATTAAAAAATCCATGAATGCTAGAGACAATGGTTCTACCAGTGGCGTGCGCACTTTTTTTTTGTGGTCCGTTCTCATTTTGCCATGTTTTCGTACGTCTGGCGTTCTTCTTTTTTTAAGTGCAGGCGAAAAATAAACCAATAAATCTCCTTGGGCGCGCCACATTAGCACGCAATATTAATTGGATATTTTCCATATCCAGTGTAGTTTCAAGAACTAGACAATGGATAATATCAAATTAACATTCCATACTAACATCACTTTAAACAATAAAAAAAATATATAGCACTCATCTTAGTAATAAGAATGAAATGATCATCCTAGGACTTTATAAAAAAAAAATTAAATGCTACTTGTCTGTTGTTCATTATTCTTAACTGTGCCATTAATTGATATACTCAACTAGTATCTTGTTTTGATATCACTAGTTCTCATGCAAAAGTTTCTTTTATTATTATTCTTAAGGCACCTATTGTTCCTGTCATGAAGACAAGAGAGAAATATTCAGAAGCTATTGTCATGCAGTAAATTGTGAGGCATGTGATTCGACTGAAGAGGGATTATTCTGTGCTTATTGTGGATATCTACCCATCAAGGATGCAAAAGGTAAGTGTGTGTTACATATTGTTATCTGAAACATGAATATTTGCATTTCCAAATCAATCAGTGATGAGAAGATCTCACTTTCCGTAGACAATTTACCACGATGAAAGTGTTCCTCGTGTTTGAAATTTGGACTTGCGAGTTAACAAATATAAATAGAAGAAGTCAAAGTTGAATTAATTTAAACTGTCTTCAGAATATATTTCCTTCGCTTCAACATTAGGTACATTTAAGGCTCAGATTTATTAAACTGCTTGACACAACATCCACGTGGCATATCAAAAGGGGGTTGGTGGGGGTCACAACTTATAACCACCTCTTTTGCTCAGTATTCCTTAAAAAATGTTAAAAAAAACATCAAAGGCAGAAAAAATGGCAAATTGAGGGCTCATTAATAAAAATAAGCATATGTACCCCTCCTCCTTCCGAAAATCCTGATAACTCATAACATCACTCACAATCTGAATAGCTTCTTATTGGATGACATAATGATCAGATCTTAACCCCCTCATACCTTTGATACCAGCTTTATAAATGAGACTCAGGTTAATTCAATATGCTTAACTGTTAATGTTTGTAGTCTGTCTGTCTGTCTCTCTCTCTTTCAGTAGTGGAATTCTCTTGTGGAAAATTATTTTTATACTTATAGATGTTATAGATAAGGATATCATGTCAATTTTGCTGTTTAATTTTGCGTTTATACTGCTTAATGTGCAATAACTATATCTTGCTTCTTTTATTTTATTTTATCTATTTGTGCATATTACCTCTTTTTATGCTTCCTTTCAAAAGTGTCTGTAGCAATGCCTATTATCCTAATGACATGTGGAATATGCATTTTTAAGTCATAAAGTAATTTTGGCTCTAAATTTTTCCTACCACCTTTAAATACAAACTGTCATCCACAGATAGAAAATCCAGAATACACCACTCTAAATATTTTTTTTGTGCAAGTGATAAATTATTTTAAGTAACTTAACTATACATAAATAATGGCCAACACGAGAAACAGTCATGTATATTCTCTTTCACTTTCTTAATTGCTTGAGATATGGAATGGTATTTTTTCTGTTAACATACAAACTTTTATGCACATCAAAAGCTTGGAAATTTAATTATTGCAATGACATTTAGTCATGGAAAGTGGTAGAGGAGCAGAGAGAACTCTTTCTCCTTTTATTTGATTTTCTTTTTGTTTCATCCTTTCTTTTCTCTTTTCTTTCCACTTGCTTTCTCTATTCAGCCTCTCTCTTTGTCAGAGAGAAATAGACTCCTTCCCTCACTCATGTCTTTTATTCCCTCTTCTCCTTTATCTCTCTCTCCCTCTCTGTGTCTCTCACTAGATTTGTCATTTTTCTTCTCTCCAACACACACACATATGTATGAGAGTGTGTGTCTCATTTAGAGAGAGAGAAATATGTGTGTGTGTGTCATCTTCCCTTTCTCTCTTTCTCCTCTCCCTTTTTCTCTCACTGCATTTCTTCCATTTTTCTTCTCTCCTAGAGGGAGACAGACAGAGAAATATCTGTGTGAGACAGTCATCCTTTCTCTGAAGGAACAGAAAAAGGAAAGAGAGAAGGAAGAAAAGAGTAAGGAGAGGAGAGTGATAGAGTGAGCCCTCCGTCTGCCTTTCTCTCTCCCTGTCAAATTTTCTATCCTTTTGTGAGGGAAAGAGAGGTGGTGGGATGGAAAGGAGAAAAGAGTGAGACGGGGAGGGAAGAGAAGAAAAGAGAGATAAGTCATGAAGGGTTTCGAATTGTAATTCATATACAAATTACATAATTCAAAACCATGCATTCTCTTCATCTGTTTTAGTCTCACATAAGTCCCTAATTATTATATTTTCAAAGCTCCAAGTAATGTTCCTCTGTGATAAAGTGTTGACTGTTTCGCATTCATATTATATGATATAAACAGGAAAAATTAGTCTTGTATTTTTTAAATCAATTTTTTATGTATAGGATAAACGTTTATGAACAGAAAAGTAATATAAATGAACTAAATTGAGTATGCTATATCTTTAATCACTTTGTTTTGGCTTATAAGTATATTTCAGAATCTGTCTCCTCTATAGTTTTACAAAGAATATTATTGCTATTATATTTACACCACCTGGGTATGGTAATATTTTTCCAGTGCTAATTTAAATAAACCTTGAATGTTCTCTGTTTCATACTAGTAAATATGGTATTTGTTTTGTTTTACAGTAACTTCACATCAATATTTTCTTGGCCCTGTGCAAAGACATGCAACATAAAGGAGAAAGTGTTCTTGTGATGAGTTTCGGGTTCAAGTCTGGCCTGTATAGGAGTATTTTTGTGTACCCGTCTTCATGCATTCAAAGGTAAGCGCATACAAACTTTAATTGCTGTAGTTGAGGGGAGGAACAGTGAAAGTAATATACTAAAGGGGTAGAAGTTGACTAGTTGGATTCTAAATATTTTGTAGTCATTAGTAAAATAGAAGAGCTGAATTCTTGGTTACTGTTGTTGTCTTTAATATGAGTGGTTCTTGGTTCGAACTCTTTGGAGTTCCAAAGTTCTGTATTAACCCAACATCATAACAGTTGGGGAGCTACATGCAATAAATAAAATACTGTGACCTTGAACACCAGTAACAGTGCTGATGGTACACAGTGCGTTAAGCACATATTATCCAATGAAAAGCTGTCTGTCTGGTAGGCCTTGACCCCTCAAAGGGTTGTGGAGTCATGTAATTTAGCGTAGGTAAAATGGAAACAAATTGGTACAGGGATCTGCTTGAATGTCAAAGCATGGTGATGATTTGTGTTCTTGGATCATGGCAGATATTAAATAAGTCAAATTTAATGTCAGTGTACAACAGCCATTTGAGGGCATTGTTCTACCATGTATTTTTTTTCTTTTTTTGTGGGTTGATGCATAGTCAGGACATTAAGTCTCATTGCGAGAGAGAGATTGTTTTAATTGGATAATACTTGATCAGGAATAAATGTGATGTTTTGTAATTAAATTCAAGAAAAAAATATGATATTTATGCATGCTTCATTTATTTTCAGGAAGTATCACCATTTGGTAACAAAAGATTTTGAGAAAGAAGCACCCTATCTGACACTATTAGTGGAAGGAATGTTGTCCCGGTAGCTGCAGATGCTAGAAAGTGCAGTGTGCCACTTTACGAACATTTATCTATGCACTTGTTGACATATACCATAGTTTTGAATTAGACTACCCCAAAAGTTGTGCTACATGTATGGTATTAGTCCAGTATATGTATACTATTAGGCCATAAAGACAGACTGTCACCTCAAGTCATCTATCTTATGTGAGAAGTTCAAGGATTGAAAGCAGACTATGCATTTAGCACCAGTGTATCTGTGACAGACAATAAATGTTCTGTCTCAGGATCTTCTGTATCATTTGTTACTATGAATTGCACCTAAGTTTCTCTTATTGTTCATTAGCAACAATGGTGTGGTGATTGAAAATGGTATTCATAGTGTTTCTGTGTTTTATATTCATTTTAGGTTACAGGTTGTTGATTTTTTTCTGTTTAATGACAATGCTTCTTTACTCCTGCATCATTTATTTTTTGTTCATAATTGAATTTTTTCCTATTTGGTTTATTCTGTGATTGTTAATCTGCATGTATATACGACAAGGCATAAACATGTAGATTAAATGAGAAGGAAAATTTATTTACTTTCTTTTCTCAGCTATGATCTCTCATTTTGTGCAAAAGTTATTTTCAATATCTCCTGAAAGTGTCATTTCAGTTTCAATATTCAATTCAAAATTTGCACATATAACCAACCATGAACTCACAAGGCCATGAGTAGTGGTATTTACAATAGGATGAGTGCCGGAAAGGAAGAGCTGCTCTTATGCAGATTTGCTATACTTAAAACTTGCTCAACATGTTCATATGAGCTTTTTGCTCTAGTGTAGCACTCTGTCTAATCCAAGGATTTTGGAAAAATCCCCCTCGGGAATTTTTCGGAAAGGAAGAGCTGCTCTTATGCAGATTTGCTATACTTAAAACTTGCTCAACATGTTCATATGAGCTTTTTGCTCTAGTGTAGCACCTGCTTAACCTAAGATTTTTGTAAAAATGCTCTTCAGAAAGGAAGAGCTCCCTCAGATTGATTTGTCTATACTTAAAACTTGCTCAACATGTCTATTTGTTCAAGTGTAACACCTGCCTAACCCAAGAGTTTAGTAATTCGGAAAATATTAACCCCCCTCAAGCAGATTTTTGTCTATAAACTTGTATCCATACCTACCTATACATATTTACTTCAGGTTTAAGTTCAATTGGATACCATTCAATTTGCTTATCTAATATTAAAACAATGCAATATGCAGAGACCCCCTCTAGAATTGCTCCGTGTTTGCATGTTTCCCCTCTGTATCAGTGTGTGGAATTCCCGAGACGGTAGTATTGATTTTTGGTTTGCATGTTCTCCTCAGCGCCAGTATTTACAGAAATTCCCGAGTATTGCATCAGCCAGTATTGTGAGACTGACTGAGGAGAACAGATGTGTTGATACAGTGCTTCTCATACTTACTGGTTTAAATTCATATTGAACAATATAAAATCTGATATTTGTTGTAAATTACTCATATTTAGAGTCAAGCTGTCCCATGTTTTGCATGTTTGTGCAGGTATTTGCGCTGGGTCAGTGTGAATGAATATTTATTCTCTTTTTCCACTTGTGGGCTATTGGCTTTACAACCTGTCATAAGATTAATATTAATAATATTAATCCATAGAGATTAGATTTGAATCCCAGGAAATTTTATATAAATACCAAAGCCAAAAATATTAAGTGTATACACACATACACACATACACACACATACAAATCACACAGCTGAACCCAACTGATATTTTTTATTCAGTATAAAGTTTTGAATTGAAACCCAGGAAATTGTATATAATAAACAACAGCAAAAATGCCGAATCAAAAATATTGCAATCAATGCAATAAAAATATATCTAGCTCTAATTGGGCCAGACACCAAAAAATTTGTAACCCAGATAAATACAGAACTCCCACAATAATTTGCCCCAAATGCCATAGAGAATATAGCATGCAATACTTCACATATACACATAAAGATACTTGCTCTGCACAACCATCTACATCTGGTCTGAAAAGAAAGCACGAAGCACCTCTTAATGCCAGAGCAGCAAAGCAGCCACGCTATGCACCACCTATCCGTAGCAGTTTTAACGGCCAATTAAGGGATCACCGGTTTGTATCAGAGCCAAGATGTGGTATTGAGAATTTTTTGAACAGTGTAAATCCTGATGTGCAGGCAATTCTAAATGCACAAAATGGCTCTTATAAGTTGTCCCTTAAATTGTTTGTACAATATAAGAAGCCAAATGGCACAAAATTTACACAGCCCCACATAACAGAAACTGTACCGGTTTATTCAAATGCAAATTCAGATACAATAATAAGCAGGTTGATAGATCAACTGAATATCAAACACTCTGAATTTGCGGCAAAAGAGTCCGGATGGAGCCTATGCGGTTCATCACACAAGTTATATATTAATATTTCTGAATTCAGCCCATTACAAGGTTCCACTTATGTGCCATTACCTGCCAATATCAAAAACAAAAGAGCCGTGGTCAATATAAAAAATAATGACGCGAAATGCTTTTTGTGGTGTATATTAGCTGCTTTGTATCCAGTTTCAAGAAATCCTGAGAGAATAACTTATTACAAGCAACATGAGCACGATTTTGACGATGCAATGGAGGGTTTAGAATATCCAATGTCTGTTCAGAATATTGATAAATTTGAAAAAAGGGCCAGGCATATCAATGGCAAACAATTATCTATTAATGTATTTATTTGTTCCACTGGCAATTGCTTGATAGCACCTCTCAGAATCAGTATACTTGATGATGAATCTGCTATTCCGATTGATCTGCTCTTAATTGAAGGGAATAATACATACCATTATACTCTGATACACAGTCTTGAAGCTTTAGTCAGAAAACAACAAGGCAAATCCAATACAATATTCAAGTTGTGCAGAAGATGTTTAACTGAATTTGATGGTCAAAAAATGGTGAATGGGGTTCGGGAAGTGAATGCAGAAATTGCTAAAAACAAGTTAATTGAGCATCTGAAATACTGTGGCAACCATAAACCTGTTCATATGGTGATGCCCAATCCAAGTGAAAATTGCAAATTCAAAAAGTATGAAGCCTCGTTGGAACACCCAGCATATATTGTCTGTGATTTCGAATCGAACGTCAAACCTATTGCATTCTGCAATCCAGATCCTGAAGAATCTTCAAGTATACCATACCAGTTACATGAACCTTCCAGTTTTTGTTATACAGTTATACGGGGTGGTGTAGCTAGTGAGCCACACTTATACATGGGACCAGATGCCATCAAAATATTTGCACATAAAATAGAAAATGTGTGCCGTGACATAGCATCTAACATCTTATTAAAATCAAAGCCTATGTTGCCTTTAACAGAGGAACAGATTGAAGATTTCAACAATGCAGAAAAATGCCCGGTATGTGATTCTGAATTTTCAGATACAAATATCAAGGTGAAACACCATTCTCATACAGATGGTAAATTCTTAATGGCCCTGTGTAATAGCTGCAATATTAAGATCAAGAGACCAAGATTTATCCCCATATTTTGCCATGGAGCATCCAATTATGATTTCCATCATCTGATCAGGTACGAGGGGTTTGACAAGCAGAATTTAAATATTTTAGCTGAAAATGATGAGAAATATATATCTATTAGCAAGATAATTAAAGTTGATGGTGTTCCTATTCACATAAGATTTCTTGATTCTTACAGATTTTTATCGGCTAGCCTGGCTACACTGGCCACTCAATTACCTGATGATCACTTGAAAATCACACGTGCATTGTTTCCAAATCAGGACCTGAAATTAATTAGGCGGAAGGGTGTATATCCATATGACTATGTTACAGATTTTTCTAAATTTGATGAGTGTTCCCTGCCACCACAACAAGCATTTTACAGCAAAATCAGAGGATCTGGAATCACTGATGATGATTATCACCATGCTCAGTTGATGTGGAACAATTTAAAATGCAAGACATTTGGTGATTATCACATGGCATATTTGAAACTTGATGTCACCCTCTTAGCTGATATATTGCAAGCATTCAGAAAATCTTCCATGCAAAATTATAGACTGGACCCAGTGTATTTTTTCAGTGCCCCGGGTCTAGCATGGGCCGCAATGTTTTTGAACACTAACATGCAATTGGATCTGATCCAAGATCAAGATATGTATCTGTTTATGGAGAAATGTATAAGAGGAGGGATGGTGCAATGTTCCCAGAGATATGCCAGAGCAAATAACAAGCATATTATGCTGCCTGATTATGATCCAGCACGGCCATCAAATTATATACTGTATGTGGATGCAAACAGCCTCTATGGTCACGCCATGATGAAAAAACTGCCATATGCAGGGCTTGAATGGGTTGAAAATTACAATATTGAAGATCTTCAGAATTTTGATGACCGTGAACATGGCCTCATCTTAGAGGTTGATCTGATAATTCCTGATGATTTACACAATAAATTTTCTGATCTGCCCTCAATTCCCGAGGTTCAGTGCTCACCTGGCTCTAAACAGAAGAAGCTCATGATGACTCTGGAGCCGAAACAGGGTTATGTTACATATTACAAAAACCTCCAGTTCCTGATGAAACATGGTGTCCAAGTGACCAAAGTTGGCAAAGTCTTAAGGTTCAGGCACTCAGAATGGTTGAAACCATACATTGATACAAACACGGAGCTTCGAACATCTGCAAAGAGCCAATTTGATAAGGGCTTGTTTAAATTGATGGTGAATTCAGTGTATGGCAAAACTATTGAAAATGTCAGAAAACATACCGATGTTAAAATAATTACTGACCCCAGCCTGAGCAAAAAATTGGTTGCAAAGCCCAACTTCAATTACAGAAGAATTTATGATGAGCACATGGCACTTTTCAACATGAAGAAAACAAAGATCAAATTTGATAAACCTATTTATGTAGGGGCTGTGATATTGGAATTGTCCAAATTACATATGTTAACATTGTATTATGATGTGCTGAAACCTTTTTATGGTGATCGTGTAAAATTATTGTACATGGACACGGATAGTTTTATTCTTGATATTCAAACAGAAGATGTTTATCAAGATATGTCACAGCCTGAATTGTTTCAATATTTTGATACCAGTGAACATACAAAGATTCAACACCACCACAACAAAAAGGTGCCTGGCAAGTTAAAAGATGAGACACTTGGTGATGTTATTGTGAAATTTGCTGGGTTAAGTGCCAAGATGTACAGTTTTAAAACATGTAGTGCTGTTGTCAAAAAGGCCAAGGGCATTGGCAGAGTAACTGTTGAAAAAGATCTTGAATTTGAAGATTATGAAAATTGCATCAAATCCCAGAATTCAATCAAAACATCAGAAAATAGAATTCAGAGTGAGGATCACTTGTTGACTACAAATATTGTAACAAAAGTGGCCCTGGACCCACATGATGATAAGAGATACATTTTATCATGTTGCATACATACTCTACCTTGGGGGCATTGTGATTTGAAAAATGGGAATCAATGCCCAATTACAGAGCATGATTTGAAATAAATAAACATGCCTATGAACTTATTTGGGTTCAAAAAACAGGCTATTATGGAGCTGCCGACACCACAAGCCTCTCCTGATATGCTGTCTAAACTGAGTGGCTTGTTAATTATTCATCTGAACAGCATACTTACAGATGTTGATGATGAAACAGGCAAAACATTGTACATATTTAACAATAATTTAAATCATTACCAATTACCTGTAGGTGGGCAATTACAATTTATTACAACCCCTGAGGGTGATGTCAAGATTTCAGTAGGGAGAAATATTTATAGAATTAAGCACTCAAACATGGTTTCTGGCACTGTATATACTGTTTCTGCTGGTGACTGCTTATATATTGAGGTCCCTGGATCATATGACAAGCTTATACCCTTTTTTATAGAATTAAGAATCAGATACTCTATAATAAATAACCATTAAAACAAAAATGCCTAATGATATATTTGGCCATACAAGACATGAAGATCACAGTGATGAGATTCTGATGCTTGATGTCAGAGTCAAGAAATTAAGAAGTGATTTACAAGCTTTACAAACCACACTCAATGCCAGTCTTCAACTAGAAATTACAAATTTACAATCACAATGCATGGACCCTCTTCTTAAAATTGATTCTGAACTCAAATTGTTGCTTCAAAAATATACTGATCTGGCAACATTGGATAATTTTCAAAGTTTAGAAGAAGCTGTAGCAGCTCTTCAAGCCAAATTTAAGACCCAGGCCACCAACTCCGAGCAATTGAAACAACAATTGGAAGAACAAATAAATAATGTCCAGGCACAGCTTCAAACAATTGTCAAAAGCATAAAATCACAAGAAGATTTTGATCTAGTGATTTCCACTCTAAAAGAACAGATTCAGTCACTCCAGATACCTAATCTGGATCCTCTGCACAATGCCATAGCCGAGGTTAAAGAAAAAATTGAGACACTTGAAAATTTTATGAACAACTTGCCATCTTCTGATGCTTTGAGTGCAATAACTCGGAGTGTAGCAAATATTAAGCTGCAACTTGAAACATATGAAGATTTTGGAAAAATTCAAAGTACCATAACCCATCTTGAAGGTACAATAGCAGCAGTGCAAAGTGATTTGGCAAATGTACAAGAATCTCGCCTGCCCGGTATTGTAGATACTCTTGTTAGTGTCCAGCAACAAATCACAAAGCTTGAAAACCTCAACACTGAATCTGAACTATCTCATTTTCATCATTTGATCGATGATATCCAAACAAAACTTGAAATTTTACAACAATCCACACCCACTCAGGCAGATATAGCCCTGCTCCAAAATGCTATGCAAAATGTGGCTGATGCTTCTGAATTAAACAATGTAAAATTGGCACTTGAATCTTTGCAAAATACAGTATCAAATCTTCCTACATCACAGGAACTTAAAAATATTAAGAGGGCAGTGAATAGGATATTGAAATCAGAAGATATCAAGAATATCCAAGCAGAGATCAAACATCTCACTCAGACAGTGGCCACTCTACCAACCAATCAACATATTAATGAACTGCATGCCCTGTTTGAGGATATCAGAAGACAGGTCCACGATCTTACTGCTCAAAATTCAAAATTGTCAATTGTTGAAAATTTGCAACAAATTGTAGCTAATATCAAGCAACAGCTAGGGACCATGGAATCCAATCAAGCAAATGCTCTCTCTGTTTTTGCCACCCAGCTACAAGAGATTGTGCAACAATACAAGAAACTTGTTGTGGACATAAAAATCAAGCCAGGCCATGATGATGTTGTTAGGACCATCAATGAGCATCTTGAATCTGTAACAAGCAGATTGCTTACAGCAGAAAAGGAAATAACTGGCATAATCGAGAATCCAAAACATACAGTAATTCTTGAATTGTACAGCATCCCCAACAAAGAATATGATTCACCATTTACACCAGGTGGCAAAATATATATGCTGTCCCCTGCTCAATTTTATTACCAGTTTTTTGTTGGGGGCACACTGAGACCAATCAAGATCAAATATTGGCATCAGCCACAGGCACACCACTACCCTACCTTATGAATAACAAATGCTGACAACAAACCAAAAATCACCAGTGTAGAGTTAGAGGATTTTACAGACCCCAATACATTAGAAACAGCCTATGTTGAAGATGATGGATCTCTGGAATTTAAAATACAAATAGGGGACAAATTATATTTAGAAAATCCTGTAGCATCAGCTGCTGAACACCCCATAGTTGCAATATTCTTGTTTTCATACCATGTCTAGACAAATTATTGTTGACGAATTACACAGACAAGCCAGACATAATTTTAAGAGACTCTCAGTAGTCACAAAGGGCATAGATGATTTATGGCAGAGCGACTTGATTGAGTTGTCAAGTGGACAGTTGAAAAACTTAGACAAAATCAACAAGGGCTACAAGTATCTACTCACTGTAATAGATACATTTTCAAAATTTGCCTGGGCTGTGCCACTCAAATCCAAGACTGGGGCATGTGTTACAGAAGCCTTCACGACAATCATCAATCAGAGTGGAAGATCACCGCGCTATTTGCAAACAGATAATGGCAAAGAATTTTATAATTCAGTGTTTCAACAATTTATTAAAAGCCAAGCAATCAAACATTACTCGAGTTACAGTGATCTCAAAGCCTCAATTGTAGAGAGATTCAACAGAACCCTAAAAAATCTTATGTATAAACAATTTACACTTCAAGGTAATTATAAATGGATTAATATTCTTCCAGAACTTCTACATAAATATAACAACTCGGTCCATTCCACAATCAACATGAAACCCTCTGAAGTAACTTCATCTGATGAGCAAAAATTGATCAGGACTGTTTATTATCCTAGATACCAGCCAACAACAAGAAAGGCCAAATACAGGGTGGGTGATCAAGTAAGAATCAGCAAATATAAGCACTTATTCAAGAGAGGCTTTACAAGAAACTGGAGCACAGAATTATTTACAGTAGTTCAAGTTAAACCCGGGACCCTTAACACATATATAATAAAAGATCATCGAGGAGAAATTCTCAAAGGCAGGTTCTATGAACAAGAACTCAGCAAAACTAAACAGCCTGACACTTATCTCATAGAAAAAATCATCCGCAGAAAAGGCAACAAGTTATTTGTCAAATGGCTGGGTCATCCGGAAAACAGCTGGATCGATGCAGACAAAGTGATAATATGAGCACCTGGGATGTTATAAAAAGGCTGCCAGAACCTGAACAACAGAATAAGAGAAATGGCAACTTGCTGCCTGAAAATATTAGGTGTCTTATTGTTGGGCCATCTGCTTGTGGCAAAACTACACTAATGGTTGATAATTTTTTATTGGCACCCAACTGGTTAGACTGGAAAAACAGGCACTTGTATGTTTTCTCTAAGAGCTTGGAACAATTAAAATATCAGCAGCTGATGAAGCTATACGATGGATTGGATATTGCCACTTTTGAACCAGATGTTAAGCCACTTCATGAATGTCTCGATAATTCTGTTGTTGTGTTTGATGACATTATACTGGATAATCAAAACAAGGTTAGAAATTTCTTTACACAGGGCCGACACAAAAACATTGATTGTTTCTACCTGGCACAGACTTTTTCTAAAATACCGAAGCAGCTGATCCGAGACAACAGCAATTTTATATGTGTGTTTCATCAAGATCATACCAACCTCAAACACATACATGATGAATATGTAGGTGGGGACTTGAGCTACAATGATTTTTCTAAATTTTGCAGCAGGTGCTGGAACCAGGACAGTTATGGGTTTGTCACAATTGATATGACAAGAACACCCAATAGTGGCAAATACAGAAATAAAATCAACGATTTTCTAGACGTTGAGACGTATATAAATAACCATGAAAAGGCCAATTATTGATGATCTTAAGTTAAGAGATTATCTTGTAAAAAGATTTAAGGGATGGAAATCAGAGAACCGGGGAATTTATGAAAAACACAAACAAACAGAACAGCCTGTAATTGATGCTATTAATAATTTAGGTAAGAATATCAAAACTGTTACAGAGCAAAATCAAGATTTGATCACGGAGCTTGTACCTGTAGCTGCAAGGAACATATTAGATTATCCATTCACCCCACTTTCCAGTATTCATACACCTAGTCCTGTTGCTCCTCGAAGAATTGAAGCTACACAAGATCCAATTGAATTGGGTCTTCTTGCTCAAAAATATTTAAGCACACCTAAAGACAACAAAGATGAGGTTTTTGGCTTATATGCTGACACAGAGCTTGATGGGAGCATCATTCATAGAATTGGCAATTTCAGAGTAACATTTATGGGGGATGATATAATTGTTTATTCAGAATCTCGTCTCGGAGAAAAAGGTGCTTTTGTTAAGTACACCGGCACACCTGGATTGTGGGAATTGATGACTAGGAAAAGGCCTGGCAGCTATACAGATCAAGATTATGAGGATTACAAAGAAATATTAATAAAATCAGATGCTCTATACCAGAACAATGATCCCACACAAAAAAGAGTCAAGTCGAGCAGTGGGGCAAAATACAATAATTTAATCAAGCCCATATGGTCACAGATCAAGACTGGCAGTGGAATCAAACAATACAACACCCTGCCTAAAGAATTTGTGTGGGTTGATGATGTCAGGAAACTTGTAGATAGGTTATTGGTGATAGCTGGGGAGGAAAATGCTGGGAACCACAATTTTTACAATGAAAAGGTTGGAATTATGGACATGATAAGCACAAAATTGTCTAATTTTATAGTGAATGACACTAAGGGGATTGGATATCTTATAAAAATTATTAATACTCTACCCCCCAAATTTTGGAATATTTCTGAGGGTCGGGGCCTGGTTAATGACATTATAAACAAGCTGCCATTTGAACTACACATTCCAGGCTATCAGTATTGTGGTCCCGGTACAAAATTGGATCATAGATTAAACAGAGGGGATCCTGGTGTAAATCCCCTAGATGCTGCTTGTAGAGACCATGACATAGCATACAACACACATTCTGATCTTGACAAGAGACATGTTGCAGACAAGAAATTAGAAGAGGCTGCATTTGGTAGATTTGTAAGCAAAGATGCTTCTTTAAGTGAGAGAATATCAGCATTGGGAACCACCATAGCTATGAGCACCAAACAAAAACTGGGGTGGGGGCTGTGAATATATATATAATAAACCTACAATGAAGGCCAAGGGTGTTATGTATCAAATACCTTATGCAGGTCTCAAATCTCTTAAAACTATTGATAGTCTTTTAACCAAAAAGCAGCGCAAGAAAATAAAATCTTGTATTGCAAAAGGACATGGTATGAAATTGTTGCTTAGTACCCCCCAATTAAAAAAAATTACAGCAATCAAGAAAAAAATTGCATACAGGGGGATTTATATTTACCATCCCGGCCATCTTAGCTGCTCTCGGGGCTGTTGGGAGCTTGGCTGGGGGATCAGCTGCCATAGCAAAAACAGTAATAGATGCCAAGAAAAATAGGGCAGAATTAGATGAGCAGAAGCGCCATAACCTGGCCATGGAGAAAAAAGGCAAAGGTGTTAAGAGAGCCATGAGTAAGTTTAAAAAAAACAAGAGCCGCTTACAAACCAAGATATTGAAGCTTTAATCAAGCCACTGGGCATCAAACATTTTAGGGGTGTGTACATGTCTGATTCTTTACCAGAACAACCACTCAACAAAGAGTGTGGCATTGTTAATTTGGATGAGTACAAAAATCAGGGCACTCACTGGATCTGTTATCTTAAATATTTAAACAATAAGGCATTTGTGTTTGATTCATTTGGAGGTGTTCCACCTGAAAATTTAATAAAATATTTAAAATCACCTAATCTTTATTACAATAATGCCCGTGTTCAAAACTTCAAAGATGTTAATTGCGGACATTTGTGTTTATCTGTTCTCAGATATATGTCTCAAATAAATAAACCATCAATTGAAAATTTTCAAAAGGCCTTGTGGTATTTAAAACATCATGGGGGTATTCCATCTCACCAGCCAAAATTCACTATTGAAACTCAAATTGCATGATGACATAGTGTATCCCAAAACAATAGCTCTCAGAGCATTTTACGGCATGTACCTGATCCCTAATATTACACACCACAACAACAAAATTGCTGTAGGGGATCAAAAAATTGTCATCACTCCAGGGCAATATAATCTGTCCACTCTAAATGCTCAATTACCCAGAGGTATAGTGTTAAGTCAAAACTCTGTCACTCACAGAGTAGAGATTGTGTCTGCTACAGAAACAGTGCATCTGGGTACTATAGGAGAGCTGTTAGGCTTTGAGAACAACACAAAACTTGAACCGGCCATCAAACACACTGCTATGAATATACCCAAATTCTTAGCCATAGAGACTCTAAATATTCACTGTAATGTGGCGGAGGGTATGATCACCAAATCAAATGGCATAGGCACTCACAAACAAACTGGCATCATTGCAACATTCAAACCTAATTCCGAATTCATGGAGCCAAACATCTACAATCCATCCCCAACATTATATTTTCCTGTGTGTCATAACAGAATAGATTATATTGAATTGATGGTCACTAATGAAAAAGAAGAATTAGTTGATTTTGCTGGAGCCACAACAACTGCTATCATAGAGATTAACATTTAAATAAAAATACATACAATGGAAAATATTGAGAGTTATGAGCTACAATCATTCCCCCCAAACAGGAGGACATTTGCAAATATAAATCAACCCAACACAGAGATTGAGGTTGATCTTGATGTAGGGGATGGATTTATACACCCCCACAGAGCAGATCTATACATCAAATTTGATGTTGTAAAGCTCGATGGAACAGATTATCCGGCAAATTCAAACATAAGATTGGTGGATAATTTTGTGCCGCATCTGTTCTCTGAAATTGAGATCAGAAAGCATGGCGTTGTTATAAACAGAGTGGATTATCCCGGCATTACCTCCACAGCTTTGGCCACACTAAAATTATCCAAAACCGAGGCTTCATACTACAAAATCGGTGGATTTGAGGCTGGTGATAAGATATTATCTAAAAATCATACAGTGCTGTTCCCCATGCGCCTGTTGCCAGGATTCTTCTCGGATTACAAAGATATTATGTGGAAGGGCGGGTTAAGAATTACATTTAGAAGAGCTGCCAATGATAATAATGCTTTGATGAGATACAGCACATTAAACCCTACAGGAGAAGCTCTGCCTAATACCTTACCAGATCCAGGCAAATGCATTATTCAGACTATGGAGCTAAGAATCCCGGTTGTTGAATATGAGGCCAGTTACGCTCTTAAATACAAAGCTGATATAGTAAAAAATCCACAGATTCCTCTGCAATTTTACACATATCAATGCGTACAGAAGCCTGCATCTGGCACATATTATGAGTTTGATGCTACAAATTCATTCTCCAGCATACAATATGACATGCCTGATTTTGTGGTAGTATTGTTTCAGACTGGAAGACACAACAATCAGGAAAAAAATTCAAGTAAATTTGATAGCTGCAACATCAAGAACATATATCTTAAAAATGGCAGAAATGAGGTATTTCCTAGAGAAAATTACAATTTAGACATGTCCAAGGATGATTTTCTTAAATTATATGAGGCTTTTTCGGCTTTCAAGCGTGTCACTACTGGCAGTACTGATATGTATTACTCACCAGATGAATTCAAAATACAGAGACCCATGTTTGTAATCAACACTTCAAAAAGGAAACAAGTTGTGGTTAATGACAGGACAAACATTAAAATTATCTGTGAATTCCACGAGGCTTTACCAGATGACACCATATGTAGCGTCATTCTCATAGGTGAAAAATCATATGTTTATGATGTAAGAAATGAGAGAGTCACGGAGCAATTCTAGAGATCCGATTCAAACACAGAGGCCCTTGATTACAAAGCAATAATACCAACACTTTGCTGTCAGAGAGGCCCCAGACACTCTACCAGCTTTGAAACCTCAACTGTATTATCAGCTAGCAGTGAATATCTTATGTGTGGGCAGTTGTATATATTTCAATCTTTTATCAGGACTCGAACCCAAAGCCCCTGATTACAATGCAACAATATTAATACTTCTCAATATGGAATATGCCCACATTTTACTGGGTTCTGAGACCCTTATACAGACAAAATTGGATTTTGAACTGCCATAATATTTTCTAAGTCTTTGCCTAGGCTCATATTATCAGAATAGAATTGCTTTCAGCATGAAGGGGGTGCAGTTCATTGCCACTGTGTGAAAATATGTATTTTTATCTCAATAATCTTTGTTACACTTTTACATGTTGCAGACATGTTACACTTTTTCCCCTGTCGCACAGAAAGATTAATGGCCACTTCAGTGAATCGTACAGAAAAATCATTAATGCTCCCTTCTAGCGTGTAGATTTTATCTCTTGCGTGCCGGCAAGACATGCAAACAATTAATTATGTTTGCCCGATTTTCCCCTATTGTATGGCTGAGCGGGTGGTTATAAAACATGAGAAAATAAGAAAACTGGGAAATTCAGTTTTTATACAATATATTGTTGTAAAACACTAATTACCAGGTTTTCAGATCTGGGAGTTGTATATCAACTAGGAATAATTATTCTCAAAATCTCACGTGTGGAGATATTATTTTGCAACATGTATTTCAATCTATCAGGACTCGAACCCAGAGCCCCTTGTTTATCAATTAAACTTAAACTGGAAGTAAATATGTGTATATATGGGTGGTAGTGTGTATGTATGTGTGTATGTATGGGTTTTTGGCTTAATTTCTGGTGTGGCCAAAAATTGACAAGTTTATGGACAAAAATCTGGCTGATGCAACTTTTGTAAGTGTGCACAAATCAATCTGAGAAGAGCTCTTCCTTTCTGAAAAACTCCCGAGGGCATTTTTACAAAAATTCTTGGGTTAGGAGGGTGCTACACTTAAGCAAAAACTCATATGGGCATGTTGAGCAAGTTTTAAGTATGGCCAAAGCTGCTGGAGGGGAGCTCTTCCTTTCCGGCACTCATCCTATTGTAAATACCACTACTGCCATGCCACTTTGAAACAGAAAGGTGTGTTTATATATGCACAAATGTGAACAAGAAAAGCCCAATTTTTAAATTAAATGTAGCTTAGCACCCCCATTACCCTGCAGTAGAGAAATTTACACTAAGCTCCCTCCACCTAAAATATTACAGTACTGATAAATTCTTTCGTTGTGTACTAAGAATTGTTTTCAGCATGTTCTAAATGTGGGAAGTGTACTATAAATGATAAAATAATTTATAGAATGCACTTAACACACTTGAAGAATATATAATATTGACAATATTCCTTTCCATCACTTTTTCAGCATATACAATACTACTGAAGCACATTAAATGTGAAGTGCTTCAAGAGAGTGTTTGAAAAGTGAAATATTTTTTACAGTGGAGAAATGTATTGGAACTTTTCCCTTGCAGGTATGCAACCCGCATGAGCAAGAAAAAGAAAAAAATGATGCATATCAATGTGTCACTCTACACACTAAAGATGCATCAAATTTTTTGACTCCAACGACACGTTTAGGTGCATCAAACGAAACATCCACTTTAATGTGTCATTTGACACATTTATTTTGATGCATTTAGGTGCATCTTTCAGTTTGATGCATTTTAGTGAATCATTTGACACATTTATTTTGATGCATTTAGGTGCATCTTTCAGTGTGATGCATTTTTAATGTGTCATTGGAGTAAAAAAAAATACGCTCTTTTGTGTGTCAATTGACACACTTTGAGTTCTGTGTGTAAGTATGAGTACTGAATTGCGATATATCTCATGTGTGCAAGAAGTGTTTTCTAAGTGTTCTGAAAGAGTCGCTCAGGTATTTTCACAAGTGTTCCAAATGTGTAAAGTGTACCAGAAGTGATCAAAAGTAGTTTCTGCAGCACACTTCTTACACACTTTTGGGACACCTTTATATTGGAAGCACTTCTTGCACACTTCCTGTACATTTCATTTGCTGCACTTTTTGTACACTTTTGAAGCACTTGCTGTACACTATTGAAGCACTTCCTGTACACTTCTTGTGCACATTTAATGTGTACAAGAAGTGATCAAAAGTAGTTTCTAGGAAGTGTTCCAAAAGTGTGCAGAAAGTGTATTTTTTTTTTACAGTGTAGGGCCAGGCTATGAGTATAGTGTAACATTCTGGAGCCAAAACAATATCTTTGATCATGTTAGCAAATGACAAGTGAAACCCATATAGGCGTATCGCGGCCTGAAGTAATTGCTGAGGTGAGACACACAAGTGGGTTTCACTGCTTCATGAATGACGATACTTGAGACCCACTTTTGGGTCTCATGGCAGTCAACGTGTTTTAATATAACCTGTAAATAAAAAAAATAGAAACAGCAGCGTTAGTTCCTCCAACAACATAATAAATTATTTCGACTTTTTACTTAGGTCTACATTGAAATTCCAGAAGTGTCTCTTTCTTCATTTCATTACAATTTTTATATTTATATTTTACATACCTGTCATTTTCAAATATCTACATGGTATACAAAATAACAAGTTTGTATTCGTTCTACTAATAAATACTAATAAGAAGCAATCACAATAACCACTACAATATCGAGGTATATTAATTATGATGTAACAGTTATGTGGGTTTGGAAAAAGCAACAGAATTATTGAATTGATAGTAACCCTATAGCGCTACAGCCCAATATTGGGCCCTGGCTTACCTACCGACTGCTGACCTCCCTCCCACGCGGGCCACCAGGGGGCGTGGAGATCTGCAGCCAGACTATACAACTTTTCCGGAATGTCTGGAGTAGCGACGCGCAGAGGAGAAAGCTTGTGGGCGGGGCCAGACTAGGTAGACAAGGATGCGATTGGCTAGTCGAATCGCCCCCTCCCGCACGATCCCCCCCTCGGCGCGTTCATTGGACGAGGCACACACCCGCAACGTGCGCCCAGGACGAGTTCGCGTTCTCTTACTCCAGACATTCCGGAAAAGGAATATAGGGGTACAGCGCCTTGAATAACGTAGTGTGGAAAACGACCCAAGAAACTAGTTCCCGCCACTGATGAGAACATAGATGGCAGTGCGATCAGAATCGGTGCTAATTTTCTTATGAAAGTAATGCGGCTTTGTTAGTTTTTGGAATATAATATGTAGATTTGTTTGTCTTGAAAGGCGGTACGTGAATTGATGGAAACAGTTATATTTGTGGAGTGATTTGCAGTCACGAAATGGCATTAATTTGGAAAGAAAAGTAAAATAAAATTAATAAATAGCGTAACACAAGAAGAAACATCGCAATGTGATTCCGGACGTCAGGTTTTAGACTGTGTATTAGAGTTTATTTTTCTATGTTATTAGAATATAAATAGTATCCTGAGAGATATTTCATGCCGAGGCGACAAACCAGAAGTGTCGCTCGAAAGCGAGCAGTCCGTAATCAATGCAGCCTTTCGAACCGTAGGGACACAAGCTCTGACTGCACCGTTTCGTCAAGGAGATTTTAGACCAAAGCGACACGCGACAAACGATACGAGGATTTCACACCAAAGCGACACGGGTCATTCTGTCCAAGGCAACTTTCATACCGAAGCGACACATGTTGCTTGGAAAGGAGCCAATCAAGAGCAACATTTCACATCGTAGCGGCATGACAGGAAGCACAGGCCAGCGTTCGGTTGGTGAAATCCTCAAGCGATAAGTGTCGTGTGCCGCTTGTCGCTTTGGTGCGCAATCTCACTAAAGCAAGACACTCATTGCATCGCGTATGCGCGAACAACAAACCACGGCAACATGTTGCAAGCTATTGAGGAAATGGCCCAGTTTGAGCGACGCAGAAGCGACACGTGTGGCTTATCGTGTCGCCTAGATCTGTTGTTGTAATGTGCGGTTTGTCGTGTCGTTGTTCGCAAGCAACGCTTGGTAATAGTGAAGGCACCATGTCGCTTGTCACTTAGTTGGGAACGTCGCTTCGGTCTCAGCACCCTTCCTTTAAGGAGCTTTCCGACTGAAGTAACAAGTAGCACGCGAATACGCCATATGAACGTGTCGTTTGCTGTTGGACCCTCATGTGCAATGAATGCTATTTTACAGTCTGGAAGTGTGTGTCACTAGTGTGACAGTGTGAACATCCCGTGTCGCTTGTCCCATTGGTTTGAAAGTTTCCTTACACTCATGTCGATGGCACTAAGGAAGATTTGTGGGGTTCCCCTTGTCGTTTCATGCAATCATCATTATCATCATCGCCGCGATTAGTTTAAAGCTGAAGAAAAGAGACAGTAAATATCGAAAATACAAATGCTTCAATGTGTATATCTTTAAAAGAAATGATGATGATGATAATAATAATGAACCTAATTCATACACAAAATTGTAGTTGGCAAGAGCATTCCACGCGTATTTTTTCTCCCGTATTATTAACGAAAGTATGACGATAACAGGACGTGGTCGACTGTCTAGAATGTTCGTTAATATCTTCGCGACCACTGTACCAAATATCATAGCAATTATCACATTCATAGAAATGCTTCATGTAAAAGAATCAGACGTTGCAGCGAAAACTCCATTTACTTCCATTATAAGCAGACGAATACCAAGCACCGGGTGCAACACCAGCGCCTCTAGCGGATCATTTTCGATTGGAACCAGCCAGAGAGCGCAGAACCGTGCCGTTTTCCACACTACGTCATTCAAGGCGCTGTACTAGGGGGATGGGTAGAGGGACCAGCCGTTGCAGGACTTCTCGACCGAATTACGATCACTCACTCGGAGCTCCCCAATTCCCTCACGATGGTGGGTTGCCACCGGCCCTATACACAGGCCGAAAATTCCCGGAAACTGAACCCGGGATCGAACCCATGCCGTCCCGATTGAATTGATAATGGGTGGCTAATTCTATTTAGAAATCCTAGTTCCACACATAAATTTTGCCTATCAGTTACGTAATCATTCGATTTTTCTTGTGATTAACTTACGTAGAATTAAAAGAAGAAGGTGTTGGAAGGAAAGCTTTGTTTTGAGGGCGTCAGAGAACTAATCAATCACCATGAGAATGGTTTAAACTTTAGAAGCTTCAGAGGTTTAGCCGAAAAGGTCAACAGAATCTATAGATGCAGATGAAGTAAGGAAAGGTATGTCACGAAGTATCCATAAGAAAATTTTGTTTATTTGTTTTTAAGTCGAATGTTATGCTCAGAGAGGCTAATCGGGACTAAACCTACAGTTTAAAGTGGAGTCCGAACCAGTGTGCATTGTGCTTCCACCAGGGGAGGGGTTAGTAGAAGCCAGAACCTCTTCATTATAAGGCGACAACGTTATGCCATTGGAGAAAAAAAATATACAGAAAGAACTGACAGGGAACGTGTCATATTATCACCATAGAAAATGTGTTCATTGAAGAGGGTGTATTGCCAGAGACACATATTTGAGACTTTCAGAAAACAACGTTATTGCTCACGGAGTTAGCTGCCTTGATCCAAGAATGAAGCACTGTGAAATTGAAATTGCCACCTCAACTTTCGAAGTGGTACGAACTAATGAAACTTCACTTTTGGAAGAGTAAGTTGTTGCTGATTCGACTAATTTGTTCTATGTGAAATCACTTTTCTCCTAATTTTGGCTAATATCGACAATGAGGTTCAGTGGTGATTAGATGAAAGTGACGAAGTTGGGAAAACAAATACACGCAGACATTGAAAATACAACCCCCTCCATAATTATCATTTTGACTGTGGTTCCAGGCGCCAGAGACTCGTTCGCCTGCAAGATTAAAGTTTCCAGGGTACCTATACTGAGCAGGATAGAAGTTGACGTTTGAGCGCTTTCAAAAAGGTCACGCCATACAACCCAAGTCGCCTGTGAAAAAGAGATGAATTATCGGGTATAGTGATCAATTTTGATGAATTCCTTGTGTCCAAAATCACATTCTACAAAATGTAAAGTATTTGTTACCTCAGTGCATGTGTTCATCTAACCATACGTGTATCACTTTTCCCGCATGAGTAACGAAGACTTACTTTAGAAAACGAATAACAACTTAGCTAACAGATTTTTCAATGTTGCCTGGGGATACTTTATGCAGAATGAACAAAGAATTGTTTTTTTTTTCGTGTGTGTGTGTGTGTGTGTGTGTGTGTTGATATTCCCAATAAGACAATAATTTTAATCCAAATATCCAGTGGCGGCGATCAGGAGGAGCGAGGGGGGAGTTCCCTCCGCCACATTTTGCCACTTGTTGGACCCGCACTATGGCCTCTTAATGCTAAGACTTTCCGATCAAAAAAGTAAACTGTCCTTGCCAAGTTTTGGCACCCGATAGCTGTTAGTGCAAACATTCAGATACATTTGTCAGTTGTAATAACCTTGTAAGCCAATGAAAGTGATCATTATCCCCTAAGTTTCAGTCCAAAACTCATATGATGAAAATATAATATGATCAGGAACATGCATTTAAATTACGAAAAAGTAATTTCATCCTTCACCATTGTCTACCATCATAACAATTCCTTGAAATAACTGTGTCCCTCAGAGACAAGGAAGTGGAACAATATGCGAGAATAGATTAGAAAAGAAAGAGTAAAGACACCAAACACACACACACACACATACATGTGATGTGCGTGTGTGTATGGCAGTTAAGAGAGGCATTTGAAGAACGGAACGAGAGAAAGTGAAATGGAGAAAGAGGTAACAAGCTGAGAAAGAAAGATATAAGAAGGCATTTGGGAATAAAAAAGAGAAGATTGAAAGGAAAGGGAAAATAAGTGAAGGGAAATCGGGAGTGTAAGAGAGAAGGGGATACATATGCCATGTCGTACCTCGTATATGCATGTCTTACATATACAGGGTTAGTCAAAAGTATCGGGACAGGCCAGTAATAACGAGACGCGTCGACGGAGGAAAATCACATGTTGCAAGTGGGTATTGGTGCGGAAACTGCATTGAATGGGGGTGTGACCATCATGGTAGCCATCTTGGATTCCGCCATATTGGATATCACGCAATATTTTCAAATGGAAAGGGGTATGTATGACACATTAATTTAGGCTAGAATCGTCCCACAAACGACAATCCGAACTCATTTTGGACCTAACGCCATTCGTGGAAGAGATAGGGTGTGCTATGTTTGACTGCAAAAAATGAGATTTGTCTGAAAGAATTGTTTACTGTATTCCTGTGGGTAACTGTACACTGCAAATTACAGAGAGCATGAACAAGAAAACATGACATTGACTTACAGATTGCCTCGAAGCAAGTGCTCACACTGCTTCCCGTTGACTGTCGGACAATATGCCAACCGATTGTAAAAAATGCAACGTGCACGTTGTAGCATATCCCGAGAAGTCCTCTTGTTTCGTCCACAATGCGATTCCGTAGATCATTCAGGGAGTGTGGTTTGGTGCGATACACTTTGTGCTTCATGTGACCCCATAACGTAATCCAGGGGTGACAGATCGGGATATCGGTTTTCCTCAGTTCACCCAGGTGAATGCTGGGATGGTACCTTACTTCGAGGCCGTGACTTCTACTTCTCTTCGTTTCTTCCTTCCTGCCTCTAGTCCTTTCCCCGGGTTGTTTTGATAGTTTGTTGGAAACAACATAATATCGCAAATTACCGAAGTAAAGAATGCCAGTCTAAACAATCCTTCCTTACAACAGAATAACATACTCTTTTGTAACTAACAATCCGATTCGACGAATTAAGAGCATCAGGTAGGTATTTGTTTTTCTTTCCCTTCCACGGACAGCAATAACAGTATTCGTCTGGATATGGACTCTACCTGTACACATCCCTTGTAGATTGTAGTCAACTTCCTCGAAGGTCAGTGGCATTTGTTATCGTCCTTGCGAACATTCTGCATGTTGCTCATGTTGGTGAGTGTTGTGCAAAAGGAAGGAGATTTGTGTCCGCGTCAGTGGTCAAAATGGAGCTCAGTGGACGAGAACGTATTACGTTATTAATGATGCGTGGCTATGGAGATCACAAGCGATCGTATACAGAGGTGCGACAGTTATTTAATGCTACATTCCCTGAACGTAACCCAATTTTGAAGCCAACCGTCGAAATAACCATTCGACGTTTTGCAGCAAGTGGAAGCGTTAAAGACCGTGTGCGATCAGGAAGGCCGAAATCGTGTAGCAACAAAGCAGTTTCTTTGGATGTGCTACAATCTTTTGTGGAAAATCCGCATACATCGACAACCAGCGTTCAGTGCAACGAACTTTAGTGCGCAGTAAGCTTAAACCCTACAAAGTGAGTTTAGTGCACGAACTGACGGAAGATGACTCTGATCGCCGTATTGAATTTTGAGAAGTAATGATGCGAAATATCGATAACGATATTGACATTGTATTCTCTGATGAAGCAACATTTATGTTAAACGGGCAGGTGAACCGACATAACTGACACTATTGGAGCGATGAAAACCCACATTGGATGATGGAACATCATACCCAGTATCCACAGTAACTGAATGTTTGAGTAGGAATGATGAGAGGCATCATTCTTGGCCCTTTCTTCATTGACGGCAATCTGACAGGTGAGAAGTATTTGACAATGCGTCGTGAACAGATTGTCTCTGCCATCCAAGTGTCCACACAGAACTTGAATCGTGTTTGGTTCCAACAGGACGGTGCGTCGCCACACTATGGACGGGATGTTCGACAATACTACATGAAACCTCTCCACAACAAAGGATTGCAAGACGAGGTATGATCGAATGGCCTGCAAGATCTCCCGATCTATCACCCCTGGATTACTTTCTATGGGGTCACATGAAGGACAAAGTGTATCGCACCAAACCACACGCCCTGAATGATCTACGGAATCGCATAGTGGACGAAACAAGAGGACTTTCTAGGGATATGCTACAACTTGCACTTTGCAGTTTTTACGATCGGTTGGCATATTGTCAGACAGTCAACGGAAAGCAGTGTGAGCACTTGTTTGAGGCATTCTGTAAGTCACTGTCATGTTTTCCTGTTCATGCTCTCTGTAATTTGCAGTGTACAGTTACCCACAGGAATACAGTAAACAATTCTTTCAGACAAATCTAATCTTTTGCAGTCAAACATAGCACACCCTATCTCTTCCACGAATGGTTAGGTCCAAAATGAGTTCGGATTGTCGTTTGTGGGACGATTCTAGCCTAAATTGATGTGTCATACATACCCTTTTCCATTTGAAAATATTGCGTGATATCCAATATGGCGGAATCCAAGATGGCTGTCATGATGGCCACACTCCCATTCATTGCAGTTTCCACACCAATACCCACTTGCAACGTGTGATTGTCTTCCGTCCACGCGTCTCTTTCAGACAAATTTCAATTTTTGCAGTTAAACGTAGCACACCCTATCTCTTCCACGAATGGCGTTATGTCCAAAATGAGTTCGGATTGTCGTTTGTGGGACGATTCTAGCCTAAATTGATGTGTCATACATACCCTTTTCCATTTGAAAATATTGCGTGATATCCAATATGGCGGAATCCAAGATGGCTGCCATGATGGCCACAGCTCCATTCAATGCAGTTTCCGCACCAATACCCACTTGCAACATGTGATTTTTCTCCGTCGACGCGTCTCGTTATTACTGGCCTGTCCCGATACTTTTGACTAACCCTGTATATGTGTGTGTGTGTGTGTGTGTGGGTGTGTGTGTGTGTGTGTGTTTGTGTTTGTGTTTGTTTATATGTGTGTGTATATATATATATATATATATATATATATATATATATATATATATATATATATATATACAGGGTGTTTCTAAAGGTCGTTTACAACGCTTGGGAGGTGATTCCTCACACGAAAACAAGCAAAAAGTCTAAGTTCCATTTTTACGACTGAGGCTTCGTTTCCGAGATAGGAGCCTCGCAAAAGGTGACAAAGTGAACGTCACACCTGACTGGGACGAATACTATAACAGATAGAGAGGCGGTTCCAAGGGAATCATAAAGGAATCGTATGTGCTCAGTCCGGAAGTCACTATGAAAAGTTCACTGCACGCATGCGCAATGGAGTCCTCAAAGGAATTGGGGATTTCCAGCAAGAACAATACATGGAAAGGGTATGTAACGCAGCAAGAAGGACCGTGACAATGAGAAATGCGTTAAAGACAACACATCCCGACCTCAAACATCAAAACATGAGCACCGAACACAAAATCCGAAAAGTTGAGCACGGTTGCATACCCCAGTTACACGCGAGGAATGAACGAATCATGTCATGTGGCATACGAGAGACACATTACTCCACCAGGAGGAGGGAAAGAAAAACACATTATCAGGTGATTGCGACAACGTGTATTTTTACACGCGACAACTACGTAATATCCCCCCCCCCGACACACACACACAACAAACAACAAATGCTACAATGTCTTATGCACAGACAGTGCGTGTCACTGTACACCAACTGAAGATGTCACTTTCACCACACAAAGGGGGTGGGGAGCAATACCAAAAGTGTTCGCACGCGATCATTGTGACGTAAAAGAGACCAATTTTGGAAGCGCTGCACAGGCAAGTCTGGCTCTCGTAGTCTACGTTTGACCTTCATGACTGCTGTTCCCGCGAGAGGAGCTCGAAGGGTTGGTTCTCTCCGGCAGTCGTTCCAGTCGTGTTGCAGGTGCTGGGATATGATCAGCAGTTCGCTCTAGGTTGTCATACGCATTGAAGAGTACTTGTATTTTGTATTGAAAGAAGTTGACGTGGTGGAGTGGACAAGTCAAGTATCGCAACAATTGGTCTGTGGTGTTCGTACGGTGATACGGCCAATTTGTGCAGTGTGCCAGTGTTAAACAAAAACAATACTTTGCAGTTCCAGCTCCCTATTACACAGATGGCTGCGTATACGACCCAGCAGCTAGCAGACATGCATCTCATGTATGGGGAGGCACGTGGTAATAGCCGCGAGGCAAGGCGTCTTTATGGAGAACGCTTTCCACATAGACCTTTACCGTCTCACACCTTCTTTCAGGTAGTGGACAATCGACTGCGCGAAACAGGGTCAGTGTTACCACCGCGGCAAGAAGTTGGAAGACCCCGAAGTGTACGCACACATCAGTTTGCAGAAGATGTGTTAACAGCGGTCGCAGAACATCCTGGAACTAGTACGCGCGTGCTCGCTCGGGCACGAAACACGTCTCATGTGAATGTTTGGCGAGTGTTGTCAGAGGAAGGAATGCACCCTTTTCAACTGCAGAAAGTACAAGAACTGTTACCTCGTGACTTTCGCCCTCGTATGGAGTTTTGCCAATGGTTGTTGCATCATCTGGACACAAACCCTCACTTCGGGGCAAACGTATTGTGGACAGATGAAGCCATTTTCACCAGGATTGATGTCTTCAATAGTAGAAACAGTCATGTATGGGACTTTGACAACCCACATGCATTTTTTGTGACCCATCACCAGCACAGGTTTTCAGTGAATGTGTTGTGCGGGATAGTACATGATCATTTAATTGGACCATACATTCTCCCTGTTCGCCTGAATGGTCGCACGTATCATGCATTTCTTAGTGACGTTCTGCCTGAACTGTTGGAGACCGTACCTTTGGCACTGCGGCAAGAAATGTGGTACCAACACGATGGTGCACCAGCTCATATCGATTGTAATGTACGACATTTCCTGCATGACGTGTTTCGCAATAGGTTCATTGGTAGGGATGAGCCTGTGCCTTGGCCACCGAGGTCGCCAGATCTCAACCCTCTCGATTTTTTCTTCTGGGGAGAAATGAAAACCCTCGTATACGACACACCTGTCACATCAGCTGAGGACCTCGTTGTCGCATCAACGTCGCCGCCGCGACGGTAGCAGATACATCTGGCTTGTTTGCTCGTACTCGACAATCCTTGAAATGTCGCTGTCATCTCTGCGTAGAAGTGAATGGCAGACATTTTGAAAACCGTCTGTGATTATTGCCCTCGGCAAATCTCAGTGAGAACACTCTTGGTATTGCTCCCCACCCTCTTTGTGTGGTGAAAGTGTCATCTTCAGTTGGTGTACAGTGACACGGACTGTCTGTGCGTAAGATATTGTAGCATTTGTTGTTTGTTGTGTGTGTGGGGGGGGGGATATTACGTAGTTGTCGCGTGTAAAAATACAAGTTGTCGCAATCACCTGATAATGTGTTTTTCTTTCCCTCCTCCTGATGGATTAATGTGTCTCTCGTATGCCACATGACATGATTCGTTCATTCCTCGCGTGTAACTGGGGTATGCAACCGTGCTCAACTTTTCGGATTTTGTGTTCGGTGCTCATGTTTTGATGTTTGAGGTCGGGATGTGTTGTCTTTAACGCATTTCTCATTGTCACGGTCCTTCTTGCTGCGTTACATACCCTTTCCATGTATTGTTCTTGCTGGAAATCCCCAATTCCTTTGAGGACTCCATTGCGCATGCGTGCAGTGAACTTTTCATAGTGACTTCCGGACTGAGCACATACGATTCCTTTATGATTCCCTTGGAACCGCCTCTCTATCTGTTATAGTATTCGTCCCAGTCAGGTGTGACGTTCACTTTGTCACCTTTTGCGAGGCTCCTGTCTCGGAAACGAAGCCTCAGTCGTAAAAATGGAACTTAGACTTTTTGCTTGTTTTCGTGTGAGGAATCACCTCCCAAGCGTTGTAAACGACCTTTAGAAACACCCTGTATATATATATATATACACACACACACACACACACACATACATATACATATATGGCCTTACATTTATACCTGTCCACCTGGTCGAAAATTTCTGGCACCGCCCCTGACGGATACTGTTCAATACAAGAATGCAAATCCTTCCTCCATGATTTGATGGGAAGCTGTTCTTTTATGCGGCTGTGGTACAGAGTAATGATGGTCCATGGAGGGAGATTTGCAAGTAACTGTTCCCGAATATACTTGTCATACGTCTTGCTGTCCATTTTATCGTGTACGTTGGCCGTGTTTTTCCTTCTTTTAAGTCCACTTCTTGCACAGAAAGGCTAATCGGGGCTGCATCTACAGTTTATACTGGGATCCGAACCACTATATGCCTCCACCGGGTGTCAAATCCGGGACCACGAGGCCAGGACGTTACCACTGTGCCATCGGGGAGGCCTGTTTCACATTTCTCAGCACAGTCTCGTTTGAGACAAAACCGTGTTCATTACCGGCATGCACCAAAGCAAATCTCTCTTTCCCACGATCTGTAGGTGCTCGGAAACCCCTCGTAAGGCCGCAAAGACAGTCTTGTTGTGTCTTTATTGTTTTGTCCCTCCATTCTTTTTGCACAGCAGAAGCTCCACGTCTCGACAGTCATAGGCGGACCTAGATTTTTTTTCTGGGACGTGCACAGAATATTCTGTAAGCATTACGTAATATTGGAAATATAATGTGCAGATTTGCAACTTATTCGACACATCAAAAATTGCCCTTATATCAGTGATGTGCCCAGTGTTTTCGAAGAGGTGAGGGGGGTGGTACGTATACTTTTTATTAGCCGGTCCTCATATACCATCTTCTGCCGTTGACCCTCTTCTTTTAGGAATATTTATCATCCAAGGGGGAGTTATGACCAGCACATACCACTATTGGACACGTCACATCATTCACATCAATACAATTACAAGGGTTCGTTCTAGGTCTAATTAGTGGTCAGATGAACTAATCGGGACTGAACCTTCAACGTATAATCCATCCTAGAATTTACCTCCACCAGGAAACGAACCCAGGACCCTTCGATTATAAGGGGATAGCATTAGCAGAATTTCCGTCGCCGCATTATAATCAAAGGATCCAGGGTTCGATACCTCCTGGAGGCACATAGTGGTCCGTATTTCACATAAAACTGTAGGTATAGACCCAATTAACCTATCTGCATAAAAGTGGACTTAAAACTCAATCAATCAATTGGGCCTCCCCGATGGCGCAGTGGTAGCGTCGCCGCCTTGTAATCAAGGGGTTCGATACCCGGTGGAAGCACAAGTGGTTCGAATTCCACTTTAAACTCTAGGTCCAGTCCCGATTAGCCTTACTGTGCATAAAGTGGACTTAAAACGCCAAATCAACCAATCAATCAATTATTAGTTGAGGTGTGAAATAAAAGGAGTTCTATTGTATTTGTATAAAGAATAATTACAGAAAGAAGGAGACAGACATTCTTCTAATTATCTAGGGAAAATGGCTCGATTATTTTTTTTTGTTCTTTTAATATGATGCTATCAATACTTTTCATAATACTTAGTTAGTCATCATTTTGGGAGGTGCAAGTGAATCTCCTCACGAAAAATCCGCCAATGTATACAATGTGCTTGGGACTTTTCGCCGCACATCGCCTCGTATAAAAGTTTTATTCGAAGTCATTGAATTTTCTGTACCTGTTGTTTCTTGGCGTTTTTCTCCTCGTTTGGTGTTGCAAGAGGACCTTTAATTGCTTCGCTATTAATTTTGTAAACCGTTTTGAACGAAATTCCAGTGGTTTCGCTTGCAGTCCAACTAACACTTTTACCAGGATTTTTCTGCTTTCAGTATACAATAATATTTATTACAATTTGTCTCTCTTTACTTGTAAGACTCTGGACACTTTTATACGTAATAATACCACATTTTGCTGTTGTAGAATAATTATAATAAAAAAAATTCTTCAAGATATACCCAAAATCAGAAAGCGCGCACGCAAGCAATAAACCACTTGACCCCTTATGCCTGAACATTCCCCGCCTCCTTCCCTCTTCCCAACACGTGTTTGCAGCAAGTGGCAACCGTCGGACGGCTGTTAGTTTTAACTCCCCAAATCGCGGTAAACACAAGAAAGGAAAACGTCTTGTTTTGATGGTCCGAATTGCAAAAGAAGGTGTAGACCATCAAAGCCTTAAATTTCCTCTGTTTTTGCTTAGTTATTATTTTCTCTTGGAATGTTAACGACTTTTGTTTCTGACAGAAACACTCTTGTTTAGGGGTGGTGATCTCAAAAGTAAAAGCCCATAAGAACCGGGTAGCCTAGAAGGATCATAATTCAACGTATACAAATGAGGCAGTCCATATAATACTAAAGTACCAATATATTTTACATATTGTTCGTTTGAACTTGTTGCATGATGAAAATCACTTCTGTTTTTCTATTCCTCTATTCTTATCTATATTTTGTACATTGCTTTTATCTTTTATACATCTTTTTTCCATGCCTTCACTTTCACGAAATCGATACTCATCCTCCAACAATTTATTTATATTCCTTGATCTTGTGCTGCCATCTATTATCCTTTTCTGAAACTTCTTTCTGTCCATCTCGTGTTATTGTTTTCAATCAGTGACGTGCACTGAGGAGTAGCTAGTCTAGCAGAGATAGATCAATCAATCTCACATCTCGAATTATATTCAAATCACAATATTTATTGTCTTGTTAAAGCCACCACAGCTCATATGCAACACCTTTTTTTCCACGCTCTTCTCGTCATCGGTGTTCTCCGCGGGCAAAGCTGGCTGAATACCCTAGCTCGCTCTTCTTCAGCCAGGCCAGTTTCCAGGTAGAAACGGCCGGCCCAAGGAAAAGGAAGATTTCTACCTCTACTTCCCTTGCCCCCACGCCCCCCGCTACAATGGTTGAAAGCCCAGGCTTTCAGGTCCCCCAGTCTATCTCCTATAGGACAGATAGGGGATTTGTTTCTCATAATTTTTTGTAAATCCTCTAAAGAACACAGGGTAAAATTTTCTGCAGTACTTATGTTCTCTGTATTTACACAACCTTTTACACGTTGTACAATATGTGCGTATGTATAATATGGGATGTAGTTTTATTATTTATGAAATGGGAACGTGTTATGTGCAGACAATAACGTTATGCTTTCTTTCTTTTTTTCTTTTCCAAATATGAAATATATAATGATTAAATTACAAATATGTGCTCAGGCTCTCTCTGACTCTCGTTTTAGTAGTGTTTTATTTAAATATACTACTCTTGGTCTCTAACAGTCATAAATACGGATGTATTTATTTGGGCAAGAGAACGCGTGTTCATATTGTTGTTGGTTTGGTTTATATTACTTCGCTTTTCTGCCATATTTGGTTTTCGCAAAAATGAGGATTGAGTGATGATATGATGAAATTGTTGAATGGACCTCATGTGAACAATCCAGGCCAGGATTCGAACCCGTGATGATGTGTATTATTGTCCTATGTGTTGCAGTGAATAATGAAATAATTTGGAATGAAAAATGTATCTCAGAACTCGAAAAGTCAAATGAATATCATTGAAGAAACTAAAAAAAAGTGTGTTGTGTTTTGGTACCTGTCACCAAATGAACCAAGCGTGCGGGAGTAGTTATCACAGCGCACTACGACACCAGGAGTTCCGGGTTCGAACCCCGACCCGGGCATGGGCGTTCCCTGAGCTCGTCGCTTCATCAATTTCATCGTATCATCTTCGCAATTAACCAAATGTGACAAAAAAGCGACGCTAAGTAACAAAAATGAAATCAAATAATTGATTGATTTCTCAATTTGGTTTATTTTACTTCGCTTTTCCGCCACCTTTGGTACGACAAAATTGATGAAAGGACACACACACAAAGAATACAAATGGCCAATCCGAGATTCGAACCCAGGATCTCTGGCTTAGAGTCAAATCAAATAGTTATTTATTTTCAAATGTGGGTGGGAGTTACGTGTACTTTTTTCTAGTACTCATTCATAATTTTGCAATATTTTCCTGTTACTGATATTCTTCTATTTTGTAGGAATACTGGTCCTAAAGGGAGGAGGGGTGTGACCCACACCAACCCCCCCCCCCCATTGAGCATGCCACTGACTGCTACCCCAAGTGTCGACGTCACCGCACGTCACTGTTCAATATGAAATATCTGGTTTGTAACAAATCTTTTTAAACAAATAACCACGCTTACATAATCAAAATTAAGGTTTTGGCACTACTCAAGGAGGACACCCCCGATTTGGAGCCCCGAAAGTCGCTCGGGCCTGTCACTAATGTAGCCCATTCACAAAATACTTCAGTACATCAACATACAAGCAATCAGATCCCGACCTCAAAGAAACGTGATGTAGTAAGTATATGAACTGACGTGAGAAAAGCTCCGAGAAGGAGTGGTTCATATTGGAGTGTTTCAAGTCTTTCAAGTCCCAGGCAACCCTCGGCGTCTAAATTTATACTGAAGTTATTACCAGTGGCGTAGCAACATATTGCGGGGCCCTGGGCGAGATTAGAATGCGTGGCCCCCCATCTGTTCTTTACACTTGAAAGCTCAATGTGGACCGATACAAAATATTCAGGTATATGTCAGCAAAATTTTCATATTTAAATAATAATAATAAATTACTGACGAAAATGATATTTAATAATTTCATTCAACCTGAAAATGTATTTTTTTCTCTGTCTCCTGGAAGCTGAAATCTGAAGCTGTAGGTAGGAAGAAAGAACTGCTAATATTATCCGTGTCCTCCTTGGGTTGAAAACAGCGCAAATGTCTCACACTGACTGCTTCGTGGCAATTGGAGGTGCTTTACTGTTAATATATTTAAATCTGGAGTGCAAGGTTAGGAAAATAAAGAAAACACGAAGTGCTTTTTAAACAAGAAAAGAATAAATGGGTAAAAATGTCCAAGGAAGTTATCGTGAATTTTTGAGTAAATGTTTCACACGAGAAATACGACAATAATTTTTATTTTTCCAGTCCTTCTTAGGCTTATGTTACGCCCTGATTTGACGTACATAACTAGAATTTAAAGCCAGATAAGAAAAACGTAAAGTGCTCCCCTGCCAGATAAAACAGAATGTAATTTTATTGGGCACAAAAATGAGCCTTTTCCATATCTTTTCGCTGCTATTTATTACATTTTTCTTATCGATCCCATGGGATGCTAGGGCCCCTTCAGGCGCGAGGCCCGGGGCGGTCGCCCACTACTCCCACCCCTTCCTACGCCACTGGTTATTACCACCACACACTATGCAGTTTTCGACTGTAGCCAAAAATAAAACTTTTCAGTAGTTTGCCCATCGGAGTAATAAAACATGGCCAAAAATAAGTGTGTCCGAAAATTGACAGACCCATACAGTTAGAAAGAAGAATCGTCAGGTCAGCTCAAAATTATTTTTTGAAAAACAAATATGATGCTGTATTTGTAAATATCTAGACTTTTTGACTAAAAGAAATGTTTACAGGAGATATTATCATGGCATGAAATGTGCCACAGGTTAGAACATTCCCTGACATTCGCTACGAGACTCGGCGGCAAGCGGCCCGGCGTCAGCGTTTGTCTTTCCCGGTGAACGGGTCCGCGACAGTCGCACGCTACAGTCTGTTTTTTTTTCGCTCTCCCTGCCTTCGCTCTCTTTCCCTTTCTGTTGACGTTGCAGACTGACGCCAGTATAATCCTCCCTCGGAAGTTGTGTTGTGTCGTGTCCGTGTGTTGAAGATTGTGGCTTAATATGGCACCACAAAAGTTTACATTACAACAAAGGATTTATCTTTTCGAGTGTTACTTCGGAAAGAGGAATTGTGGAGAAGTGCGACGACGTTTTGCAACGAAATTTCCTGGTGTTTCCGTTCCACATAGGACCAACTATATTAAACCTCGTAAAAAGTTTAGAGTAACAGGGTCAGTTCTGAATAACAGTGGAAAGAAAAATGGGGAAATAAAGTATACAGAGACAATCCGCACATCATCCGTGAGTTAAAAGAGAGTATTGTACGAGAAATCGGGATAATTACACTAGACGAACTTGCACACGTAAATGTCAATTTCCTTCGGACATGCCAGGAATTTGTTGCAGCAGAGGGACATTATTTTCATCACCTTCTGAAGTCAAGGTTAGTACACAATATGAAAAATGTAATTTTAATAGCCGACTCTAGCGTCTGTCGCGGACCCCGTTAACCGAGAAAGACAAGCGCTGATGCCGGGCCGCTTGCCGCCGAGTCTCGTAGCGAATGTTAAGGAATGCTCTGTACTAATTTGAATATTTTTATATGAATATCTGTAAATAAGATTTACGGGATAGGTACGATCAGTGGCGGCGATTAGAGGGCGTAGGATGAACTGGCGTACGCAGGATTCGTTTTTGGGAGGGGCTGGAATTGTAAAGATGGATAGTAGGCCTACATAGCTCCTTTCTAGGGAGGCTGCATAAACAATAAGTTATTTTGTATTTTTACAACTTTTCACTCTCAAAAATTGCAATCGGGAGGGGAGGGGGGTTCACTGCTTTGCTTTTATTTGAAAATATTGACTTTCTCAAACTTTCGGAGATAGGCTATAGCCCCATCAGCCACCCCTTTGAGTACGCCAGTGGTAGAAGGGCAGTTGCCTCCCCGTGTGTTGTCCCCGCACTATGGCCTCTTAATGCTAAGCCTTGTCTACCAAGAGAAAAATGAATTGTCCTTGCACCCCAGTCTTGGCAGCCAATTTGACTACGGTGCTCAAAACTATTAAAAATACCACTAAAAAATATTTTTAAGAGTCCGGGGTTCGTTTCCCTCTGAAAGCACATTGCACAATGTTTCGAGTCCTACTTTAAACTTAGCTTATCTAAGCATAAAGTGGACTAAATTTTATTTTCGCAAGCATCAAATAACATAGGTTTGGAAGTTAACAAAATTGAAATTGGGTTTTTCCGTATAATTTCAACTAAACTTTGTCGCTTCACCATTTTATAAAATATTAACAAGTTATTCAACATTGATTTTTTGCAGGCTTCGTTTATATTAGGGATGGCCAGATCCAGGATCCGGATCCTTGGGATCCGTATCCTAAAATTTTTCGGATCCGGATCCGGATCCGGATCCGTTTGGCCATCCCACATGAGCGCTTCTTTGGAAAGTAAGAATGTGTTTATAACATATTGTTACCTGCTAATATCCATGTAGCTATATATAATATACATACACACACACACACACACACACACACACACACACACACACACACACACACACACATATATATATATATATATATATATATATATATATATATATATATATATATATATAGTGTGTTTCTGTGTGTGCGCGTGCGCGATTTGTAATTAATACACTTACAAGGGAGATTATCTAAGTGTCCCCCTCCGATTTCCATGAAACTCATGAAACTTGGCAGGTGTATAGAGGGGCCCAAAGGAAGAAATACTTTTGGATCCGGATCCGTTCGGCCATCCCTAGTTTAGATCCGTTTAAATTGGCCACGTAAGTAATTCAACAAGGTATCAATCAGTAGCGTACGCAAGATTTCATCAAGGGGGGATTATTTCTAAAGCTTTCTCCAAATTCACATTATCATTGTTTTATTATAAGAATGATAATTAATTAATAATACTTATAAGTTATTCATTAGTTGAATTACCACTAATAATACCAGTAATACCACTACTAGTATTAAATAGTAGAGATCTACATAAATATAGTATTTATGAAAGCAATAGAACGAAATTACTTTCTAGTGATTCGATTTTGACAAATTCTAGGAGCACGTTTGTTTCTTTGATACGAAATAATTGTCTAGTCAACGAGGTGAGATATTTTAAGTGTGAAGAAAAGTATTTTCAAGCCGTCGAAATTTCCAAGCAGCTACGAAAGGGGCGCATTATTTCCTACGTAATTGAACTACCCAACTTCACTGTCTAGCATTTTTATTTTATTTTGTTAATAACACTCCAAGATACTTTATCGTTACTACTTGTGTTACCTCTAAGTGTTTGCAGAATAAATTTCCCATCCATTGGAAGTCAATAGTGGCGATTGGATGCCGAAACTGGGGATGGCAGGTGCCTGTAGCCACAATTTTATTTCGGGGTGGATCATCCCTTATCAGTCGCCGACATCTAAAAGCGAAAAAGTGGGGGTTACCTGAAGATGGATTTCTCAGTACATTACAACTAATTGTACAGTAGGATCCATGAGAATTACCCTGCAAATTGTCCATCGCCATGTTTGTGCACTTTATTTGACCCAATAAAAGCTTCAGGAGTTAAAAGAAAACTCAAAACAAGCTGTTGACAACTTCTGCACCAGCATACAAAAAAAAAAGAAAAAAAAAAGAAAAAGAAAAATCAAACACATAGGATGTAAGATAAAAATTGATGAAAATAGTAATACACAATTTGCCGAGCAATACTAGTGTATCGCACTGTACAAGATGTTTAATCCTGCTAAGAAAGTAAAATTAATTACTACTACACACTATTTAAGTTAGATATTTGTAGGAATTCGATGGGGCTCAGCCCCCGAGCCCTTCTCCTGGCTGCGTACCTGGTGGAATGGGGGCTGTTCAAGAACAGTTTAATGTTTCAAAGTTGACAAGGTTTAGCATTAAAAGCCCATAATGCAATGGTAAGAGCGTGTGTGTGTGGGCTAGTGTATAAGTTACATTTCTATATGTAATTCTTTCTTTTATTTTTTGTTCCTTTGTAATATAATCTCGTATATATTGCTTTTTTTTCTTCTTTTTAATACTTCAATGTAGACTAAGCCTCGCGACAGGTTAACTTTGCAGCAAGTTTTATGTATTAATCCACGCGAGAACGGCGCTCAGCATCTCCCGTGCCAATCTTGCCTCAACCGTCGAGCTGTTCATATCACAGGCAGCGAGAAAATCGGCAGTATTGCAGCGGAACTATATTCTGCGCGCACGATTGGGTCTACATGTGTGAAATGTTTCTGCAAACTTAACCTGTCGCGAGTTTTTTTCTTACGTACTAACTTCCATATTCAAAAATTGTGTAAACATGGTCAAGTGGAAGAAAAGGCTCGACAGCCTTAACTTCGCCATGTAAAACAGGACGAAATAAATAAAACAATACTGCCCCCTAATGACCGTCAGGGGTGTCCAAAGTGGGTACGCTGCGCCATCGAGATTTGGGGGGGGGGATTTTTTCCCTTCAAATAATATAAAAATGCAACATTTATATGTTTTCCAAAATATATGTAAATATTTTACACCTTAAATGTTACTTAATTCATTAGATGAAGAAAAGAAAGAGTTTAAGGGTATTGTCGTTGGGGGGGGGAGAGAAATATCCAACTCTTACATATTAGGCCTTATTTGACACGTGGGTTCTGGGTGATTCTGAATTGAACGTTGAAGGGGGGAGGCAGTATTCAAATCTAGGTCTTCGATTACGGCGGTTATGTTAGTTAGAGGGGGGATTGAGCATTAAATTGAGGGGATATCCAATTCTTGTGTATTACTATTGTCTTATAGACTGTTGCGGAAATTCTGGTGTAGGGATTTATTCTAGGGGTCAATATCCACTCTTCAATATCAACAGTAAGTGTAAAATTGGCATGGTAATTTTGATGGTAGGATTGAGTATCAAATTTAAAGGGGGAGATAGGAAGCTCTTGATACAGTGTTAATTAGATCTTAGATTTTTAAGGGATTTCTGTAGTGGAGAGAAAATTTTGGAGACTGTATTTAGCGATATGGCACCCACACGTTTTCGACCCCGAACGTGCCAAAAGAGAAGCTGGAAAAGTCTAAATATCTCGAGATCTTAAGAAAGTATTGACACCTCATTAAATTAATATTCTTGAAAGCCTGCAAAGAAATGGATGACAAAAAAATCTTGCTTGCTTCGCTCGCAATGTATTTCGAGTATCTGTGTTTGGCGCTTTACTGAGGTGAATGTGAAGTTTGATACTATAGCTGTATTACAAGACATTCTCGATATTCATTAATAACATCACTTCTTAAAATATAATGCTTAGTGTTGGTATACTGCTTAATTTAAAGCAGATGCATCATTTGGAATAAAACGCATTTCTAACTTCTTGTCACGGAAAATTTTTACTTTATTTAACAAGTTAAATTTGCACTGAAGATAAAATCCACGTAATTATTGTTATAGGTTACTAAAATAATTATATTTACCCCAAGAAAAAGGCGGGAGGTGGGTGAGTTATTTGAAAGAGGAACCATATTTTATTATGGCCCTGAGCTTAAGGATTTCTAGCCAGGATTCCGTAATGTCTCGTGAAGCAATAATTAAATCGGTCATACGGAGCATGTTATTTGGTTCGCCAGTGTAGGATTTTCTTCTTAAGATGTGTAACAATTTGTGTTAAATACAAATTGTGAGTTTTATAAACCAACTCACAAGCACTATTTATATGACATTTAGATAATTTAATTTACTAAACCAATCAATGTGCTACCTTTAAGTTTTTTCGAAAATCGAACAATTAAAAAATATGGAGATTAATTCAGACATCAATTATTACGTATTCATCCAAACTATTTTGGGGGGATTATAATGAACGATTTTATGGGCGGTCTTGAGTGGTGAGCACCCCTGTTTAGGGAGGAGGGACAGATTAAGTATAGTGTTAAGTAAAACTTAACTTAACTAAGGTAAAGGTAAAGTGCTCCCCTGTGCTTTGCACCACGCCGTGATGCGTATGGGGGGGGGTGGAGTTAGGGCCCCACACTTTCTAGATCACGGTCGAAGAAATGTGATGTGATCGGCACCACGCTCCTGGCCGCCTTTACTTTATACGACGCTGAACAGGTGTGAAAAAATCCCGGTTCTCCCCCACCGGGGTTCGAACCCGGGTCTCGCTCATGGTAGTCAGACGCCCTAACGACTTTTTTTCACACTTCATTCACTCATATCATTTCATTCATATTTCAATTTCAGGACGACAGACAATCACAAACATCCATGTCCGAGCCAGGCTTCGAACCTGGTACCCCTGGCGTCGTAGCGCGATGTGCTTACCACTCCGCCACAGGGGCCACTGCAGTAGTATCCTCCGTTTTTCTTTCTCAATTTTCACTACTAGCAAAGTAAAGCTAAGGTAAACGTTATTTTCGGTAGACACGCTGTCGTAATTAAATACTTAGTGGGGATTACGATATGGTTTGAGGGCGCGAATGATATGATTTTCGGGGGGCGCATGACATGATTTGGGGGGGGATGCGTCATTGGCCTTGTGGGGGATGGGCACCCCTGATCACCGTTACTGATAGAAAATAATAAAGTAGGTGTAGTTGTTTTGAATCTGCTGTACGAAACCATTTGTACATGTAAATTAATCTCTGAATCACAGAGAGGGGAAATGAAGGAAGGGCAAAGAACATTGGAATACTTTTGATATAGTGATTTTCGATGGGTCCGGACACACTCTGTACACGCCCCTGTTTCGTACCCATCAATACAATAAAACAGTGATATGAATTGAGGCTTTTCTTTCTCCGATTGAACATTCATGAAGGCTTCCCCCATCCCTAATCGGGGAATCTGCGCAACCCTATGCTATGAAGAAAGACGCAAGTTGCAGGTAAGTGAAAATATAATACAGTGGAAACATGAGAAATGTGCACGCGCATTACGTTGATTTTTAAATCATGGTTTAGCCTATGAGAAAGACAAATTCAATATGCTTTAATTGTACGCAGTATGTTTACCTTGACGACGATATTTTCAGGAAATCTCTAATTTCCATATTTCCTATACCACGCAACGTACAAATACAGACGTCGATTGAAATGGTTTGAATTTTTAATTGACACCAGAGTAGTTGGGTTGTTTTTGCCAGATGACAAATGCATGTGTGTGTGATATATACGTGGAAGAATTAATGATGCTCCAAGTGAGGGGGAATGGTATCCCCCAGCTAGCAAAATTTTGGAAGGCATTCCCCCAGTTGTCTCATTGTCACAATGTTAAATCATGGTTCAAGCATCCTCTTAGCTAACCCCAAGGCTCGACCAAACATACCCAAAGCTACATTTTCCACTTCAAGAGCGGGGTGTCAAGGAAATACGCGTAAGTACTCGTATGATCGATCATCTTTATGTTATTACAGTCGCGTGGAGTGAGTTTTTCAACAGTGTTATCTGTCAAAAGACAATTATGGTTGTTAGACGATATCATTTCCACCCTTCCCCCATCCAGATATCTTCGATCTCGTTTTTTGTTAATTTCGTTCTCTCTTTACAACCGCATCTCGGTGATTTATTCACACACATACTAACACACATAGGAAGAACTATTACTCATGAGAAAGCTGGAGAATCCTACGAATAGTGGTCGAGCCCTGTTGTCATTTTCTTTCCATTTGAGGTGGAGAGGGGAAGAAGAACAACCCCACAGTCCTGGGTTCTGTTTTCCGTTAGGCGACAGCACGGCAGAATGTAGCTGCCAACTTGCCGACTTAGTTTTTTGATCAAAATTTGTCCAAATCACGAATCATGCCAAGTAACTATCCTGCCATAGTCATCTATTACTTAATCAGTCCCAGTCCCGACGTCGGCTTTTTTCAGTCAATTAAGAAATATCTGCATTTCCCCAGAAAGCGACAACGACCTTCAATCCCCACACCCGGTGTCACAAATGGGCGACCCACCTTCTGGGCCGCAGCTGAACCTCCCCTCGGGCAGTCTCAACGTCATCCACGTCAATAATAATAATAATAATAAAATCGCTTTATTGGAGCGGGCGTGTTTCGGCCTCTAGGGCCGTTCTTACAACAGACCCTTGTCTGGAAGATTAGTACAATGGAATAAAGAGTACATTGAGAAAAAAATACGTTGAGAAAAAAATAAAAATAAAAACATGAAAAGGATTACATATCAATACAAATAAGAAAAATTAAATATATAGGTATATACGCTTAGGATATATGTATAGATAATGAAAAAGAAAAACAGATTTACCTATAAATAAGCTTGTTAGTATGATAAAAGTATGCACCAGTGAAACAGAAAGTAAAATTCGTGTGGGTATTAATATGTCTGACAAATTTACAATTCATGATGGGTTAAAACAAGGAGATGCATTATCTCCATTGCTCTTTAATTTTGCCTTAGAATATGCTGCAAGGAAGGTAAAAGAAACTAAAGAAGGACTAAAATTAAATGGTGTGACTCAGTTGTTAGCATATGCAGATGATGTAGACTTACTGGGGAATGATGTGAATACAATTAAGAATAATGCTAAAATATTTTTCAAAACTGCTAAAGAGATAGGTTTGGAAGTTAACAAAGAGAAAACTAAATATATGCTTACAGGCCGAAACCAAGTGTTAGGTAATAATCAAAATCTAATTATTGATAACAACTCGTTTGAACCAGTTTCCAAATTCAAATACTTAGGAGTAATATTAACAAATGAAAATTATATTAAAGAGGAAATAAAAAGTAGGCTTAATTCAGGAAATGCTTGTTACTTCTCTCTTCATAAACTTTTGTCTTCTCGTTTAATATCTAAGAAACTGAAAGTTAAAATATACAAAACAGTAATTTTGCCTGTAGTATTATATGCATGTGAAACTTGGTCCCTTACATTGAAAGAGGAACATAAATTGAGAGTATTTGAAAATAAGATCCTTAGGAAAATATTTGGACCTAAAAGGGATGAGGAGACAGGTGAGTGGAGACGGTTACATAATTTAGAACTACATAATTTGTATTCATGTCCAGATATTATTAGAATAATTAAATCAAGAAGACTTAGGTGGGCAGGCCATGTGGCACGAATGGGAGAGGAACGAGGAGTTTACAGGATTCTTGTTGGGAAACCTGATGGTAAGAGACCTGTAGGAAGGCCAAGACGAAGATGGAGGGACAACGTTGAGATGGACCTAAGGGAAATCGGTAGGGATGGAAAAGAGTATATAGAACTTGCTCAAAATAGGGAAACATGGAAGGCCTGTGTTGCTGCAGCCATGAACCTTCGGGTTTAAGAAGGCTAGAGAGTTAGTTAGTTAGTTTTACCTATAAATTGTTGAACATAGGTATCTAATGTGTTTTTTTGCTTTTGTTTTAGTACACATTCATATATATTCAGTAATCTGGAACAATGAAAAATATAATAATAATAATGAAGTGAAATAAAATTATGAAATTATAAGATTTATGTGCACACAGTTGCCAAATGTTACAATGCGTATTTTTATGAATGAAAAGTTACTCGTGATTAGGTATTTCGCTGCCTTGCCAGTAGATACTGTTTGAGATTCCTTTTAAATAGCTTATGGCTGTTGATGGATGTTAGGGAGGTTGGGAGGGAATTCCATTCTTTAGTGGCAGTTACGGTAAATGATTTTCCATAGGTGGTCGTATTATGTACTGGGACTGACAATAATTTCTTTCGTCGTGTTACATGTTCATGTCTGCTCGAATTTGTCTTCAGTTTTTCAAAGAGATATGCAGGCTGTTTGTTGCCTAGTACTTTATGTGTTAAAGTTAATAATTGGTATTTCGCGAGATTCTTGGTGTTAAGCCAATTCAAATTGAATAAGTATTTTGAAATGTGGTCCCTTTTTTTCAGCTTGTAAATGAATCTTATGCATGCATTTTGTAGCTTTTGTAGCTTATTAGTTATGGAGCTGCTTGCATTGTAAGCAACCGTGGCTCCGTAGATTAATCGTGATAAAACTAGACTCTCGCACAATTTTTTTTTTAACCTCAATGCCTACAATATTTTTCAAGTGATGTAATGTTCGAAGAGATTTGTTGGCTTTTTTCATCTGCTCTGAAATATGACCTGACCATTCTATGTGGGAATCCATGACAACGCCAAGGTTATTTACAGTATTATCTAAGTTTAACGGATGGCTATTCAATTTGGGGAGAATCATGTTATCTGTGTTTTGGCTAAGCTTTTTTACCAGAAATTTCGTTCCCATTATGACAAATTTTGACTTGGTTGGGTTTAATTTTAGGAAGTTAGTTTGTGCCCATTCACTTATGGCGTTCAGGTCTTTCTGTAGTTGTGATGCTGCATTTGAGAACTCTTCTATCCTTGTATGTATGTATATCTGAGTATCATCAGCATATTGGTGATACTGCGCATGCGAGAGGTTCTTATGTAAGTCCATTACATAAATGGAGAAAAGGAGAGGTCCAAGAATGCTTCCTTGGGGAACTCCATTTCGAATGTTTAACCACCCAGAGGAATAGTTATTTTTGCCTCTGATTTGTACACGCTGCTTCCTGCCAGAAAGATACGATGCAAACCAATCATGGCTTATGCCGTTAACCCCAATGCTGTGTAATTTAGCGAATAGAACTTCATGGTTCACGTAATCGAATGCTTTTGAGAAATCAAAATGCACAAAGCATTCTCGCGCATCTCCTTGAAGTCCAAAATATTGCCCAAATAAACAAACACGTGCATGCTCTGCTCGTGTCGGAAACGTGGCTGAAGGAGAGCCTTTCGAGTGAAATGGTGCACCTTCCAGGTTTTCGTCTGTTCAGAAGAGACAGGATCGGGAAGAGGGGCGGGGGAGTGGCAATTTATCTACGCGAAGATATTCCTGCCAAAATCCTTTCGGAATCACCCGGCGACTACGACCGATCTTCCGAATATATAATTATGGAAACTACCGTCGGTCAACAGAAACTCCTCCATGCCGTAGTCTATCGACCACCTACCACTCGCCTCGAAAACTTCGAAAACGATATCGCAACATTTCTACCAAAATATTCTCACGCAATTGTTTTGGGAGACATGAATGTCGACCTGTGTACCACCAAAGAGGAGGCTATGCAATTCCGCGATACGTTCTCAGCCTTAAATCTTACAATCTGTCACCTAAATCCAACCCACCAAACGGCCACTTCAGACTCCTGGCTTGACGTCATTCTGGTCTCGGACGAAAATCGCGTAACGAGCCATGGCCAAATTCCGGTACCTGGGATGTCCTATCATGATTTAATTCACGAAGACGCTGCACTCCTTCCGTGGCACGTAATTAGCACGTTACCAACAGTGGACGAGCAAGTTCACCTGTTAAATACATTTATTCTTGAACTGTTCAATAAACATGTTCCCGTCAGAAAGAAACGGGTCTCACGTCCCCCCGCCCCCTGGCTGATGGACGACGTACATCAACTTATGGTCATGAGGGACAGAGCTTACACCAAATACAGAAATGACGTAAAAAAAGGTGACCCTAGGACATGCAGCTTCGAAAATTATAGAACCCTGAGGAACCGCTGCAATCAGGAGGTAAGAAAAGCCAAGCGCCGTTTCGCATACGAATTGCTCAACCACCAAAATAAACCGGACGTTCTATGGAAAAAGTTGAAAATTCTAGGTGTTGGGAAACAGAAAAAGGACGACTACATTCCTAAGTTTGCACCAGATGTACTGAATAATCATTTTTGTGACCTCCCGACTATTGAAAATAATGTTAAACGTGAAACTATTCGGAACATCGCAACGCACTCCACAAATGCTTCAAAATTTTGCTTTTTCTGGATTTCACCGGAACACGTTAGAAAATCTTTACTTAAGATAAAATCGTCGGCCGTAGGAGTAGATGAAGTTTCCATTCTCATGATCAAAAAATCCTCCAGCATGTCCTTATTCCCATCACGGACATATTCAATTTCTCCTTGCTTTCCGACACATTCCCGTCGCTTTGGAAACTCGCCCAGGTACGCCCTATACCTAAAACAAGCAACGAAAAACTAACTATGCTGACCAAGGCAGTAATTTATTTTATTAAAAACATAAACTAACGTAACGTTTCAACCTTCTAGCAAGGTCTTCTTCAGACTCTGTATCAAGGACAAAAGTAACCAGATACAACAAGAAGGGTAATATATATACACAAACATTACTCCCTCCAGACTATTTAGAAAGTTGTTTGGAACTTTCTAGCAGATGACTTTCACTTTCCAACTTTACTTTCACCTAAAAGGCTAAACACAATTACTTCCATATAGAATGTGGTTGGACTTTTTAATCTCACGCTCTTTTCCCTTCATTTTTCTTCCTTCTCCTCTACTCTTTTTCTCTTGTCCTTTCCACTCTTTCCAACATCTTCTTCCATTCTTTGTTTAACTTCAGTCCCCCATTCCAGTTCATTGTGTCTTCTTCGCCTTTCTTCTCTATTTCCTTGGCTTCCTTCCAAAAAAAAGGCTGAAAGACAGGTTGAAACAACATAGGGATGATGTACGACTTAAGAGAGAGAGAAATGCAATATTTAAACACACAAGAGAAACAGGACATGACATAGAGTGGGATGAGGCTAAGCAGATAGGAAGGGAGAAGAGAATGCTAGTGAGAAAATGGAAGGAAGCCAACATTTAACGTTATTTCTTAAGTGCATACCAAAATGGGAAAACGATCATCCACAAATATTTCGCAATAACCGAAATCGAACTTATCATATTTACTTTTCCATTTCATAAGCTACCACAACCAAAGTGACGTGTGTTCATTCCACATGGAAATTTCTCTTCCACTGACGTGACATTGCCATATGCACGCAGACGAAAAGACGACGAACGAATGCTGCGCCACCAAGCGGTATTTCCCTGAAGCTAGTTTACTGTCTTGCTATTGGTCGAAACTCTAAGTTATGGCATAGCTGTGCCCACAAGAGGGGGATTATGGGATTTTTTTTGAGAATTTTTTTTTTTTTTTCAAAATAAATGTAAAGACGTTTACACCTTAGGTACACCATATTTAATCCATTAGATGAAGAAAATGAAGTATTTAGAGGTAGCGATGCCCACAGGTGGGTTGTGGACACGTTATATCGAAGCAACTTATTATTTTTTTCGGGGGGGTTGATTTTTTATGATGGAAATTTGTTGTGAAACAGTACAGCATCTGGCACAAGTTGAATTATGTTATTAACTATCCATTACTGTTCCATAAATAGCAAATGCCAGACTGCCAAGAAAATTATAACGGGTAATATTATTATTATTAAGGAGTGGGGGGTATCTAACTCTTACACATTGGGTCTTAAATAGACACGTGGATTCTGGTGGGGGTTGAGGATTAAACGTTGGGGGGGGGCAATATCCAAATATTGAATATCAGTGTTAAATCTTAGATTATCCTGGTAATTTTAGTTAGAGGGCTGAGCATTAAATTTGGGGGAATATCCAAGTCTTTTTTATTAATACTACATCTGAGATTGTATCGGAAAATGTGGTTTGGGACGGAGATTTTTTCATTTGGAGGGGGTAATATCTAGGTACTCTTCAATATCAACAGTAAGTCCAAATTTTTGGTTTGAGGATTGAATATTAAATTTGAGGGGAGGAGATATGGAGCTCTTAATAAAGTGTAAAATCTTAAATTGTCAAGGGATTTCTTTAGGGTTCGAACATTATATTTGGGAACTATATTTAGCGATATGGTATGCTCACGTTTCGGCGCCGAACATGGGAAAAGAGAAGCTGGAAAAGAGTAAATATGGAGGGATCCTATCAAAGCATTGACGTCCTATAAAATTAATATGTATTATTGCAAGCCTGCAAAGAAATGGATAGAAAAATTTTCTTGCTCGCTTCGCTCGCAGCCTAGCATTTTCATGAGATATTGTGAAGAATTATACTGTAGCTGCATCACAAGACAATATTTTCGATATTTATTAATAATATAATTTCTTAAAAAATAACTTTTAGTGTCGGTATACTGCTTAATTTAAAACAGGTGGGGCATATTGATGATTTTGTTCTATTAGCAATATTATTGTATTATTCATTCCCTGTAGGCTATGCCCTAACTGTGTACTTCATAGTAACGCCTTGCACATTACTAGATAAAACAGGAAAATAAATAGTGTCAAATTCACATTTTTAACTTACTGTTGCGGGTAGTTTTGTTTAGTGAAATTTGCACTTAAGATGAAATCCATGTAATTATTGCTATGGATTATTAAAAAAAATTGTAATTACCCCAAGCAGAGGGGGTGAGTTCTTTGAAGGAGCACCTTATTATATTCTCGTCCCGGCCTTAGGAATTTCTAGCCAGGGTTCTGTAATTTTCGATCTTAAGTTGTGTAAGACTTTGTGTTAAATATCCAAATTGTGGGTTATTAAAATCTTGTCCTCCAACCACAAACACTATTTAAATACATATTTATATACAGTGTAATTATGACACTTGAGATTGCTAGCTTCCGTCATTTCGAAAATTTGAAACATTAAAAAATATGGACAGTTTAACAGGCTATTGTATTCAAATGAAATGAGTTATTACGTATTCACCCACAATATTTTGAGGGGTGATGCTTCCACCGTCTAGCCGGGGGATGGATACCTCTGTTTAAGGAGGATGGGCAGATCAAGTATTGTGTTCAATAAAGCTGAAAAGAAAACGTAGCTTTCAGTAGACACGCTATCGTAATTAAATACTTCATGTGGATTACCACATGATTTGGGGGGCGGGGATTGCGCCATTAGCCTTGGTGGGAATGGGCACCCCTGCTTGCGACAACGACACATCTCCACAGTGGCGTACGCAAGGGGGGGTTACCGGGTTTAAACCCCCCCCTTGAGCTTTTGAAATAATATGGAAAATGCTGTAGAAAAAATTAAAAATGGCTAATTTATCACAGTCAAAGATCTGCGACAGTAATAATAATAATAATATAATAATAATAATTTGAATTATTATTCCCATGCAGCATGAAGAAAACACAACATTCCAAACACAATCTAAGCGGCCGCAAGTTCATTTTTTTTTTTTTTTTGCAAAAAGTCGCGCAGTGACTCGCGAAAATTGTGAAAATTCCTTGCTTCGTCGCAGTGTGCCGACCTTATTGCAAACGTTCTTCCTGGTACTGATTTCGCATCCCCTTGTGAACTCTCAAGTGATGCTGAGTCTATATCCACATCATTAAATAATGTTGAAGAAGTGCTTTGGGAATCACCTAGAAGTGATAAATGTGTTGGAATGTCTATAAACTTACTTTTCAACGAAAACATATATTCAGTGGAATTTAGCAACATGTATTCTCGCGTTTCATCATCATCCTGGGCGAGTTCCATAGGTAAAGGTAATGTAAATTCCCCCATGCATATAGCACCGTGCCATGAAGGCACACGTTGTTGTGTGGTGGGCCCCAAAGATTCTCGACCTCGAACTATTTTGCAGGTGATGTGATCAGCACCATGCTCCGGCAGCTTTTATCCCCCAGGGTTGCTCTCAGGTACCCATTGCTATGAGGCTGGGTGCGGAGACAAGGCTGGATAAATTCCAACCAATTCCGAGAAGCGAACCCAGATATCCCACGAAGTTGTCAGACTAGACCAGCGCGGCTCCTTGAATGAGTTTCATATTTCGATTATTTCAATAAATTTAATATATTTGCTTGTTTTTATGGATTTTCTTCACACTTAAAATGTCTCACTTATCATATACAAATAACCGTTGACAATTATTTTGTAACAAAGAAAGAAAAGAAATGTAATTTTGTTCTATTTCTTTCATAAATAGCAGCTGCATTAGTAGTAATTAAATTAATTAATTAATTAATTATAAGAATTATTAAATAATTAATTATTATTATTATTATTAAAGTATAATAAAACAATGGTAATGTGAATTTGTAGAAAGTTTTCGAAATAACAACCCCCTTGATGAAATCCTGCGTACGCTACTGCATCTCCACGTAGAAGGGAAGCTTATATCATAGAATAGATACTTATATAAATGCTATAACCTGTACTATTACGGAATATCAACAATTTAGTTTACACTGAAAATGAAAATCTAGTGGAATATCTAAAAAATAATCAAATAACTGGTTCCATTTTCTTCCCGCGCACCCATAGTATTATCTTATTTCTCCGTAGCAACAGATTTTCAAAATATCGGTACTGCAACACTGTGAACGTATGCAAACAAAAGAACTCGATAATAACAAATACAACTGAACCTTCAGTTAAGCGAAATTAGCAGCATTTTTAAAAGCAAAATATGAAACAAATATGTCGTATCACTTACATACTGAAATAGTTACAATATAGACTTTATTATATAGTTTTAAATCTTTAAAAAAATTAGATTTTTTTCTTGTCAAATACAAAGGACTGTTTTGGGCCTATGACTTACGACCACTGCATTTTTCATTTTGAGGTTCAACTGTCTTCAAAAAATGGAGGTTGTTGTGGATATTGTAACGTCAGTTTTAAATTGATACAGATTATACCAGTGTTAAGTTTCATCGAGTTAAATATGTAGAAATAAAGTTCAGAAAACTACTAAGAGTATAAGGAAAACATACATTGCCTTACGTAAGTGCATTTAATAATTCATTGCGTACATGAAAAGAACCAATTTTCTTATCCTGTTAAAGCAATTAGTCAAAGCAAATCACAATAATGTGAGTTTGAACCTCCCCGATTTTTTCGCAAATTGCCCAGTTCCTTACATAGTTTTGTGAATTTGATGTGAAACTTTAGTGCAAGTGTTATTCGAGACTAAAGTAGCCGCCTTTTATTTAAAAAAATCGTGTGGAATGACTTAGTAATTTACATTTTTAATTGCAGGGGACAAAAATGCACCTGTCGGAAGCCCACTAAGGAATGAAGTGCAATGCATTTTCACACATTAGAGAAGGAATATTAGACGCAAAATGTACAAGGAACACTATCAAGGGAATCTACGCAATAAGGTTAGTGTATATTTCGGTCTCGATCCGTTTATTTTGGCGGAATTGATATAGTTGCAGAATGAAACAAAAGAAGTGCTGTGGAAATTCGGCGAAATGTTATTAATTCTTGGAAAAGTTGTCAGATATTATGTATTTATGTAGTAAATCTAGTTACCTGTTACATAAATGAAATTTTTACTTACTACTACTGTTACAAATTCTCCCTTTAGCAACATATGCATAAATTTTACTTTTTATTTGCCCTTCCCTTATTATGCATGCATGAGCCCATGTGAAAATGTAAAATGAATGATGTTGCATGCAACGAGTTATTTCAATGTAACCAGTCTCTGTTGCATTGTTTTCAGATTTAGCCAAATGCATACCCAGTATGTAACCATTTTGAAAATGGGTTTCAAATGAATATCAGCATTGATCCTAGTGTTGACCGGGACAGTCCCGTTCCAAAAGCATGACCCTGCCATCCCATTGACATTAAAAAACCACTATTTGTCCTATTTTATAAAACTTTATGTGTTAGATTGAAAACCAAATATAAATTTCAAAAACATTTCATGCTAAAAAAATACATAGTGATGGAATTTGTAAACTAGCACTTCATGGAAATCAAAATGTTCCATTGTTGCTGAGAATGTTCAAGCAGCCAGCAGTTTACTGTTTTAAGTTATTTCACATTGTTAAAGTTATCACATTATTTTGTGTTGTGTGTGTTCCATTATTTCTATTTCAATGAATAAACATGACCAATAAGTTACATGTAGTTTCTGTAACAGTTCCGTATATCAGAGACACATTTCTTCATTTTTACAGAAGAAACTACTTACGGAAATGAGTTTCTCTAAGGTTTCCAACATTCGTGGAGGTATTTTCTTTCATTGTGGAATCTATTTGACTGAGAAATCATGTATTTTTCAAGAGAAATATCTCACCGACGCACAAGTGCTTTGCTACGTGAACCGAATGCTGCATACGTTTGTATGATGTAACCCCTTGTCAGTGTTTCCGACCCCCCCCCCCCTTTTTTAACTATGCTTGCCTAACCTTATTGGAAATGGTTCATTGGGCTATCTGTAAATGGTTCGTGGGGCTATCCGTCAGATACCCATGCATAATGTACAATTACACGATAGTAGGTATTTTTCAGTGAAGAAGGTTGAAAACACTGCACACCCACAAACGTAGTCAAGCTGTGTCCACCATATTCTGTGTTATGGAAGCAAAGAAAGGAATAACAAAAATTACTCTCTATGTGAAAAATTGTGTTTGTTTTCGTGTAAATAACATAATGCCACCTTGAACTATGTTCCACAATACACAATTGGTAAGTACGAACCATGCGAAACATAAAATATCCAATTTTAATGTGTCTCCGATATACGGAACTATTACAGTTTGCAACACAGATTTGCAACAAGGTTTAAAATTCCTGCATCTTGACACAACTCAAGAGACAAATCTCACGTTGTGTGTCAGATATGTTAGGACTTGATGAACTTTTGGTGAAGAATGACAGGAAACACTATGTAAGTCATACTGTGATTATGACAGTAATGCCTTTTGACAACAGGAGATTATATTTCATTTATTTTTTATGATGTATCATTTATGTGACGCATACTATAATAAATAATAATAATTTGGAGCGAATTTACAATACCGGAAGTATCTCCATTTTGTTTGAAATTTGGCATACTCACTAATTTTGGCCTCCTAATCACGAATCTGCAGTTAAAATTTGGCGGTCACATATAGAAATTGCAAAATAAGCTAAATTGAGTGGTCCGCGATTACTCATTATTTCCCAAAAAAATTTGTGTTTCAAATACTTAAAAAACGATGTATTCATCCCTGATATTGCTACGACCCCAAATATTAACTATGCTTGCCTAACCTAACCTTACCGGAATGGTCAGTGGGGCTATCCGTCACTGGTTTTCCGGTAATTGCGACAAGGAACCTATAAGAAATCTTATTTTCGTAGCATTTTAACGGCCAGCGTTACTCATTGAAGACTCCATTTTCGTATCCTGCAATTTTACGATCCATGCACTGTTGCCATACTTACCTGTAATCAAATAAGTTCGCATTGCACATCCTCTTCTACATCGTTATTGTAACTTTCACTTTCGTCCTCTACGCTTTTCTCTGTGGGATTGTTTTGTATTGTAAATTCGCTCCAAATTATTATTATTTATTATAGTATGGGTCACATAAATGATGCATCATAAAAATAAATGAAAAATGAGACTGACTTCCTTGGAACGTCCCATTTTTAGTCAAAATATTATGGTCACCAACAAGAATCCTGCAAACTCGTCTTTCCTCTCAATTGAACTTATCCACGCCATGTACCAATCCTAGCTGCATCACACCCAGAAATTTACCATTTGCATCCAGTCTTGAACCAAAATTCTGTTGTTGGTTCCAGGTGATTGCCACCAAAAAATTATTCCCTCTGGCGTACCACCGATTCCTTTACCAGCAATATGATAGGTTGTAAACTGTAATTTTATTTATGAGTTATTTTTATTCCTCTCATTAATTCTGGCTTTATTGTTAATATATAATTTTGGACTGCAATTTTAAGATAATACTATAATGTATTTTGAACGAAAAACATCTTTATAAACCACCCAATATCTGCTGTCAAGCTGTTCTCTTTGTTTTCCACTTCTGTCCAAATTATCTCCCAAATCTGCATGCCCCATTGCCATGTCCTTATCCTCCATACCACCATCAAACTCCATCAGAACCAAAGTGCCTCTCCAATGATGCAGTGGTCGCGTCATCGCCTTGTAATGAAGGTGTCCTGGGTTCGATGCTTGGTGGAGGCACATATTGGTTCGGATCCCACTTTAAACTGTAGGTCCAGTCCTGATTAGGCTTTATGTGCATAAATTGGACTTAAGGCTCGGCTGGACCTTTGGCATGCAAATGGGCGAATTTTTTCAAATTTTCCTCTCCATTCGAAAAACTTCTTGGATATTTCAAAATATGAAACATTACATCAGCTTAGAATTCCTTCTAGAGCATTGACGTGAAATTTCGTATTGATAATATCTGAACAACAGTGAAAGAAAACTACATGAAAATGCACGTCAATGCTCTAGAAGGAATTCTAAGCTGATGTAATGTTTCATATTTTGAAATATCCAAGAAGTTTTTCGAATGGAGAGGAAAATTTGAAAAAAATTGCCCATTTGCATGCCAAAGGTCCAGCCGAGCCTTAAAAACAACAATTCAATTCCACCAGATCCAAATTTGCTTGTTCTCACAAACATCCTATTTTGGACAGTAAGGCCAGCATCCTGAATCCAACATGACATGATGTAACACAACAAATCATTTTGTTTGTTAGCTGAAATCTTGCAGATTTCATCAAGGTGCGTCTAGGTCTGTGTTTTATAATTTAGGAAGTGGGTAATGATGAATTATAACTGATAACAGTGGAATGGATGTGCATGTAGAATTAATAAATCATTTTTATATGTTTTGGATAGAAGCTACATATGTATATACTGTTGCTGCCCTTGCACTGTGGTGATGTTTATTGTGGGTGCCACAGGTGCTACTCAAAAATGCCCATCCCCCCATTTCGGGTCTATATTTAAAGTTCTGTGGCTGAAGAGAATGGATCCAAGCATGGGAAAATTGTTTTTTCCCAAGCTGCTCGTCGTGAAACCAAATTCCACGGACCTTCATTATTTTGTTGCAAACCATGACTCGAGTCAAATGTTTTGTCCGATGTGTGGCCGCACCTAAGAAAATATTGTTTAACCTTCCCTGAGACTGTTTGCAAAAAGAATGACTCATTACGTCTTGTAGTGTCAGATCCGGTTGTCGTCTGGCCTAACCAGTCAATGGACAAATCACCCCAGCTAAATCCACGGTTGCCAGTGATTCTAACCCATCTGAAAACAACCAGACTCTACTTAATTATCCAGCGAACTTATTACTGTACTTCAAAATGGATGTCTTATGCAACGGTCACCCACTTCAATCAATTTTGCCTCCTCTTTGACATCCATACCTTTGCGCGTTACCTCAGATGACAATATTTTTGCACAAAGAAACCTCCCTCCAAGCTCAAATATGGGAGGTCCTTGGAAATACAGGAAATTTGGTTACCCAACATTAAATCTTGTAGGTCCAGATTCAGGAGACTTGCAAGAGAAATGAAAATGCTTTCAAAGCCATTTAAGAAATTTGTATCATATTAATGTAGAGGCTGCAGTGATTATATTTTAGATTAAAAGTTGGGGTGTCTACAAGAACAATCACAGGTATAGCAGTAGTACAGTGTCACACCAAAATGAAAAGTGACATGCAACACATGCCACTTGAGAACTAATTAGCTATTGCGGCTCAGTCGGTAACGCGTCTGACTACCATGCTAAAGGTCCCGGGTTCGATCCCGGCCGGTTCAAATCTGGGAACTTTTCTAACGTTGGAAGCGGCCCCGGTGCCCACCCAGCGTCGAATAACATCGGTACCTGGGGGAAACCCTGGGGGTTAAAGGCAGTCAGGGGCATAATGCTGATCACATCACCTCCACTCACGACCAGATGAAGAAAGTGTGGGGCATTACCCCCACACTCCCTATACGCCTTTATGACGATTGTTGTCATAAAGCTTGTTCTTAGACATTAAGTTTAGCGAGTACATTAAATTGCTCACAGGTGGCAGCTGTATACGGTACGGCTGACTGAATTGCTCTTTGGTAACAAGATTACTCAATAGATGTCATCAGTTGACGGTTGACATCGTATTAGCATAATTAAGTTGTTTTGGTGAGCTGCTTATAAATGTTATGTTAATTCAAGGATTATTAATGTCTAATTAAACTAACATATCTGAGAAATACGAACTTCATTAGAATTTCGAAATGCATCTGGACAAGAGCCAAGGAAAACGTTGAAGTTTGGGGAGAATTGAATCGTCTTCTATGAACTGGTAAAAGAACGGTTCGAATAACTCATGGGTGTATATGAAAAACAATGGAGGTTTGGAGAACGGAATCGTGTCTCAGGAATCAGAGAGTGGGAACGGATTAAGGAGCTGGTCAGGAAGGAAGCATGGAGAATGGCGTTGAGATTTATCGAGCCTGAAGAAACCACGGTAATCGCAGTTATTCCTGGATTACAAGTTAATCAGATTAGCTCGTTTTGTTCGCTAAAGATTGCGAAGTGTGATATCCTATGAACATTGAAGTGAACGTTGGAGTGACAATGGATAATTGAGCTGAAAACAGTCGTCACGAACTTTGGTAAACAACAGTCGTAACGAACGTTGGTGGGAAACAGTTGTGAAATGTAAGTACACTTTATTAGCTTCCATCCGAGTGACAATCGGGAGTTTGCACTTGAAAATTGGATAAAAGTGATATATCAACACTTCGATTAATATGCTAGCATCCGTGTGTTATTAGCTTATTCATGGCCATGATTCGCGAATCCGCCTAACGGCAAAACGTAGCGTGAACATAACGGTCGCGCAGCCATCTTGGGAAAAATGATTGACTAGTCAAAAATTAATGTAAAAGGACAGTAATATAATTTACTTCAAATATTAATATGCGGTGCATTTGCATTCGATGTATAATTTTGTAAAAGGTATTCAATATAAAATGATGCCAAGTTAATATGACAATATATTGATATGAAAATGTCAGCTTTGTAAAGGGGATAAAAATTCCTCATCTGATAAAACCAGTTTATTGGCCTAATATTTGTGTTACGTTAATATCTTTAATAAGAGTGTCTAAATTGAAATTCTATTAGGTTCTTTGTGTTATGATCCATGGATAATCAATGCATATAGGTTGTTATATGTTTTAGTAGGTATGACACTGTATTGCGAGTTCTATACTCACACAGCACAGCGTGCCTTTATTTAAAATTTCCGTAAGCCATAACTCATTGTGTAGGTGAATGTAATGATGCTGATTGGAAAGTGTCGCAATTGGCTTAGTTGAGTAACATTAAGCGATGGCTGTAGACTTGTGATTAATATATATACACGTCCTGGATGCTGAATAAAATATATAGCTTGGATCTATGTTTTTGCGTTTCAGCCCAAAAATTTCATGCAGTGTGTAGTTGATAGTTGTATGTGTATTAATGTTAACATTCTTTTCCAGAAAGGGGGAATGTTCATCTCTCACGGGTCACTACGGGTATTCTTTGTGCTTGTATAAATGGGGAAAAAATAGGGGAATACCGTGGAACTAAGGAATTTATGAGGGTTTGTTTTAGGTTCCTGGAACAATAATTTTGGGGTGTTGTAGGTAGTTTATTGGGGAAATTTATCATTGTAATATACCAGTCATTGCTACCAGCGCTACCGATAGGATGGGTTGCATTGGGGTTTGGGTTTAGGTTAATGATTCCATCATTGACATAGATCAGATTCCGTGAGCCCGTCACACCTTCATGGCGTGGTGCCAAGCACAGGGGAGCACTTTACCTTTTTTTACCTCTATAGTGGGTGGTTAGCACAGCAGGCTATACAATGCCAGGGGTCTCATATTCGAATCGTAGCGTGGACATGGTGTTCTTTGTTATTGTCCCTTCATCAATTTCATCATATCATCGCTCATCCTCATCTTTGCACAGGTTCGAGTTGCCTGGGAGGAAGTGTAACATCTTTTCTCCTGAGTTTTTGGCCTGTGTATGGGACCGGTGGCCACTCAGCATTGTGAGGTAATTGTGGTGCTACAAATGAGTAGCGTAACCCGGTCACGGAAACATAGAACAATGACTTGGGGTTTGTCATGATGACCACACGTCACCCCGTAAATGATCTCCCACCTCGGCAGGTGGAAGGTAAGCCCTGGACCTCACGGGTTAGTTATATTTGTGTTTCTGTTGGCATCGTTAGGCATGGTTTCTGCCACTGATGCCCGTTTGCACCAACGTCAATTTACTCGCGAGTAAGAGTAAACTCAGAGTTGACCCTCGAATCGGCTGATTATCTGTTGCACCAACAGAAATGCCAGGTAAGCTGGGAGTAAAAGGAGTGTAAACTTTACCCTCCGAAATCGTCAAGTAAAAGTGGAGTAATGGCTGCAATCTGCAACCGGCAATGTATCACTTCAGAATTTCAAAACTAAATAAATGTTAAATAGGATGTCATAGATTCAAACTGTGCATCTCAAAAGCGAGAAATATATAGTATGTTACTATGTACACTATGTTGCCATTCATCACCGGACACCCCTCAAAAAGTGCTCAGGATCGTCTGTACACGTCATACAACCTATAAAAGGCATTGCCGGTTGAGAATACACTCATACCAGCTACAGCAGTCAATATGGACAGACGACGCGAACTGAGTGAGGTGGAAAGAGGGATGATCATTGGAGCCCACAGGTATGGGCATTCGACCAGTGAGATTTCCAACAAATTTCAGATACCCCAGTCGACAGTGAGTGATGTTATCGTGAAGTGGATGCGAGAGGGGGTCATGACATGCTGACCCAGACCCAGTAAACCGAAGATATATTAAGAGATCGTGGCCGTCGATGCTTGAAACGTGTGGTGAAGTCAACCCGGAAGGTGTCGTTACAGATGGTGGCACAGGAGTTTCGATCGGCTTCCAGTAGTGCTGCAAGTGATTGTACTGTCCGCCGGGAGATCGTCTCACTTGGTTTTCATGATCATGCAGCAGTTCACAAGCTGCATATCACAGCCTGCAATGCGACCCGTCGGTTACAGTGGTGCAAGGAATGCCGCCATTAGACTGTCGAACAATGGAAATCCATCCTATGGAGTGATGAATCACGCTAGCAGATGTGGCGGTCCGATGGAACTGTGTAGGTGTGGCGTATGCCGGGTGAACGCTGGTTACAGGAAAGTATCGTACCCACAGTAAAATTTGGTGGAGGTGGCATCATGGTGTGGTCCTGCTTTTCGTGGTATGGTCTTCGTCCTCTTGTTTTAGTACGGGGAAACATGAATGCCAATGCATACCGAAAAGTTCTGGACAATTCTGCACTACCGACATTGTGGGATCAATTCAGTATTGACCCATACCTGTTTCAGCACAACAATGCTCCATGTCATATGGCAGGCATTATCAACACGTGGTTCGAGGACATGCGTGTGCAAAAATTTGATTGGCCAGCCCAAAGTCCAGATATCAACCCCATTGAACACCTTTGGGACAAGTTGGAGCGCCGCTTGAGAGCCAGGCCATGCGGCCAAAAAAACACCACTGAGCTGTTTGCCGCTTTGCAGGAGGAATGGGGCAAGATTCCCGTTGACAGGTATTGCAAATTGGTGGAAAGTCTTCCTCGAATGGTTGCGGCCAAATTTTGCCCTACACGATACTGATGTGGTGCTGCAACTGGATTAACGTATTGGTATGGGGTGTCCGGTGACGAATGGCAACATAGTGTATATACTTTGGGAGATATTTACTGTACATACTCTGCAGTACATGTCATTTGCAAAATTGCTCGTGCAATACAAGCATAAACATATACCCAGAAACCTGTAGCGATGTAAACATTAGCAAAACGATCGTGAACGCTACGTGGAGATAGATGCATATATATAAAAATCTACTATAGTGGAACCACGAGCAAAACAACCTGCGCAGACCATGCTTCCTTATGGCCAGAGGTGGAGGGAAGAAGGGAAAGCTGCGTGGGGACTTTTCGTCCCAAGGTTTTTTTCCTTGTGGTCGATAAATTTGTAACACTACTTACTATGATTGCAAGCTGCACTAATATATCAACATTTATTCACGTAAATATGTTTTTCCCCATCTTGATTCCGTGCTTGAAATTTCCTCATGCCGTTGCTTGTCACTGTTAAGGATACCAATGTCCAGGTACCGTTACTTGTATCCTTTCCTCATTTCCTTCCACACCACGTGTAGAAGCCCGCCAACCACGCCTTCTCGAAAGAAGTAACCAATCACGCACTTGCTTTGAGGCTAGCTTCTCTCCTAGGGTAAATCCAGAGTTTCGTGACTCGCTATGTCCAAGGCAGCTTACACGTTGATGCAACAGAAGATGATCGTTACTCGAGGATTACCCTGACCCACGGATCTTTTTACTCCCAAGTCATTACAATGTTGGTGCAAACAGGCATATCTGCTGCAGAGGATTGAAGTTCCTCAAACAATTGCATTGTTAAGTTTTTTGTGGTCTGAGATTGTATGAGAGGCACAGTAGAGAAATGACGTTTGCTCCAATGCAGTGTCTATGAATGGATTCAAAGGTTCAAAAAAAAATTGTTGCATGCTGGCGGAAATTGGGTTCCAAAACGGGGGGGGGGGGAGGGGAGGCAAGGTGCCAAAACTGGGAGGGGGCAAATACAGTATATTTCCCTTTGTAGATAAGGTTTAGCATAGTGCCAGGGGAAAAAGTGGCAAAAATTTGGGGGGCAACTGCCCACCCTAATCACTGCCACTGGTTGCATGAAGAAAGAGCTGAATGCCCATTCACAGCCATTCCTGTTGACACATTGATTGCACGAGTGATTATTGTGTAGAAGAAATTCCAGCAAGAACTGCAGGCTTGAAGGTACTCAAACCTGTGTTTCTGGGATGCCTTGACGTTGCTCAACTGAGCCAGCCCTGGTTTCGCTGTTGCAATTTTGCTTGTGTGAAATTGTCTGTCAGTGCTACCGCAACAGGATCTGTTAACTTTGAAACATTGATGACTAGGGAGTGGATTTTTAACTGCTAAAAACTGAAGCACATTTATTTTTTATGTTCCTAAAACAGCAGAATATGTGGCCCTTGAAAATTCCAAAATTCTGTCAAAGAAAGCACATTTCCAAATTGTCCATTGAAAATGTATGCTGATTATCTCTGAACAATGACTTGTATTGTGAAAATGACCTTTCCACATCACACATAATCAAACAAGTCTCCCCAGATTACATTGCAGCCCCATGGTCGGCACTTCTACTGAGTATGGCCGATGCAACAAAAAAGCGTTTACCTAAAAATCTATTCCCTACTGATGACATAAACAGTGTCTAGTTTCTTCCGGTGTAGAGAGCACTTCCTTCAGCATATGCTTGGAGAAAACTAGCACTGTTGTTGTCACCATTGTGTCAAAGGCAACAGATCCCGTTGGAGTAGAACTGACAATAGAAAATTTCACAGAGTTGAAACAGTAACAGAAAAAGATCAGATGACACCAGGCCCAATTGGTAGAGAAACAGCACGGTATGCCAGAGACTCAGGTCCGAGTCCTGGTTGAGCTTGCAATTTTCGCTGTAATTTCTACATAGTACATCTCCTGTGTGTGCCATATCGTAGTGTGATGTTTGCTGGCACCCCCCCATTTTTTTACACATTTTTGAGGAAACAGCTTGATCACTGAACATTATATAATTAATTCACAGTATCTCAAATATAAGGTAATGTGTAGGTCTAATTACATTTTAATCTTCTTCGTCAAAACCCAGACATTCATCTCCAGAGCTTAATGAAGAGTCACTTGAAACCTCTTCTAAATCAGAATCTGAGTCCACATACAACAAATTGCCCTCTGTACCATCCAGTGCATTACTAATGCAGGGTGACTACTCACCGGGAATTATGCATGAATTTTTACCCGTAGACGTGAAAAATTGGAATTTTTATAAATCCAAATCTCATTGAATGTATGCATATTTATAAATTTGCGAGGCAATTTTTTCACAGTTAACCTTTTATTTTTTGTCGAAGAAAGAAAAGAAAGCTGCGTGGAAAATAAAACTGAATTATCTCAATCTGTTTACATTGTTAGTTTTTTTGCAGAACAATCTATTAACAGATGGAAGATTATTCCAAGATAAGATACCTTGAAGTTATTAGGTAAATTTGAGTTTGAAATTCTTATACAATTAACATTTTTTTGTAGATAAGTGTATCCCGTAATATATGTGACTTGTTTTTGTAGATATTTTTCAAGTCTGAGTATGTTAAATGGCAATTGTGAACTTTGCGCCTTAAATTAAATATATACTATTTAATTGAATTCAATTATAATTTTTGGATACATTAGAATCACACACCGCTTTTGTTGATATACCTGTGTGTGGCTGTTGAGAGGCGGTAATGCGTAAGGTTGAAATAGAGGAAACATCTGCTTGTAGCCTTGAAAACCGGGAAGTGGTGTAACTTCACTTTACGTTGAAATGGAGTCACATGTATAAGTTAGAACTGTGAAGTATGAACATTTGAATGCTAGAAGTAAGTATCTAAGTTTCAAATTCTTGCTTATAGAGGCATCTGAATTTCTCTTCAAGGTCAATAGGAGGAGATAATGTTTCAGCACTTAAAACAAATATTATTAATCCATTGTCTTCCTAACAGAAAATAAAGCATAAAGTATTTCAATGTTGTATTACAATTAATGTCAGGAAAGCCTTATGCATTACCTAGGTGAGGCAGTTCTTAATTGTAAGTCCATATTTTGATTAAAATAACTAAATATGTATTCACATATCTAACACTTTTTTCCATAAACTCCGTTCCCTCATCTTTACATTACAAACAGTCTGGAAAGTTGTTAAAAAATGTGTGGACAATTAGGAAATGTTTGGCAAAATTGATCAACTTGAAAGAGAGGCTTGTTTTGCTCAGAAAATCAAACATCTTTACGTTCTTATTTCGCTCATGAAATTTTCATCTTCATGGAGAATTTGACATACTACGAGAAATGTGAAGCTGTTGGATTTCTTCCAACCACTACAACTCTTCGAAATAGAAGCAGAGTTGCACAATAAACTGAAGAAGTAGGGATTTTATTAACTATGTTCTGAAAGAGGAAACGAAGAAAAAATTAAAATGGAGAAGCAGTGCTATTTGCAAATGACATAATCACAAGGGAAGAAAAGGGAGGAGAGAGGTGGATCAGTTGGAATTGGGAAGAGAGTGAAATGGAAAAATGAGGAATGAAATTTGTGCTTCATCCTTTCACATGCCAGCCACAATTAACCCAGGGGCACAAGTGATTAGCATTAATGAAACCAACCATTGTCGGCTCACGTCATTGCGGTCTTGTGATTTCACTGGTCAAAAATGTTTGGATGTTTTCGAATCAATAGGTGTTTTTGGAAGTATTTTAAATGCTGATCATGCAAATAACATCCATTTTCCCCATCACAACAGGATTTTTCACAATTTTGCAATTAAAATTCTCATATTCAACATTACATCACATTTACCAGGTGTAGAAGTATGAAACCGGAATTGGCCGATAGATGGTGCTAGCCGGCAGTGGAGGGCACGGAAGATCGTGTAAGCAGTGCCAGCTGCTGCCCGCCACTCCCGAGGACGTTATATCGGAACACAGTAACCCGAGTGCCAGACAGAGGAAGGTGTTGCACACCCGGAACATGTCGAGTTTTGTGCCTACGAAGTACGATTTGCGGACAGCATTGGTGTTCTGTTATCATTTGAAGAAAACCGCCGCAGAATCGCATCGAATGCTCGTCTAAGCTTACGGCGAATATGCTCTCGGGAAAACACAGTGTTTCGAGTGGTTCAAGAAATTCAAAAGTGGCGATTTTGACTTGCGAAGCGAGGAACGTGGGAAACCTCCGAAAAAGTTCGAAGACAACGAATTGCAAGTTAAAACCCGGTGAAACCGTTAACGCAGATCGCTACCAACAGCAAATGATCAATTTACATCGAGCATTACGTGACAAACGGCCGTAATATGAAGCAAGGCAACACAAGGTCATCCCGCTCCATGACAACGCCTCACCACACACAGCAAAACGGGTCCGGGAAACGATCGAGGCGTTCAAATGGGAGATACTAGGGCATGCGGCATATTCTCCCGACTTGGCTCCTTCAGATTATCATCTATTTGCCTCACTGGGACACGCTCTTGCAGAACATCGCTTCAATTCGTATGAAGATGTACGAACATGGCTCGCGGACTGGTTCGCTTCAAAAGAAGAACGTTTTTTTTGGCGTGGCATTCATAACCTGCCAGAAAGGTGGGAAAAATGTGTAACTAGCAATGGAGCTTACTTTGAATAACATATTGTTTCTCCAGCCGTTTACTTCTTGCAAACAAATTCCGGTTTCATACTTCTACACCTGGTATTACACAACATAACAAAATTAATTTATACAAGGGAAATTTCAGTTGTTCTCAAACCAATAGGTAATTCTGCAAGTATTTTCAATGCTGATCAGGGAAATTGCATCCATTTTTTCCCCATCACTTCAGGATTTTTCACAATTTCACTTTCAAAATTCTCATATTGGCCATTCCATTACTCCTATTACAGAATGCAACAAACAAAAGTTATACAAGGGAAATTGTAGTTGTTAACAAACCAATAGATGATTCTGGAAGTATTTTGAATGCTGATCACGCACTTGACATTCATTTTTTGCATCACGTCAGGATTTTTCATTATTTTACAATCAAAATTCTCATTCACCATTCCATTTACACCTATTACAGAACACAACAATAGAAATTTATACAAGGGAAATTTCGGTTGTTTACAAACCAATAGGTGATTCCGGAAGTGTTTTGATTTCTGATCACGGAAATGGCATGAATTTCTAACCATCACATCAGGATTTTTCTGCAATGTCACCAAGTTGAATCAACTCAACATATTATAACATTGAGTATTGGACATTTTGTGAAACAAATTTTCATGAGGCATTTCGTAAATAAAAGTGCGTAATCGAAGTCCATACCATTTTCATGCCAATGTGTCACGTGAAGGTGGTTTAAATGCATGCAATTCTACATGCATGTATGTTTCAAAATTGGAGGATTTGTACTGTAGAATATCAATATTTGACTACCATCTAAACAGAGCCATCTATTGTGGAAATAATGGAAGTACACTTTTTATTGAGAAATTAAGGCAGTCAATAAATATATTGCTGTTTTCTAAAAAAAAATAGACGTGATGGGTAAAAATAGATTTCATTTTTGGAATCAGAATTCTGAAATTATTCAGAGACAACAGTCATCTGCGAGACATTGAAACCCATGTTGACCATCATTTTGTTACGTTGTTTTTGTTGCAGTTTATTTCTAAGCCGTGGTAGGGAAACATTGGCCAAGACAAGGTACTTAATGTCAAATTCATATGATAACATATGGAAGAATGTCAACTGTGAAACCTTTTGCACGTGGCCAGTGTGCTTTTACATCACTATATGGCGTACAGTTTTAGCAGCGATATCGGGTGGGGCTACGCTGAGCGTGTCCTTGGCAACCAACCAATGGCAGGATTGCAACGTTGTACAGTTAGGAAAATGAGACGTGCAAGTTAAACCGCAGTGTCCTGTATTTTTCTTACGCGCAAGAAGTTTTCATAAAACTCGCCACTTTAAAGTTCATCATAAGATGGGGCAAGACATTTTGAACCTCACTGTCCAAGTCCCATAAATTTCCATCACCTACAACGGAGTTATCGTTTCTCAAAGAAACACTGGGAAACAACATGTCTCAACACACACAGAATGCCCCTTTCATTTTCCTTCTTTCAGTTTTTCACCGTGTTGACAGCTGAGTTGTTGTGTCTTGGGAAAACAATGGGTGTTATATTCTTGTCAATATACACAATGACCCTTCATTTACACTCACGGACAAAATTAAGAGAATGAACACAGAATGGCGACATGTGCGAAAAGTAGCAGAGGGAATGCAAAGACATTTGGCATGAATAAACATAAATATGCAACAACCTACACCACCATATGACAATGCAGGTACGCTGACATGGGCATCGACAATGAGCATGATACCATAAGTGTCCAAATGTAGAGGTCGTAGAACTCTCCCGGTATGGCATTAGTAAGGCATGTGGTCACCCCTCACAGCCACACAGGTTGCACAACGATGTCCCATGCTGGTCACGACCGTTGTGGATACCCTGTGGCAGTAGCAACCACCCTGCACCAAGGCTTTCCTTAGCTCCTGGATGGTTTGGGGAGGTGGTTAACAATCCGCAATGGTCCTGCCAAGAGCATCCCAGGCATGCTCTATCCGGTTCGGGTCAGAGGACCTGGCTAGCCAAACCATACACAGGATATCCTCGGTTTCCAGATATTCATCCATGAAGATGAATTGTGGACGAACAGCTCCCTGGAAAAGGTACACATAGGGCTCCAGGATCTCCACCCTATAACTGTGACCACTCAGGGTGCCTCCATCAAACACATGGAGCTGTGTGCAACCATCCAACATGATACCGGCCCCCACCATAACACCACCACCGCCATAGTGGTCTCTTTCAACGATGTTTGAGGGCTGGTATCGGGTACCACGTTCTCTCCATATGAAGATGCGTGGGGAATCACTGTCCAAACTGAACCTGGACTCGTCACTGAACAGAACATGGCCCCACTGGTCTTGGGTCCAGGGCTGATGTTCCCGGCACCACTCAAGGTGGGCTCTCTTGTGGGCAGGGGTGAGCAGGACACACATGCCAGGTCGTCTGGCATACAGTCCTGTCTCATGTAGCCTTCGTGACATGGTTCGTCTGGAAACAACAGTTCCGATGGCTGCAGAGAGGTTACGGGAGAGCTGTGTAGCTGTTCTCTTCTGTTGCGCCTCGCTGTCAGTGCCACATAACGGTCCTCGTTGGCTGTTGTAGCCCGTGGATGACCTTGCCCGGGCCTTTTGGTTATGGATCCCGACTCCTGGAACTGCCTCCATAAATTACAGATGACACTGGGGGTCATTGAGCTCTCGGGACACCTGGGCTTGAGCCTGGCCTGCCCCCAATCTGCCCACTATTCTCCATTGCAATTCGTCGTATAGGCGTACGTGGGTACCCATTGAACCACACTGAACTGTTTGGACGCAATACTCGGTGGGTGGGCCTGCAGCAGTATTTATGCCTACAGTGACTGCAGCGCCGCCACCACCGTCCCATTCGCCTACATATGCACATCCGTCAATCGGTGTTCTCATTGGGGCACAATCTTTGCACGTTTGGGTCAGTGATTCACCCGGAAAATGACATTATCTGTTCATTCTCTTAATTTTGTCCATGAGTGTATTTCGAGTCAGTATTTGAAATGGCAAATGTAACTTAAATATTTTAAATGTACCATTTAATTTAATTTATGTAATTATACTTTTTAGAGACATTGGAATCACATAACCCTATATATATTTTTTAATACAGTAAAACCTTGTTAATCCAGACTAATGGGGGAGGGGATAAGTTGATCTGTCTAACGAAAGTCCAGATTAACTGAAATAACCTAAGAGAACAGTAGAAAGTGCATTAAAACAGAATTTCATCAATGGTTGACTGCCTTTTCTTCGGGAAGTTCTTTTGTTGACTTCTAGCAACACAATTAAAACCTTGCATTCTGCTTTTTTGCCTTTTGCCTGTCTGGATTAAGCGAAGTCTGGCTTATCGGGGTCCGGATTGACAAGGTTTTACTGTATATTGAATACGTAAGGTTGAAATAGAGAAAACATCTGCTTGTACCTTTGAATTTTTCAAACTTTACCCTTGAAAACCGGGAATTGTACTTGAATTTTATCATGTTCCCAGAGTGGCCGCCTTGTAATGCCACACTTCGTAAATGATGTAACCACTGTCCTAGTTTTCACAGCATCCCATGAAGCTTTGACCGATTCACAAACATGTGAAATGCTACTCCTCTCCCTTCTTCCTGATGGTGTAACGTGAGTATCGGCATGTAAGATACACCCTGTTTTTCAGAAAAGTGCATCTTATACTCCAGCAAATACGGTATTTATGTTTCTCCCCATGAAATCATCCACAATAGGCTTGACTTTCACAAAGTTTGTGCAAGATAGGTCCTCAGGCAACTCACAATGTTGCATAAACAAACATCTGTGAACATCTGCGAACGAAATGTGATTGATTCATTTTGTTTATTTTACTTCGCTTTTTTGTCACTTAGGCTAATCTCGAAGATGAGGAGGAGTGATGAATTTGATGAAGGGACACTCACAAAGAACACCTATATACATGCCAGAATTCGAACCCGGAACCCCTGGCTTCGTAGGATGGTTTGCTCACCACTCCGCCATGGAAGCTGGTCCGACATTTTTTTTTATCACAGTGGAAGTGAAGATGGAGCTTTCTTTGACAGCATCACCACTGGTGAATAAACATGGATCCTCCATTAAAAGCTGGAGTATAAAAGGTGAAGAATGGATTGAAACATCCTCAATCATCCACGAGAAAAAGTTCAAATGACGACCATTAGCAGAAAATATGATGCTTAAAGTTCCGAACTGGAACATTATTACAAGAAAGGCTCGACAATAAGCAGTGCTCATTCCAATGAGGTTTTAGTAACCGGGTAAAGCATGCAATTCAAATTCCAAGGACTACTGCCAACCCTCCAGAAACTCAAGTTTGAGGTATGGCACATGTTTTGGGCCACATATCTATATAAAAAAAATATCAAGATAGTACAAATGCTAGGCACATATTTGGAACAAAAGCAGTACATAACATGTCATTTCGGTGCAAGCGAAGTAATATAAACTAAATCAATCAACCAACCCATTTTTGCACCTTAAATATTCACGGCAGAATTAATCAGTTTTCTGTGATTTGCATAACTCAAAGGCAGGATAATTCAGATTTTGCAGTTCATTTCGCATGATTTTGTGACAAAACATTTTATAAAAATGCACATCTCACATTTCAAAAATGAAAAATTAACATTACTGTGTGGTTTTTCACATTTCGTGTTTTCTACATCTTCCATGTAGTCCTGACTTTACACCATCAGACTAGCACAAGCTTGATTCACTCAAAGAAACCTTAAGCGAACGTTGATTCACCTTGAACCAAGAACTGAACAGAACGGTGTATCTGTAGCTCTCTGCACAGCCAAAAACAATTTCATCTCAGGGCATTAAAGACTTCCGCAATGATGGAACAAATGTACTGAAAAACGAAGGAGCCTATATTGAAAAACGTTTTTTGCATTGTGCACAATTATTCACTTGTAATTAAGATATAATGTACAGGGAGGTTATTTCAGTCGTTTACCGTAATTAAGATATAATACACAGGGAGGTTATTTCAGTCGTTTACCGCAACAGCAACGGCCGCTTAGCGGCTCCTTCATGCAACATGTCCCGGCAAATTGCGTTACAGGAAGTCTGTAACAGGAACAGCTTGTTTTGTAATGTTTCCACTTTTCACAATTACAGTTACAATTACAATTGAAATAAGCACGTACCTTGTCATAAGGATGCTGGAAGAGGTGTCCTCCCAAATACAAATATTTCTGGCATCTAATTTTAGATTAGACATCGCTACTTTATCCTCAGTTGACAGAAAGGGAAAGTAAACAGAAAGCGTAAAATGATATTTAAAAGTAATAATAATGATTACTAACATCCTGTGTTATAAGAGATGTTGAAAATGACCTCCTTCAACAGCAATACAACACGTTTCTTAGGTTCAAGAGATCCTGTCTCTCGTAATTGCCTGACTACTTTTCTGCAAGAGTTCGTTTTCACGTAATTATCGTACATAAAAACTCTCATGACTATATTTGTTTAGCGGAATAACTAATGGATTAATAACAATTAACACACAATAAAGCACTCGCACTGAATAGCACAACTCAATAACACAGTATAAACAACACACGTACTGATAACAAAACAAACAAACAAAAGTGAACATAGCGTACACTCACTACGTCTGGTAGCCGACAGTGTTGCTAACCATTTTCCGGCAATGTCCCTACAGATGTAGTCAAAATCTCCCTACAACTGTCCAAATGTCCCTACGCCAAGTAAAGCGACTAAAAAAAACAACACCTCATGAGGGTGCAAATCAGAAGATAAAATATACACATTTACTTACCAAATCTTTCTGCTCGGTGCTTCCACATTTAATGAACGAACGAATTTACAATACAGGATCCCTCCCCGATTTTTGTAATATTTCGCATACTCACTAATTGAGGTCTCCTAATCACGAATTTGAAGTTAAAATTTGGTGGTCACGTGTAGAAATTGCAAAATAAGTTAAATTGAGTGGTCCACTATTGGTACGATTGCTCATTATAAGATTTTGTGTTTCCAATAATTAAAAAACGAAATATACATTCCTGATATTACTACGGCCCCAAATTTTAACTATGTTTGCCTATCCTAACCTAACCTTACCGTGAATGGTCCGTGGGGCTATCCGTCAGTGGTTTGTGTGGCAACCCATGCATGGTTTTTCGACCCCAAATTTTAACTATGTTTGCCTTGCCTAACCTACCTTAACCTAACCTTACCGAGAATGGTCAATATGGCTATCCGTGAATGGTTTTGCGCTAATTGTTTATGAAGCGATAAAAAAATCTTATTTTCGTAGCACTTTAACGGCAAACGTTCATCATCGAAGACACCATTTTCGTATCCTGCAATTTTACGATCGATGCACTGTTGCCAAACTTACCTGTAATCAAATCAGTCCACATTCCACAAATTCTTCTACATCGTGATTATCACTGTCACATGTAAACACCTTCTTTGGGCAATATACCGAAATCCATAAGTTTATTAATTAGCCCACGGCAACCCTCCCGCACACTCCATCTAAAAATCTATACAACATTAACAATTTTTTTACTGTTTTTTTTCCGCCATTCTTACACGATCCATGCTCTCCAAGTATGAAATCAACAGTGTGGCAATGCTGTAGACAGCGTAATTAAGTGCGAACGTCAATTGTTCATATCAACAAATATGGCTACCATACTTGTATTCGGAGAATCATTGCTAGAATTGAAAAGCTTATTTTACAACTTCTACACATAAATGAACAATTTTTTCACCTCACCACAACATGTTAACTTGAGATAAATCATCACGACTAATTATTTCGTGAGTATAAGACGTAGCATAGAAATGACAGAATGGTCCGGTATTGTAAATTCTTGCCTTAATGAATAATATGGGTGTGCAGGACAGAATTTTTTGGCTCCGGACGGGATCGGAAAATTTCCGAAGCCCTGGAAATCTCGAATTCTACACGTCATTTTCATTTTAAGTGTTTGTTTTTGCATTTGTAGAATAAAAACTTAAAATTTCCGATAAGTTCCAGAAACTTACAATGCAGAAAACATCTAGAATTAACAACTTTTTGAAGTGACCATTTGGTATTTCCTGACTGCTCGGGATCCCGTAAAGTCGGGAAGTCATTTCCCAAAATCCAGACAGGAATTTTTTTTTCCCGATCCCGATTTTTTGGGATCCGCACACCCCTAATGAATAACGTTGAGTCGTTTACTGTTGATTATGTTATTTGAAGTCATAATGCATGCTGCTGCTGCTGTGAAGAGATAGATGTTGGTTGGTGATGCTCTATTTCCTGCAGTCTTTAAAAATTCTGGTCCCATTTTATTTCTCTTTTTTTTTTCTGTGGCCGAGTGGTTAGCACATCGCGCTGCGTCACCAAGGGTCCCGGGTTTGAATCCTGGTCGGGCTTGGTTGTTTGTGAATGTCCATTCATCAATTTCATCATTTCATCACTCATCCCCATCTTTGCAAATTAGCCAAGAGGCACAATAAGCTGCCGGCTTTCTCGCGACAACTGAGGATAAAGTAGCGATGTCTAATCTGATCAGAAATAAGGTGCCAGAAATATTTGTATTTGGGAGGGCACCTTTTCCAGCATCCTTGCGACAAGTTACGTGCTTATTTCAATTGTAATTGTAACTATAATTGTGAAAAGTAGAAACATTACAAAACAAGCTGTTTGTGTTACGGACTTCCTGTAACGCAATATGCCGGGACCTGTTGCATGAAGGGGCTGCTAGCGTCCTGCGCTGTCGCGGTAAACGACTGAAATAACCTCCCTGTATTAGTGTGTTCAAAAAAATTGATCTCGTTACAGGTGTAAATATCTCGGTAACTACACAGACAAGGTACAGGAAACTGCACAGGCGTAATGCTCAACTCATTTAGATTTATGAATAAACATTTGAATAAGAATTTCAAAGGTATGTGGATGTCACAAATGATCGTTCACAAGTGTTCAATATGACTGTGACATGGCACACGTCAAGTTGGTAGTCCAGCTTCAGTCAAACACGCTGCAGCATGTGTGCAGTGAGTGTGGTGTGGCATGGGGATATTCTTTGCCTCAAATGTGAACATTATGCTTGTTTACTTTGCCATTCATGTGAAATGTGGCCTCATCACTCAAAACAAGACGTGTATCAAAGTTGTCTTCTGCCTCAAGTTTCTCTAGCATATCGACACAGAATTGTGTGTGCATTTGCTTCTCATCTGTCTTTGAGGCCTGAATGAGCTGCAGCCTATAGGGTGCCATTCCCAAGCATTTCCTTATGACATGCCAAACTGTCGTCAGAGAAATCTTGTTGTCCTGACTTGCTCTTCTTATGGACTTCCTGGGGCTTTGCACAAATATGTTCCGAACCCGCTTTACGATCTCGTCGGATGCTGGTGGACGTCCATCCTCTTTGAACTTTTTGTGCCATGTGCCATATTTGCATTGCAGTTGGTGCATTTCTGGCAAATGCATGCTGCACAGTCATGTTCGACTGTGTTCGAGCATACTCTAACATACAAAATGCCTTTTCGTTTCCATCGAATGGCATGTCTATACCTGTAAGGACAAAAACATACCACATTACACTTGACTTTTGAGGTGTTTCTACACATACTGTTAAATTTTCAGATCATCTGCATGAGAATTGGGAACATTTTTAGAGTACGAAGTGGTATCAAATTTATTGAAACACTTTGTATGTAAGCACTATGATTTATGAAAAGAATGTTTAATTGTATACTTCTCTTTTTTTGCAGTGACTTCAGAAACTACTAGTTTAGGCAAAAAATGGCTATGACCATGAATGAGGGGACATTTCTCGGATTCGACCTAGAAGCTGAAAGGTAAGCATATTTTTGTGGTACTACAGAGCATTCAAACTAAAATCTGTTTGCCCAGTATGTGAAGTTGAAGGTCAGGTCTCCTGTTTCATTATCTTGGTCAGTTTTCCTTCTCTCGCTCTTTCTTTCTTCCAATCATAGTAGCGTGTATTGTTGTTATTACTGGTGCAGCAATGATTCAAAGTCTTCTTTGTTATGGGTTAGGTTCAGCTTAAAGCTGTTTTCATTTTACAGTCGAAATACAATATTTCATTGAAATTGGTGTCGCAACAAGAATGCTGGATTTCATTACGTGAATAAATTCTTTTCATTAAATTGCATATATGTATTTCTATGAAAAACTCAATATGCTGACCAAGGCAGAAATTTATTTTATTTTAAAACAAACTACTAAACATAATGTTTCAACCTTCTAGCAAGGTCTTCTTCAGACTCTGTATCAAGTACAAATGAAACAAGGTACAAAACAGTTCCAAGTTTCTCGCGGGGTATGGAGGGTCACCGTCACATATATTAATGCAGTCTATTCTCTTTTATTGTATTGTGTAATACACATCACTAAAAAAATAATTAAATAATTGTACACCCTTTAAAATTATTGAGAATCAAAAAAATATAACTGTCATTTTTCTTATGATGATAAAAATAATAATAAAAAATAAAATACTTGAAATTATTTTTTTTATTTTATGCAAAAGACTCACTACAATGGTGTCAGTTGTAAATGAACGTACATACTGCTCAATGGGTTAATTGTAAGTATGAATAGACAACAATATAGTTATTAATTTTTATCATCTACTACTAATGAATTTCATCTTCATCATATAAACTTTCCTTGTAAATTGACTCACATTCACATGCCCTTACTGTCTTGGGTAAAGCATACTATCTCTAGTAGATAAATTAAATACAACGAAATAAGTTTGGAAATCGTGAGGAAGTCAGAGATTGGCTTTGTAGCCCAGTATCAGATCATTCACACAAAGTATCGAGTGAGATGCCTGTGCAATAAGCAGTTTCCATATAAGTTTTCAGTAAATTATAGTGCTAATAGTTTATAGCAATTGTCCCACAAAGTTAGGAAGTTGGGCAAAAGGGTGCTGGTGCTACTTTTGCGAAAGCAAGAAGCAAGCAAAGACCAAGAATCATTGAATCCATCACATTGCAATGTTCACCATGCAGTGTTGCCTTCTCTGGATGTCAATACTTATTCTAGAGGGAAATGCTCATTATCCCTGATCTTTCCAACAAATATTGCTGTCATTCTTGTATTATGCGTATTACAAAGATGGACTGCAAAAATAACTTGCATTACCTATGATTTGGAACACACAGGAAATGTACTTTGTAAAAATTTGAATGAAAAATGCAAGTTCAACCAGGACTTGAACCAGGTTACCCCTTGTCGAGGAATAATGTATTCTTTGTACAGGGTACAGCAGCGTTCATAGCGTAATTTGAGTAGGAAATGACGATGCAGTACATGGCTGCCAACAGTGTCGTTATACTGTGGAAGACTTGCCATTTGCAGTAGACTGTGCTTTGGTTGTTATTTGTCATTATTCTGTGCATTATGGGTGCCAACATGGAACAGTGGAATTCAAGACAATGCACTTCTTTCTTCCTCAATCGGGATGGCCCAATGTAGATATCCACCATGTGTGGTTTCAACAGAATGGTGCCATGTCACATGCAGCAATAGTGTTGATATTTCGTGCGACAGATCTTTCCACAGAAAGTGGATTCCCATTATGTTGATATCCCATGGCCAGCTCAGACTTGTCATCTTCTGACTTCTTATGGGGTTTTATTAAGCAAGAAGTATTCCAAACACGTCCTACCACGATCTCAGAACTGATTGATACCAGTGTCCCAACAAACAGTCCTGCTCCATGGCTTTCATGCTTTGGCTCTGGCTATGGGACGCATGCAGGTTTGAGTCTCCTGGGGAAAGTATAACAACTTTTCTCGTGAGATTTCGGCCCATGTATGGGACTGCTGGCCACCCACCAGCGTGAGGAAATTGGGGAGATATGAATGAGTAGCGTAACCCAGTCATGAAAATCTAGAACAACGAGTGGGGGGTTTGTCGTGCTGACCACATGTTACCCTTGGTTGAATGATCTCCCACCTTGAATAGGATCAGGTGGAAGTGAGATGGGCAGTCTAGGTATACGCGGGCCCTCAATGGGCTGTTGCATCACAGGTTATTATTATTATTATTTATTGTTATCCCAACAAACACCTTGAACAAGTAATAGACAGTGTCTGATGCCTCTTGGAAGAATGTATGTCATGCCAGGGTTCATATTCAAACATTAACTGGTAAATGGCATTTTTTCTATATAATTTGGCAGTAAGGTCATTCAATAAATGTATTTTTTCCCATACATAATTGCGATTTTTAAATTGCACTATGAATGTTGCCATACCCTGCATAATTTTAAGGAAAAATGCAGGGTCAACCTGGACTCAAAGCAGGTCATTCCTGGTCAAGCTTTCATTTTTCACTTCAATTTCTTATAACTCCCCACTGATAGATTGTAGACACTATCAACATTACTGTGTTATTTTTCCCATCATCATCCACCATTTTGTTGTTATACTCCCAAGACAGCAGGTCTGGTTCCATTCTGTAATTAGCACCGTAAAGTTATAAGAATCCTTCATTTTTGAGGTGTAAATGTAACTGTCACAATAAATAGTAATTAACAAAAATATGTGTGATTAATTTATTAGAGACCATACTTGCTCCATTGGTAGATGCTTAATTATTTTATTGCAAAGTGATGAATCCAGAATTTAAGTGTTTTACCTTAATTTTCTTTCAGACCAACTTCTGCTGATATACTTGCTCGACTGACGCTGAAATTATATGAAGAGAAGTCTACCGATAATAACACACCAAGCAATGGTATGTTATGAAATGAGTTAGATTGATTTGCTTTATTTTACTTCGCTTTTTGTGCCTCTTTTGGCTAATTTGTGAAGATGGGGATGAGTGATGGAAGTGATGAAATTGATGAATGGACACTTACAAACATCCATGCCCAGCCTGGGATTTGAACCCGGGACCCCTGACGTCGTAGCATTCCGCAACGGGTTGAGTTAGTCGTAGATGTAAATGTATTGTATGTTTCACTTAAACATTTTCATTTCTATTGAATAAACGTTAATTTCCCAGTGTTGTGTGTTGTAAGCAAGAACAGTTCCTTAATGTTATTTTGTTACATAGCTCCTATGAAAATTTACATGCAAATGCCTTGTACAGTAAAACACTAAAATGTTGACCAAGGCAAAATGTATTATGTATTTTATAAATTTATATGAATATATACGAGGGTGTAACAAAAAAATGGATTTTTTTTGTAAAAAAGCCATGTATTTTTTATTATTATTATTACAAAACAACCTTATCACCTTCAAAGTACTCTCCATGACAATACATTTGTCCAATCTGTGATTCCATTCTTGGAAACATTATTTAAACTCATCTGTTGTGATGGCTGACAGCTCCTTCCTCATTTTTTTCTTCACCTCTTCTACATCGTCACACCAAAAATGACAATTTTGTTTGTAAACGACGAAAAGCAAGCACAGAAGGGCGATTATGGACAATAGTTTTCGTGAAGTACACATTGAGTGTTCACAAATGAATGTCTATTTTCATAAAATTTTTGGATAATAACAAAACATTCCTGAAGCATGTATTTAGCCATGATGAATTGTCACAGTATACGTACTAAACACAAATGACAACTAGAGTTGAAGAGCGATATGAAAGCGGCTGATCTTGACAACTCCGTGCAGAGAGGGAGATACATTTCCGCTATTGCCTCCTACTCACCGTACCAGGTTCTCGCCAGCTCTTACAAAATAAAAATTAACGGCGTACATTCGAACAATTGTAAATTGCCGCTGCACGGCTATTATTGCAACAATCGATACCAATCCTGCACGAGTATTACCAGAAAGCTTTAGACAATCGTATTGTGCTTTAAATTAAACGTGTAGAATCTTGAAAGTAAGTGAAAAAAATAAGAATATTTTATTGACCATTATTGTATAGGGAAATAGGTCTCCTTGTGAGCCGATTTTTATTAAATGAGATTTGAAATAACTTCCAGTGAGAAAGTTACAAAAAAAAAAACTCCAAATTTTAAGTTCGTATAATATTTACAGCGATATGTTATTTGGTTACTGAGAAAACGAGAGAAGAACTTGATTCATTCTTTCGCGGTGCGGCAAATGCAACTTCGTTCGTTGCAGATACCATGCGCCGGTCTTGTGGGACTTGCAATAACAAAACAACTGTCTGGCATGGATAATATGAAAAGAAAATAGTAGATATATTTGCAGTACCAGCTTTCCTGATTTCGTGCATGGTTCTGAGGAAGATCACTCTCGCAGCTACAACATCACCCTTAAAATTCCTCCCGTCTTTGTCTTTCCAATATCTGAACCCCATGTTCTTCAAAATTTTTAACACTGACCACGTACTGCTTGCAAACCCGATAGCTTCCTTCAATTTAGCCCTAAGTTTCACTGCAGTAGGAAATTCGCCATTTGCATACATATCAAACATAATATTATGCAATACCCCTTTATCAAAATCGTCCAAGTGCGTAACATTCTTTTGCCGATTACGACGTTTGCCAGGCGAGCGGTAAAGAACCGACCCTGTATCACCGATCGACAACCTGGCTTCCTTGGCAATCGTCTGAACTGTACGCAGACCTATCCCACATGCAGCCGCTGTACGCTCCTGTCATTTGGCAACACTGCTCCCTGACAAGCACTGTCTGCACTGCGAGATTCACTTTGGAAGAACTGATACACTTTGTACACCATATCTCGTGCTTGTTTGTGTAGCACACGACGCTTAGACGTTTCTGTAGCCATCTTGCACACGTATGTTAACAAATTCTTGTGATCACACTGAAGAAACATGAACAGTCACAACGAAAACCGAACAGAGTCTTACCGCTCGAAAAACAAAAGAACGACAATGCATGTTTTCCACACCAGCCTGTACCTCCTCCTTTGGCTGGTGCGCATCGATTCTTGTTCAAGGTCAGCTGCTTTCATATAGCTCTTCGACTCTAGAGACAGTTATAACATTTGAAGCATAGTTACCAGTTCATTTCAAGATCATATAATTCTTATTGGAAAACCCTTTACATGCCAAAAACGGGATTTTATTGCTTAGAGAAATGATTGTTAGTTCAAATATTGGCATAGAATGCCAATGGTTATCACACGAAACTGGCAGCTGTAAGGTCTTCAACTGTAGAAAGTTTTAGACCTTTAAATTCACTTTGTCAGTTTATTGATTGTTGTCTTTTCCATCCAGACAAATGGCCAGTAGTCACCTGTTGCTCAATCAAATCATGCATTTATAGCAGGCTGTCTACCAGTTTGAAAATCCTGGAAAATCTAGGGAATTTACTTTTTGTGGAAATGCCAGGAAAATTACTGGGTTTCTGGAAAAAATCAACATGTTTGTAGCAGTGCGCTAAAAGTAGGATTTTTCAAGAACGAAACAGTTTGATATACTGATTATTACCAGTAGTTACAGTACAAATTGTATGTTAAATACTCCATGGAAAGGTCATGCTTTAAATTATTTTCATGCTTACTATAGCAAGTGGCTATTTGAATTTATTTGTTGCAATTTTTTGTTTTTCTTTGGTAGATATTAGGATTAAGACATATATTATTAAATTTTGCTATAGTTATGTATTATTTATGCTATAACTGTTATGAATTTTTATATAAAAATAATTATTTTTTAACTGTAAGTCAGTACATGCCAAGTTTATGTAAAAACTCGCAGTCAGCTTCTATTCGGTTTCCTTCTCGTTATTAATTTTACATTTGAAGTGAATATTCTAAACACTTGATAAATGGGGTTCTAAGTGTGATGTTTAGCTAAAATATATCAATCATGTTACATGCTTAAATACATGAATTGTTCAATTGGCGTGGTCTGGAAAATTTGGGTCCTTAGCCTGGAAAACCAGGAAAAGTCATGGAATTTTGTCTTTATGGAATTATAGACACCTGTTAATAGCTCTGGGGAGCTTTCAGACTGAAGTGACATGTGACAGACATTTTCTATTAATTTCGGTAGGCAGTGCCACCATCCTCGTTGGAATTCCAGTGGCAGTGGCTACCGAAATTAATAGAAAATTACTTAAAACAGCTTCGCGGAAAACATGAGTACCTGTATTATCTATTACCGCGTCTCTCATTCCCATAGTATGATGCCTTTGATTGAAAGGCCCAGTCCAAGTGACATGCAAGCAACAAGTAACACGTGCAGCATGCCGTGTCATTTCAGTTCTAAAAGTTACATTGATTACCGAGGGTTCACTTCTAAGAGGCACGTGTCGCTTGTTGCCTGTTGCTTCGGTCTGAAAGCTCCCTCGTAGTTTTCAAGTCACTGGCTGTTTACGTGAACAGACAAATTGAAGGACATATAGACAGACATAAATAACAACCTCTTAAGAGTACTTCTGTCTTTTGTTCATTAGCACCCAAAATTACAATCGTAAGTAGCAGTTTAGGGATTTTGTGATTGTTATTGCACAGAGTCGGAATCTTGAATCTTGCAAAATTTCTCAAGTAAAATCTTGAATTGTAATTTACCTTTTCTGTATGCTAAACAAACCACCTAGGTGTAATGATGCACAGAATCTCAGATGAGAATTTATTTTTCAACTCCTTTAATTATCTTGCAAATGCATATCGTGCTTAAAATTGCAATATATATGTATATATATATTTTTTTAGCACCTGGCAAGCCAGAGACGAATTATCCCACAGAGATTCAGCTCCACAGCGAAGGAGAAATGGAATATAAAACAGTAGATGAACCAGATGATGATGAATATATATGTAAGTACATGATTTTGATTTTGACCACATTATCTTAATGCCATTATGTTACATTAATGTTATCGCAGGCATACCAAAGATTACCAGCATTAAAAAAAGTGAGGATAGAACATATTTTTCAGTGCTGTGTTTGCATTGGCTAATAAAGTAGGCTTTAACTGACATGACACCATAAATATCCACATTGGTTTTAAATTTACCCCTACACCTCACCCCCCCCCCTGGAAATGCACCTATGTTCAAGTATTAATTTTCAAGGTTATTAAAAGTTAATTTTGAACAGCACACTGTAAAATTAGGTTAACGTAAATTAGAAATGTGGTCTTGATTTATTGGTTATCTTAATTATTTTTTTTGTAAATTGTCAACTTCCAAGCTATTAGTGAAATGAATGTTGTGGAGCAAAGTTAAATACATTGCACAGTCGCTTGAATGTTCATGAACAAAAATTATCAGAATTTGTTTTGTGCAATAATATGTGAAAACAAAAACCCAAATCCATGAGTATCATATTGTACAGCTTTTTCAACTTGAACATAATAGTTTACATTAATTTCCGTGTTTCCTATTGCACAAAGAGATTGAAGACATGATTGTCGGGGAGGGGAGCTCTCGGATGTTTTTTTTTTATCCTTAGAAATTGGCATACCCTATTTCCAGAGGCACGGTGGTTTAGTCTGCAAGGCATCTGACTGCCATACGGGACACTCTGGTTCGATTCCTGGTTTGGATGATGTAAGATTGGAATTTTTCCAGCCTTGTCCCTGCATAAAGGAGCTCTGGGGCTCACCCAGTCTTAGAACAATAGGTACCAGGGGACAACCTCGGGGAAGGGGGTAAAGGCAGCCAGAGTGTGGTGCTGATCATGTCACCTTCAATATGGCTGAGATTGAGAATGTGGGGGCTCTACCCCTACATCTCTTAAATGTACCAATTTGACATGGAGCTACGTATATGGGAAACTTCACCTTTTACCATTTTCAAATTACAAAAAGCAGAAAATTTGTTATTTTTATTATTCATAACAGAAATAAAGTTAATTTACTTAGTGTTGGGACAGAATGATCAAAATAAAAATGTATTAGAGCGAAAGAAATTGAGTGAAAAATACAATAACTAGGTTGAATTTTCAAATTCTACCATATAATCTAAAGAATAAAGGGTTCCACAGTTTTCAAAATATAAAAAGATGTTAAAAACTGTACTTACGTATGCGAGTATGTTGTTCCTATTTTTCTTTCTTTAGAACTACGTTTCGGAGACTAACTATCCCCTTCGTCAGGTTCGTATGGAAAAACTAGGTACTTAGGATAGTACCACGTCGAAATGTAATAAAAGGATTGTGGCCAAGGGTTGATGTGGATACATTTAAGATATTATATCCCCACCCCAGACGTATATAAAAAACTCGTCGTTTACTAGTTTATATCCATCTGGGGTGGGGATATAATATCTTAAATGTATCCACACCAACCCTTGTCCACAATCCTTTTATTACATTTCGACGTGGTACTATCCTAAGTACCTAGTTTTTTCATACGAACCTGACGAAGGGGATAGTTCGTCTCCGAAACGTACTTCTAAAGAAAGAAAAATAGGAACAACATACTTGCATACGTAAGTACAGTTTTTAAGGTCTTTTTATATTCTGGAATTGAGTAATACGCACCAAACCTACAAAATGCTAAGTTTTTAAAATTCCAAAAATTATAGTATTAAGTGACAGGTCACACAATATAAACTTTACGAGTAAAGTTATCTCCTAACTTTTAAAGCCTTTTCTTGAACAAGATGTGCAAAAGTTAATAACAAAATACAATAATTGTGCATTTCAGTATACTAACTGCATGGAAAATAGTAGTGCTGGAAATTCACTTATCTGGTGGATCGAAATGTAAAGTTTCCCCATTTATATAATAAATAGGGATGGGCCGATATGAAATTTTAATCGTTACCGATAAAGTACCGTTATAAAATTTACTGATAACCGATATTCTACCGATCTGATATAAAATTAGATTGATTGAATTGTTTTAGTTTACTTTGCATTTTGTGCCACTTTTGGCTAATTTGCGAAGATGGAGATGAGTGATGATGTGATGATATTGATGAATGGACACTCACAAACATCCATGCCCAGGCCGGGATTCGAACCCAGGACCCCTGGTATCATAGCGCGATATAAAATTAGAAATGGCCCTTCAAGAACCTGAAAGGTTCATTGACCTCCTTAATAAATGTGTGTTTCAAGGTGACTGCAGTGCAAAAGGAGTTGCATATTTAGACATTTACTTTTTTAGAAAGTAGGGCATGGAGATTATTCATAAAAATTACAACAAAATGGCAGAATTTTGCACTAATTATCAGATATTTATCGATATATTGGATCGGTAAAATAATCGGTAATTTTACTGATAAACCGATACACCAATATGCCTATAACGGCCGATAACCGATAGAGTACCGATTAATCAGTCCCATCCCTAATAATAAATAATAATATTTTTCAAATAAAATATTATTTTTATTAGTTTATAATATTATTGTGTAATAACATTTGTAACCGTGATAATAATTATTATTGTTGTTATTTCTACTATTCAACTTATATGAGACACATGTCAAAAAAAAGGGGCAAATATTTTTTAAAAAACAAGAAAATGATAGGAAAAGAAATTTATTGTGATTGATAAACAAGTACATACCTTGGCTATTTTTCGACGTAGTCACCATTAACCTCCAGACATTTCTGATGTGGCACAAGCTTCCGTATACCTTCTACGTAAAAATCTACTGCCTGAGAGTGCAGCCAGTCCAGAACTGATGTCTTGACCACATTACTGTCGTTGAAACACTTCGATGCAAGCCAGAAAGAAAGAAATCGCTGGGGGCTGTAAGGGGGATGATTTTATAGTTCCCATCGAAATCTTTGAATTGTCTCAACAGTACGAGCAGCTTCGTGTGGGCGGGCGTTGTCATGGATCAGAAAAATTCCAGAGCATAGCATTCCTCTCCGCCGATTTTGGATGGCACGTCGCAGATTATTCAGTGTTTCGCAATACACTTCTGCTGTAATTGTTCGTCCTGGTTCCAAGAATTCCACAAAAATCACACCCTTTTGGTCCCAAAACACGGTTGCCATGATTTTGTGAACTGATGGTGTTTGTTTGAATTTCTTCGCTTTAGGAGAACCAGAGTGCCGCCATTGCATTGACTGCTGCTTAGACTCCCCAGTGGCGTACGATTTCCACGTTTCATCCCCCGTCACTATGTGCAAAAAGAGTTCATCCCCATCCTCCCCCCAGCGTGCCAAAAAATCACGTGCATCTGTCCTTCTTTGTTCTTTGTGAGCATCTGTCAGCATTTTTGGTACCCACCTCGCACACAGTTTGTGACACCCCAGGTTGTCGGTCACAATTCGATGCACTGTTTTCGCAGACACTTCTGGAAACTCTTTGGCGAGTTCAGATATTGTGAACCGGCGATTGGAACGCACTTTCTCGTTAATGCGTTCCACCAGAACATCCGTCTGAACACTAGGCCTTCCGCTACGCTCATCGTCATGGACATTTGAACGCCCTTCCCGAAACTCTGCACCATTTCCTGACCTTCCCTTCACTCATCACTGTCGGTCCATAAATAGCACACAATTCCGGATGGATGTCAGCTGCATTCTGTCCTTTGGCGTTCAGAAATTGTATGACAGATCTCACTTCACATTTGGCGGGATTTTGTATTTCGGCAGCCCCATTTCACCTTACTGCTACTCACACGTACGCAACCTCACTCTGACGATTCTATCTCTGTTGCAAGCACAGAATACTAGGGTATGCTCCTGCGCATGCTCAACTTCATCAGTGTTGCCAACCCCGCTTAAAAAATTATCGGCCCTTTTTTTTTACATGCACCTCGTATCATTAGCCTGACCTCTCCTGCAAACTGGTGATTCCCATGATTGAAGACTAAAACATTTTTCTTTCTTTTTTCGCAGACTGTGAGGCCTGCAATTTGAAATGGAAAGATGGGAACTGTCCAGCCCATGGATCACTTGAGATGGTACCAAATATTGAAGTAAGCATTTTTTTTTACGTTCTTTTTTTTTTTTTTTTGGTGTAGTAATGCATTTGGTTTAGAGTTCTTATTGTAATTTTGATAATTTTCTCCATAACAAAAGTTACTTGCAACTTTGTGTTAACTATATTCTGATTCATGTATCATGGGAGATGAAGACAGTGTTTTAACAAATGTTTTTAACTCTTTGAGAAGAATTGGTCTCTTCCACTGTGTGTGAGGAAGTTTTTAGTGCAGAGATCTCCAAATTCCTTGAGCCATTGAGCTACTGCCCAGGTTTGAAAATACAGAGCATTCCCTGACATTCACTACGAGACTCTGCGGCAAGCGGCCCAGCATCAGCGCTTTGTCTTTCCCGGTGAACGGGACTGCGACAGTCGCTAGAGTCGGCTATTAAAATTACAGTTTTCATATTGTGCAATAACCTTGACTACAGAAGGTGTTGAAAATGATGTCCCTCTGCTGCAACACATTCCTGGCATCTCCGAAGGAAATTGGCATTTACACGTGCAAGTTCGTCTACTGCAATTCTCGTACAATACTCTCTTTTAACTCACGGATGGTGTGCGGATTGTCTTTGTATACTTTATTTTTTAGTTTTTTTCTTGTTTGTACGCATTGCTTGCATTATAGAATTATTTTCCTGTAATTTTATGGTTATTACAAACATAAGAAAACAGTTTAACTTTGTGACGTTTCAGGAGAACACACGCTCCTTTCATCAGACATTTACTTTCATTTTGACTAAAGATACAGTTATAACAATGGTTAGTAATTTTTTAAACAAAAAGAATCCCTTATATAATGGATGTTGTCAATGTTACATTGTTGTAATATAGCAACTTAACTGTGAAAAAAGCAGTGTTTTATTTTTATTTGAGAGTTTTTTAAAATTATGAATTCCAAATATCATCAGGTAATTCAAATTCATCATTGTTTTCACAAAGTCTCTTGATGTTTTCTGTTACATTAAATTTTAAAGATGGTGACTTACTCCATTTGTGAAAAAGAAAACTCCATAGTGGGTCTATGTTACCATTTTCATTATTTAATGTATTCCAGTGTTCTTCTGCAATGAACGAAGCTTCCCAGACATTCAACTCTATGTTTCCCGTCAATCTTTTTAAAACCCTTCTCTTTTTAATCAAATCCTTCTCTACGATGATATGAGTTGACAAACCTGTTCTTGGGTTTAGATTTGTAATGTCCAAATCGTGTTCGTGCCATCTTATTGCCATTTTCCTTGCTGTTTGCCCCACATAATCCTTTGAACATGAACAACTTATATTATATATTCCTGTGGTTTCCACATCTGGTAGAGAGTTTCTCATTTTGAATTCATTAAATGTACATTCCAAACTTCTTGGTGATTTAAAAACAATTTTGAAATTTAAAGGTTCATAGAAAACGACATTTTCTTAATAAAATCGGACAAGGAAAATAAACCTGTCCTTATCCGAATTAAGGACTATAAAGAAAAAATGGAAGAATGTTTCAAAGTAAACAATTTCACAGAAACCTCTCGAAACCCTATAACTAAAATAATAAATGAGGTAAAGAAAGTAATTGAAAGCAGTATCACGATACGAAGAGAAATGAAGAAAAAACTCATTGTCAAAAATTCAACCCTGCCGATTGCCTTTGGACTACCAAAAACTCACAAACCGGGAACTCCAATACGACCCATCATTGCAACTTTCACACATCCTGCATACAAACTATCCAAATATTTAGTTGAAAGACTTGCTATAATTAAACAACAAACACCATTCAGTGTTAAAAATGCATATGTAGTGAAACAGAAACTAAAAAATATTGTTTGGAATAATGAGTATCGTATTGCAAGTTTTGATGTTGATAATTTATATCCTAGTGTCCCAATAGAAGGTGCCACAGATGCATTACACAGATGGCTTATTGAGATGAAGTTTAACCCAGTAGAATCATGGGAAATGGTTCGATGGTTTACTGTATGTGCAAATTACAATTACTTTATATTTGATGGCAAAATCTATCAGCAAAGTAATGGTCTATCAATGGGAATCCCAGTATCCGGAATCATCTCCAGCATTTTCCTTCATTACATAGAATCTCCAATTGTTAATGCGATAGGTGCGGATATCAAACTCTACATCAGATATGTAGATGATGTGCTAATTATTGCTAAAAATGAGAACACCATCATGGACGTATTTAAATTGTTAAATGAATCACATCGTCACATAAAATTCACTTGCGAACCCATGAATAACAATGTAATTTCTTTCCTTGATCTGCAAATGAAGACAACTGACTCAACAATTCAAACATCAGTCCATAGGAAAAAGTTAGTGGGGGAAAAATACATCCATGCCAATTCAGAACATTCGCGTATAACAGTGGATAACATTTTTAAATTTTTTCCTGAGAGCACAAAGACTATGTTCTAATAATGAGGATATCAAAAATGAAGAAGAAAGGCTTTTTAATATAGCAAAAGAAAATGGCTTTCACACTAACAGAATAAACCAAATCAAAAAACAAGAAAACTAAAGGAAAAGAGAAATACAGACAAAGATGAAAAATCTGTTGCAAATAAATTTGTGTGCATTCCATTCCACAAGGTATTCTCACATAAAATTGCAAAATTTTTTAGAAGTTTTAATTTCAAAATTGTTTTTATTTTTAAATCACCAAGAAGTTTGGAATGTACATTTAATGAATTCAAAATGAGAAACTCTCTACCAGATGTGGAAACCACAGGAATATATAATAGAAGTTGTTCATGTTCAAAGGATTATGTGGGACAAACAGCAAGGAAAATGGCAATAAGATGGCACGAACACGATTTGAACATTATAAATCTAAACCCAAGAACAGGGTTGTCAACTCATATCATCGAAGAGAAGCATTTGATTAAAAAGAGAAGGGTTTTAAAAAGATTAACGGGAAACACAGAGTTGAATGTCTGGGAAGCTTCGTTCATTGCAGAAGAACGCTGGAATAAATTAAATAATGAAAATGGTAACATAGATCCAGTATGGAGTTTTCTTTTTCACAAATGGAGTAAGCCACCATCTTTAAAATTTAATGTAACAGAAAACATCAAGAGACTTTCTGAAAACAATGATGAATTTGAATTACCTGATGATATTTTGAATTCGTAATTTTAAAAAACTGAAATAAAAATAAAACAGACTGCTTTTTTCACAGTTAAGTTGCTATATTACAACAATGTAACATTAACAACATCCATTATATAACGGATTCTTTTTGTTTAAGAAATTACTAACCATTGTTATAACTGTATCTTTAGTCAAAATGAAAGTAAATGTCTGATGAAAGGAGCGTGTGTTCTCCTGAAACGTCACAAAGAAAAACTGTTTTCTTATGTTTGTAATAACCGTAAACTACAGGAAAATAATTTATTTTTTAGATTTCCCCATTTTTCTTTCCACTTTTATTCAGAACTGACCCTGTTACTCTAAACTTTTTTCCGAGGTTTAATATAGTGGTCCTATGTGGATCGGGAACACCAGGAAATTTCGTTGCAAAACGTTGTTGCACTTCTCCAGAATTCCTCTTTCCGAACTAACACTCGACAAGATAAATCCTTTGTTGTAATGTAAACTTTTGTGGTGCCATATTAAGCCACAATCTTCAACACACAGACATGACACAACACAACTTCCGAGGAAGGATTATACTGGCGTCAGTCTGCAACGTCAACAGAAAGGGAAAGAGAGCGAAAAAAAAAACAACAGACTAGCGTGCCACTGTCGCGGACCCGTTCATCTGGAAAGACAAGCGCTGATGCCGGGCCGCTTGCCGCCGAGTCTCGTAGCGAATGTGAGGGAATGCTCTGTACATGGTGAGCTACCAAGGGTATTCATCCAGTGTTTTGATTTTTTATGATCATTTCTGGGTTTATAAAAACTTAAGTATGCTTATTATCTTTAATTTCTCTGCAACATGCAGAAATTTTATAACGTAAATACTTTATAAGACGTAAACGAGTTACTAAAGATATATCTGTGAAACTTACGTGTAAATATTCTATTGATTTCGGTGGCCTCTGCCATCCACTTGGGAACTCGATGCTTTACTGTTGAGTTGACTTCCAGTTCCTGTTGTTTCCTCGTTTACCGCTAGGGACGCTGGTGCAGACATTTCGTCTGCGGCACGTGATGGTTTGAGTTGTTGTAATAACCGGAGCCAAACATGATGAGCCTGACCATTGTTGATATTCAGTTCGTGCGGAAAGTGCTTAATTGCATGCGTCTCTTTGATTTTGTTGTCGATTAGGGTTTGCGGTGTGTGCATAACTGAAACTTTTTGGATCCTGTGTTTGTTAAACTTGAGGTGCGTTGCTAGTCGGGTAGATACTTTCATCACAAAACAGTAAAATTAGAAAACTTGCTGCCTAATGAAGAAGTTTTCTCTAGCAATCGGGCAGGTGGTTTCCGGATAGGCTTCCGAGTTTCAAGAATGTAACTCTCATCTTCAGGGATTGAAGTGCAGAGACAATTCAGGGTAAAATTATATGTATTTGATATTGGAGGGGTTCAGTGTAGGTGTCGTTTCTCTGACGTTTCTCCTAGTATATAACTTCACCCTGAATTATCTCTGCACTTCTATCCCTGAAGATGAGAGTGACGTTAGCTCTCGAAAGCTCGGAAGCCTATCTGGAAATCACCTGGCTCATTGCCCAGGAAAACCTCTTCAGTATTCGCCGCCAGGAAAGCTTCAAGAATTATTTGCTGCCTAATTTTCATCATCTTGCTTCTTACCATGTTAATAAGAAGGCAGACACTCATTTTCGATGAAAATATTTGTTGGACAGGGAAAATAGGTTATCACAGCCATTAGAAATTTTTGTCCGGATATCCATTTGCTAGTCTTAATTTCGAGTCTGGGGCCTCCCGGATGGCATAGTGGTAACATCATCGACCTTTTAATCAAGGAGCCACGGGTTTGTTACCCGATTGAGCCACATAGTGGTTCTGAATCCATGCTAAACTGTAAATCCAGTCCCGATTAACCTATCTGTGCACAAAATGGAGTTAAGGCTCGGCTGGATCTTTGGTGATTTTTTTTTTAAATTTTCCTCTCCATTTTAAAAACCTCTTGGATATTTCAAGATATGAAAAATTACATACGCTTAGAATTCCTTCTAGAGCATTGTCGTGAATTTTCGTGTAGTTTTCTTCCACTGTTGTCTAGATATTATCAATAGTTTCGTGATTTCGTAAGTCTATTGATAATATCTAGGTAACAGTGAAAGAAAACTACACGAAAATTCACGACAATGCTCTAGAAGGAATTAGGGCCTCCCCCATGGCGCAGTGGTAGCGTCGTTGCCTTGTAATCAAGGGGTCCCAGGTTCGATACCCGGTGGAGGCACAAGTGGTTAGGATCCCACTTTAAACTGTAGGTCCAGTCCCGATTAGCCATACTGTGCATAAAGTGGACTTAAAACACCAACTCAACTCTAGAAGGAATTCTAAGTGTATGTAATTTTTCATATCTTGAAATATCCAAGAGGTTTTTCGAATGGAGAAGAAAATTTGAAACAAATCGCCCATTCAAATGTCAAAGGTGCAGCCAACCTTAAAAACCTCAAACTCAAGCTTCCGAACCTATTTTTAATGAGGTTTTGCTAAAATATTGCCGCACTTCTTTACAGTATAATTTAGTCAGACCCTTCACGAGCTACTGGTAGCTCCCGATCGATGGTTTGGCGATCCCTGTTTTAGTATATTCTTGTCTTTCTAATGTGTTGTGTTTGTTCTGTGCAGGTCCCTTTATAACCTTACAATTTTAACTTTTTTCATGAGGCTTTCTACATCCCTTTCTCAAATCTCAGGTAAGGATTTTAGATAAGGGGTATTTCCCCGTACACATTGAAGGATGCAAAATAGCCATATGAGCCGAAGCACCCAACAATTTTTCTTCATTCATTCATCACTTTAACCCCTCTGCCCCGGAATCTCCCTCTTGCTGAACCTGAAGCGGTATTTAAATTGCTCAACTTTAGCATATTCAGGTAATATCAAACAAATTTCTATATTTTTAAATCTAGAGAATATATTTAAATCAAAATTAAAGTTATTCACTGATAGTGTCCACACACATCTTGATGGGTGTGCATTTTTTTCATTAATGCATTCTAGATGCATTGTGTTCATGACTATGATATTTGAAAATAATTAATATTTTCCCTCTTAACACAGTTTTTATCACAGAAACACTTAAAAAATGACAAAAATTAACACTTTGTCATTACAAATAACTTAAAAAATTGGTTTACATTTCTAGGGGAGTGTCATTGTCGGAAATTTGTGCCAGCCCCCGTGCCAGAGTGGTTAGCACATCACGCTCCGTCGTGAGGGGTCCCGGGTTCAAATCCCAGCCTGCGCATGGATGTTTGTGAGTGTCCATTCATCAATTTCATCATATCATTACTCATCCCCATCCTTGCAAATTAGCCAAAAGTGGCACAAAAGGCGAAGCAAACTGCACATACACAAACACATGTTGAAAATCACATGATGATAAACAAAATTAATTCATGACAGAACACAAATGACACCATTTTTTCCCTTGATGTGCGGGAACAGACTAATCTTATCGCTGCTACAGCTAGTAAGTTCAATGAAACTGGAAGTTGAGCAAACATTCGGGGGAAGAAAGGAATGCAGCTTGACAGGGAGCGAAGTTTTCGAACTGAGATTATGTGCATGGGAAATCCCAATTTGCAGCATCTTCCTGATGTGATCGAAGATAAAACGTTCTTCAGCTGCAAGTGGTATGAAACTTTAGGCAAATGTTTTGTTACAAATCGACAGTTTGCGCGCACAACCTCGATTGCCGGTTTTTGCGTGTTTTCTACTTAATTTGATGATATTTCACAGTTATTTCGCGAAAAGCATTCATTTCGTGGAAAAGCACACATTTCGCATTACTTCGCGAATAAAACTCATGCATATTTCATCATTGGGGATGTAGTTACGTGCAGGATGTTCAAAATTGCATCTTTTTTTCACATTTCGTGATTTTGTGCATCGCGAAAATTTAATGTCCCTAACTAACACCTTTCTGGTCAACTGGTAAAACAGTTTGTCTACAGCCAATAGATGGCATCTAACAGCAGTTTGACGTAAACCATGCAGCGAACGTACACGTGTCACAGAATTCCACAAACATACACCTGTAAATTCACCTTGACGGATTAAGTACATTGCTACCACATTTTTATGCCCTAAAACATGCATACTCTGTATACAAATAGAACAAATGTAAAATGCAAAAATTCGGAACTCTAATGCACAAGCCAACCGCCTTGGTGGAGTGGTTAGCACAGCACGCTATGTTACCAGGGGCCTGGGCATGGGTCTTCTTTGTGAGTGTCAGTTTCATCATATCTTTACGCATCCTCATCTTCGCAATTAGCCAATAGTGGCAGAAAAGTGAAGAAAAATAAACCAAATCGATCATTCTAATGCACAGAGAAGCTGCTCATGTCAGTTCTGTGAGGTGGGAACACAAGAATAATATGAAAAATAATTGAACCTCGATTTTACTTTTTGGCGAATCCAAGGTGAAAGAATTTAAAATGTGGAAAAATGTAATATCCAGGAAAATTTTATGGCATTTTGCTATATTGAGACTATGCAGATTGTTTAATGTGGGAAAATGTACAGGGTCCGTTCTGAAAGTATTCAAACTTATTTATTTGCAAACAATTTATTGATGACAATTACAACTGCTGTCAATATTCTTCAATGTAGGCACCTTCAGCCTCAATACAGCGAGTATAGCGACTTTTCCACTGTTCACAGCAGTCCTGGAAGTCCTTGACTGACACCCTCTTTAATGCTGCGGTCGTGGCAGCTTGAATCTCTTCAATTGACGCAAAACGCTTCCCCTTGGGCACCCTTTTGACCTTGGGAAACAAAAATAAGTCGGGGGATGAGGCAGCGTTGCCACTTGTACGTGTACCGCTGTGTGAGCCGGTGCGTTGTCGTGGTGAAGCACCCATCTGTCGGCGATGTCAGACCGGACGTGCTGGACCCTCTGTCTGAGATGCTGAAGCACTGTTTTGTAGTAAGCTGCATTCACGGTGGTCCCAGCAGGTACAAACTCTTTGTGCACGACCCCCTTCGTGTTGAAAAAGACAAGGAGCATTGTCTTCACCTTTGATTTTGACATCAGGGCCTTACTTTTGATGAGGGGATGCGGGGGTGTGCCATTCTGAACTTTGTCTCTTGCTTTCGGGGTCATACTCGAAGAGCCAGGTTTCATCCCCGGTTATCACTCGGTGATAACATGGTTAAAGTCTCCGTAAAGTTTTTTTTTCAATTTAACACAAAATTTCACAGCGTAGCGCTGTTCCAAAGTGTGCTCCATTTTCACCAAATCCACCAACTGCAAATTCTCGACGCGATGTTTTTTCCGTGTACACAACACGAGCGATTGCACCTCAACCACTGCTCGCAGGCAACTGAGCGAGGCCTTGTTTTGAAGGTTAAAGTCCCCACTGCCACCTGGCGCAGCTTACCCGAACCCTCGACCGATTCTCGCGCCACGGACAGTTCGGATACTTTCAGTACGGACCCTGATAACTGGGGAACATAAAATCATAATTTCACTCTACATGCTACAAACTGAAAACAGAGAAGACAGCTTGTTCACCAACAGTGTTCATTATTGTGTAGGTAAAGTTCTGTATTTCCACATTGTTCTGATTAATTTTGAAAGACCACTGCCTTCGTTAACACAGTGAGACATGTAGGATCGGGATGGTAGCACAACACTGTTTCCTTTACTACTGGTTTCTGCTGCATGATGGCAAGAGTTTTCCTGATAATATTCTCAGTGAGGGAGCCTGTTGGGTGAAGTACTGTAGTGGCAAGTAATGAACGCAGGCTTCCAACTTCCAACCCAATAAGCATGAAACACATCACATGGAGCAGCACAGCACAGCAGACGACACAATCTAGTACTTGACATGCACCACCACCACCAAATGTTTCATTATTATTTATAACATAATAATTGAAACAAACATGCTTTCAAAAATTCATAGTTGATTTTAGTTTTTTTTTGCAATTATTTTTCCAGAAGATTTGAGCTTTACAAGAAAGGGTTAACCCTCCCCACTCTTCTTCAATTCAAAAAGTAACAACAGATTCTGGAATCTGTGATTGAATTCGATCTCATTTATTTCCTGTAACAGTGATTTCTGCTGATACCAATATGTTGCCAGTTGCCACACTAACTGTCCTTTCATATATTGTTGGATCCATAACCAAACTGATGCCAGTACTGTTACCGATTCCAAACAATACCAGTACTGATGCTTAAAAATTGTAATTGTAATGAAAAAGTGTTCAAAATATTGATTACTATTACTGCATTAAGTATTTCTTTCCAATCGTTAGCATCGCTTTATCATAGTTTTGCTTCAAACTATTCATGAATGACATCAGAATATCATCTTATTTGCTTCATTAGACCAAAACACTGAAAAAGTATTGGCAAATATTTGTAAATAAAATCCAGCTGATATTTTCTGATACCAGTGGGATCAGTATCAACTCATTCCTAGTTTTATGTAAGGTTGGTTCATATTTCGTATCAGAATCATAAAGTTTTATACAGCTACAAATTTATATCATTGTGCCTCCAATAGAAAATCAGAAGGTTGAAAAACCATGTACATTATTCCAGGTGTTTCAGAAATAATTGAGGGGTTACAGAAATTTATTCCAAGTAAACTATTAAACTTACGTTAATGAAACCAGTCTAGAATGAATGAGGAATGCAAACAGTGACATCTTTTTGTGGGGTTTCATCAAAGACAGGGTTTGTCCCACCGATGCCACATGATATTACAGAACTAAGGGAGTGTATCATAACAGCGATAGACACTATCGACAGGCCCATGTTGATGTGTGTGTGGCAAGAACTAGACTATCGTGTAGATGTGTGCCATGTCACTCGTGGGGAACACATTTGTAAGTGTAAAAAAAAACTGTTTGCGTTCCTCGATCGTTCTGGACTGGTTTCATTAATATAAGTTCAATAGTTTACTTGCAATAAATTTTTGTAATCCCTCAATTATTAACTAAGCACAGAAACATTACGTGGTATAACAAATGCTTATTTTTCACTTAATGGTCTTTCAGGTACCAGCAGATGGTGGTAACCCATTGCGAGCGATGGAGACTCTTCCTCCATACCTTGAGATCGGAATGTCCAGTATTCGTGGAGCAGATAAAGGAGTTTATACTAAGGCTGAACTCAAGAAGGGCTTAATGTTTGGTCCCTACGAAGGGACCATAATTCACGAAAGAAATAATAGTGATTATCTGTGGAAGGTGAGTGCAAAATTTTTACCCTTTCTTCTTTCTTTCTTGTTCAGATATTGATGATTCATTTCTAACAATCCCTTTTTCAAGCATTGAACATTTTACTTCAAGTCTTATTGCTAGAGGCATGCAAATTTCGTTTTTGACGAAAACACGAAATATGAAATAACATGCTGTAAAGTTCATTTTTCATGTTTCTGAAAGGTGTGAGATGCATTTTTCTACCCTGTTTTGTCACAAAATAATGCGAAATGAACTGCAAAATGCGAAATATACTCTTAAACACGAAATTTACCCTTTATAAACCGACGCAACACTTTCTGAAGTATCCTGTGAGTTATGCAATTCATGGAAATTGATTAATTCTGCTGTAAATATTTGAGAAGCAAAAATGGACCGCTTTACACAGGAATAAACTTAATACTCTGGTAACTACATAAATGTGCTATTACAAGGGGTAAGTTTATTTTGTGTAATAAGTGCAGTTTTTAAATCAAATGTACGATTATATTCACAATTTTAAAACAAAGTGTCATTTTGTATAGTACTTTTGATGTGATTATTCACCGCTATATCACCAAAATTTTCTTTTATTTACCACTTTTGAACCCGAAATCAACTCAGTTTTTGTACCGAAATTTTGCTTTTTTATATACCAAAAATATGCACCTCTACTTCTTGAATTTTGCCTTTCTTGATTTCATATGTGTTTCCCTATTTCTTATTTGTATGAGTGGAATTAATTAACCATTAGACGTTGAGTCTACTGATAATGGCATATGTAAAATATGTGGTAATTTTAGTGCTTAGATAAACTTTGAAGCTTGATTCCACGATTCTCTTTTTTATAATATCACTGTGAAAGATTCCAATTCGTCACAACTTTCTATTGCCAAACTCTGTATTAATATGTTAATACAGTGAAACGTCGATTTTACGTTTTTCAGGGAACCAAGCTGAAAAAACTTAAAATACGGGAAAATGTAAAATGGAGGGAAATTTCTTAACTATATTGGGACCATCAAAATTGAATGTATAATGCGGGGAAAATGTAAAGTCCAGGAACATAAAATTGGGGTTTCACTGTAATTGCAATGTGTATTTAAAGTTAAAATATATATTTTTCTGTTACTAGTAGATAATATTGAGGGTAGTATGCACTTCTTTGTAATTCATTTTGGACTTTTTGTTATTCACAATATTACTAGTTAGTACCTATTATATTTTTAGTGTATATTATTGTGCCTTGCCCCTAAATTTTTAATGCTTATTATCATTCCTTTTTCCCTACCTATTTGGGTAGTTTTTAGTGCCGAGTAATCTAGGTTCTGCTTATCACATACATTGATTTTAGGAGGCAGATATATCATTCAGACGGCTGAAAATGTGTGTAATTTTAATATCCAATAAATACATTATACAATGCTGGCCTTCCACGTGCGGAACTTCTCATCAGTTGCTACCTGGAGGTAGAAATGGGGCAAAGATGGCTTCAACATGATGCTAGTCACATCACCTCCACTGTGACCAAGGTAGAGAATGTGTATAGCCTCACCTCTACAGCCATGTGCCTTCATGGCAAGGAACAAAGCATAGATGGAGAACTGTTCCTTTATTTTATGCTCCGAGGTACCAGGTGTATAAGCTTAAATCTGCTGTTTTGTAGTCAGAAAAACACATGGTTTGTTCATAGAAAGCAACAAGAAATTTATTCAAAGTACTTGCCCTCGCGAGCTACACATTTTGCCCACCTCTCGGGCAATTTTTGGATACCACGCCAAAAAAAGTCCTTCTCGTTTGAGGCAAACCACTCATCAAGCCATTTTCGGACGTCTGCTTACGAATTGAAGTGCTGCTCAGCGAGGGCATGGCCCATTGACGAAAACAGATGGTAGTCAGAAGGGGCCAGGACTGGTGAATAGGCGGGATGGGGTAGCACCTCCCAGTTGCGTGTCTCCAAGTAGTTTTGGACCAGTCTTGACGTGTGTGATGGGGCGTTGTCGTGGAGGAAAAATCAGCTTGTCATGTCTTTGTTGATAATCCGGCCTTTTGTCACACAGAGCACGGTGCAATTTGATCAGTTGTTGGTGGTAGCGGTGGGCAGTGACAGTTTCACCAGGTTTCAACAGCTCAAAGTAGACGATACCCTGTTAATCCCACCAAACACACAGCATCGTCTTCCGGCCGAAGCGATTTGGTCTCGAGGAAGATGTTGATGGTTGGCCGGGATCAACCCACGATTTCTTGCGTTTAGGATTCTCGAAATATATCCACTTTTCATCGCCAGTCACAATCCGATGCAGGAAAGACTTTCTTTTTTGTCTGGCAAGCAAGATTTTGCATGTGTTTTGGCATCTCTCCAGTCTCTCTGCCTGCCGATCGGTCAATGCATGCGGAACCCATTTTCCGATCTTTTGAACCTTTCCCATGGCATGTAGACGCATGGAAATGGTTGCTTGAGTAACACCCAATTGCTCGGCAAGCATCTTTTACGTTTGGGTATCGTCCTCGTCCAAAAGAGCCTGCAATTGATGGTCCTCAACCTTCCTGGTCCGATTTCCACGCTTCTTGATACTCAGGTCAAAATTGCCATCTTTGAACCGATAAAACCAATCCCTGCATGCTGTTTCCGATACAGCACTGCCACCATAGGCCTCCACAAGCATTCGATGCGATTCAGCAGCCGATTTCTTCAAATGGAAGCAGAAAAGCAGAGCTTCCCAGATATGCTCTTTTTCTGGCACAAAACTAGACATGCTTACCACAGGAACACTGCCTGTTGTCTGCTGCACGTGCTGGCGATGTGCACTGATTCGTGTTGGCAGATGTCCAACTCATACACACACCATGGTAGCTTCATACGCTCGCTAACGCCATCTATGAGCAAACAGCAGATTTAAGCTTATACACCTGGTAAATTTCAATGTTTAACAGGAAATTGGGAAATTCAGGAAAAAGCCTAAAGGTGAGGTAACAGTCATGGAAATTCAGTTTGATCTTTAGGAAGATGGAAGTTTTCATCGAACATAAGAATTATTATTATTATTATTTTCCATCCCCTTCTGCCATTAAGCGTCAGGTTCCATCATCAACTTTTCGGACTGATGGCATTGTTTTCCCTTTCTTCTTTCGCTCTTGCCTTCTGGTCTGGCCTCCAGCACCTGTCTAGGCCTGCGATCCTCCTCCATTCTTGTAACGTGTCCATACCATTGAAGTGCCTTTCTCTCTATTGTTTCCAATAGTGGTTTTTGCTGTAACTGGTCTCTAATGGTGGTATTTCTAATCCTATCTCTTCTAGTCTTTCCTACTACTTTTCGTAGGTATCTCATCTCTGCTGCTTGAAATCTGCTATTCTGTTTTGGTAATAATGTCAAGCTCTCTCTTCCATACAGTAATGTTGGAATGTAGATTGTCTTGTAGATCTTGTGATGATCTATAAGACATAAGAATTCAGTATGTTTTAATCTGGCTTCTGGGAGTGGCACCTTCGTAGTGGTGTATCTGAAAATTTGACCTTGTTTACTGCAATAATTCTTATTTATTGTGTATATATTACGCCTCTCCCATGTAGATTAATAGATATAATAGAAATAAAACACCAGTCCAACAACTTCAATTTTTTTTTACAGTTTCAATATTTTTCATTAAACTGACACTTTGTGAAATATATTACTTTGAATATGAGCGACTCAGGAGTAAAACTTGATAACCCACAAAAACATAGGTGAAAGTTCGTCCATTGCATTGTGGCTTATGTGTTACCCAAATGTTCCCGTGTGTTTCTGACCATCAGCGACTAATGAACGAACTCCATCCACTACTGTACAGCAACTTCAGACTGTGCAGCAACTAACTACATACAATGTTAACTCAATTTTGAACGGAGTCTTGGTTATGAAGTTTTACTCTCGAGCTGTTCATATATCTCAGTCTCTGTACTTGCATGTGCATTAAAGAATGACTATAATCTTCCACAGATCCATCGAGAGCCTAACCCCTATTACATTGATGCGTCAGACCCTAGTGTTTCCAATTGGATGCGGTACGTGAACTGCGCAAGGCACAGAGACGAACAGAATCTCAGCCCGGTGCAATACAAGGGTCACATGTACTACTGTACAAACAGAAAGATACTTCCGTATGAAGAGCTACTGGTGTGGTACGGGGAAGACTATGCCAGGAAGCTAGGAATAGATGTGGAAAACTATCACAAACCACGTTACTCAGGTAATGGTTGTTGTTCATCAGACAGGTATTTATTAAGTATATATTTAATGTACCTTGTGTGCACATGATCAGGATATATACTTCTTAACTAGATGTTAAGACTTAGTTGGACATTTTTTCTGGCTGGATGCTGTTTTGTTGTATCTCCACTTTTCATCAGTTGGTGATGGTACGTGTTCGGTACATGCTAACCCTAAGGCTGGAATTTTAATACCCAGAAGTCTGGTGGGTTGGTAATTTTAAACTCCGAAACACTGTAGATTCGCACAGCATTGTTTAAAATGCTGAATCTTCGGAACCACTAATGCAATTCAATTGAAACTTTCAACATATGTAAAGTACATATCCATGGGTTTATTAAACCTGCAAACATTGTCAGAAGGTATAAATAAAATAATACAATACAATACAATAATTTAGTAATGTATAATATTGAATAGTCAGCACTCAATTATGTTGTTACTTTGCCTGAGCATCAGTCCCCGTTTCATTCTTTTGCCCTTAGAAGTCCAATTTTGTGTCAAGCACCTTGAAGCATGTATCAAGGAAGAAACCAACATTACAGTCAACACACCAGTAAACCGTGTCTCTCCGTTTTCCATGTTTGCTGCACACCACATGTGGATTTTGTCCCTCACAAGACCCTTCAATCCGCTGCTCCCCACCATCCTTTTTTACAAAAAACTACCGGCATTCATTTTGAACCATGATGTGGACGTATGGTGTATGTCAAACCGCCCATGGTAGAAACATGTAGGTCAGTATGCTGTATGTCAAACTGGCCTTAGGGGTTAATGTGCCACGTTCCTAAGTGACGTATCTCGATGTCAAGGGGTGTAAATTATCAACAATAGTAAAATCTTGTAGTGTATTCAAAATCGTCAAACTTTTATCAGCTCCTCTGTTAGTGCAGATGGACATACGGCAACATAGTATTAAGCCAGTAATTTGGAGATGCTTGTGAGGCTGTTTTTGAAATTTTCTCTCTTTTAGAAAAACAATATTCCAAATTATGAAATAGTACATCTGCTTAGAATCATTCTAAAGCATTCACATGAATCTTCATGTAGTTTGCGTTCGCTGTTTAGATATTTGTAATAGCTTAATAGGCTTACATAGCCACAAAACTATTTCAAATGTCTGTACAAAGCCAAAGTAAACTGCACAGGAAATCTAAGCAGATGTAATCTTTCAGGTTTTTAATATTATGGTGGTTTTTAAAAAGTAGAGGAGATTTTGAAAATTACTTTGCTATTGTCGGCCAAAGGTCCAGCCAAGACTTGAGTGTGCAGGGTTATTCAAAAGTATTTTTATGTCAGATGTCACAGTACCTCCTTTTCATTAATATTGCTTGTAGAGTTGTTGTAGTTGTTAAGGCATATGAAACATTAGATAGTAATTACGTGTTTTAATAGTTATAAACCAGTACTCTGCTATACCCATTTAATACCAAAGTGAAAGGCAAGGAGAGTATTGCCAACTGACTCGCCCTAGAGAATTCACATACTTTCTCAGGAGCGTAGTGATAACATTGTCACCTTGTAATTAAGGGGTCCCCAGTTTGATTGCCGCTGAAGGCTCATAGTTGTTTGGATCCAACTTTAAACTGTAGTTCCAGTCCCAATTAGCCTATCTGTGCATAAAGTGAACTTAAAAACTCATCTCAATTCAACTCGTATACTTTCGTTGCAAATTTCCTGCAAGTGGTACTACTTTCTATTCTAGGCACAGAAATCTCCATCAACCATACCATTTGTATATCTGTATAATCCTCATCCAGATTTCCATATTCATCATCTGGATATTTGGATATTCGTCTGACCCAACCTAAATGGTGGAGTGGTTAGCACAGTGTGCCAGGGGCCTAGGTTTGGATTAAAGTCTGGGCATGGGTGTTTTTTGCGAGCGTCTCTTCATAAATTTCATGTAATCATCACTCATTGCTACACTTAGTCAAAAGTGGCAGAAGAACAATCCTAAATAACATAGCAAATCAAATTTGGGCATTCAATAATCTAGAAACCTTTCACCAGATGATATGGACACCATTGGCTGCATTGTCTGAATACCAGTAAACTAAATTATCCACTATAGCCATCACTTGAGTTGTAAAGATATCTATTTTTTTAAAAAAATCATACCAAAAGTAAAGAGCAACAATTTATTCTAAATTATCATTTTGCATGATTGAAAAACCAAGTACGTAACCTTATTCTACAGTCTTTTGTTGACTTTTCCAAATAATCTTCACTTCTTTGTACACATTTTCCCTGCTATTCTGGAAGTTTTGATATACCCCTATGGTGGAACTCCGTTCCAGCCTACCAAAGACACTGACGCACTAGCTTCTGAATTGCCTCGTATCTGATCCTTCACAAATACAAACAAATGGTAATCGATGATGCCACAACAGGGATGTAGGAGGGATGTGGAAGAACTGCGACATAAAGCGAGCTGAGTGGGGCCGATTATTGTCATGCTGAAGGATGATCTTTATTCCAGGAAGTTTATCGTGCAATACACAATGGAGCTTGCACAGTGTCGGGACATAACGTCCCCAACCCCCTCCTTGTTGCATTCAGTTGATGCTGTTCGAGGGCTACCAATGCTTCTTTAAAAGGTTTTACCCATCTTCTAACACTATTACCACCTATGCACACATTTCCATAGGTATACTGAAATCTCTAGTGAATTATGCAGTGGGGATTTCCTCTAACAAACAAATTCAATTACAGCACGCTGATGAAACAAAATATTGTTGTCCGCCATTGTGTTAGGAGTAATGCTGATCATGTGATGAAAGCTACTGTTGTCTTACGATATTGAAGGATGTACAACAGATGGCACCACGTACTACACAATGCTTATTAATTTTGGTATGATCTTTGTACCTCACAATAAGTGCCAAAAATTTAAAAAAAAAAAACACTTCATGAATTACCAGTTACAAACAAACAAAAAAAAAAAAGTCATTCAGGGATAGTCACTGGCCCTCCTCTTTCTGTCTTTTTGGTATGTCGCTGCTAATCCTGATTTTTTATATATATTGTTACTCATGCATGAAATGAAAATAATAAATATGAATCCTACTTGTGGTTGGCTAAACATCTTTATTTGCTTGAAGGTTTGATACGCTAGATATGCCATGTCTGTTTTTGAAGAGCCAAGAACAGAATCATCTGAAAATAAAAAAGTTCATAAATTAAAAGAAGTTCAGCCAAAATTTTCATTAATAATATTATTTGTAATATTACTGTCATTACCAGATAATTTGCAGTGTTTCTGTTGCATGCTTATGTGTGTGTTAGTTCATTATTTCTCAATGTGCATCCTTTCATGCTTCTATGTTACAGAATATATTTGTTCTGTGTTGTTCCCTGGCCTGTATGGCAGTCAGTGCCTCAGTTTTAAAATCATTTTACATTGCAATATTTGAAAAACTGGCAAAGATTTAAGATATATTTAACAATTTATTAAAATAGAATAAAACTCTAAAACCTGTCACATGGTTCTAATGAAATACAGCAAAACTTAAATGTTACGTTTTTTGAGGGAGTCCAAGATAAAAAACTTAAAATGTGAGAAAATGTAGTATCTGGGAAAAATTTTATAACGTTATGCTCTGATGAATTATACCTACTCCATGCTAACAACAAGAAATTAATGTACTGAGATTAAAGGTATATATTGAAGTTTTCCTGGCAGCGTGATTCGAACAAGTGTTCTTGGGTTACCAGCCAGGTTAAATCGGCGTTAGCTTCCAACGTTTCGAATGCATACGTTGGTCTCATCACCATGGAATGTAGAATTATTTCTCTTGTAGTTTACGGTTATTACAAGCATAAGAACACAGTTTTTCGTGGTGACGTTTCAGGAGAACACACTCTCCCTTCATCAGACATTTATTTTTAGTTTGACTAAAGATACAGTTATAAGAATGGTTACCAATTTTTGAAACAAAAAGAATCCGTTATACAATGGATGTTGTCAATGTTACATTGTTGTAATGTAACAACTTAATTGTGAAAACAAGCAGTCTGTTTTATTTTTATTTTGGATAAAAAAAATTTGATCACATTATTTTTTATTTAAAAATTGTGAATCCCAAATATCATCAGGTATTCAAAGTCATCATTGCTTTCACAAAGTTTCTTGATGTTTTCTGTTACATTAAATGTTAAAGATGGTGGCTTACTCCATTTGTGAAAAAGAAAACTCCATAGTGGGTCTATGTTACCATTTTCATTATTTATTATTATTATTTATTATCTCAATAGGGTTACAATTAAGCCATACAACATTTCATTTAGAACAATATTAATACAAATAATGACTTGATGTATTCCAGTGTTGTTCTGCAATGAACGAAGCTTCCCAGACATTCAAATGTATGTTTTCCGTCACTGTTTTAAAACCCTTCTCTTTTTAATCAAATGCTTCTCTTCGATGATGTGAGCTGACAAACCTGTTTCTTGGGTTTAGATTTATAATGTCCAAATCGTGTTGCCATTTTCCTTGCTGTTTGCCCTACATAATCCTTTGAACATGAACAACTTATATTATATATTCCTGTGGTTTCCACATCTGGTAGAGATTTCCTCATTTTGAATTCATTAAATGTACATTCCAAACTTCTTGGTGATCTAAAAACAATTTTGAAATTAAATCTTCTACAAAATTTTGCAATTTTATGTGAGAATCCCTTTTGGAATGGAATGCACACAAATTTATTTTCAACAGATTTCTCATCTTTGTCTGCATTTCTCTATTCCTTTAGTTTTCTGAAACGTCACAACAAAAAACTGTGTTCTTATGCTTGTAATGACAATAAACTACAAGAGAAGAAATTCTACAATGCAAGCAATGCGTACATACAAGAAAAACTAATGTAGAATTGGAGGCCAGTGTGAGGTTAAATATATGACTATGATAGGGGCGGAGCTTGGACATTGCATACTTATTGGTTTGCTCTGGATCCTGGTAGTCTTATTGGCTGGTGTTGTGCATTTATGAAGAAGGCGTGAGTGAGCTGGAATCCCATGGCCCTGTTAAGATTGGTGCTTTCTCGTGAAATGGCTATGGCTCCTTTTACTCATTGGTCCCAGTAACTGCAGGGTAGGTACTCACAGGGAATTCCTTGAATTCCAGGAATTATGCGTGAATTATCGGCTCCGGGAATTATGCGTGAATTCTGCTTGAATTTTTCCCAGTAGACGTGAAAAATTGCAACTTTTATTAATCCAAATCTCATTATTGAATTTATTACATATTTATTAATGCCCTGAGGCAAGTTTTTCATAGTTAAGCTTTTATTTTTATCGAGAAAGGAAAAGAAAAGAAAGCTGCCTGGAAAATAAAACAGAATTCTCTGAATCTGTTTGCTTTGTTAGTGCCCTTTGCAGAACAATCTGTCTGGCAGACGGAAGATTATTGCAAGATATCTTGAAGTTGATAGGTAAATTTTGAAATTCTTGTACAAATATTAACTTTTTCGTAGATTACTACATCCTGTAACATTTGTGACTTGTGTATGTAGATGTATTTCTAGTCGGAGTATGCGAAATGGCAAATGTAAACTCTGCACCTTAAATTAAATATACAGGGTGTCTCATCTAACATTGCGACCTGAAATATTTCGTGAACAACAACAAATATTGAAAAACTGCTTTTGCAGATATATAGGTATGAGAGGCGCTCATGAAATTAGTGGACACAATACGTTCAACTACGTAAGGAAGTACAATTTTCAACACAAACTTAGTTTTTTTTTAAAATGGAAACCCCATTTTATTTTCAGCTCATTTGAAAGTACGGAAAAAATAATTAAGAATGGCGTTTGTTACATTGTAATACGTCAAGTAGTTCTCAAGTAAATTTAACCTGAAGTTGAGTGTGAAAGTGCATCCCTCATGTCGTCACGCATACAGCCTGCACGCATGTGCTGCATTTTTCCTACACTCGCCATAGATAAGTATCATCCCGGCCTTTTCAGAGTCTGAAAATACTACGTATTTTCTCAGCAACAGTTCTGATGTACGTACACTATCACAAACGTCTGGTTAATCAGTGTATTATGTTACGCCCTTGCTTTATTTGATAAATTTGATAAATCAATTTGAAGGAAAAATGTATAAGCTGCAAAGTTTCAAAGTTGAAAACTTAAAGATTTGTCATGACCAAACGAGAAGAGTTGATTGTTCCAATGAACGCCAATTAAAAATTAGAAAGATGTTAATGTACTAACATTTATGTATGTAACTGATGGCGGAATGTTTAAAATTTATACTTTTTAATAAACCCTTATTTTATAACTCAGAAAGATGTATCAGAACCTTTTAGATAATTTGTCAGAGTTTACTTATGTACACCCGCAGTTGTTGGCAACGTAACAACTTTCCTAAGCACGACGCATAGTATGCAGAAGAGTAACATGTTTGTTACGATACATGAATGGCGTCAAAAGGGGGATATGCATGTTACGACACACGAATCAACTTGTGAGAATGTTTGTTTCAAGCGTCAACTTCAGGTTACATTTACTTGAGAACTACTTGACGTATTACAATGTAACAAACGCCATTCTTAATGATTTTTCCGTACTTTCAAATGAGCTGAAAATAAAATGAGGTTTCCATTGAAAATCGTACTTCCTTACGTAGTTGAACGTATTGTGTACACTAATTTCATGAGCCCCTCTCATACCTATATATCTGCGAAAGCAGTTTTTCAATATTTGTTGTTCACGAAATATTTCAGGTCGCAATGTTAGATGAGACACCCTGTATATACCGTTCAATTGAATTGAATTACAATTTTTGGATACATTCGAATCGCACAGATGCTTTATATTGTTAATATAGTTGTGTCTGTGTGTGAGAGGCGGGGGGGGGGGGGGGGGTGAGAGGCAGTAATACGTAAGGTTGAAATAGAGAAAACATGTGTTTGTACCTTTGAAATTTTGTAAAGTTTGCCTTGAAAACCGGGAATTATACTTGAATTTTATAATGGTCGTAGAGTAGCCACCCTGAACTGGCACATTTGGCTATTATTTTGATGTCTGCAAATTAAATCCTGTGTCCCTTGGCGATGCTGTGAAAATAACCTCACACTGGTCTCCAAATCTACATTCCCTGATGATAAGAGCAATGTATGCGCTCAAAAGCTTAACACCGATTTAACATGGCTTGTAACCCAAGAACACTTGTTCGAATACTCACATTGGTTTCAAAAGAAATATATGTAATCAGTCAAAAAGGATTACTCCGAAGCACATGGTCACTCAATGTAGCTTGAAATAGTGTTGCCATATAAATAAAATAAAAAATAAGAATACAGTAATCTGTAAATGCTATATCTGAAAATTTATTTGTAAATATATTGATATAGCTGTCATAATGTGTGAAAGCCTAAGATGTACAGTTCTTCACAAGTTTTACATTTTCTCACATAATACATTGTCAGCGTGGTCCCAATGCAGCAAAATGTTTAATAATTTTCCCAAGTTGTACATTTTCTCTCATTTTAAGTTTTTTCTAATTTGCATCATCCATAAGAAAATTTCCTTTTCCTCCATACTATAGGGTCTACCAATTTGAACGTCAGATCTTTAAAATTAGATAGAATGAAAACCACAAATAATAATGACATATATATATTTTTTTTATTTTCAAGAGCAAACAATGGCAGTATGTTTTAAACAATATGTTGTTCAAATGTCCTCCTCTGCTTCGGTGGGTGGAATGGATTCTGAATGTCCAATTTTCCAGCACGTCTGCACACATATTGAGCGGTATAGCCTCAATGGTTCGGATGTTCCGTTTCAGGTCACGAACTGTGCGTGGCTTAGTCTCATAGACCTTAGATTTGACATAACCCCATAAAAATAATCCAGGGGGTTAGATCACATGATCTTGGTGGCCAGTGCACATCACCCTTTCTGGACAGAACTCGTCTGGGAAATTTTTCCTGCAAACATTCCATTGTTTGGCGAGCTGTGTGGCAAGTTGCACTATCCTGTTGGAAAAACGCATTGTTGATGGCAAGATTTGCCAGTTTAGGCCACTAAAACTGCACCACCATATTCCTGTATCGCTCCCCATTGACAGTTACGTGATTTCCATGTTGGTCCTCAAAAAAAAATAAGGCACGATTATGCCATTGGCCCAAAAACCACACCACACAGTCACTTTCTTAGGATGACTGGGTACGTCCAGAATCACTTGCGGATTTTCATCTGCCCAAATCCTACAGTTTTCTTTGTTCTGTCGGTGGATTATGTTGACCATAAATTCCTCTCAATGTACGAAATGTCTGTCGAACTGTACATGAATTTTGATAATAAATTCGAATAGTTTCTATACGTTGTTGTATTGTGTATCTCTCAATGATAACTTTCCACAGACTACTGCACACAGATGTCACAGTTCCATCTTGTCATTCCAGTCAGTGTTGCCACAACACACTTTCAAAGTTCTGACGTTCAAATCGGTAGACCGTTTAGTAATCTTGAATGAAATCTGGCCTCTGTGATGGAATGGTTAAAACAGCTTGCTACAATGTCAGCAGCCTAGACATGGGTGTTGTGAGTGTCCCTTCATCAATTTCATCATATCATCACTTATCATCTTCACGATTAGCCAAAAGGGACAGAAAAGCAAAGTAAAATAAACCACATCAATTAATCTTGAATGAAAAATATGAAATTCTGAATCCTAATGGTTCATGAAAGTGCTTACCAAATTAGCACACCTTCACCATATGGTGCATTTCTTAGGAATCCTGTAAGAAGTGGGTGTCACTCAATCACTGCTGCCTCGTCTGCTGACTGTGACTGACACTGAAGGTTCTCAGTTTTAGCCCCAGTAGGGATGTTTCTTTATGACGTTGACTGTTAATCAATTTCATCTAATCATAATTCGTCCTCATGGATATGATAAAATTCGTCCTCATGGATATGATAAGTCTAATTGGATAGAAAAGTTACACTAAAATATAAATTATTCAGTGAGTAGCGATCTCTTTTCATGGTGGAGTGGTTAGCACAGCATGCTATAATGGTACAGCTCCCAGGTTCAAATCTCATCCTGAGCATGTGTGTTCTTTGTGAGTGCTCCTTCATCAATTTCATCATATCATCACTCATCCTTGTTGTCGCGATTAGTCAGAAGTGGCAGGAATATAATAAATCAAATCAGTCAATCATTAAGTCCATCTAATTAGGCCATCTGGACATATAAGTGAACTTAAATATGCTTAGCTAACATTATAAATATACTGTTGACACCACTATCATGTTACCAACTGCATTAAGTATTTGATTTGCAATTTTAAGATTCAGTATTCTTGTTACTTAGCATCACTTCTCGTCCACTTTTGTCTAATCATGACGATAAGGATGAATGATTATTAGGTCGAATTGACGATGAGATTACTCATGGTCAGGCCAGAATTTGAATCCAGGAACTTCAGTAGCGAGACGTGCTTGTCCACTAAGTTGGCTCCAAAGGTTCTGGATTAGCATCCCTGCCAAAGCAGTATGTTCCATTGTTGTTGTTATTGTTTCATTTCTTTCATCTCATCATCATTCGTCCTCTATATTGCATTGAACCAAAAGTGGTAGAAAGCAATGTGAAATAACTACTGGACACTAATTGTGAACATAATTACATTGCATGCCGCACTGACTGTCTACAAGCTCTAAGCTTCGTCTTTCTCACGTACTTGTTGTTTCTGAATGTTCTCTTTTGAATGTTCATTTCGAGATGTGTACGGTGTAACAAAGAATGTAATAATCTTGCATTCTTTCCTTTGTAGCTGGGCAATATAAATGCATCCAGCATGGCCTAAGTTTTAATAATTTGCAAGAGTTTACTTGGCACGTTGGTACTCACAAGCTCCCATCACCCATTGCAGAAAAGTTATTGTCAGAGAATGGAAGAACTGGTACTTTGATCGCAGAACGCAACTTTTTCAATCCCGGATTCAGTGGTTCAAATGGGGAGACGACGTGGAACAAGTATCTGCTACCAGGGAGCCGACCAGATTACCCGGGAAGTTTCGAGAAGGTGAAGCCGTACGTATGCTCGATTTGCGGTAAGTCATTTCGGGTGACGATGTATCTGCAGAGACACATGAACACGCATACGGGACAAAAGCCGTACCGCTGCTGCGTGTGCGGGAAGCGGTTTGCCCAGCAGGCGAACCTCAGTGTGCACACCCGCATTCATTCCGGGAAAAAGCCGTACCAATGCAACGTCTGTGGGAAGAGTTTCACGCAGAGTGGGAACCTCAAGGTCCACAGCAACATTCACACAGGGTTGAGGTTGTACGAGTGCGCCGTCTGCAAGAAATGCTTCAGCCAGCTCGGGAACCTGATCCGGCACCAGGCTGTGCACACCGGGAGGAGGGACTATTGGTGCGGGATGTGCGGAAAGGGTTTCAGCCAGTGCGAGAACCTGAAGCGACACTGCCGCATTCACACCGGCGAGAAAAGATACAAGTGCAATACGTGCGGGAAAGTGTTCACTCAGCAGCAGAACCAGAGGCGGCACGAGAAGCTTAGCTGCTGTGAGAAACAAGAGGAGGAGGAATCTCAGAGTGCATAAGTGTATCCATAAATACTCTCTTTATGCGGGATAACCTGCGTAACTCCAGTGTAATTTTTTTTGGGTAATGATGTTATTTACTAACTTGGATACTTTCATGCAGCAATTATGGTACTTTTCCCATTAATACAGTTCTAAGATTCTTTTTTATATTTCTGTTAAAGTTCCTCAAGGTATTTTTTATATGTAGAGATATTTTTATGTGTGCAATACTTGTAGAGATTTTTTACTTTCTCCAAGTTTCCTATTACATAAACATTGGTGCTACCTAACTATTTACCACAATATGACATTAAGAAACACGTGCTGGCAACATTCTTGCTAAACACCACGAAATACGTAAACAACACAATAAAAGACATTTTAAATGTATGTTCAAGATTTTGACTCCATCCCTAAGTCATCATCAGGGCTGACTTGGGCCTCCCCGATAATGTTGTCGCCTTGTAATCAAGGATTCCTGGGTTTGATACCCGATGGAGGCACGTGCACAGTGGTTCATATTCCACATCAAACAGAAGGAGGGATTTGATGAAGTGAAAGTAAGACTGTTCTGGCAAGAAATGGTGTTAGCAACATGTGTCGTAGGACATCATGGCAATCACTCATGTAACACCTAACCCGAGAACGGACGAGTGAAAAAAAGTTATGTTAGCAGACTTTATTTCAATTTTAGTACTACAAGTGTATAATATTGTTTTAGAATATATGTTTGAATACAGTAAAGTTTTTAGTACCTCTGAAGCGAAAATTTCATTTTAGGTCTCTGAGATGCAACCCGTCTGCTTACTTTACTTCTTTTTTTCACCAGAAGTCACTCTCCAAAAGTTCATAAATTTCTTCTTGTCAGGTGATGTGCCATTGTGGAGAAAACTTATCTCATAAACACAGATTACAGCACACAATGTTTACAAAATACCACTAACAAAACGAAACAAATGGGCTGAGAACAATGTTAATTTCACAAAACTCATAAAAAAAACGTACGCAATTGGACAGGTTGGGTATACCAGTTCCAGACAGAATTTCAACACGTATAACAGAATGGCTGATGCAATAGTGGTCTCGATGATACAACTAGTGACACCTACAGTATATAGACCGAATGTACTGAGAGGGACAGTACAGTATGTTGAAAACTTTATCGGGGATTCAGAGAAATATTACCACCGAGACCCAGCCATCCGTTCAAGGGTTAAAGAGTTGATTCCCAGCATCCACAAGTTTGGTCCAACAGAAGAGCAGCAAAATAAATTCCTTCGGAGGTTTCTTCCCGAGCAAGTTGTTGCTTTAACTCTGAGAAGGAAACTAGAGAAGACAGCCTGCCAAAAGAAACAGTATGATGAAAAATTAACATCCAAAGATGATAACGAAAATACCAGAAAATGTGGTTGTAAATAAACTTCAATGTTGTCAAAAAACCTCAACTTTAGTGTTTAATTGTGTCATGGCTCCACACAGAATCTGGATTAAAATGGAATGGATGTTCTCATTAAAAATGTCACATGATGCAATTCTGTTCCAATGAGCTCAGCTCCACCATACAAATGAACGATATAGAAATTCCACAATCTAATGAACACTGTTATTAACTTGGACTTTTTTTTTGTCTAGATTACTACAAAATTATGTGACGTGAAAATGTGTAAAAAAATTTGGGAAAAAATTGTGATAGAATAAAAAAGGGAACTTCTGCTGCTTCTTCCTCTCCGTCTCTCAACCTTGATGACTCCGGGATGGAGTCGAAAACTTGGACAGACTTCTAGTGTCGTTTATCGTGTTGTTTATTTGTTTTGTGTGCGTTTTTACCAAGTATTAACCACAAATACTTGTTTGTAAGCTTTTTTCATTAACCTCCCGGTGATGTATAATATAGTGGTTTTCAGATGCACTGAGAAACCAGAGTTGGCTATGGCATGGACAATGCTTTGTGCTTGTTTATTCATGTCTTACACCAGTCATTATTCATTCATCATCATCATCATCATCATCCTTTGCCGTTTCCTGCCTCTGGCTGGGTCAGCATAGACGTCAAGCCTCTCCATTTTTTCGTGGTCTTCCACCACTCCTCTCTTTCCACGGTGTTCCAATCTTGTCCTCTTCTCCTAACACTCCGCTATCTGCGCTTTCCACAGACATCTTGGTCTCTTCCTTGACCTTATTCCCACTCCTTGTGCATAAGCTCTTACTGGTAGTCTTTCTGCATCCATCCTCTTCATGTGTCCGAACCATCTCATCTGTGCCTGATCTATCCTGTCCTGAAGCTTCACCACCTCCACTGTCTGTCGGATCTCCTCATTCCTTATTCTATCCCTTCTAGTCTTCCCCAATATACTCCTTAAAATTTCGTCTCCATTGCCTGCATCTTTCTTTTGTTTGTCTTTGTCATTGTCCAAGTCTTTGCTCCATACATAATTATCGACACATAGTATGTGTTATATATTACCTTCTTGCATTTCATAGGTACATCCCTGTTCCATATTAATCTACAAACACTTTGATATAGTCCACCACCCATTTGTCCTCTTCTGTTTACTTCCTCCTTATTCACATAACCACAATTAATTTATGAAGTTGTAAGTGACTTACAATATAATCAAATACAGTAATATTGTTTCAGAAATTGTACCTCAGTACTAACAAAGGCAGCTATTAAATAAGGAATGACAAGTAGAACTGTACATGGAAATGAATTTTACTGTATTACTTTCACAGATTGTTCTCTATATCTTGCAGTGTTTATGCAATGATCCATACCCTTGGTGATAATCAAAACATTACCCTCTTTTCATGTTGTTCTTTTGCTGATAAGTTGTTCCCTTTTGGGTTTAGATGAAAATCTTGTTCTTGTTGCTTTGTTGTCTTTTCTGGTTGTCTGCAGAAAATGCTTTAGTTGTGAAAGTTAGTTACATGTTACTTGAATCACATATTTGACACACACACACACACACACATATACAAGTTAGTTAAGTTGCATACTCGACTGTTTTGCAATTCATACCTCACTTGTTAGAAATGTCCATTGTTTTCCTTATCTCATGGTTTAGATGAGAATATTTCTGTTTGTGATTCTCAGACTGAAACAAACAACTGTAAATAGCTTTATCTATCTATTTTTGACACAAAATAGTTACACTGTTAAGCCTTGTTTCCATTTTTAATAAAACATTCAAATGCTGTCCAAGACAAAATTTATTGTATAAGAAATACACTAAAAATGTTTCCACCCTCTAATAGGACCTTCTTCAGATGAAGATTCACAATAAATAGATCAATTTGGAAACGTAACGTTTTTAGTGTATTTTTTATACAGCATTTGAATGTTTTGCAAAATAGTTTTGTTATTTTAGTTCTTGACTTGTTGGATTAAGTTTTATATAAATTAAACATGCAAGTACACGGTTAAGAAACTTTAAATATTGACATACCTTGTTATATGAAATCCTTTTCTTTGTTTTTCACTTTTATGAAAACTTGTTATTGCTTCTCTCAGTTGTAAAAACTCTTTGACCAGCTACTGTTTTAAATATTTTAGTGTTGATGTATATGATTGCTGTCGAACTAAGAGTTGCTTTTATCTTTTTCCTGAATTGTCCTAGAGAATGTGAATAGATCACCTGCAAGTGCAAGCATACCACATGGTGTGAAAAAGGAATCTCAATATCATGATATCTGCATGTTCAGAATATCCAAATACTTATATTGCCCATTTTTTTTCCTCCACATGTTCATATATCTTCGTTGGTACAGATTCCCCATGTATATTCTTTAAATACTTACCCCTTTAATACTTACCCTTTTTTTTAAAAAAAAAAAAAAAAGAGAAGTCTGCATTCATCCTAAATAGATTATTGAATGCTAAGTTGTTCACAAAATGTTCTACAAACTGTACTGGTGTAATTATTAGCCTTTGTTGTAGAAAGTTAAAAGAAAGAACTCTCACACCTGGAATACCTGATTTTAAATTATTACCTTCAGAAAGTTCACAGAACTGCATTATCGTGTAACTACTGTAGGTAGCAAGTTTATCCTATTTTCATAAGAAAGAAAGCAAGAAATATTAGTTAATTTAGAGATATCATTATTCACTGATGCATATACAAAGCATTCCCTGACATTCGCTATGAGACTAGGCGGCAAGCTGCCCGGCATCAGCACTTGTCTTTCCCGGTGAACGGGTCAGCGACAGTTGCGGATTGTCTTTGCATACTTTATTTCCCCATTTTTCTTTCCACTTTTATTCAGAACTGACCCTGTTACTCTAAACTTTTTTACGAGGTTTAATATAAGCGACTGTCGCAGACCCGTTCACCGGGAAAGATAAACGCTGGTGCCGGGCCAAGTCTCGTAGCGAATGTCAGGGGATGCCCTGTATATACATATATATAAATGAAAATTTAGTCAGTCTTAGACCTTGAGTGAAACTACAATACTCATGAAAAGAACTATGTACTATTTCTTAAAGATATTTATTGTAAATATGGTTTGTATTCCTTTATTTTTCTAGAATATAAATTTTAATTCAAGAGTAATAGTTTTATATATTATGATGATGTATTGCTTTCAACAAATATTTTTAATTTCCAAGGTTAATGAGAGCATTGCAATTAACATGAATCCTTATGTATTGAACCGTACTGGTAACAATTGCTGCATGATTTTATCCAAGTAAGAAACATTTTCATTACTTGTAATCTGTAAACATTAGCTGTGCTGAGTTTTCAGAGACTTAACAGTATGAATGTCAGCAGGCCCTCCCCCTCCCCCTGCCCCCATTTTCTTGCATTTTGCTTAAAAATAATAAACCTGCTTCCATCGTAATGGCCTGCAGTCATGCAGTGATTACACGGTATCCTTGTAAAAAAAACATTTTTTTTATCCGTAACATGAACTGTACTCTGTACAGTGTTCATATTGAAGAACTCTTCCATGCTTAATTTTGCTTTCCTCTAGCATGCAAGCTTTGTTCACCCGTTGCCTGTAGATAGATTTATGTTGGAGATTAGTGTGTAAAAGTTTTTGTGTTTAAAATGTGACTGGTCTTACGTCACTAATTATGTTTTTACCTCTTGACACAGTATTTTTGTAGAGAGAAGAGATTTTTTTTTTTTTTGCTAAGCATTAGTGTCGAAATAATTTTTCAGTATTGATATTATTATTATGACAGTGTTTTATTGAAGATTATTAATGTATAATGATGTGTGATGTAAAGAGTGTCTTTATTAACATTGTTAGATGTACTTATATGGCATTGGGTGTCTTCTAACAGTTGATACCTAGCCACTGGGTAAGATATCCTTTATTATTTGATTTTACAGAGAAAAAACTTGCCAATGGTTTTTGATTCCTGTTATATTTGCTGTATACATTGAAGAAAAGGAAAGTTTTAAAATGTTAACAATTTTAACGTTACAATATGTACCAGTAAAATTACCAGTATTGTCATTAACTGTTGGGATTTTCGTGTTATCTTAACATAAAGTTGCAAATGGAACCGTTTTGTTACATTCCATATGTCAAAATGCTTGCGCGAAAGCAGTTTTGAATCATTGGGTCAGTTTATTTTAACTCTTTGCACTCGTACAAGCATTCGTAAATACTCTCAATTTTGCTACCTGAGACTGTTTTTACTATGGCAAAAAGAAATGATAGCCAAGAGGCAAATTCAGATGAATTTTTGTTTCTTAGAATCTCACCTGTACAAGGTGTGATTGAAACATACAGAATGTGCATTCAGATTAAACAGTGCAAGTGATAATAATAAAAATGTTCCCCATACACGGTTTACCAAAAAAATACATGTTGATTGAGCTTAGTGTGGTTGAAAAATAGCATTTGACAAGAAACAAATGCGTTCAGTCTTAGGATGTATATTTTAAAGTAGGGCTGAGCCGATAACACTTTGAACCAATGTCGATACTTTTATCGATTCCCACCGATATCAATACTTGAAAATTGCAATAATAAAAATTAGTTCAAAATATTGATGAATATTAGTTTCTAATTTTTCTTCTCCAATTACATGCATCAATTTACCAAGAAATTGACTTTAGAATATTCAAGAACTACATCAGAATATTAAAATCATGTAATCACAAAATACTGTTTTTGATGATGCAAAATTAGTGCAAAATAAGAAGAAAGTTTGAATTTTGCATAATTTCTAGGATAATTAGACTTTGCGAAAGTGTTACGTGGTATTTGTGCAGACCCCCTTAATGACCAAAATGCCAGAAAAGTATAGACTGGTATAGGTACATGAATTCCAAGTGATACTTTCCGATACCGATACCACTGGATCGATATTGGCTCAGCCCTATATTAAAGTTGTAGGTCAGTTTCATGAACATGCCAATAATTGCAATATTCAAAATTTCATCACATAATAAAGTATATGTTCCTCACAAGAATCTCATATATTATGCACCACTTGCATTAGTAATTGTTTCTTTGTGCTACGCTTACACTTCTTTTTCCCTCCTTTTTATTAGTGCTGTGCCAACGTAACTTTGAAAAGATTCCCATCAATATCAATAATGATGCTTTAAAATTGCAACAATAAAAGTTGTTCATAATATTGGTTAACAATAGTGGGTGTGTTCCACTCCATTTGTAAGCATCAGTTTACCCGAGTTTTGCTTGAAAATATTGAAAAATTATATTGGAATATTAAAATGCATGTTATGTAATAAAAAAATACAATTTTTTCACATGATGTTGTTGCAAAATGAATGAAGACTTTGAATTTTGCATAACTTCCTTTCTGCAGTGTTTCCACTTGTACCATTCTCCCTTGTCCACCCTGTATTTTCAAGACTATAGTAGGACCACAAGCAAAAGAAATTGCGTAGAACTGCAAACTGGAGGGGAAGATGCACGAAGGCTTCTGGCCGAAGGTTCTTTTGTTCAAGGTTTCACTATAACACTACTTTTCCAGTTCTCATTCTAGAAAACTACGTCACTGTTGAGCTGTTTCTGGATCACAAACAAAGTGCTTATATCATTTAAGTTTTCCTTGAATGGCCTAACAAAGAAATGTTAATAGACTTCGTATTTGAGTGCAAAGAGTTAAAAGAACCCACGCTGTGTTCCCGTACAACTTTATGTTAATGACTAATTGTACTCTACACATATTCGCCATCTTCTCCTAACTTAATGTTCAACCCAGTGATGAGTCTTGTTACCACCTTAATGGTATATAAGTTGTGAAGTGTATTTGAAACATAATATGTGCTCATAGTGTACATGTACTTGCATTGATGCCTAAGAACAGGCCTACATCGCTAATTCAGTATTTTTGTTTGTGTAATACTTAATTTGAAAATTCTGCCTCGAGTACTCATGTACTATCACTGGAATATGTCTAAAGTATTATTTTTTATGTAATAGTGCCATAGTGTTTAAGTTGAAAAATTTATCAACTGTTAAAGTAATTATTTTATAGCATTTGATGTTCACTTAACACGTAAACATTAAAATGGGGTTATATTATGTTTAGGCAGCTAGGTATATCCAAATTGTTTGGTTAAAACTGGGGTTAGTTCATTTCAGGCATGATCTGTGTAATTGTAACATTCTCTGAGGAACATAACATCAGGGTAAAATTTCAGAAAATAGGATGAATCATACAGGGTGGTCCATAATAGGCATGTTCCTTAGGAAGATTTCACACCGAAGCGACAAGTGTCATGTGTTACTTTGAAGCAAACCCTCAGTAATCAATTGCACCTTTCGAACCGAAGCGACATGACAAACTGCACATGCTGCTCGGATTGGCCAGTTTTCTCAATACCGTGGATCGTGTCACCTCTGTTGTTCATGCTTGCACAGTGGAGGCTTCATTCCAACGAGCTATTTAAACTAGAATATAGCCCAACTGGCAGCCTTACAACATTTTTAAACCTTTATTTTTTCGATAAAATGAAGTATCAATATGTACAATATTTAAGCTAGGGATGGGCCGATATGAAATTTTGGCTGATACTGATAAAGTACCGATATAAAATTTACTGATACCGATAACCAATATTCTACCGATCCGATATAAAATTAGAAATGGTCCTGGAAGAACCTGAAAGGTTCATTGCAAAATAAATTGCATAGACATTTACTTTTTTAGAAAGTAGGGCATTGAGATTATCTATAAAAAATTACAACAAAATGGCAGAATTTTGCATTAAATTATCAGATATTTATTGATATATCGAATCGGTAAAATAATCGGACTTGACTGCTTTTGTTTTAAGCAGCATGCACTTGGAGGCAAGTCAGTGCAGGTCAGTCAACGTGGTAACAAAATCTTGTGCACCATTTCTCAACTGCCGGACCCTGGTATCAATAATTATACTGGGACATGGGAGGTTCTACTGGTTGACAAACAATCCTAATTTCATATTTGAGTTGTGAGTTTTTTGTTTTTTAAGTCCACTTTTTCCACAAATAGTGTAATCAGACTGGACCTACAGTTCAAAGTGCCTCACTATTTACCTTCACCAGGCATCAAATCCAGGATCAATTGATTACAATAAGATGACGTTACCACTATGCCGGTCATATTTTTATATTTGCCAACAAGCATAGATGTAATTGAAACTATTACTTTTTATGATTATGCCAGAATTTATTTATCAATATTTAATTTCAAGGGCATTCATATAAAATATTAAATACTTGGGATCCTGGCACTGAATTAAAAAAAAGAAATTACCAGGCCACAGTCTCTAAGGTTTAAAACTACTGCTTGTTTATTTATTTATGCAGGCTGGAAACTAAACCAAAGTGTTAGCGTATACAGTTGGAGGTCAGTGCACATGATTGCTTAATATCCTCAGGAACTTGCACAAATTTATAACATGATTTACATGTAACAATGTATCTTCTTACGTTTTCTTCTAGTGGCTAATAAACAGAGCAGTGCAAATTATATTGGTATCATCACCAAATGACGGCATCATGCAAACTGAGCAGAGAAACATGTGTCACCTGCAGCTTTTCGTTTCAGTGTGAAACTCTCAGGTTGCGTGTCACTTTAGTGTGAAATCTCTCTTAAGTCCGAATGAAACACACGAATTGAACAAAAATAACTGGCCTTCTGAACCCGGTGAAACCAGTTATTTTACAGACTTAAGGAATGCACTAGATAAAAGTGCAATCACGATGCTTTGTAGAAAGTTTCCACGTTGCATCCAGTGGAAGACCAGTCCTTCTGGCATGAACATATTCGGCTGCAGATATTTTAAGAACAGCTAAGACACACTTATTTTGTGTATATTGCTTCATATCGCTGGCTGTCCACATTATATTGTATTTTCTGCACTAGTGCAATTGAAGCCATTATACATACCCATTGTCTGCCAGTAGCATGGATGCACAGAAAATCTTCCATGCTTAGAAACATGCAATACTTGCAGTCAGCCTGTCATGGAATGTTGGGGCAGTTCAGATGCGAATTGTGGCAGTGGGTGTGTTCATCCGAGCAGGTTCCACTCAGGAGAGTCACTGAGTAACATCAGGATGCCAGAAAATACATCTCCTCCAACTTCCAGTTCTGCAAATCTCCACTCTAGCTCACCTCAATGTTATGCCTTTCTGACATGGATGAATGGGGATCAATCATTGGACCATCACAATGCTCTCTGCTTGTCCAGAATGGAACCTGTTCGGATGAACACCTCCACTGTCGCAAGTTGTGTCAGAACCAGCCATGGCAGACTGTGTTGCAGCTTCTAAGCATGTGCGATTTCTGTGATGCATGTATGCCTGGAACTCATACATAAAATATGCTGCATCCTTTACATATGCATATAAATATGGTTAATATAAAGCTAGATTCTCTGTGAAGTTCAAAATATTCTGTCCAAGGGGGGGAAAAAAACATTTCAAAAGAAGTTTTAATGAAGTTTGCAGCTTTCACTGGTCTTCCAGTTTATAATTTGAAGACCTAATGTTTTGTTTTTTTATACACACTACCTTTGTTTTTATGTTTAAGAGTAAAACAGACTAACTCTACTACAAAGATGTAAAATATCTTTAATAATAGTAACAATATTGAATGTATTGTAGACTTGAGCACACATTTTTGGGTAAGGACCATTACAACAATGGAATAGGCCGGGCATAGTTGCATTTTTGAGCAGAATATCTAGGATTTTCAAATATTCTAGAGATTGGTATGAATATCAACAGGGTGACAAAATACAAAATTGAAAATTAATTGTGTATTTCTTTACTTTACATATAAATGAGAAACACGTCTTCAGTGACAGGAAGAATAAGTTCATGCAATATTTTTGCATATTTGTATTATTAGCTATGTGAGATGAGTTGTCATGTTAAACCCCAGCTTTGGTTAGGTTTTAATTTTTAAACGTACTAATATGCCAGATATCATCACATTATGTCAGGGTTGTTAAAAGCTACAGGAACCCATACATTGTAATGGTTCTATTGGGTTTAGTTATAGGACCGGAACCTTTATTCCCGCACAATTTAAATTCTGTCCAAGTTGCATATTGTTTCATTGCAATACCGAACTTGGACCACAATTAAATTGATCCGGAGAAAAAAGTTCCCCAGGACCAAATTGATATACTTTAAAGATGAAAGTGTTCTTTACGGTCCAGAATCCTTTACGCTTGCTGATTTTCTCTCCCAGACCAAAATTGAATTTATTTATAATTCCTGGATCTTTAACAACCTTGCATTAACATCACTTTGCACCATGTTTGTATTTTATTTCCAAATTGTGGATGCATAGCTTACATTTGAAATTTTATATGTATAAAATTCACTCTTGCGTTAGGCTTTATTGTTTTCAAATGGATTTTCATTTTTTGCCCCCTAACAATCATATATTTGTTTTTCTGTGCTTATGATACATTGGATAAGAATACATATTTTTATTGTGTGAGCAAGGTGACCAACACATCTGTATTAACAAATAGTATCACTATTCCTCGACTCCATGTGTTGGAATCTGAATTTCACATTTTCCGTGGTTCCACTGTACATGATTTGCAAAATCTTGAAATGTTGATTAATTTCACAACAAAAGTCATCTGATAAGACTTATCTAAAAATAATTATTATGATTAGTGTTCATTTAGTTCAAGTCTTTTACTATGAATCTTATACACACTGTCTAATGTGATAAGGCTGCCATGTAATATTGTGCAAAAATTTACTACTATTCCCCTGGTAATCTTATTTCACTGAAATGTACAAATATCTATATTCAGAAGGAAAAGCTGGTATTAACTTGCCAGAAACAAGGTATTTAAAGTTGAACAGGGCATTGTTATTGCAGTATTGCTGTTGTGAAGAATCATAATTGAAATATTGTGCAATTTGAGTTTTCCTTTCTGGGCTGCTATATCAAACAAACGTATTCCCAGATTATTTCCACTTTTATATAGATTTAGTAGTTCCACAGTATATGTCTTTTTTAATAAAAAGTAAATTTGCCATATTTATTAGATTATAGTTTGGTGGAAATTGTTCTTTAAAGCTTAGAAATATTTCAGTAATCTTTAGATATTTTTAAAGTTTTTCACAAAATGTGGTGATCAGTGCGAGACTGATAGCAAAAATGGACGCCATGCATTCAATGCTGATAAGAATTTATCATCATTTAACTCTTCCTTTTAAAAATAGTTGATCTAGTTCAAATATTATGACTTAATGTTGACAGTGTTCCAGAGTTTTATCTGTAATGAGAAATAAGTCTTGATTATGTTAATACATAGTGTTAAATATACAGTATTATGAAAGTTTATATTTCACAACCTGTTGCATAATCAAGTTACAGTTGCTGTGCAAAGTACAAAGGCTTTACAAGTAGGTTATTTTTTTCACTAACTGACGGAAACATACATTAATGGCTTTTGCGTCATGTTAGCCGTAAGGAGAAGATGGTTGCAATATGAGATGGTTGTGTCCAATCTAATTGTACAGTGAAATGACCTATAACTAAAGCAAACCCATGACAAAGATATTACAATGGTTGTTTGTAGTATGTCAGAATTGAATTGTTAATGTCTTTGTAGTTTTTTGATATTGTGTTTTTTATATACTTTTTTGATTTAGTTATTCATATGCAACGCTTTATTATGTTAGTAGCTCTTATGTTTTTAATAAATATGTCAAGTATTCACAAAAAGGAAAGTTGTGCTTTATCATAGTTATGAGAAGAATAAAATTTTGGAAATTCATGAACTAAAATGAGCTTTCTGTAACTTTGTCCCTCCTTTTTTTCTAGATTTTAGAAAACGCAACAAGGTCCATATGGAATAATTTTTGATCAGAGTTCTCACTGATCTGGATAGTCTAGGAAGTCAGTCTCTAGATAAAAAAAAAAAGTCATTGGAAAGTCAGACAATTTCATAAGAATTCTTAAGAAACTGGAAAAGTTAGTGACGAGAAATTTCAATTTGGCTTGGCTCATGGACATCCGGAAGAGGGGCCGGGCCCACCTTGAAAATTATATATTTCACACGTAATTTCATTCGGCCACAGTAATTTATGTTAATTATTATAAATACTTTGAAGGAACATGATAATTTCAGACTGAAATAGTGTTTTATTAGGGGGCATCACTATTAAGGGGAAATATATGCCTCCTCCCCCCCCTGGTAAAAATTACCTTGATTGCACCTCCCTGGGAAAAATCCTGTGGACGTCCATGGTGGCTGGACCTTTGGCCAATGTCAAGGCAGGTATTTTCAAATTTTCCTCGCATTTCAAAAACCTCTTAGGTATTCCAAAATCTGAAATATGCTTAGAATTTCTTCTAGAGCATTCTTGTGGGTATTAATGTGTGTGACAAATTTACAATTCATGATGGGTTAAAACAAGGACATGCATTTTAATTTTGCCTTAGAATATGCTGTTAGGAAGGTAAAAGAAACTAACGGACTAAAATTAAACGGTATGACTCGGTTGTTAGCATATGCAGATGATGTAGACTTATTAGGGGATGATATAAATACAATTAAGAATAATGCTAAAATATTTTTCAAAACTGCTAAAGAGATAGGTTTGGAAGTTAACAAAGAGGAAACTAAATATATGCTTACAGGCCGAAACCAAGTGTTAGGTAATAATCAAAATCTAATTACACTGGACAACAAACTTTAACTTTTTTCTTGCTTCGGGAATGAAAAGTACATTTCCTTATGGAATTGAGGGTGCTGAATACGAAAATAATAATAAAAATGCTGAATTTGTTCGAGTTTAAGTGTAATAGAAAGAAATATGTGTGATGTGGTGTTAATAGGAAATTAACACGTGTACAAAATGAATGTCATAAAAACATTACTTACATGGACGCACCTCTTTGCTTGTTGCTTGTATTGTGGTTCTGGAACATCTCTGGCTATTGTCCTACAATAATCAGCAAGCATAGACTTGCTCCAGTGGCCATGATATTGTTCCTCCGTTGTAGATATAACTTGGTGGAAATGTTCTCCATGTTCATCGCTGACTGCTCCGCAATTTCCTGGGAAGAAGTTTATGTGGGAGTGTAACATATGTATTTTTAGTGACATATGACACCCCATTCCTTGGTAGGAAGATATTAGGTGCTCCACTAGTTCCTTATAATTCTGAGACCGCACGTTTCCCAAAAACTTTGTCACCATGTTTCGGAAAGAGTACCATGCAATCTTCTCCTTATCTTCTAACAGTGCATCAAATTCAGTATCATTGAGGAGTTCTCGAGTCTGAAGACCCTTCCTGATTTTAGTTTCACTAATTCGTGGAAATTTACGCAGAATATACTTGAATGCATCACTGGCTTGGTTCATACCTTTAATGAAGTTCTTGATTAAACCTAGTTTAATATGTAAAAGAGGAAGTAAAACCCAGCTGGAAGCTATCAAAGGAACATGTTGAACATTCTTTTTCCTGGCTCCAAAGATTTACGGAGTGGCCAGTTTTTCCTTATACAGGGTGGCTCAATAAGTCACTTAACACCCTCAGTACAAGGCCACTGCGGCATGGAATTTGAAATTGGCGATGACCAATTGTTATCTGGCCAAGGGGGAACCACATTGACGCCACCCACACGGTCGGCGGCCATCTTGATGTCCGCCATCTTGAATTCAACTTCAGAATTTTAAATGGGAAGGGGGTCGTGCGACATATCAAAATGGGCTAGAATTTCAAGAGAAATGGAAATGCAATGGTGAAGGTTTTTTCGACGTATCTTTAACCAGTAAAAAGTTATGACTGAATTCTTGTACCAATTTGCTCCTTTTCGAGGTGTTAGAAAAATGCCTTAAAATTTGTTTAGCGCATCGGTAATGCATCGAGATCAAAGTGACGTCTAGGGAGAGAAGTTTGCATGCCATGCTCTTCGGATACATCCATGAAGAGCTGCACATTATAAATGGTTGTCGCGAACAATTTACAGTGTGACAGACACTTCCATTGAATTAAAAGTCCTTCACAGTGACAAGGCTAATGTTTATGTTCATAAGGAAGTTCATAAACAGAATATTCGATGATTTTTATGTGATAACCTATTTTCGACAGATCAAAGCTGAATGGTTAGTGTTGGTAAGTTAATGGTGTGGCGTGCTGTGTGGAACACGATTGGTTAGTCAATTTTCCATCACCAGAACCTTAAATGCTTAGGGCTACTTGGATTTGTTAAATAAACAGTTTTTTTCATCCGTTTTTTCAATAAGGAAGAACACCAGAACACTATGGGAACGTTGTGAAGCAGTTTTTGTCCAAAGTTAGTTATCAGATAAAAATCATTGAATATTCTGTTTATGAACTTCCTTATGAACATAAACATTAGCCTTGTCACTGTGAAGGACTTTTAATTCAATGGAAGCGCCACACTGTAAATTGTTCGCGACAACCATTCATAATGCACAGCTCTTCATGGATGTATCCGATTAAAATAATGTGCAATGGCATGCGAACGTCTCTCCATAGACGTCACTTTGATCTCGATGCATTACCGAAGCGCTAAACAAATTTTAAGGCATTTTTCTAACACCTCGAAAAGGAGCAAATTGGTACAAGATTTCAGTCATAACTTTTTACTGGTTAAAGATACGTCGAAAAAAACTTCACCATTGCATTTCTCATGAAATTCTAGCCCATTTTGATATGTCGCACGACCCCCTTCCCATTTATAATTCTGAAGTTGAATTCAAGATGCGGACATCAAGATGGCCGCCGACCGTGTGGGTGGCATCAATGTGGTTCCCCCTCGGCCTGATAACGATAGGTCATCACCAATTCCATGTTGCGCGCTGCAGTGGCCTTGTACTGGGGGTGTTAAGTGACTTATTGAGCCACCCTGTGTATTATTATTATTATTTCCATAGGGTTACAATTAAGTCATACAACATTTCATTTTGAACAAAAATATGCAAAAGCTACATGTAAGGAAAATGTGATGAATTTACAGTAGTATATATAGTGTTCTATAGTAACAATGAAATAAAGAAAGTTTGAGAGTTATACACATTTAGAAGAAAAGAAAGTGTAAAGGTGTGGGTTTGAATATGAGTGTGTACGGAATTGCTGTTCGAAGTACAGGGATGAAAATTTTAAAATATATATGTGTGGGTGGGGGGGGGGGGGGTAAGCACTGAAAATAATATTACTGGAGTTAGAATTTGTAGACATGTGAACGTAGAAGACGACAGAACTGCACTTTGCTGGTACTGAGTTTGATCTTCGTCGGGAGTGAATTCCAGGTTACCGCTGCTAAGTACGAGAAAGACTTCTGACCAAATCTGCTTTTGTTGGGTTTGGGGATTACTAGGTCTCTATGTAAGGACGATCTGGTGTTTCGAGTGCTGAACTCTGAGCGGAACTTAATCCTATGATGCAATGGAGATGATTTGTTATGTATGCTATGGAATACCTTATTCAAGTAGATGTAATGTATTCTCGAAGTGACTGTAGGTATATTGTAAATCTTGTGCTATTGTTGGGAATTATATTCTTGGGGGTGCATGTGTATGATTCTTAAGCAATTGTTTTGGATAGTTTCAAGTTTCTTCAGATGAGTTATGTTACCGCCAAAAATAAGACTAGCACCATACTCGAATACGGGACGAATAAATGAAAGGTAGAAATGTCTACTCAGATTTCTATTGAGATATTTACGAATTTTGCGGAATATGTAAATATGGTGATAGATTCTACGAATATAGTTATTTATTTGATAATTTAAATTTAGCTGAGGGTCGATAATGATTCCGAGATATTTTAAATGATTGCTCAAAGGTATCTGGCGTCATTAAGGGTAAGATCTATCGTGTTAGCCGGGATTCCCTTACCGGTGTGAAGCACCATGGCCTTCGTCTTTGCAACGTTAAGTTTCAGGTTGTTCATGTTGTACTACGTTAATACTTTGGGGAATGAGTTTTCCATTTTCTCCTTTACATCCTGGTATATGTATCCAACATGGACGAGAAGGCAGTCATCTGCGTACAGAGTAATCGATAACTCTGAATTTATTAGTGTGATATCATCAATAAATAAGTTGAATAATTTTGGGGGAAGTATAGAGCCTTGTGGAATGCCTGCAGACACTGACTGCTCGGTGGAAAGTGAACATCCTACTTTCGTTGAGATTTTTCTATTTGCGAGAAAACTTTCCATCCAGAGAATTGTTTTGCTATTGAAACCAAATCTGTTCTTTAATTTTTCTATTAGCAAATTGTGATCAACGGTATCGAAGGCTTTGCAGACGTCCAGGGAAATTAATCCCAACTAGGGAATTGCTTTTTTTGTCCAGTGTCTCGCGCCATTCATTAATTAAACTAAGTAATAATAATACCGAGGATACATCCTGAATCCATACTGTCTATCAGACATCAGATTATTGGCTTCCAGGAAAGTTGTCATTGCTTCTCTATTATTTTTTCCATAACTCGGCTTAATGTTGGGGTTAAGGAAATCGGCCTGTAGTTACACTCTAGGGTAAGAGATCCAGATTTGTGAATTGGGGTTATTATAGAGTGCTTCCAGCTCGTTGGAAATTGGCCACGTTTGAAGGACGTGTTTATTATCTCGGCGAGTGGCTCCGCTATAAGTAGGGCCAACACCACCAGAATGCTGTTGAGAATGCCGTCCGAACCTCCTGCCTTTTTTACGTTTAATTTATTAAGAATTGCCAAAACTTCATCGACCGTAACAGATCTTAATGTGAACTCTTCAATTTGTTGGACAACAGCTGAATTGGGGTCTTTTCTTAGAATATTTATGTTCGAATTGCGAGGATTAACGTGCGCCGATGCTTGGCAGATATTAGGAAAATGAATATTTAAATAATGAGCTATGTCGGACGGGCTTGTTAGGAGGACATTGTCGACTAGTAAATGATTAATTGCAGTTTTTGATTCTCTACCCGTGATCTCATTGATAACCTTCCATTTGCAGTTGTTATTGCTAGTGGTCTGGTTCACCATATCTCTGTAGTAATTTACTTTTGCCTGCCTAGTAATTGTTGTGCAATGATTTCTAAAAGATTTGTATTGCTCCCACGAATAGTCACAGTGGGAAGCCTTATCACGGCTATCCCACTCGCATAAAAACAGCAGTATTTTATGTATCCGAGCTGCAGGTCAAGAAGTATAGCTAGAACTTTTCCATTTTGGCATATGTGTCCTTCAAGTGCACTGCATAACCGATTGGGATTGATATCAACACATTTCCATTGTTCACTAACACAGCTTTCAGACTTAGTTTTGATGCATCTATGAACAGCCGCGATTCATCGGGATTATGTTCTATGTTAAGTTTACTCATAAGACCAGTCACAATTTTACAACACACTATGTCACCTTCCACTGAAAAATACTCTTTCAGGGGTTTCTGACGTGTCCGAAACACGGATACTTTTTCGTCTTCAGCAAGAGCTCCCCACTGCTTGAGTCTGAATGCCAGTAGTTTTGCGCCACTTTTTGACAACCGCCGGTCCCTCACAAGGTCATTTAATTCATGTTGAGTGATCAGATGGCGATTAGATGATGATATGTTGGCTGTGAAGTCAGGATCGATGGATGATGAGGAATCTGCAATAGGATTTGGCATTACTGCGTCGAGTTTGGCTGCCTCTTGCTTGCTCTTCATCGGATGAATCACTGGAGTACGATGCTGGAGGTTGTGGAACAGGTAGTTCTTCAGAATGTGGCACAGGACGAATAGCTGAAGGAATATTGGGATAAGTGATAGTCAACTTTTTTCTTTCTGGATAGGCCTTTCATTGGAGGAACCATGCAAAAATAGCAGTTTGAAGTATGATCTGTCGGTTCTCTCCATATCATTGGAACTGCAAATGGCATGCATGGTCTTTTTCCATGTAGCCAGTCCTCCAAATTTGTCGAACACATATTACAACAAATATGTGGTGCCCAATTCTTGTCCTTATCTCCCACTTTGCAACCAAAGTACAAGTGGTAGGCTTTCTTTATGATTGGCGTGAAATTTCTTGATAAAGCTAACCGTCAAACAATAGATGTTTATTGAAATATGCAGACAGCCGCTGTTGTCACGAACCCTTATTTTGCACGCCGGAGCACATGCGGCGATAATGTATTTCTTCGAAACTAGAACCAATCTTCAAAAACTAATATCATACTCGTTATCAGCACCCTCAAATTAGTAAGAATTGATTACTTTTATCTCCGAAGCATTTTCATTGTTGACCAGTTTTATTGATAACTCGTTTGAACCAGTTTCCAAAATCAAATACTTAGGAGTAATATTAACAAGTGAAAATGATATTAAAGAGGAAATAAAAAGTAGGCTTAATTCAGGGAATGCATGTTACTTCTCTCTTCATAAACTTTTGTCTTCTCGTTTAATATCTAAGAAACTAAAAGTTAAAATATACAAAACAGTAATTTTGCCTGTGGTATTATATGGGTGTGAAACTTGGTCCCTTACATTGAAAGAGGAACATAAATTGAGAGTATTTGAAAATAAGATCCTTAGGGAAATCTTTGGACCTAAAAGGGATGAGGAGACAGGTGAGTGGAGAAGATTACATAATTTAGAACTACATAATTTGTATTCATGTCCAGATATTATTAGAATAATTAAATCATGAAGACTTAGGTGGGCAGGCCATGTGGCACGAATGGGAGAGGAAAGAGGAGTTCACAGGATTCTTGTTGGGAAACCTGATGGTAAGAGGCCTGTAGGAAGGCCAAGACGAAGATGGAGGGACAACGTTGAGATGGACCTAAAGGAAATCGTTAGGGATGGAAAAGAGTATATAGATCTTGCTCAAGGCCTGTGTTGCTGCAGCCATTAACCTTCAGGTTTAAGAAGGCTAGAGAGTTAGTTAGCATTCTTGTGAACCTTCATGTGGTTTGCTTTCACTGTTACCTAGATATTCTCAATAGTCTCGTGGCTACATAATTCTATTAAGCTATTGAGAATATCTAGAGAACAACAAAAAGGAAACCACATGAAGATTCATGCAAATGCTGTGAAAGGAATTCTAGGAATATGTAATTTTTCAGATTATTTTAATATCGTAGTGATTTTTTTGAAACGAGAGGGAAAATTCGAAAATAGATGCCCTGATGTCAGCCAGAGGTCCAGCCAAGCCTTAACAAATATGTGCATTATGAAAGAAAATGAGTAAACAAAACTACTGTACCTCAAATATAAACAAAAATAATGAACACGCAGTGGACCTCTTGACAGAACAAAGTGTGCATTGTCCTGCAGTGCACGGTTAACAAAATCTTTAATTCCATGCATTGCATGAAAAAAATCAGCACTGTCATTTGCTTGAGATTCAACAAATCATCTTGTAGACTCCCATCTCTCCATATTTTTTTTGTTAATTTTTAATGTAAGTTGAAAAATGTGTTAAGCAGTATCCAATACATGTCTTCCTCATACCTCTTTCCACTTCTCTTAGAACTACTTTTTTCTCTAATATTAAGCTAGTATATGTGGCACACTTCTGCTGCATTGGGAACATTGTACCCTGACCAATCACAAATGACAACTTTGGGCAGATTACAAGACTTTCCAAATCATTTGCTAGTGAGGTAGGGTGTTCAAGAAAGAACCTGCACACAAAAGGGTGGGCAATCTCATTATTATTGACGAGAGGGTGCAGGCTGCATACCAGCAAACAGAAACTTTCACTTACGTATGGTTGTCTCTGGATAGCTACCTTCGAATTATCCAAATCAAAGATTCTAATTAGATAGGAATTTTACTGAACTTTAAATAACGCAACACAGCTACAACTAAAAGTGCTATGTGCCTCTTGGGCCTCCTTTACAGATTCACTGAAATCTATACTCCATCTTCCATTAGCCTATTTTTCAAGTCGTTCATTTTTCTGATTCTTGAATACTGCTCTCCAATACTAATCTTTTTAACATGGATTCCGACCTCAGTTTTTTTACCGCCATTGTTCATCATAGAATTTCTTCTCTGCGGCATCTTCAGAAACCTGACATGCTGACTACTTTGAACATTCAGCAGGGTTGCTACGCATCTGGAAAACAGGGAAATGTAAGGGAATTTTGCAGATCATCTGGAATTTACATGCATTTGGGAGTCTGCATGAGAAACAGTTGCAAAATGGCCGAACGGTTCATTTCCACTTCTGGGTTCGGTTCTTGTGATTCCACTCCCAAAAAAGATTCAGTACAGAAACTTGTTTGTTTCGTTCTTATGATTCTCCATCTTGTGAAAAATTATAGTTCCTCCCAATTTTGGTAATAAATTTTCACTTTTATACTAGATTTTAGAAAGAATTATCAAAGTAAAACTTGTAGTCCAGATATCTGATTGATAACTAAAGTACAAGTACATTGACATAAATATCGGAAAGGTTGGTGAAGAAGAGGTTATTTTCTGGGTTTATTATTATATGTATTTGTTCTTGGGCTTCAAATTTTCTGCTGCATACCACAATGACATTCGGTTTAGTTTTATAACTGCTGTGTAGAACTTCTTTAAAATTGTTCGTTGCTTAGCTGAGATGGGCTTTATCTTGACTGCATCATCTGCTAACGGGTACAGGTTGGTGGAAAGCCCCACAACGCCGTCAACGTCTCTACCATCTGTGGGGATCTTTTGTTTACAGTTGGAGAGGGACTCAAGGCTGCTTGTACCTCACGGCCTTGCACCTGAGAACCAACTATGTGCCCTATGTACAAACACATAGAACAACTTTATCTACTTGACTATCGTGTTTATGGGGTCACGAGGCTCGAGGCCACCCTCTCGGCACACTTGCATGAGGAAGTTCTACGACCCAAGAACATCTAAGAATGTAGCCTACAAGCACAACAAGCACATAGAACAACTTTATCCACTGTGGAAAAGCGCAGTACTATCTATCAAAAATAGAATAACTATATTTAACGTTAATGGCAGGTTAAATTATTTTTAAGTTTAGACAATTTTATTGCCCTGTTTTTTAGTTCGTGTCTTGGAAGCAATTCTTATTTTTTGTCTCTTCCATTCCTTTTCGCACAGCAGCCATGTTATTTGGATATGGGAATTTTGAAGCACTGAATGCTCTTTTTTTCTATTGCCACGTATTGCCTTAGAACCAGGTAAAAGGAACAATAGGCCTAATTTAATCTACTCCAAACATGACGAATTTTATGTTAAACTTTTAATTAATAGTAATGGAAATGTTTTGATTCGGTAAAATAGACGGCCACCCATCCAAGTGCTCTCCAGACATAATGCCAGAAATTTTTCTTGGGGTGGGCTCAAGGGTGGATAAAATATCCTTAGGTGGGCTCTGCTTAGGTGGTCATGGCCAAGGGAATTTGAAGGTGGAGCGACATTCATGAGCATTGTGTTGTATTGGAGTATCCTTGTTCATGGCTCAAATTCATACTTATAATGCAATTGTTACAAATATTTTGTATGTAATTTTTATTAGTGTTAAAAATTCGGCATATAAATTTCCTATATTTTATAAAAAAAATTAATATAAAAATAAAGCGAAATAAGCTCTCATCGTTTAAAGAAAATTTATCTTGTTTTTGCAAGACAAACTAAGCTTGTAAACGTAATAATGGAATAATTATATTCAAGTGATAACATTAAGAAAAATATATTCACAGTTACCGGAATACTAAATAAGAATTCTGGTATAACCATTTTGAACAAATTTATTCAATAATTTTTTTCCTATTTTTGTAGGTTTACTCGTGTTAAAAGTTTAATTTTACCATTTTGGCGCACGTAATCATTTTTCGCACTTTAATGAAAGGAAGCCAACCTAATGGAGAATCAAGAAGTGAAAATGAGTTATGTTAGTCAATTGTTAAGGTCGCCGTTTTGTGTGCTTTATACTGTAATTATTTATTAGCTTGTTACTTTGCGTTATCTAAATAATATATATATCACGTATTCATTCTATTTGGGTGGGTTAGAACCAGTGATGTGCGTCTATGCGTAAACAACGATAGTCTACATTCTACACGTAGATGACGTAATCTATGTAAACAACATGGCAAAAGGTGATAACTTAGGAAAGGGCGCCGTGGAAGTAAAACAAAATTATACTGCGTATCAGTTGCTGATGTGTGAGGAGAACTTTTCATACTCTTTCTTCCAAATTCGAACAATTTCTCACCTAGGCAAAAAACCTAACGTAGGAAATATTCTACTGTTTTATGGGAAAAAGACTACTTTTGCCTCACGACTGCCCTCTGTTGTCTTTCTTCTATACGATTTATCGTCTTTCATAGTTGATGAGAGAAGAGAAGAGAAATTTTGTTGCAAATAGGGTTATTTTCATTTCGTTAGGAACCAATATAGTTGGAAAATGTCACTTTCCTTTCATGAAACCCTTGAAAATTAATTTAAATGCACTTTACATTGTCTACGTAGTCTATGTAAACTACAATCCAATGTAATCTACGCGTAGATTACGTGTAGACAACACATGTAGACGTAAACTTATAGTCTACGGCACATCACTGGTTAGAACCCACCCTCGCCCGCCCAGTGGCAACGCCTCTGCATAACACTGCTTGATTTTGCTTTTCATTGGATTACAAGTCGCTATGAATAATCTCAGGCTCAGATCGATATGTACATAACATTCAAATAAGAGAAGCATTAGATCAAGAAACGTCATTTGAATGAACTCGTTTGCAATGCGAAAGGTTGGAATTCTGGGCACAACAACCTCACCCAGGTCCGGATTAACCTATGGGCAACTGGGGCAATTGCCCCGGGGCCCCAACCAAAAGGAAGCTATGAAGGGTCTCCACCAAAAAAAAATCTTTTAACCAGCTGGCTATGCTTGTGAAAAATTACATAAGAAGTTGTATTTTATATGGAAGGGTTATCTCCAAAATAAAGGTTTCTGACCTTTTTACAAAATTGTGGTCACACTAGTTCTGCTATTGCTAATGTGTTATTGGAGTTCCTAGACCATCATAAGATTGATTTGTACGTGACTGTCGTGACCAATCTTACAATAATGCTGCGAATATGTGTGGAAAGTATAAAGGCATGCAAGCTTTCGTCAAGGGAAAAAATAAACTAGCAGAGCTAGTACCATGTTGTGCCCACTCTTTGAATCTGGTAGGGAAAGCAGCAGCTAATGCATGTCCTGCAGCTGTTCATTTCTTCGATTTTGTACAACGGCTTTATGTGATCTTCACAGTATCACCTCACCTTTATCAAACATTGGTGGATATGTTAAGACAAGCAGAAGGGAAATAATATGTTCCCAAGAATTTAAGTGAGACTCGGTGGGCATGTAGAGCAGATGCCACAAAAGCCATAGTCTAAGGTTACGAAAAATTTAAGGAAGCTCTTGTCGAAATATGCAATTACAAAGAAGATAAGGGTAATGTAAGAAGTGAAGTCAATGGGCTTTCAGGGCAGATGTCGTCCCTGGAAATAGCATTGTTAGCCGTCTTCTGGAATGACATTTTAGAGAGATTTGATGCTACGAGCAAACCACTCCAGGATCCAAGGTTAGTTCTTCATTTTGCCATTGACATCTTGAGATCTTTAAAGAAGTTCGTAGAATCAAAAAGAACTCGTTTTCTAAATATGAGGAGATAGCCAGAAGAAGAAGTGGCTCAGAAGAGTACAATAAGGAACAGTCACGCAAGCGGGTGAGAAACGTCTGAATGAATCCTCTTGACTATGAAAATGAACCTCAAATCCACCTCTCCCCTAGTGAACATTTCAGAGTGGAAAGTTTTCTACCAGTGATTGATCAAATCACCTCATCACTCGCAGACAGGACTTTTCCCTATGAAACTGTCGCAAAGAAGTTCAGTATTCTAAATGAACTTGCAGTGGCAACTCCATCACAAATTACATCTGCAGCTCGCGAGCTTGTGAGCATCTGGGAGGAGGATCTTGAACCCTCGCTAGAGAATGAGCTGATACTCGTACAGTTTGCACATCTTGTAAGCAGTAGCAATGTCAAACACCAGGAAGAAATCCCAATGGAATTGTCTATGTATAATATTGTATGTAAGGACCCGTTCCGCAGTACATTTCCCAATGTCGAATTTCTCTTTAGAATGTATTTGGTCTTAATGGTAACAAACTGCAGGGGAGAAAGATCTTTCTCAAAAATGAAATTAGTGAAAAACAGACTTCGTGCTGCAACGGGACAGGGTCGATTATCCAATCTTTGTTTATTAAGCATTGAACATGAACTTCTTCGTGAATTGGACTTCGATGATATAGTAGATGCATTTTCGGCGAAAAAGGCAAGAAAATTGTGTCTACTATAAGTGTTAAGCCTTTGGGAATTTTCTTGAAGAAAGTGTAGTTACTACAATTTCCACAATGAACATGTCGGTAAGTGTCCAGTAGATGGACCGTGCATATGTAGTGACATATTTACTTTTAATTGTAAATAATATAACTTATAATAAATGATGTACATAAGTACAGTCTACTGCTCAGTTCTGTGCTTCCGTCTGAACCCCCTTAGTATTTACTATATATTGTAGTTACGGTGTTCACTCTTCATAATAGCTATACTGTAGACATTTAGATGCAGAATTTTACTGCTACTATAGCACTACAATTTTCGTCCTGTAATTTATTTTACTGCGCTATTCTGCCTGCAAACCTACGAGTATCTGCGATATGTTCGATTGTGAATGACTACTGATTCTAAAATCAGGTCTACCATTTAAACTGCTGAAAATTGGTGGTTTACATATTGAGCTAATAAAGCTCCTCGTAAAAATAATAAGACAATGAGGGCCCCCACAAAACATTTTGCCCAGGGGCCTCCACAAACCTTGATACGGCCCTGACCTCACCACCATAATCCAATCATAAGTATCATAGGCGAACGAGATCCAAGAAGACGCATTCACAAAGTGCCTAGACTTATAGATCCACCAGGGGCGGCGCGAGGGTTTTGCTTGCGCACTCCTTGATTTTCTTCCGCACCCCCTAGTTCAACTGAAATCACTAACCCTTAGAGTGTAATATTATGTCATGTCATATTGAGCAACGAATGTTAGGCACTGAAGTAAGACCGTTATTATTGTATGCAACAGGCAAGCATTGATACTGCTCTGAAAGAGATGCCGATCAAAGAGCGTATATAACAAGAGTCCTCATTTGTCGTAAAACCCATATATCAAAGCGTATCACGTGCGCAGTCCTGCCACCTTCGGTAAAGTGCCAAACTACTTTCAGTAGTACGCGGGAGGCTGCTTCTGATTGGCTCTGAAGTTTCAAATGTGATTGGCTAATACCTTTTTCCTTCAGAATGGCGCCTGGCGGGAGTTACGATCAGCGGCGGATGGTGGTTCTGAATTAGGTGAAGATAGGGTGACCAGCAGTGATGTGCGTCTACGCGTAAACAACAATAATCTACATTCTACACGTAGACTATTTATACACGTAGACGACGTAATCTATGTATAGAACATGGCAAAAGTGGTAACTTAGCAAAGGGCGCCGTGGAATTAAAATAAAATTACACTGCGTATCAGTTGGCAATGTGTGAGGAGAACCTTTCATACTCTTCCTTGCAAATTCGAACAATTTCTCACCTAGGAAAAAAACTAACGTAGGAAATATTCTAGTGTTTTATGGCAAAAGACCACTTTGGCCTCAAGACTGCCATCTGTTGTCTTTTTTGCATACTATTTATCTTCTTTCATAGTTGATGATAAAAGAGAAGAGAAATTTTGTTGTTAATAGGATTCTTGTCAGTTCTTTAGGAACCAATATAGTTGAAAATGTCACTTTCCTTTCATGAAAGCCTTCAAAATTAATTTTAATGCACTTTAGAATGTCTACGTAGTCTATGTAAACTACAACCCAATGTAATCTGCGCGTAGATTACGTGTAGACAACGCATGTAGATGTAAACTTATAGTGTACGGCACATACGTCCTCTTTTATCCGGACATGTACTCCTTTTAGGTGTCTGTCCGGCGTCCGGGCGGATTTTTTAGAAATCAGTAAATGTCCTCCTTTTTTGGAAAGAGTATAGAATCGACCGTAAGAAATGTGCTCCACAGAGAATGTTTCCACACATAACGATGATCATCATCATATCACTTGGGGCTCGTTAGGTATTCGAGCAATGCTCGCCTAGCATAGGAGCTGAACACAATCACTTTCCCGACAGAGTCATTAGTAAGGGAGTGTGGGATCCAGAAAAGTCGGTACCGGGATCGGTTTAAAATTCTGCGTCCCGATTCCGACTTCCAGAAATGATTTCCAGACTTTTCGGGATTCCGAGCAGTCAGGAACTTCCAAATGGTAATTTTTAAAAGTGGTTCATTCTTGATGTTTTCAGCATTGTAAGTGTCTTGACACTTCTCCGAAATTGTTAAGCTTTTATAAAAAAAAAAACTTAATACAAAATTAAGTGTAAAATTCGTGATTTCCACAGCGTTATAATTTTTTTCCCGTCCAGAAAATTTCCTGACCTCATCGGGAATTTGTGAATTTTTCCCGTCCCGACCAAACAAAGTTCTGTCCGCACACCCCTAGTCATTAGTACGTATTATTCTAACTCGTTGCTTCGCAATCTGAAACTTGTGAAATACATGTTATCTGAGCAGTTCCTTTTCCGTTGATTGATATCATTTATTTTAATTCGCTTTTCTGACACTTTTGGCTAATCGCGAAGATGAGGATGAGCGATGATATGATGATTTTGATGAAGGAACACTCACAAAGAATACCCATGCCCAGGCTGGAATTCGAACCCAGGACATCTGGGACTCTCCGCCAGAGGTCGGGTGGGTTCATTTTCGAGTCATACATGCGCGATACAGAAGAGTGTAGTGAGAATTTTTATTATTAAGTCATATTTACTTTTATGAGATAAAGAACCGAAAGTTTAATTCATCAATTATGTTGCAAGAAAATATCCGGTTTTTAAAGAATGGAAGAAACGATTATGAGGTAAAGTGTAAGGTGGCTGGCTGTCAGTTTCCCCTGCTGTTGAAAGAGTACTAGAAATGTTCGTGGCATTAAAATCATATTTCTTGACCCAATCTAAACTGTACCTAAAATGTAAATTAGGTTCTTGGAAATATGTTTGGAGCGAATTTACAATACCGGAAGTATCTCCAATTTGAAATTCGGCATACTCACTAATTTTGGCCTCGTAATTACGAATCTGCAGTTAAAATTTGGCGGTCACGTCTAGAAATTGCAAAATAAGTCGAAAAATGTGGGTCCGTGAACGGAGTAAACACCCTTGATTTATGAAGAAATCAAATATTTTTTGCAATGATTAGCGTTTAAAAACTATGTTCATGATGACCCTGAATTTTAACTATGCTTGCCTAACCTAACCTAACCTTACCGTGAATGGTTCTTGGGTCAAACGTTTTTTCCTTCTTTACGCAAGACGCCATTTTCTCACATGCAAATCAACGGGTCTCACTTATTGCACAACACTTGAGCAACCTTCGCATGTCACTTGTTCATATCATCAAACATGGTTACCATGTTAGTGTATGGACAATATGAGAGCGGTAATTTCTGCCTGTTATTTTGCAATTTGTATACGTGACCGCCAAATTTTAACTGCAGATTCGTGATTACGAGGCCTAAATTAGTGAGTATGCCGAATTTCAAACAAATTGGAGATACTTTCGGTATTGTAAATTTATACCGTATGTTTAAGCGAAGCTTACTTGTTACATTTGCATTCACTTATGGGGATATTGCATTCTAATATCCAAGAATTGGAAAAAGAGTAAAATTCTGTGCTTAAAATATAGATATCTTAGTTATGATCGTCATGTGTTAAATAATAGATTAGGAGATTGCTTTTGTTGCTTAAAGGCAAGACGAAATTTCAAATGATTGAAAAAATCATCAGAATTATAATATGTCAGCAAAGTGTTGGTACTTTATTTATTAATGAAATTATCAGTAATGGCAAATGAGTTGCCATTTTTTGCGGTGTCCTCTTTTTTATGACTTTGTCCTTCTTTTTCACCATGCTCTGTCCTCTTCTTTGAATATATGTGTCTGGTCACCCTAGGTGAAGGGCTAGTAGGAATATGGGGTGATAGAGAAAATTAGATCAATACTTGAGTTACAAATAGTACTTAATAGAAAATGATTTTAGTATGTTTTTTTGTTAGAAACCCAATTTTCTAATGTATAATTATTGGTTTAATTTTCCCTATTACCCCAATTTATTCCTACTAGCCCTTCATCTAATTCAGAACCACCAACCGCCGCTGGTTACAATCATCGCTGCCAGCGGCGGCTCTAAGGGGAGAGCCGCCGTGCCATGGTTCTACCCTCAGAAAAAGAAAAAGACTTGCTTCGCCAAAATATAGTTAAATTAATACCTTTACGAACAAGGAGATTCGAATCTCGTAAGCGTTCGAGCTTACGGCCGACTCAATTCCTGCGCCGCATCCCCAGCTGTTCTCTCACTTGATCTGGGCCAGCATAGATTGGCCATTGCGCAGAGGCATGCGCGGAGGCATGAAAAAGTCTCCGCAGGAAACGGTGAAGGAGGTGGTAGCTAAGGTGGTAGCCATAAGACAACCAGCCGTGCCCATTTTCGGCTGGCACGACGCGAGAGCTTTCCCATTGTGTTGACATAGTTGCAAATTTCAGAGAGAAGTGACTAATCCTGACCGATTTGTAATACTCGTTGGAGAAGTAATTCGCGAGGAAGATACTTTCCTGCCTACTTGGCAAGAACTAACGTAATATCTTCCCCAAATTTATATAACCATTTAGATAGGTGCGTCTAAAGAGCTATCCAAACTTTTTTGTTATCGATTTCTTCCTTAAGAAAATATAATATCCCTTGCTCTCGGGCACACAGACACTCACGTGTTGCAACTGACGTTGACAAGATTGAAGACATTTTCTGTGAAAAAGAATTGTCTAAATATCAAAGGGAATGCGCATCATCATAATATTTGTAAAAAATCACACGGAAGATCTATCAGTATAAGAATTTTACTTGGAGATATAATTCAATTTCTTGCATTGAATTTTGAAAATTGTAGATCCACAGTTCATTTAGCAGATAGGCTAATCATATTTCAGTTGTTAGTAACACCGATTGTTGATGTACCGTCTGCCGTGCTGGGGTTGCAAATTATAAACAAAGCAAGGCGAGAATACCGTGATCGACTCGGTGTCTCTAATTGTTCAGTGTTTTTCTTTTTAGTGAAGGGAAAGGTAGTCAGTGAAGATGAGTCAGATTAAAGCATTATTATATGCACTGTTTTCCAAGGTACTATATGATATTAAATGAAAAATTCAACAACTTGGCCGTCCCACGCCAGATTTAAACATCAATTCTATTTTTTTTTTAAGTGGTAAAGGTAACAGGCATCGAAATTTTAATAGAAACTCTGGCCTACCTCCGTGCACAGCATGCTACGACGCCAAGGATCACGGGTTTGAATACCGGCCTGAGCATCGGTGTTCTTTCTGAGTGTTCACTCATCCTTATCTTCGCGATTAGCCAAAGTAGTACAAATGCAAAGTAATATGAACCAATCATAGGAACTCTGAAATTTTATCTGCAATTTTAGTAAACAAAGTTCAATTAAAATTACCTCTTTCATTAGATTTCTATGACATATGCTAGCGAAAATTTGTCGATATCTTGATCACGTCGACACTACCCATCATACTAGCTGTCAGCCGTCACTGGTCGCTGCTGCAAAAGGAGAGCTGTGCTTACGTCGTTTATTTGCAGGCACAGCAGATCGACAATTTACGTTTTTTAGGCTCAAAACTTGCTTCAAAACAGCTCGAAACATGTATCGTACTCGTACACCCGACGATAAAATAAGCAGTAGGCGAATTCAATCACTATTTATATTCCGTTTGTTTTCCACACCACGACGATAACGAATTGAAATCCAAACATCAATAAGTAGACGTTACCACCTGCTTCGAATCAACAGAATTCTATTCCTTTAAAGAGCACACAACATTGGAAGATGCAAAATCTATATTCACTTTTGAAATTACGAATTGCAAAAAGGCGATATAGATAAATATTTTATTCTAAATTTGAAACTTACTCTAAATTCGTAAAGAATTATCATCGTTCGTATATGATTACTATTTAATTGCTGTATAATAAGAACTTACGGTTCGAGTTCCATATGCAAAGTAATTTTGTAAAGGTTTACGTACAGGAGGATGAGGAAAGAGCTTGTAACATGGCCGTATATATGGGAAGGGTTTAATAGGTCCAAACCCCTCCCATTGCTTTAATAAACATTTTGCGTTAATCGAATAATGTAATCAATATAACATCTGAAATCATTTTGAAAATATAACTTATAATGAATGGTGTATAATTAATTTTATTTTATTCATATCTTCAGAATAATTATAACAGTATTCATTACGTTCAAAATAAACTGTAAAATAGCAAATTTTCGAAAAACTATTGAAAACGCACATAGATATTTTGATATATAATTTGAAAATTTTGTAAATAAAAATCTCTATGTGCGAGATGAAAAATGAACATAATGAAAAATATTGTAATTGTTAATATAAATCATGCACGTCTATATGTACAGTGAGATGTTTAGAAATATTCATTTAAAACTGTTTAAATTCAATAATAATAATGTAATTATTAATCAGTTTACCATTAGTGAATAACATCCATGATCAATAGTTATTAGTTATAATACAGGTATTTTAATCTTACTATCCTTGAACTACTCAAAGCTGAACCCTTTCCATTATTTTCCCATAAATGCGGCCGTGGCTTGTAAGATTGGACTTCTGTATTAAATATTTTTTTCAACTTTGGAAACGCAATATCCGTGTGTGCTTTGAATTAATTTTTAATTTTTGATAAATCTGGTATACACACATGTGCGGACGAATACAGAAAGTGTACAATTACTAATGCAACAAATGTAACAAGCATATACTATTCGAAATACCTGGATGTTAAGAAAACCAAACTTGAATGACCTAACCGACTAATTCAAACCTATGAGAAGGGATTTACGATCACACGGAAAATGAAACACGCCGAGAATATTATTGAAAGTAACTTACTTGAATTACGAAATCATAGCAAAAAGCAAGAGAACATAGTAGGTCTCGTGTACTATCTGGAGAATATTGTTAGAGCAATTTATTATTCTAAAATCCTTATAATTTATATTCCTTTTCGGTAGACAAGCTAAATAATGGTAAAAATCAAGAGGCAATACATGATGCAAGTTATTTTCCAGGACTCAGGATAGATTGTAAGTTTTAGAAAGTACGATTTACTTCTGACTGTATATGGACATGTATCTATGTAAGAAAAAAGTGTGTGTATAATGAATATAAACTTGGGCCAGATTACGAATTCGAGAGTACGTAGATGTACCGATTACTTTAAATTAACTGACATAAATTGGTAATTATATTTTCCCCTTGTACTTGTGACATTTAGAACAGATAATATCTCGCTCTCCTACTCTTTCATATGGAAAATAAATGAAATTAAACAAATAAGTTACTGGTCACATTGACTGACTGTGCAAGGGTACAAATTGTTATTCTTTAAATAGCAAATTTTCGCTTCATATCTACAGAATTTATTTTACATTTCAAGATATTTTAAATGCTGTTATGTGACACGAGTACACATTTTATATAAGTTCATTAACTACATTGAAATAATGGTAATTATGCGATATAGCCCGAACACCTCTCACTCGTTTATTTCGTTAATTTTAGCATTGATACTTACGTATTCTGCTTCGCGGAAGATTCTTTGAGGTGAAGTTATGCCTTTTTTCATAAAATAGTGTCAACTTTTCATATTACGAGTCATTATTTGTCTTCCTTGTTCCGCTTGGGTAACAGACAATATGGCGTGCACTCGTCATGGATCATCGCGCGTCGTGCTTGTGTTTTGTCGATTTGGAGTGGGGTATGCAGTGTTTCAACCTTCTCAACCGAAAAATACCTACTTTCGTGTTCATTATGTCATCACAAACCATTGACGGATAGCCCCAAAAACTGATTTCAGTAAGTAGTTTCTCCTGTAAATTTGAAGAAATCCGTTCGGGCTATATCGCATATTTACCGAAATAATTATAAAGATGTTGCTGTTTTTGACAGAAATATTCTACAAGGGGAAAATATAACATCCATCTTCACACTGAGTACAAAGGTACAAAATCATTTGTGAAATAGGCTATGCTATTAAAATTGAACGAAGTTGCAAAATTTCATTGATGGACATATTTATTTCATGTCATGTTTATCATAGTGCACATAATGCTTGTAAACCGGAACGTAATGCATTATTGAAGAAGGACTGAATATCCTCTATGGCTAGGAAGAAAGAACACGACCTTTACACTTTGAACTACACAATATCATGGCCAAGAGGAAGCAGACAGGCATAGATCTGCAAACAAAACTGAGAATCCTCGAGGAAGTAGCCCGTGGTGCATTCAAAAAAACGACAATTGCTGAACAGTATGGAATTGCCAAATCTACATTATCTACATTACTTAAATACATAATACGTATTGTAAATGGTTAATATGTAGAAAGAACTGTATTGCAACAATAAAATTTGAGTCTCCGGTTAGCACGATTTTTTTTAACACGAACTCTTGATGTTTCGGTCCCTTGGGATTCGTGTTAACGAGGGTTTACTGTATAAACTCTTTGATGCCGATATACATACTTTCCTGTACTGGCGGCAGCCTCTATAAAGATCAACGGTCGTTTTTTTCTTTCGTCAGCATTGTTGTTATGATTTTTTCTTTTGTTTCTTCAAGTGGTCTGTTTGTGGTTTTCGATAATTGTCTACAGCTTATGTTAGCTTTTTTTTTCCTTTTTCTTTTTTGCATTGTTGATAAACGGTTTATTTTCCACCTACTTGTTCTTCCTCACACTGGAGCAAACATTTCAGCTGCTTTCAAGGTATCACCAAGTCGTGCTCGGGAAATTATTTATTGCGAGTTGTAACGTGAAGGGTAATTTTCTTGTTATAAATACGTTCTATGTATTTGTTCCAAGTAATATGTCTAGTAAACATATTATTTCAGGCTTTTTCAAAAACTGTTAGGAAGAGGCCCAATGTTCACGAAGAAATTTTACAGTTCGTTGTTGCGGGTAGTGCGGCAGAAGGGATTTTGCGTTTTGTCCTGAAGTGGCAGACAGAAGATACAATGTGCTATATGTTTTGTACCTCCATGGGTTACATTGAAAAGGTTCAAATATTGTGATTTTAAAGACAAGGATAATTTCATTTTGTATTTCACTACATAGTTCAATAAGACTGCAACGTGTATCTGAATGTTTACACTGCACGACCACTTTCTTGGAGTATAAGACTTAATACATTTCATCATGGACATCCAGGGGGAGGGCAAGGGGGCACAGCCTCCCTTCAAAATGAATGTCAATCTAAAGTTGTTACATTTCACTGCAACATTAACTGCAATTAGGGTGCAGTTGATATCCTTTTCGCTATTTGTTCCCCGCCCTATGCTAAACCTTATCTACTACAAGAAAGTAAACTGTCCTTGCCCCACCCCCTCGTTTTGGCACCTTGCTCTCCAAGTTTTGAAAGGCTGCATGCGTGTTTCATGTTTTCCTTATTTTCAGCATCGCACCCCCTAAATTTCTCTCCGCACCCCCTCAGCACCCCTAGATGATTAATCCTGGCGCCGCCGCTGAGATCCACCAAGGCATTTGAAACTCTGGCGTGCGGGCAGTGGCGCTAGGCTATGTTAAGGGAAAACCTGTAGTTCGCATATTTTCCGAGGTTTCAGAACGCTTTCACAAATCTAATGACTAGAGCCCGGAAGTTCAGGCATTTATTTTCGTTAAAATAGGCAGGCAAAAAGGTATTTATAATGTGGAAAATAGGCACTAAAAATGAAAAAAAGGCAAAATAAACCGAAAAAATGGCACATTTGGAAGTCGCTTACTTTTATATCGTAACAATCCCTAAGATTGTATGTTTATTTTATTAAGTCTCTCTGAACGCTTCATGTTGACCAGGGCATTCACTTGTTTTTCTCAGCTGTCTCAAGCCTCTTAGGCATGTTTACAATGCATTGTGTTGTGCCATGCAAACCTCCTGAGCATTCAGGAAACAGGTAATACTTCTGGTTATGGTGTCAGCGGTTTGCATGGTAGCAATTATTATAATCACACGATTCGGCGATTCGGCATCGAGGAAGAGCTCGATGGCCAGGGAATATAGAGGTGAGACAAGCTGGGAGGTGACTGACTTTGGAGATTGAGTGGAGAGAGAGAAGGTGGTCAGCAAGGCAGTAGGTGAGGAGTAGAACAACGCTCTGGTCGACAAATAGGAGAGAAGCTTACAGAGGACTTCGCTATTTTCATTCAGCTAAAGACTTCAGATAGACAGGTAATTATCCTACACCCAGCCATGATACAGGTTCAACGGTTCGCAAAACCCAACGAGTAACCATTGTCTTTTCTTTAAAATCAAATTAAATTGTCTCATCAAAATAAAATAAATTAAATAAATAGATAAAATAATTGCCATAACTCTTTGAAAATAAATAAGGAAAATTTAAATAAAATATCCAACCGTAATTAAAATATTAATGTCCATGATTAATGTGTTGCCTTAACCTATTAATTATTACTGCGCTGCTCTAAATGAATCTGTTTCGCAAGCTGATGATGCTTAAAAAAATAATATCCTAGGGTTGCGGTTAATAACACATTCCAAATAACAAAAACTAATATAGACATGGGCAAAGGGTTTAAAACTAATTCCTGAAATGAGATGCCCTTACTAATTGATTGATTAAGTTGCTTTAAGGCAAGTTCAAGCGGAGTCCATTGGGGAATAGTGAAATCAGATAAATTCTTGGGGATATTAAGTGGTAATTCAACTTCCTTCATTTTTACCTGTTCAAAAGCTAAAATTCTTGTATGTAAAATTTGTTGATCCACAATAATCTGCGAAAAATCCTGATAATTAAAAAATATAGATTGTCCTTCGTTAAGCTGAATTGATCTGTGGGTGTTCAAATTATTATTTAAATTCTGAATGACAATAAATTGACCTGAACCTGATATTAAAATACAATTACGTGTCCTAATAAACTGAAATAATTTATTGTCAGTAATATACTTCACTTCAAAATTACAAGAAACTGATCTATTGTGTAAAAGTAAATCTTCCAAACACTGTACATCTCTATCGATGGTAACTTCACTATGCGAGCAGAGATAAAAAAAGTTTTTAAGTTCGCATGCGCTCTCAACAATTTGTACTAATCGTAGACTTCCCTTATGTTGCATACTATAGGTTAACTCTAGGATTCGAATGCGAGACCATGAATTGTTATGCAAAATGCCTAAGTTAACTGCTCCAAAAATAGGAGCGATGTCATTCATCTGTACTAAAGGTGTCTCTAAAAGTAAATGAAATGATCGACTACTGGGTTCATAATTAATCAAATATACTTTGGTCAAGGAATAAAATAATCCTATGTCTGTTTTATAAAGCGAATCTTTAAAATCGGGATGATGCTGAATAAATGTACGGAGCCAATTAGGAGTTAAAATATGATAAGATAATTTTCCTGAAGCTATTTCCATAATGATAAAATCTAAACGCTCAATCATCTCAGAGGCGTGCACTAAGGCAACTATATGTCTCTCTTCATTATAATCATAACAAAATTTAGCTAATAATTCTTCCTTTAAATGCAAAACTGATTGTTTTAACACTACCAGAATTCCATTAACAATGTTAACCATCTTCACTTGACTTTGCTTCATATTCTGTACTTCCTGAATGATATGATGTTGATTGGCTGCTAAAGTTTTAACTGATTGAGATAAATGATGAACTGACATAGTATTGAAAACAGAAAGTTCTGCACTGAACAAATTTATTAAATTAAGAAAAATCTGCCTCTTTTCCCTGTTATGAATATTAGTAACATTCTGATATATATTTTGGCAATTAGGCCTTACGTCTCCTACTGTAAATTTACATGGGAAATACTGAGAAATTTCGGTAAGATAATCATTAATTTTGGTGCTAGTATCATTATGAATGACTTTCCATTGCGCACATGCGGAATCATTGTCAACCTGAATTTGTGCATCGATGAATATATTCACAGTTGTAAAAATATTCTTACTGCTATGAATGGTTAACCCTTGTCTCTCATAATACAGGCCTAATGATTTAAAAAATATGTCTTGCGACTGTTCATTGTTGGGTAAGGATCCAATAAAATGAATCAGGGATAGGAGTAGGATTAAAATCCAAAATAGGAAAGTAATTCTGCTAGTAGCCATGCTTCTGTAATAAAAAAAAAAATTCCTGCATCAGTACAGCTTGAAGTTGGGATATATATATACCTTAGTAAGGCTAAAATTATGCTGATGTAATAATAAAAGTATGGGATCAGATAAGTAACTAGATCGATGTTAGGGAAGGGGTGTGAAATAACACATCAGCAATATCATGCGAAAGATGGGAAAGATACCGTAACTCTAAAGCCAATGCCTTCAGTTAGTAAGAATCATGGGTCATATCGACATTGAACCTTACGATTTTTGAATTAGTGAATTAGAAAGGGTGCCGGATATAACGGAGAACATAATAAACTACATCCCCCTAGTCCTAGAAGGTCCTTCGTGGGATATTAGAATCAAATATATAGTAAATTACGCCATTAAGGATAGGGTGTTCCGGGAGATAGGCACCCTTTCCCAACTGGAAGATCTGGTGCGTGAGTATTGGGAAAAAGTAAAACAACTGGAACGATTTGTAGCGGCCTGCCCCAAAAACTTGCAAAGGCGGTTAGGCGCCCTCCAACAGGAGCTGGAGTCAGTCGAAGACGATTTCCTGTGGCTGGGGAACTTGTTCCACAGCTTTAGGGGCTGGAGAGTCTTCGAAGTCGACTTGGAGTAGGGTAAGTGAACAAAATTTTCCTAAGACTAACTAATAATAATAATAATTTCTCAAATTATAACATTTGTGGTAAACCACACTGTTAAAATTTGGAAAGGCTAACGATGCCGTGGCGACTTTTGCCGCACATGCCTGTGTCAATCACCGAGGCTTAGCCTGGGCATGTTGCTGACAAATTTTGATTACTCTATGTGCATAAAGTGCTAAAATTGCCCTTTCGTAAACTTTCCCTGATTTTTCGAAATTTCGTTTATCTCTATCCTGATTCTAATGAAAAAAAAAACGTCAATTTCCCAAAAAATTACTTACTATAAATATCTCTATAAAACGGGAAAATTTGCGAGAAAAACGCAAAAAAAAAATCGTCTTGTTGTTCCTTTGAAAAAAAATATATTGGTCGTGATTAACCTGAAGTGCATAAATGCGACGTTTTACGGCTAAATTTATCTATGTAAAACAAAATATCCCTAACATTGTTGACATGAACTTCTATCGTGAAAATCAAATTCTAATGACTATATGCGGAACTAAACTGATCCCATAAAATTTTAATGAACGAACGCCACTGGTTGTAGTAATTTCCATGCTAAGTGTTTTCTAAGCTTCCAGCGTGTTCAAAGTACTCGGGAGAGCTTCCGCTCGGAAAAAGGAATTCGCTGACACCAGACATTCTAAGTTGTGCAAAGTTTGCATTTTCGTAGTCGCTTGGAAGGACTGAACTAATTTCTCTACAGCGAAGAAAATCGTAGGCTCGCTTGTCGGCGTTTACGGTCGACATCTTCGGGTACGTTCGGGATGCCGTCGGAGAGGTGGAGGGGGAAAATCGCTGCTTCGGGCAGCGAGCAAAGGAACAGAAGAAGAAAATGGAACGCCATGATTCGCTAACTACCAACATGACGCGTTAATGTGTACAAAACTTTAAATTACTACAAACAAAGTCTAGTAAGCGCTGCGAGAATCGAAATGGAAGTCAAGGACTTTTGAAAATTACATCATAGGCGGGATGGAAAGGGAAAAAATATCGTCGCGCTTGCGACAGTGTGTTTACTTGAACACTTCCGTGCTCGTACAATAACAAAACTTGGAAAGCTGCTAGCAAACTAAATGACTAATAAACCTTGCATAAGGTACAATCAAACGTAAAAAATGAATTATACTTAAAATTTGAATCGTAATTAATATAAAAATTCTAGGCGAACGTGAAGTCGTAAAAAATATGGTCTGTGAACGATACAACAGGTTCGGGAACCTGAAAATTTGGCTTACTTTCTGCTTTTAAAGTAACACTTGAAACTTTCTCGACTTTTACTGGTGACTGATTCGCAAATGACTCTTTAACTTTTACAACTGGCTGAACACAGTGTGAAATAGGCAATTCACTTTCCATTTTGCAACTGTTTTGAACAAAATTAGGACCCTTGCTTACGGCAAATTTCTGAACTCAGTAGTGTAATTGATGATATAACCATTTCGAGAAAGTATGAACCCCCCTCAGGCAGATTTGGCTACACTTAAAACTAGCTCAACATGCCCATATGAGCTTTTTGCTCAAGTGTGGAACCCTGTCTAATCCAAGATTTTTGTAAAAATGCCCTCGGGAATTTCCCGTGAATGTATGACCCCCCTCAGATTGATTTGCCTACACTTATAAAAGGCACTTCTGTGAGATTGTTGTCCATAATCCTGTCAAAAATATGCCTCTCTTGATATTTTTTTGGCTACACCTAAAACTAGGCCAAACGTATTAACACACACACACACACACACACACACACACACACACACACACACACACACACACACACACACACATATTTACTTCCGGTCTAAGTTCAATTGGGCACCAGGCTCAACTTGTATATCTAGTATTAAGATAATGTAATTCTTCTAGAATTGCTCTGTGACTCTCTCATTTCTTACATCATAAACATATGATTTTTCACCTATAAGAATAACACTACATATGGTGTCATCGGGGAGTGTATTGTGGAATTCACAGATAATTTTAATGTTTGTCCTGTCATTAACCACAACTTGTTTCCTTTTTGAAGTGTTGATGACAAACATGGGTCTCTGTGCTTTGAATTCATCTGGTGTGTAATACATGTCAGTATTGCCAGTAGTGACCCTTTTGTATGCTGTAAATGCTCCATATAATTTGAGGAAATCATCCTTGGACATGTCTAAATTATAATTTTCTCTGGGGAACACCTCATTTCTGCCATTTTTAAGATATATGTTCTTGATGTTGCAGTTATCAAATTTACTTGAATTTTTTTCCTGATTATTGTGTCTTCCAGTCTGAAACAGTACCACCACAAAATCTGGCATGTCATATTGTATACTGGAGAATGAATTTGTGGCATCAAACTCATAATAGGTACCAGATGCAGGCTTCTGTACACATTGATATGTATAAAATTGTAAAGGAATCTGTGGATTTTTTAGGATATCAGCTTTGTATTTAAGAGCATAACTGGCTTCATATTCAACAACTGGCATTCTTAGCTCCATAGTCTGAATAAGGCACTTGCCCTCATCAGGTAGGGTATTAGGCATAGCTTCCCCTGTAGAGTTTAATGTACTGTACCTCATCAAAGCATTATTATCATTGGCAGCTCTTCTAAATGTGATTCTTAAACCACCCTTCCACATAATATCTTTGTAATCTGAGAAGAATCCTGGCAACAGGCGCATAGGGAACAGCATAGTGTGGTTTTTAGATAATATCTTATCACCAGCCTCAAATCCACCTATTTTGTAGTATGAAGCCTCGGTTTTGGATAATTTTAGTGTGGCCAAAGCTGTGGAGGTAATGCCGGGATAATCTACTTTGTTTATAACAACACCATGTTTTCTGATCTCAATTTCAGAGAACAGATGGGGCACAAAATTATCTACCAATCTTATATTTGAATTTGCCGGATAATCTGTACCATCGAGCTTTACAACATCAAATTTGATGTATAGATCTGCTCTGTGGGGGTGTATAAAGCCATCCCCTACATCAAGATCAACCTCAATCTCTGTGTTGGGTTGATTTAAATTTGCAAATGTCCTCCTGTTTGGGGGGAATGATTGTAGCTCATAACTCTCAATATTTTCCATTTTTTTCTTGTATGTATTTTTATTTAAATATTAATCTCTATGATTGCAGTTGTGGCTCCAGCAAAATCAACTAATTCTTCTTCTTCATTAGTGACCATCAATTCAATGTAGTCTATTCTATTATGGCACACAGGAAAATATAATGTTGGGGATGGATTGTAGATGATGGGCTCCATAAATTCAGAATTAGGTTTAAATGTTGCAATAATGCCAGTTTGTTTGTGAGTGCCTATGCCATTTGATTTGGTGATCATACCCTCGGCCACATTACAGTGAATATTTAGAGTCTCTATGGCTAAGAATTTAGGTATATTAATAGCAGTGTGTTTGATGGCTGGTTCAAGTTTTGTGTTGTTCTCAAATCCTAACAGCTCTCCTATAGTACCCAGATCCACTGTTTCTGTAGCAGATACAATCTCTACTCTGTGAGTGACAGAATTTTGACTTAACACTACACCTCTGGGTAATTGAGCATTTAAAGTGGACAGATTATATTGCCCTGGAGTGATGACAATTTTTTGATCCCCAACTGCAATTGTGTTGTTGTGGTGTGTAATATTAGGGATCAAGTACATGCCATAAAATGCTCTGAGAGCTATTGTTTTGGGATACACTATATCATCATGTAATTTGAGTTTCAATATTGAATTTTGGCTGGTGAGATGGAATACCCCCATGATGTTTCAGATACCACAAGGCTTTTTGAAAATTTTCAATTGATGGTTTATTTATTTGAGACATATATCTAAGAACAGATAAACACAAATGTCCACAATTAACATCTTTGAAGTTTTGAACACGGGTATTATTGTAATAAAGATTAGCTGATTTTAGATATTTTACTAAATTTTCAGGTGGAACACCTCCAAATGAATCAAACACAAATGCCTCATTTTTTAAATATTTAAGATAACAGATCCAGTGAGTGCCCTGATTTTTGTACTTATCCAAATTAACTATGCCACACTCTTTGTTGAGTGGTTGTTCTGGTAAAGAATCAGACATGTACACACCTCGAAAATTTTTGATGCCCAGTGGCTTGATTAAAGCTTCAATATCTTGGTTTGTAAGCGGCTCTTGTTTTTTTTAAACTTATTCATGGCTCTCTTAACACCTTTGCCTTGTTTCTCCATGGCCAGGTTATGGCGCTTTATTTCATCTAATTCTGCCCTATTCTTCTTGGCATCTATTACTGTTTTTGCTATGGCAGCTGATCCCCCAGCCAAGCTCCCAACAGCCCCAAGTGCTGCTAAGATGGCCGGGATAGTAAATATGAAGCCACCCACATGTGATTTTTTTCTAGATTGTTGTAATTTTTTTAATTGGGGGTTACTAAGCAACAAATCATACCATGGACCTTGGCAAGACAAGAATTTTTTTTCTTGCGCTGCTTTTTGGTTAGAAGATTATCAATAATTTTAAGAGATTTAAGACCTGCATAAGGTATCTGATACATAACACCCTTGGCCTTCATCCTAGGTTTATTATATACATATTCACAGCCCCCACCCCAGTTTTTGTTTGGTGTTCATAGCTATGGTGGTCCCCAATGCTGCTATTTTTTTTACTTAAAGAAGCATCTTTGCTTACAAATCTACCAAATGCAGCCTCTTCTAATTTCTTGTCTGCAACATGTCTCTTGTCAAGATCAGAATGTGTGTTGTATGCTATGTCATGGTCTCTACAAGCAGCATCTAGGGGATTAACACCAGGATCACCTCTGTTTAATCTATGGTCCAATTTTGTGCCTGGACCACAATACTGATAGCCTGGAATGTGTAATTCAAATGGCAGCTTGTTTATAATGTCATTAACCAACCCCCGACCCTCAAAAATATTCCAAAATTTAGGTGGTAGAGTATTAATAATTTTTATAAGATATCCAATCCCCTTAGTGTCATTCACTATAAAATTAGACAATTTGGTGCTTATCATGTCCATAATTCCAACTTTTTCATTGTAAAAATTGTGGTTGCCAGCATTTTCCTCCCCAGCTATCACCAATAACCTATCTACAAGTTTCCTGATATCATCAACCCACACAAATTCTTTAGGCAGGGTGTTGTATTGTTTGACTCCAATACCTGTCTTGATCTGAGACCATATGGGCTTGATTAAATTGTTGTATTTTGCTCCACTACTAGACTTGACTCTTTTTTGTGTGGGATCATTGTTCTTGTATAGAGCATCTGATTTTATTAATATTTCTTTGTAATGCTCATAATCTTGATCTGTATAGCTGCCAGGTCTCTTCCTAGTCATCAGTTCCCACAATCCAGGTGTTCCAGGATATTTAACATAACCACCTCTTTCTCAAAGATGAGATTCTGAATATACAATTAGATCATCTCCCATAAATGTTACTCTGAAATTGCCAATTCTATGTATGATGCTACCATCACGCTCTGTGTCAGCATATAAGCCAAAGACCTCATCTTTGTTGTCTTTAGGTGTGGTTAAATATTTTTGAGCAAGAAGACCCAATTCAATAGGATCCTGAGTAGCTTCAATTCTTCGAGGAGCAATAGGACTAGGTGTATGAATACTAGAAAATGGGGTGAATGGATAATCTAATATGTTCCTAGCAGCTACAGGTACAAGCTCTGTGATCAAATTTTGATTTTGCTCTGTACCAGTTTTGATATTTTTACCTAATTCACTAATAGCATCAATAATAGGCTGTTCTGTTTGTTTGTGTTTTTCATAGATTCCTCGGTTCTCTGATTTCCATCCCTTAAATCTTTTTACAAGATAATCTCTTAATTTAAGATCATCAATGATTGGCCTTTTCATGGTTATTTATATATGTTTCAATGTCTAGAAAATTGTTAATTTTATTTCTATATTTACCAGTATTAGGTGTTCTTGTCATATCAATTGTGGCAAACCCATAACTGTCCTGGTTCCAGCACCTGCTGCAAATCTTAGAAAATTTATTGTAGCTCAAGTCCCCGCCTACATATTCATCATGTATGTGTTTGAGGTTGGTATGATCTTGATGAAACACACATATAAAATTGCTGTTGTCTCGGATCAGCTGCTTCGAAATTTTAGAAAAAGTCTGTGCCAGGTAGAAACAATCTATGTTTTTGTGTCGGCCCTGTGTAAAAAAATTTCTAACCTTGTTTTGATTATCCAGTATAATGTCATCAAACACAACAACAGAATTATCGAGACATTCATGGAGTGGCTTAACATCTGGTTCAAAAGTGGCTATATCCAATCCATCATATAGCTTCATCAGCTGCTGATATTTTAATTGTTCCAAGCTCTTAGAGAAGACATACAAGTGCCTATTTTTCCAGTCTAACCAGTTGGGTGCCAATAAAAAATTATCAACTATTAGTGTAGTTTTACCACAAGCCGATGGCCCAACAATAAGACACCTAATATTATCAGGCAGCAACTTGCCATTTCTCTTATTCTGTTGTTCAGGTTCTGGCAGCCTTTTTATAACATCCCAGGTGTTCATATTATCACTTTGTTTGCCTCGATCCAGCTGTGTTCTGGAAGTCCTAGCCATTTGACAAGTAACTTGTTGCCTTTTTTGCGGATGATTTTTTCTATGAGATATGTGTCAGGCTGTTTAGTTTTGTTGAGTTCTTCTTCATAGAACCTGCCTTTGAGAATTTCTCCTCGGTCGTCTTTTATTATATATGTGTTAAGGGTCCCAGGTTTAACTTGAACCACTGTAAAAAATTCAGTGCTCCAGTTTCTTGTAAAACCTCGTTTGAATAAGTGCTTATATTTGCTGATTCTTACTTGATCACCTACCCTGTATTTGGCTTTTCTTGTTGTTGGCTGATATTTAGGATAATAAACAGTTCTGATCAATTTTTGCTCATCAGATGAAGTTACTTCAGAGGGTTTCATGTTGATTGTGGAATGGACCGAGTTGTTATATTTATGTAGAAGTTCTGGAAGAATATTAAGCCATTTATAATTACCTTGAAGTGTAAATTGTTTATACATATGATTTTTTAGGGTTCTGTTGAATCTCTCTACAATTGAGGCCTTGAGATCACTGTAACTCGAGTAATGTTGTATTGCCTGGCTTTTAATAAATTGTTGGAACACAGAATTATAGAATTCTTTGCCATTATCTGTTTGCAAATAGCGCGGTGATCTTCCACTCTGATTGATGATTGTTCTGATGGCTTCTGTAACACATTTTCCAGTCTTGGATTTGAGTGGCACAGCCCAGGCAAATTTTGAAAATGTGTCTATTACAGTGAGTAGATACTTGTAGCCCTTGTTGATTTTGTCTAAGTTTTTCAGCTGTCCACTTGCCATCTCAATCAAGTCGCTCTGCCATAAATCATCTATGCCTTTTGTGACTATTGGCAATCTCTTAAAATTATGTCTGGCTTGTCTGTGTAATTCATCAACAATAATTTGTCTAGACATGGTATGTAAACAAGAATATTGCAACTATGGGGTGTTCAGCAGCTGATACTACAGGATTTTCTAAATATAATTTGTCTCCTATTTGTATATGAAATTCCAGAGAGCCATCATCTTCAACATAAGATGTTTCTAATGTATTGGGGTCTGTAAAATCCTCTAACTCTACACTGGTGATTTTTTGTTTGTTGTCAGCATTTGTTATTGATAAGGTGGGGTAGTGGTGTGCCTGTGGTTGAAGCCAATATTTGATCTTGATTGGTCTCAGTGTGCCCCCAACAAAAAACTGGTAATAAAATTGCGCAGGGGACAGCATATATATTTTGCCACCTGGTGTAAATGGTGAATCATATTCTTTGTTGGGGATGCTGTACAATTCAAGAATTACTGTATGTTTAGGATTCTCGATTATGCCTGTTATTTCTTTTTCGGCTGTAAGCAATCTGCTTGTTACAGATTCAAGGTGCTCATTGATGGTCCTAACAACATCATCATGGCCTGGCTTGATCTTTATGTCCACAACAAGTTTCTTGTATTGTTGCACAATTTCTTGTAGCTGGGTGACAAAAACAGACAAAGCATTTGCTTGATTGGATTCCATGGTCCCTAGCTGTTGCTTGATATCAGCTACAATTTGCTGTAAATTTTCAACAACTGCCAATTTTGAATTTTGAGCAGTAAGATCATGGACCTGTCTTCTGATATCCTCAAACAGGGCATGCAATTCATTAATATGTTGATTAGTTGGTAGAGTAGCTACTGTCTGAGTAAGTTGTTTGATCTCTGTCTGGATATTCTTGATATCCTCTGATTTCAATATGCGATTCACTGCTCTCTTTATATTTTTAAGTTCCTGTGATGTAGGCAGATTTGACACAGTATTTTGCCAGTGCCAATTTCACATAATTTAATTCAGAAGCATCAACCACACCACGCATAGCATCTTGGAGCAGGGCTATATCTGCCTGAGTGGGTGTTGATTGTTGTAAAATTTCAAGCTTTGTTTGGATATCATCAATCAAGTGATGAAAATGAGATAGCTCAGATTCAGTGTTGAGGTTTTCAAGTTTTGTGATCTGTTGCTGGACGCTGACAAGTGTGTCTACAATCCCAGGCAATCTGGATTCTAGAGATTCTTGTACATTTGTCAGATCACTTTGCACTGCTGCTATTGTACCCTCAAGATGAGTTATGGTACTTTGAATTTTTCCAAAATCTTCATATGTTTCAAGTTGCAGCTTAATATTGGCAACACTCCGAGTTATTGCACTCAAACCATCAGAAGATGGCAAATTGTTCATAAAATTTTCAAGTGTCTCAATTTTTTCTTTAACCTCGGCTATGGCATTGTTCAAGGGGTCCAGATTAGGTATCTGGAGTGACTGAATCTGTTCCTTTAGAGTGGAAATCACTAGATCAAAATCTTCTTGTGATTTTATGCTTTTGACAATTGTTTGGAGCTGTGCCTGGACATTATTTATTTGCTCTTCCAATTGTTGTTTCAATTGCTCAGAGTTGGTGGCCTGGGTCTTAAATTTGACTTGAAGAGCTGCTACAGCTTCTTCTAAACTTTGAAAATTATCCAATGTGGCCAAGTCAGTATATTTCTGAAGCAGCAATTTGAGTTCAGAATCAATTTTAAGAAGAGGGTCCATGCATTGTGATTGTAAATTTGTAATTTCTAGTTGAAGACTGGCATTGAGTGTGGCTTGGAAAGCTTGTAAATCACTTCTTAATTTCTTGACTCTGACATCAAGCATCAGAATCTCATCACTGTGATCTTCATGTCTTGTATGGCCAAATATATTATTAGGCATTTTTGTTTTAATGGCTATTTATTATTGAATATCTAATTCTTAATTCTATAAAAAAGGGTATAAGCTTGTCATAGGATTCAGGGACTTCAATATATAAGCAGTCACCAGCAGAAACAGTATATACAGTGCCAGAAATCATGTTTGAGTGCTTAATTCTATAAATATTTTCCCCTACTGAAATTTTGACATCACCCTCAGGAGTTGTAATAAATTGTAATTGACCACCTACAGGTAATTGGTAATGATTTAAATTATTGTTAAATATGTACAATATTTTACCTGTTTCATCATCAACATCTGTAAGTATGCTGTTCAGATGAATAATTAATAAACCACTCAGTTTAGATATTATATCAGAAGAGGGTGATGGTGTTGGCAGCTCCATAATAGCCTGTTTTTTGAACCCAAATAAGTTCATAGGCATGTTTATTTATTTCAAATCATGCTCTGTAATTGGGTATTGATTGCCATTTTTCAAATAACAATGACCCCATGGTAGAGTATGTATGCCACATGATAAAATGCATCTCTTATCGTCATGTGGGTCCAGAGCCACTTTTCTTACAATATTGCTAGTCAGCAAGTGATCCACACTCTGAATTCTGGATTCTGATGTTCTGATTAAACTCTGGGATTTGAGACAATTTTTATAATCTTCAAATTGGAGCTCTTTTTCCACAGTTACTCTGCCAATCCCCTTGGCTTTTTTGGCAACAACACCACTACATGTTTCAAAACTGTACATCTTGGCCCTTAACCCAGCAAATGCCACAATAACATCACCAAGTGTCTCATCTTTTAACTTGCCTTTCACCTTTTTGTTGTGGTGTTGAATCTCTGTATGTTCACTGGTATCAAAGTATTTAAACAATTCAGGCTGGGACATATCTTGATAAACATCTTCTGTCTGAATATCAAGAACAAAACTATCTGTGTCCATGTACATCAGTTTTACACGATCCTTATAAAAAGGCTTCAACACATCATAATACAATTTTAACATGTGTAATTTGGCCAATTCCAATATCACAGCCCCTACATAAATAGGCTTATCAAACTTAATCTTTGTTTTTTTCATATTAAAAAGTGCCATATTTTCATCATAAATTCTTCTATAATTGAAGTTGGGTTTTGCTATCAATTTTTTGCTCCGGCTGGGGTCAGTAATTATTTTAACATCAGTATGTTTTCTGACATTTTCAATAGTTTTGCCATATACAGAATTGACCATCAATTTAAACAAGGCCTTATCAAATTGGCTCATTGCAGATGTTCGAAGCTCTGTGTTTGTATCAATATATGGTTTCAACCATCTTGAGTGCCTGAACCTCAAAACTTTGCCAATTTTGGTCACTTGAACACCATGATGCATCAGGAACTGGAGGTTTTTGTAATATACGACATAACCCTGTTTTGGCTCCAGTGTCATCATCAATTTCTTCTGTTTAGAGCCAGGTGAGCACTTAACCTCAGGAATTGGGGGCAGATCAGAAAATATGTTGTGTAAATTATCTGGAATTGTCAGATCAACCTCTAAGAAGAGGCCATAGTCACTGTCATCAAAATTCTTAAGATCTTCAATATTGAAATCTTCAACCCACTCAAGCCCTGCATATGGCAGTTTATCCATCATGGCATAACCATACAGGCTGTTTGCATCCACATACAGTATATAATTTGATGGCAGTGCTGGATCAAAATCAGGAATATATTTGTTATTAGCTCTAGCATATCTCTGAGAGCATTGCACCATGCCTCCTCTTATACATTGCTCCATAAACAGATACATGTCTTGATCCTGGATCAGATCCAATTGCATTTTAGTGTTTAAAAACATTGCAGACCATGCTAGGCCCGGAGCACTGTAAAAATACATTGGATCTAGTTTATAATTTTTCATGGAAGATTTTCTGAATGCCTGAAGTATATCAGCTTAGAGGGTCACATCAAGTTTTAAATATGCATTGTGATAATCACCAAATGTCTGGCATTTTAAATTGTTCCACATCAACTGGGCATGGTGATAATCATCATCAGTGATTCCAGATCCTCTGATTTTGCTGTAAAACTCTTGTTGTGGTGGCAGAGCACACTCATCAAATTTAGAAAAATCTGTAACATAATCATATGGATATACACCCTTCCGCCTAATTAATTTCAGGTCCTGATTTGGAAACATGGCACATGTGATTTTGAATTGATCATCAGATAATTGAGTGGCCAGTGTAGCCAGGCTAGCAGACAGAATTCTGTATGAATCAAGAAATCTTAAGTGAATAGGAACACCATTAACTTTAATTATTTTGCTAATAGCTATATATTTCTCATCATTTTCTGCTAAAATATTTAAATTCTGCTTCTCAAACCCCTCGTACCTGACCAGATGATGGAAATCATAATTAGATGCACCATGGCAAAATATGGGGACAAATTTTGGTCTCTGGATCTTAATATTACAGCCATTAAGAATTTACCATCTGTATGGGAATGGTGATGTACCTTGATATTTGTATCTGAAAATTCAGAATCACATACCGGGCATTTTTCTGCAATGTTGAAATCTTCAATCTGTTTCTCTGTTAAAGGCAACATGGGTTTTGATTTTAATAAGATATTAGATGCTATGTCATGGCACTCATTTTCTATTCTATGTGCAAATTTTTTGATAGCATTTGGTCCCATGTATAAGTGTGGTTCACTAGCTACACCATCTCGTATAATTATATAACAAAAGCTAGAAGGTTCATGTAACTGGTATGGTGTAATTGAAGATTCATCAGGATCTGGATTGCAGAATGCAAGAGGTTTGAGGTTTGATTCAAAATCACAGACTATATATGCTGGGTGTTCCAACAAGGCTTCAAATTTTTTGAATTTGGCATTTTCACTTGGCATTGGCATCACCATATGAACAGGTTTATGGTTCCCACAGTATTTCAGATGCTCAATTAACTTGTTTTTAGCAATTTCTGCATTCTCTTCCCGAACCCCATTCACCATTTTTTGACCATCAAATACAGTTAAACATCTTCTGCACAACTTAAATATTCTATTAAATTTGTCTAGTTGTGTTCTGACTAAAGCTTCAAGACTGTGTATCAGAGTATAATGGTATGTATCATCCCCTTCAATTAAGAGCAGATCAATCGGAACAGCAGAATCATCATCAAATGTACTGATTCTGAGAGGTGCTATCAAGCAATTGCCACGGCCAGTAGAACAAATAAATATATTAATAGATAATTGTTTACCATTGATATTCCTGGCCTTTTTTTTCAAATTTATCAATATTCTGAACAGACATTGGATATTCTAAACCCTCCATTGCTTCATCAAAATCATGTTCATGTTGTTTATAATAAGTTATTCTCTCAGGATTCCTTGAAACTGGAAACAAAGCAGCTAAAATACACCACAAAAAGCATTTCTCATCATTATTTTTTATATTAACCACTGCTTGTTTGTTTTTAATATTGGCAGGTAATGGCAGATATGTAGATCCTTGTAATGGGCTGAATTCAGAAATATTAACATAGAGCTTGTGTGGAGATCCGCATAGGCTCCATCCTGACTCTTTTCCAGCAAATTCAGAGTGTTTAATATTCAATTGATCTATCAAACTGCTTATTATTTTGTCTGAATTTGCATTTGAGTATACAGGTACAGTTTCTGTTATGTGAGGCTGTGTAAATTTTGTGCCATTTGGTTTCTTATATTGTGTAAACAATTTGAGAGACAGCTTATAAGAGCCATTTTGTGCATTTAGAATTGCCTGCACATCAGAATTTATACTGTTCAAAAAATTCTTAATATCACATTTTGGCTCTGATACAAACCGGTGATCCCTAAGTTGGCCATTAAAACTGTTATGGATGGGTTCATAGCGTGGCTGCTTTGCCGGTCCAGTATTAACAGGTGTTTCATGCTTCCTTTTCAGACCAGATGTAGATGGTTGTGGGGGCAATATTGATGACTGTGCAGAACAAGTACCTTTATGTTTATATGTGAAATATTCCAGACTATATTTTCTATGGCATTTAGGGCATATTTTTGTGGGAGTTCTGTATTTGTCTGGATTACAATTCTTTTGATGCTTAGCCCAATTGGGGCTGGATATATTCTTTTTGCATTGATTACAATATTTTTGATTTGGCATTTTTGTTGTTGTTTATTATATAAGATTTCCTGGGGTCCAAATCAAAATTCTATGCTTAATAAAAAATATCAGTTGGGTTCAGCAGTGTGATTTGTGTGTGTGTATGTGTGTGTGTGTGTATGTGTGTATGTGTGTTAATATTTTTGGCTTTGGTATTTATATAAAATTTTTTGGGGTTCAAATCAAAACTCTATACTTAATAAACCTATGACAGGTTGTAAAAAATTCTGTATATTAAATCAAATAGATTTGTAATTCAATTTATACAAATCTGCAATATTTTTGTGTTTAAAAAATATGAGCAGCACTGCAACAACACAACCTTACTCTTCAACAACTTTCACAATACTGGCTGATATGCAATGCAAAATCTCTTTATATAGCCTAAGCACGGACCGCATTGAAAACATCTGAAACAATAAGCCAATCAGAATATAACACATCATCACATTATGTCATAACCAACCAATCAGAAAACAACACATGTCTAATAATTTATTGCATAATATTAGGTAATAATTTGTTGCAAAACATGATGCAATATAAATAAACCAGAAATAGGCCACAAGTAGACCGGAAGTAAATATGTGTGGGTGGGTGTGGGTGTGTGTGGGTGTGTATGTAGGTGGGTGTGGGTGTGTATGTGGGTGTGGGTAGGTGTGGGTGTGGGTGGATGTGGGTGTGTATGGGTGTGTATGAGGGTGGGTGTGGGTGGGTGTAGGTGTGTGTGGGTGTGTATGAGGGTGGGTGTGGGTGGGTGTAGGTGTGTATGTGGGTGGGTGTGGTCAAGGTCAACGTCAAAGTCAACGTCAACGTCAGGGTCAACGTCAACGTCAACGTCAACGTCAACGTCAACATCAACGTCAACGTCAGGGTCAAGGTCAAGGTCAAGGTCAGGGTCAAGATCAGGGTCAAGGTCAAGGTCAATATGTGTGTGTGTGGGTGTGGGTGTGTGTGTGTGGGTGTTAATACGTTTGGCTTAGTTTTAAGTGTGGCCAAAAAAAATATCAAGAGGGTCATATTTTTTACAAGCTTATGGACAACAATCTCACAGATGTGGCTTTTATAAGTGTAGGCAAATCAATCTGAGGGGGGTCATACTTTCACGGGAAATTCCCGAGAGCATTTTTACAAAAATCTTGGATTAGACAGGGTTCCACACTTGAGCAAAAAGCTCATATGGGCATGTTGAGCTAGTTTTAAGTGTAGCCAAATCTGCCTGAGGGGGGTTCATACTTTCTCGAAATGGTTATATCATCAATTACACTACTGAACTCTATCTTTAACGGATACAATATTCTTCGGCAAATCTATACTGTCGTCTTTAGTGACTAAAATATTTCTGGATACATCTTGAACTTGAACGATATATAATTTCTGGCAACATGTTAAAATCTACATTGGGAAGAGCAATTCAATTTTCTCCGTCTTGATTGCACATAACTACAAGGTGTTTTTTTTTTAAGTTCTCAACATTCATTGATAGTCGTCTGTCAGAGAGAATGTTTTTCATAATAGAAAATGATCTTTCTACTTCGAAAGAAGTTATTGGAGCATACATAGAACAAGCTAATGTAGCTGGACTCATTTTGGTAACAGCATTTTCATCTTTTAGAATATCACAAATTGTTTTCAATTGTTTCAAGTCCTTATTTGCACTCACTACCCGTTTGCACTTTTCCGCAACAGCTGACCCCTTTACTCCTGGCACTTCCATCATCTGCTGCATAGATTCCTCGAAGATTTTCATGGATGCTATAATTGTAATTGTCTCTGGCAATGCACCATAATGTGCAAAAATAAACGACAGTTCATTTTTCAGTTCTGAATAGCACAGGAGATTTTCACTTCACGAATTGAAGCCGCTTCATTTTCTGGATAAGCATCGATCACCTCACTGATTTTTTCAAGGTTGTTAGCATAATATATAGCTGCTGATATCCAGGTTCCCCATCTTGTCAAGACTGGTTGCGGAGGAAAACTAAGCTCAGGAGTAACTTCCTGAAATTTTCGGGTTCGAGAGGGAGATTTCAGAAATATCTTCTTTGTGTTCGAAATCAACCTCTCCACTTCAGAAGTCAATCATGCACAAGGAAATGTTAACCGAAAGGCAATATCCTAACTCAGCATGAAATACTTTTTTCTCACACTTTTCTCCTTCAGCAATGTTGAAACATGCGTGAGTTCAATATTACTTAAATAAGGCGAAAATTATTCACGTAATAAACGGAAGAAAAATAAATACCAACATTTTTTTTAAAAAAAAATGGTCAAATTTCATTGAAAAAGGCAGAAAAAGGCATTATAATTAAAAATAGGCAGTGGGGTCCCAAATAGGCAAAATAGGCAAAATGAAAAGGCTTCTAAAACATTCGAAACAACATAAAAAACGTATATCCGGAAAAATTTTATCAATATATGCAGTAAATAAAAAGAGGCATTTTGCCAAACTTCCGGTCTCTACTAATGACTATCGTAAAACAACTTTACATGTAACTCTTACATGTACTAACGCGTCATGCACTCGGGCATGGTGCAAGTATTTGAACTCAGTTACATAGATACCGCTGTATTGTCAACAATGCCCAATTATTACAGTACTTTAGTATTGTTGTGCCTGGAAGAATTATGTACAGTCATCGCAATAATGAATTTTACATAGAACCTGAAATATTCATTTCTCTTCACGACGTTATGCACGTTTCCTCATTCTAAGCCAGCCATGTCAAACTCGCGAACCACAAGATACATTAATGCAGCCCGCCTTGGCCCTGCGCACATTTAATCCATTCAATTCTATCTATACATAGTAATCCCGATCAGGGAAGGCTTAAGTGGTGGGCGACTGCTAAGGGTGCCGCCCTCGAGGGGGCTTCAAACTAAGGTGTCCTCCGTGAGTTGCGCCAAAACCTTAATTATAATTATGGCTATTTGTTTTAAAGAGAGTCGTTACAAACTAGTAGATATTTCATATTGGAAACAATAACACGAGATGGAAAGAAAATAGTTTAGTAAAAGAAGCATAGATGGCAGCACAATATGGAATAAATAAATTGTTGGACGATAAGTATATTTTTTATGAAAGTAAAAGTATGTCAAATAGATGTAAAAACACGAAAGTGATTAGATAATAGATGGAAAGGAAAACTTAAGTGGTTTTCATAATTCAATATGTTCAAGCCTGTAGTCAATTGTTAGGCACACATGTAGAAGAAGTAGTCAACAAGTAAAGGTAGAAATTTAGGGAGACTAGAAGCATAGTTCAACATAGTCTTTGCATTCAGCTGCATTTCTAGCATCAATCCAAGGATGATCATTCTGAATTTACTGCTCCTTATCGTAATGCATGCATTGAATTTAAGCTGAGAGGTTGCCGTTATCTTCATATGATTATGTAGGTATTAAATTAAATAAATGTATACTTACAATAAACATATTCTTTAACAGTAATACTCACACAGTGGCGGCGATTAGGGAGGCGAGGAGGGCAGTTGCTCCCTACTTTTGGCAACTTTTGCCCCCGCACTATGCTCACTGTACTCACAGTACTCTGGTTTGCTATTGCCAAACTTATACCTGGCAATTGCTAAAGGTCCAGGAACCTATAAATTCTATTGGGTTCCGCCGCAGGACGGGAATCTTTTTCCTCGCACCCTAATTTCGGTCCAAGTTGCCATAAAAGGTTCCTAGACGTAACCTAATTTAAATTGATCCGGGGAAAAGATTACTGCACGGTATTTAAATTGATACAGAAAAAAGGTTCCTGGACCGTATTTAAATTGATACAGAAAAAAGGTTCCTGGACCGTATTTAAATTCATTCGCAAAAAAGGTTCCTGGACCGTATTTAATTTCATACTGAAAAGAGGTTCCTGGATCGATTTTAAATACTTTTTACATAAGTTTTTTACGGTCCAGAACCCATTCACGCTTGCTAATTTTCTCTCCTGGGCCGGAATTGAGTTTGTGTTTTAAGTCCACTTTATGCACAGTAAGGCTAATCGGGACTGGACCTACGGTTTAAAGTGGAATTCGAACCACTGTGCCATGTTCCTTCACCGGGTATCGAACCGGGACCCCTTGATTACAAGGCGACGACGCTACCACTGCGCCATCGGGGAGGCCCGGACCGGAATTGAATTTAATTAAAATTCCTGGACTTCTAACAACCCTGCTGGCAACAAAACAGGTGGCAATTTGGCAAAGGCATCCACAACAAGGCCAATGCGCGGGAAAGCCTAGCTGTCGCAGCAGGATAGTAATCGAATGGGTCTCCGATCCTCTCCCAGAACCGCGAGAACCGCGAGCTAAAAGCTCATGCTGACATCAGGTGTCATTCAAGGAATATATAGTGTCATTTACCACTGAACAAAACTCAGTGACAGACCGCTTCTTGTACTTGGAAACTCTGATCCCGAGAAAATGGCATCGTGACTACCAACAGGCAACTGGATGAAGGCACTTAGGAGGTTTGAACCCTCCAGACCCGCTTTAAATACTCCCATGGTAGTAAAATCAATGATTTGAACAGATTAGTATAAACTTTCTGCAAACAAAAATTAATGATAATAAGCTGAGTCATTGTGCGCAATTGTAAATACTGTAAATATAAAAATGGGAACACTTTTATTTTCGATCCATCGCACTCCCTTAGATTCCATATCAATGCGCCGCCTATGACGATAGGAATTAATAGGGGCCGAATGTGTTTTTTGGAAGGGGCTACCGGGATGTTGTTACGGTAAGTCAGTCCGGCCTGACTTGGTAAAGTAGTTAGCGAAGCGCATTGCGGTACTATGAATCCTTGGTTCAAATTCCGAATAAGGCAGTTGTCACCAATCTGATTAACCTGTTCCTTACAATAATCGTCACAATTAACCTAAAAATTGCAGAAAACATAGTAGTAATAAATAAAATAACAAAAATATAACGCAATATATATGACACACACGTATAGCTTAAGAGAATACAACGCAGAATATATTACACCTGAAACGTGATTGAAAATCTATATCTTTGTATTTGTCTGTCTTTCAATATAATCAAACTACTCGTGTATGGATTTATTCTTAACCTCCTTTACATAAATTCCATCTCTGTCTGTACCTAACTTTATTTCTCATTGCTAGAAACAATCTATTTTCACATTTGTAAGACACTGGGCTGAGACAAGAAAACTCCCTTGTTACCTCTGAGATTGAGAAAAACGTTGTGTGCTGACATCTGTTGAGTGCTCCTTGTAATAAATTCGATCAATACTGTTTCCCAACTGTGGGCAAGTTAACAGAGTGGGTACGCATTCGCGAGACGGTTATGTTGTGGTGTGTTCCGCAGTTATTCCGTTGTGAGTAAGAAACCAGCATTTCAGCCGATCACGTAAGTACATGATGGAATTTGACTTTATTGTATCATTCATTTAGGACATGTCAACGTATCTATGTGTTGAAATCTGCCAAATACGTTACAAGACTAATACGAGAGTAAATAACGTAATATTTCTGGCCATGCCTTCATACCGGACACGGAATTGAAAATACGCGAATGTTCTTAAAACGTACACAGAATATTTCCCATTTTAAATATCATGATCGTTACACTAATCTTTGAAGTGTTTCTTTTTTACTCGTTCTTTACATTTAGGTTTTGGCAAACATACATTGATACCAAGATGCAAACCTCGACACAAGACAATGTTTGTACTTGTATAATAACGTTAGGTAATGCTTTCGAGATTGTTCTTTTGGTTGAAGGGATACCAAATTCAGTTTTATTATACTGTATTGCAAGCGACGTTAAATCATTCCGTTTATTGCACTGCAGTTGCATGTTTTCTAGCGAAGATTTTCATCAATGAACAGGCGCTTAAATGAAAACAGTTGACTGACAGCACTACATTTTCAGGTGGCGAAGGTGGTCGATAATACCAGACAGTGAAACATTTATCAACCGGTTTAGAGAAAACAGTAGATAAACATAAAACACGAAGACCTCTTACAAGTTGAAGGAATTTAGTAATACGGTGTGTTTTATACAGTGTATATGATCGGTTATTTTTAATTCTTTGTGCACACTGTTAGGAGTGTTTTCATATTCATTAGGCCTAATAAGAATGAAAAATAGATTGCAGAACCTTCAAGTTATTCCACGTTACTCGAAGTCAATATATGTTTGAAAGAATCAAATCTGATATTACATTTAGTATCAAGTAACGCTGATAACAAAGGCAAAGTTTCATCCCTGCCAGGAATGTTTTCGGGTTTCTTCCACGTCACATTTCTTCCTACGCAACGATGAGGATGATGGTTAGGGTGACCAGACATACTCTTTTTAAGAGTATTATACTCTTTTAGAGGTCCATATACTCTATACTCTTTTCAATTTGCAAAAATCCCCCAATATACTCTTTACCTTTTCCAAAGGTAAATATGATATTGAACAACATATAAAATCGAAGTCACACGCAGAATGTTCATCGGTTTCTGAGACACGTAAGTTGGATAGTTTCTTCAAGTGTATTGATGGATACAGTTAGTCAATGTAACTTGAGTTGTACACCCAAAATGAATGGTGGGCACGCCACTGATTCAAGCTTCAAAATGCAGCGGTACCTTGAAATGACTTTAGCTCAGAGACTATTTGCCCTGGAGATATGAACTATATACCGTTGTACGCAGAATGAATCACAGATTCAGACGATATATAATTTAATCACATTCGGCGTATACTTGGAGGGGGAAGGGGGGAAAATCCCCTGAAAATACCTTTTTTAAAAAAATGGGATTTCGCCCCACCCCCACCCCCGCCCCCCCGAAAAAAAGGATATGAAAAGTTCAAAATGCACATAGAAATTATCGCTGGCATGTAAGAAACAGAAAAATATTTGCATCATTGTCGTATGACCAATGTAACTTGAGTTGTATCCCCAAAAGGAATGGTGGGCACGCCACTGATTCAAGCTTCAAAATGCAGCGGTGCCTTGAAATGACTATAGCTCAGAAACTAAATGCCCTAGAGATATGAAAGATATACCGTTGTACGCAGAATGAATCACAGATTCAGACGATATATAATTTATGCACATTCGACGTACATATGGAGGGGGAAAGGGAGAAATCCCCTCAAAAATACTTTTCTTAAAAAAATGGTGTTTCCCCCCTCCCCCTCCCGAAAAAAATGTCAAAATGCAAACTTTATGCAAATTTGGCGTATATATGGAGAGGGAAGGGAGAAAAACCCCAAAAATTATTTTAAAAAATTGTTGAAATGTTCGAAATTTATCTTTTCCCTTGAAAAGAGACGCAAAAGAGAAGTCCCTTTTCCCGCCTTTTCACCTCCATTTTCATGAAGAAAAAAAAGGTGCAAGAAACATTTCTGTTAAATACATGTGTTAGGAACAATATAAAAAAAATCGAAATTCTAGCGAAAAATAGAAAAGTTATAACGTAAAAACTACGACCTTGACACAGCGTCTCGACCGAGACGCTTGGGACCGTGAGGGTTACTTTTAGGTATCTCGATCGAGACGCTTGGGATCCAAAAGGTTAAATGTTGGTAGCATAAACAAGATAATGCATCATTAAATTTTGGTAGCATAAACAAGACAACATCAGGAAATAAAAATGTGCACAGAGAGTTAGAGTGCAGATTAGAAAAAAATATTTTGCCTATTGGTTGTAGGGCTCATATTCTACGTAATGCAATTTCTGTACCTTGTGCGAAAATAATACCCATAGATGTTGAGAACTTGGTTTTCAAAATATACAATCATTTTAGTATTTTTACTGTGAGAGCAGAAAATTTGAAAAGATTCTGTGAATTTATTGGGTGCTATTGTGAGGGTCTTTTATACCACTCAAAGATAAGATTCCTCTCTTTACTTTAATTATACGTCAGTATGAAGCGATAAAGACCTATTATTTGAGTGAGGAAAATGCCCCAATTGCTATAGTAAATTTTTTTCAAGATGATACAAGTGAACTATGGCTATATGTTCTGCATGCACAGCTACTCCTGTTTAAAGATACTTTTTTAAAATTTGAAAGGTGTGATATAACAGTATTTGAAGTTTCTATTTAATATTTTCAACTCCTACAGAATAGATCAGAACTTTTTCCCATTCTCAGCAAAAAGTTTACTTATGAAACTTGTAAAAGGGAGTATGAAGGAGGAATGAGCATACTCTGTTTCAAATAGGTTTTATTGTGAAGTGGTAAAATACTTAGAAACTTAGTTTTTTTGAAGATGACAACAAACTGAGGTATTTACTCCTTGACTCAAAAATTTCCTATGAACAATTTCAAGAGTCATTTTCATATATCCATCAACAACCAAAACATATTTCAAATTCATTGGAATTTAATGATAATGATTTTTTGACACTTACTGTGCAATTTCAAAAGCCGTTGAAAAACATCTTGAAGATTGGGGGGGGGGGGGAGAAAAGAAGCAATGATGGGTAAGTGGAGGTCAGTGTACAAAGATTTAGTACAGGCTGGGTCAAATTTAAAAGTGATTGTGCTTCTTATAAAATTCTTGTTTACGTGTCAACACTCGAACAAGTAATGAAAGTGACATTTAATGTGGACATGACCACAATTAAGGATGATTTATACATACTCAAGAAAGCAAAATCATCCCAGAAGTATGAATGATGGTGCCCATTGGTGAGAAAGTATTTGTAATTAGGTAATTACATTAGACCCATAAGTAATTTGAATCTGTAGAGTGTAGGCCTATTTTATAGGGGCTATAATAGAAGCAATAACAAATAGCCACCCTTATTTTAGTTTTCTTTTTATGTTTTGTGCATGCGCACCTTCAACTTATAGACTATACTCTTTTTGGTCAACGAATATCTGGTCACCCTAATGATGGTGATTTGATTGAATTGATGAAGTGACAATAAAAAAAAGCGCATAAATCTTTCTATTAGATTTTCAAACACTTAAACTTATTCCTGTGGCAAGAATCGTTTCCTGTTTTCAACGTCACCAGTGGAGGTTCCCCCTTTCCAGCAAACAAGTATATTTTAACGCTGTCCCAAGACAAGAAACCCTCTGGCGCTGTTGTTGCAATGTCAACCGTAAGCGAGCAAAAGGAGCGTGGGCGATTCAATCAGGTGCTTGACATGTAATCATGCCCCTGCATTGCCAAAATGTGCGGCATTCTTCGACATATTGTTGTCACCTTTGTTCAATGCCAAATGTTTGTCTTATCATAAAGGGAAGAACCGTACACAGCAAAAGCAGAAACTTAATATTTTACGTTGTTGAAAGGAGAGGGAAGTTAGAACTTTAGTTCGCGAGTTGGCCGCAGTCGAGTTGGCGAGTTGGCTGTAGTTCATAGATTGTTTTTTATATAGTAGATACGAATATGCTAAGTAGCCTTGACCAGTGGCGGCGATTAGGGGGGCGAGGGGGGCAGATTCCCCCCACTTTTTGCCACTTTTGACCCCGCACTATGCTAAACCTTATGTACGAAGGGAAAGTGAACTGTCCTTCCCCCCTACTTTTGGAATCCAATCGCCGCCACTGTCCTTGCCATTACACCGTTGTAGAAAAATTGTGACAGAAATGACAAAATGCCGTTAATGAAAAATTAATGCTTGAGCAAAGTATCTCTTTATATTTCTATATGCATACAGTACTTTTTCCTGGGAAGAAATAATCTTTTACTCTTCAAGTTGCTTTGTTATTCTGTTCATCACAAGAACTAATGAAAACATTGTAGCATTTTCATAAATGATCATGTATCCCTGTACACACACGCTCGTCGCCTCCAGTCCCCTACGCACTTCTTTCGTTCAAATAAATTGTTCTTAGTTTTTACGGCGTACAATGGCAAAGATAATGGTAGGGCAAATTGTCCATCGCTATTTTCATTGCATTTTTATTCTACATCCTGCGTTGTTTTAAGGAATGAAATTATGTTGGTTCGAAGCACATATTGCCCACTGCTTACTGACGTCTTTATTTAAACTGTTATCATCACATTGTGTAATACAGACCGAATTAAAATGGTGATGGACATTTCGCCTACTGTTTCTTTTGCCTTTGTATGTACCATTACGTTATGCCAGAAGAAAAGCACGGAGACATCAGAATAATTGATGTCGTGAAAGTGACATAATTAATAATTCTCTATAATTATCCATGTTGCTTTCTTAGTAATAATCAAGTAGGTTACGTTGTTTTAAAAGTTAGGTGCTTATTCAAAATAAGAATGGAACATTAGACTTTAACAATGGGACACAGTGGCGGCGATTAGGAGGGCAGTTGCCCCCTAATTTTCGCCACTTTTGCCCCCGCACTATGCTAAATCTTATCTACAAAGGGAAATATACTGGCTTTGCCACCCTAGTTTTGGCACCTTGCCCCCCCCCCCCGTTTTGGGACCCAATAGCCGCCACTGATGGCACATCGTGACCGATTCGTTTACAATGAGTGTCTTCAAGTAAAAACTTGTTATGACTCCACAGAAATGGTAGTATTGCGAGTGAACCAAATTGACAATAATATTAATTTAATAATTCATAGAAGAACCGCATATTTACTCTACGAACTTCTCTCTTTTCTCTCGTCCAGTGCCCAAGACCATCGCCCCTTTGATCTCCGTAGCTACGGGTCTGGTTGGAAGAAGTATTAATAAATATATAGATACGCGTAAATAGTTAGGTCTAATGTATCATGCAGATGTCACTACGCCAAATTTACAGATATAAAGGTTCTTTGCGGTCCAGAACCCATTTACGCTTGCTGGACCGGAATTGGATTTATTTAAAATTCCTGGACCCTTAGCAACCCTGATTTTAGCTGAAGTTGTAAAGGTTAGGTTAGGTATACAAACGCAGCTATGTAACATATCAATTACACTTCTCGGAGCAAGGGAATGTGTTATGATTCGCAGTCAACTAAGCTCGGAAGTTATTTTCCAATATAGGCTCAGCAATCTATTTATTCATTTCCATTATGAAATTAAACTTGAAAAACTCAAAATGTAGCGTCTGTCAACCTGCAGTAGCACCATTTTGAATTCGAAAATTACCTATATGCCAGAATGATCTATGGTTTTTTTGTGTAGTGTTGAACAAACTTTAAAAAGTTTTGAATCCGATTCAGTTTCTTTTCAAAATAACGAATTCAAAGCTACTACTACAGGTTGACACCCCAGTAGCACTTTCAGCAAAATCTACGGAAACTATGCCATTTCTTACTATTGGTTTAGAATGGTTTTTCAGATATTTATGGTTTGTATGTGTGAAATAAATTACGAATTCATTTCGTTACAATCTAGAAAGGCAGCATGCTTAAATGAATAAATACAGATGGCAGCACGGTATCATTGGAAAGTTATTGGCGAAGGCAGTATGTGAAAATCGGGCTGGAAACTATCAAAAATAAAAATATTTCTATTACTATACGATCATCATAAATGAGGACAACACATACAAGAAAAATGAAGTATGATTTATAATTTACTAAGTAATATCGAGATTTTGAATATGAAATAATTTGTTTCATGTTAAAAGTTAGAGATGAACCTAGCAAATCTGTACTAAATGCCAATAATGACAAAACTAGAATAATTACAAAAGAATCAAATAAAACTTATAGCATGCAAAAACAGGGGAAACTAATATCTTGGTTTATATTTAAAGGCAGCAGGAAACAAGCAAATAGTCCACTGAAATGTATGCAGTGGCGGATCCAGAAGTTACTGTTGGGAGGGGCGAATAAGAGCAGTGGCGCAACCACAGGGGGCGACAGGTGGACATTGCCCCCTCAACTTTGAATGGAAATTAGTTCTAGGGGGGACAAACATTGACGGCCAAGTGTACCTGCAAGGGGCAATTACCTCCCATAACTTCAAATGTTATGCAAATAAAAATACTTTTCGTAAAATTTTCTTGCCTCCTTTTCTTAGTCTTATCAAGTTCAGACCCGTAGCTAGGGGACGGTGGGAGTCGGCCCTGGGCACCGAACGATCTAAATAAAAATCAGTTGTAAAATTGATTGATTGGTTTACGCACAGAAAGACTAATCGGGACTGGACCACAGTTTAAAGTGGGATCCGAACCACTGTGCCTCCAACGGGTATCGAACTCGGGACCCCTTGATCACAAGGCTACGATGTTACCACTATATCATCGGGGAGGCACAAAAGTTGTAAAAGAGATAATGCATTGGCGTCCCGTTAAATTATGTGCACCCATTAAATCAACATTGACTTCAGCCAGCAAAAAAATTGGATCCAAAAATTTTATTGTAATGCATTGTATTGTAAATTACCAGACAGAGAAAAAAGACTTGTCTGAATTGATTTTCTTTTTTTGGTTGGACCATACCCCTCATCCCTTTGCCACACAGTATTTCTTTAAAATGAAAATCCTTGACATACCACTGTATAGGGTACAGAAAAGATTTGACAAGCAAACCCGTAAATTGCTTTAAATAAAATGCGGGGGGGGGGGGGGATGTCGAGATACATGTACATTTGATTCCAAAGTGAAGTTATTTATATTCAGACAGAAACACGTATATTGCTGGGTGGTTTGTGCTTGATTGTTGTAATTTGTATTCTTCTGAGTTGCTGTTTTCCCTTTTTTAGCTTAATAGCGATGATTGGATGGAATTTATGATGAGGCATGTCGGAATTGGTACTATAATACTTCACCACCAGAAGCGGTAAATCTACTATTGGAAAAGTTGACGTGTCTTCAAAAAATAAATTCACAGTACCATTTATACACGATTTGTATGTTATGAAACGAGTGAATTATGGACAAATAATGATTGCTTATTTAAATCATAGCTTAATTTTATGTATCCGTGGTGGACCAATCGGGAGGGTGTTACGCTGTCACGCGGCGAACACGGATTTGATTTCGAAGGGGGCAATCTCCAAGTCAATATTTGAGTCCGCTATATGCTCAAATAAGTTATTCGAGCGTGGTTACAGTTTAAAGTGCCATCCCAACCACTGTGTGCCTCTATGGAGAATCGAGACGTATTTGTTCTGCTTGCAATTGTTAACCCGGCAGGACGCACGCTGTGTAATTTTAATTGTTTTAAAGCTTGTACTTAGTAATACCTTTATTGATTAATTTTATTTTATTAATTTTGAACATTTGAATGGAATCACACAAGTGATAAAAGCGAGAAAAAAAATAACATGTTGAAACACCAAACTGAAACGTGTGAGCACGCGTTGGGTTAAATTTAGCCAGGCAGTTTCTAAGATCCTGCTAACTAACGAACTAACTCAATGGGCCATATTATCGGTTACGTCACTGGCAGACTGTTGAATTTGGCACGCTTTTTCTCCTTATGATATACCATTTGAGCTAGATCGCAAGGCAGGGTCGGCTTTAGGGCGGTGCAAACGGTGCCACCGCACCGAGGCGCTATAGCTGTGGTGGCGCGTCAGTTAAGATTAATTTGAATGTTGTGTTGCGTCTGCACTAAAACCATACTTTCTGATGTATTTCATGATATGACGAATACTTCCTAATTTCAGATGTCATATTTGTAGGAGACAGAGACAGATGCAAGGGACTGATGAGATTGCCGCGTCCCCAAATAAATGAGCGAAAAAATAAAAATTTGGGAAATGTTTGAGGGATCATATTTTTTCTTTGCTCACTACACTCGCAATACAAATGTTTCCAAAAGGGTCATACCAACTGATTGGATCCGGTCACTGGACCAAAATGAATGTTTTTTGTGTGGCCACTGATGAACCAAAATGTGCTTGCCTGTTGGGCCGAGATGGGTCTGTCTAAGCCGCGCGTCAGGCTAAGTTTGCAGCAGGTTTTATGTATCAATCCGCGCGAGAACTGAGCTCAGAATCTTCCGTGCCAGTCTTGCCTCAACCGCCGAACTGCTTACATCGCAGACACTGAGAAAATCCACAGTATTGCCAACCGCACAACACATCAAAACCCACATGAATGTCAAGCAGAATGTATTTTTGCTTCTCTTTGTCTCCTGAAACATAAAATTTTAAAAGTACTTTCTGCGCATATATTATTTAATAAATGTGTCATTAATGAGAGAGCATGTGTGTATATTTCGAGCACGCAAAACGAAAAATAAACGGAGATAAAAGTAAACAACAATAGGCCCCTCTTGAATTTAATGACAAATTATTGTTTTTGGTTTAGAAAGAAATACATTTATGAAAAACGTGGTTGCTTCGTCCGCAATACATCCGTTCCTGTAAGACACACGCAATTCAAGTTATACCACCAAAAAAGCATGATTTGTTATTGGTGATATATACAATCAGGTGCATTGTCTGTCGCTATTACTCTGGTTTCAATTTATGAATCATTTCACTAACCCAGGATTCAAATCTTGGTCTGCCCATTTCTTGCTGATAATCACCCTTCCCTTTCTTTGCGCGGGACAGTAAACATGCGCCTTCAACAAAGCTTTCATTGCCGCCAGTGGGTGAAACAATAAGCCTCCCCCTTCCCCTCATCGTCGGTTTCTTCAGCCCTGGCGGTGGTTTTGCATGGTGGTATCCTTCCATGTTTTATTCCCCCTTCCCCCACCCACCGAGCTGAAGGACGTCTCGTCCAAATAATAAACATGTTTCTTCTCACTGCGATATATTTTAATACCGCTGAGATTCTTTTGTCATCAAACAACAAACAATCGTTTCCTCTTGCTAAACTTAAACTGCAAATCATTCAACACCCGTGATACAATTCGTGTGCACATTAACGGCAAATCACCTCACGCCCTGTTTTACTTTGATCTTGTTGCCGCAAGGAGGATTATGCATTAAAACAACTTGCTTGACTTTGAAGAGCATTTCCCTTCGGATGAAGCCCAAAATAACATTCGGGTAAAACCGCACGCTGAACAGGAGATTCAGCCATTCTCGCCGCTCTGCAATAAACATAGGGTTAAAATAGTGGGATGTGCAACACTGGTATCACCGATTCCACGCGCTCTGCAACGCATTCAGTCTCGTTCGACTCGCTCTAAAGTTTCAGTGTCTCTTCAACGCAATACACATTGAAGTTGGCGAATCTGTGGTTCTAAGTTCGTCTGCACAGTGATTGCAACCAATTAAGTCCATACCTGCTCATGGATGTACTATTTTGTCTGTATATTACAAATTAAATAACTGTTTTCTTGCAAGTATGCAGTTGTGTCGGAATAGAACCCGTCTCAGTGGAACTATATTCTTGCGCGCACGTTTGGATCTACATATGCGAAAACCTGCTGCAAGGTTGACTTGACGCTTGGTTTAATTTGTACGATGCACGCCAAAGAAAATGATAGTACTTACTGCCTGTCGCTGTCACAAACCCATACCTCTGGAGTGGAGGACCATATTGAATTCCATAAGGTGATTCGACTCGGATGATTGCAAATGACACTCACTGATAATAACGAAGATATATTGACTAAAACAAAAGATTACATGTATGTACAAACTTGCTGCAATGCAACGCGATGGACGGAATGAAATCCTCGCACACACTCGGCCATATTGTCTCGCGAACCGACTGAGCGTCACTCTCTCTCTCTGTTCGAGAGTAAACATAAAACAAAACTGAATTCCCCTGACATCTATTGTTAAAAATATCAAACATATCAATTATGACTTGAGACACCAACTTTTTACTTATTACTTTGAAAATATTGGCACATTGGACGTATATCTTCATCGCTCTTCTTCCTCGCATGCTGGATCGTGGCGATTGCTATGTCGTGGAGTTCCAGTCTTGAGACTTTGCCTCCGAATATGCGTAAGTCTTTTGATGTCACTTGCAACTGTCGCAAGTGTAAGGATTGACTTGGGATTTAATACTTGTCGTATGGTCTAGGTACAGTAGTGCTTAGAGAAATTGAAGGTATAAAGGTAGCAGCAGGTGTGCTGCGAAAATATTAACGTAGTGGTGGTGATGCCCCTGAGGGGACTTGGAATAAGTATGATTTGTTTGGGTAAGCTGTTTCTGGCTGAGTTGATGAGGTACATTTAGGTAGAGGGTTACTTAGATCAGGGTGTTCACGTGGGGTGAAAGTTGAATCTGGAAGTTCTTAAGTGAGAATCATAGAACTTAAGACCTTCTGTAAACAAAAGCACGTGTACCCTAACAGTGTTGCAAACTTATGAAAAAAATAATCCACATACAAGGTGTAAAAACATTCCATTTGTCAACAGATGCGGAATAAGCAGTGTATCACTGATGACCTGTTGAAAGTTATTGAATGTATGTAAAAAAAAATTAAACATTAAAAAATTAAACATGCCTAGTGGCCGACTTTCAGACTCATCACCGAAGTTCCCTGGCTCGAATCCTGGCATGGGTGTTATTTGTGAGTGTCCCTTCATCAATTTCATCTGACAATCACTCATTCTCATCGTCGGGATTAGCCAAAAGTGGAAGAAAAGCAACGCTAAATTAGAAAAATCAAATATAAAAGTTACATCTTATCCCCCAGGAGTAAGACTGTTCCGTACAAAAGGATTAATTTTCTCTCATATTTAACTAAAAAAAAACCTTGCTAGAAGAATGTGACACATTGACATAAATTAAGTTTTGAAACCGGGGTTTCCTCATTAAATTTATTTGAAGTTTGAAAGTGTTATGATTTATTATTATATATAATGAAAGTAAGCTAATACATATGATTTGATTGACTAAATTAATAATTATTAATTAGATAAAAATAATGGAAATAACTCATTTGGTTTGATTGATTTGCTTTATTTTACTTCCCCTCTTGTGCCACTTATGGCTGATTTTTTTTAGTTCTTGAAGATCCGGCGAATTTCATGGTGAAGACTGAGTCTTCTCGTGTGGAACGGTCACCCATCTAAGTACTGACCAGGCGCGACAGTGCTTCACTTTGAATATCTACTTTTAGTGTATGCAGTCTTGGCGTCCTGTATATTCTTCTGGCGAGTGGGGCCTGAACAATGAAATTGATTGTGGGATTTTGGTGGTGAGGTTGGAAGGCCCAAAATGTTGTTCTCTCCCTCATCATGAACTCGAACAGAGTTTCCATATCCAGGTCGTCGTGGATTTGAGTGTTTCTGGTGAATCTGTCGGCGCCGTAGCTTATGCGGAGCGTTCTGTTTTGGACGGATTGCAGCCGGTTGATGTAGTTGCAGCGTCTCTCCATGCTACACACGCATATGTGATGAAAGTGCGAATAAGCATCTTGCAGAGTGCTACTCGGGTGTGAGGTGAAGTACCTGGCTTCGTTGTAGTGGGTAGAGGCTTCCCAGCAGTTCAGATCCCTTGTTCCCTTTGTCCAGTATGACTCCGAGGTAACGTTCTCTAGGTATTGTTTTTTGGTTTAATCTTAGCCGTGGGCGGAAATGTTTCGTTCTTCAGGTGAAGAGGACTGCTGTGCTCTTCTCCACGTTGACTTTGATGAGCCATTGCATTGTCCATTCACGTTGCTGCAGATATCGCTGCATGCACATCTCGCAGTATGGAGCGTTGACGCTGGTGAAAATCGCCGTGTCGTCTGCGTATAGGCAGCTGTCATGCTTCTCTTGGGATGTAGGCTTCGTACATTCTGTGGTGTGTTTGGATACGATTCTCCTCCACGGAAGTCTGGGATTGGCGGAGTTATAGGTGTTAACACGTGAAATTCTCCTCAAATAGAAACATAACAAGAATTAGAAATATGCCATATGAATATTGAGGAACACGTGGCATGCTTTTACTGTAAGATCGAAAGGAAATTTCCGCACCCTGTGTATTTTCTTTCCCATCATTATTTGAAGGGCTCAGGTGTAAAACATGGCAAGTGACATTTTGGTCATTTCTGAGTTAATTAAGAAAAAGGTCAATAGAAGCTATACTGTAGATAAATTGTTTTCGTGTTGTGTTTACCAACTTCAGAAGACTTCACTGAGTCCAATGCAAATTGTATGATATGGCAATTTCACTCGAAAATTGAAGGATGGCACATTTTACTTTGTAATTTGTAATTACCCCCGAGCCGTTCATTTATTTTCCAACCAGTAAAAGAATTTGCCCATCCATATTTTCTATATATATTTCTTATCACTGGAATGTTGGTACAGACTTGTGTTATAAGTGAAACCCCCACAGAATAACATAAACGGAAGCACAGTCTAATGTAAATGGCAATTCATGTATAGTTTAATGAAAGTAAAGTCGCTTCAAGTACTAAGAATTTAGTACTTCTTGATAGTTTTTATTGTCTATAGTTTATTGATAGTCATGCCAAGTTTAAATGGCACCACGACCAATTGGTTGATTGATTGATTTGTTGTTTTAAGTACACGTTATGCACTAGTATGGACTGGACCTATAGTTTAAAGTGGAATCCAAATCACTATGTACCTCCACCGGGTATCGAACCCGGGACCCCTTGATTACAAGGCGATCCACGACCAATTGGTGTAATTATGATATAGTAGACCAGCCCAAGTCCTGAATTGTGACTTTTACCTGCATGCAATGCTAATAATAGGCACACACAAACTAGATCAATTAGTCATAGGTCAGATTTAAAAACTGAGCACTGTTGCCAACTTAGTTGCTACAAATTACCCTTGCACGTACGATTAGTCAATGCTCAGTGCCTTGTATGTATATAATAACTACACCCCGGATGTTTGTGTAATATCAAAGTTCGAATTATGTACATAAATATGTAGAATCAAAGAATATGTAATATTAATAATAATCAAGTATTCTAGCAATTTCAAGAATTCTACTCGATATTTATTTTATTTGAACATATTCCACATAATTTTAAGGACATCAGTTGTTCAAATTTATAAACTTAAAAAAGCACATCAACGTGTATCGAAACAAATTTGTTTATAAAACCTTCTACAGAAAGAACAATTGAATGAAAATACATAGCTACTTTTGTACTTTTTGTACAAGGAAACATATTGTTTAACTTGCTACGTACAGGAAAGTAGCTTTCTTGTCCACCCATTCCAAGTTTCTAGGTGTGGGAAAACTCGAGCATATTTCGATAAATAACAGTTCCCGTATTTTTTTTTCAGTCGATTTTAGTTGACTAAGCATTATGCACCTCACTGATTAGAAAAAATGACATCACATGAGCTACAAATTTTCTTCATCATGTACATCGCTATAGGAAAAAGATCAAAATAGGAAAAAATACCGAAATATGTTGTTTTATGTAATGTAAATGAGCAAATATGTAAAATATGTAATATCCTGGCAAATATCTTATATAATAATAATAATCTTCATCACCATAAATCAGTAAAGGCCTAGTACGAAGTGTGGAGATTAGTAAATTCGCGACGATTAAGGGGGCAAATTACTGCAGAGTTAGGGAAGAAAACCTAAATATTTAGTTTATGGTGTGGAACATTAAACAAAAGTTACTAATCAAAGAACTACTAATCAACCTAAAATGAATAACAAATCTTTTCACCTTGAAATATTCAGTTTATAGGCCATATATGCAAGGGAAGGGCCCCCTAAAGCCTTGCCCCTCTCCGTCCCCCGCACTGCGGGATTTCGCGGTTTGTAGATCGGTACTGTCCCGAGTTTATATTGCATATTTCGGGCGTTTTTCGCGTTAAAGTGCAAAATTCGGAGTTATTCTAAAACAAAATGGCACAATTCCCGATATTTCGAAATTCCGAAACACCAAAATTTTGTCTCCTTAACGTAGACCTACCCTAATACATTCTTAACATTTTATTATACTTTCTTCAAATTTTCGTTGGTGTCGTTAAAACGAAAACTTCATGTCTCTAGTAATATGAGAGCGAATTACAGGCTTCCTCGTGACTTTAACTAGCTACACTAGCGCCACTGCTCCCACGCCAGGGTTTCAAATGCCTTTGGTGTATATAGTATATCAGCATTCAACGAACATTTACGAAAATATCAGTTTGGTAACATTTTTTGTTTCTCTTCTCTTGCACTAGCAATTATATTAGTAAGTACATTCAATGTATTTCGCAAAACTGAAAAAGCAAGCTTAAAATTATGTCTACAATAATGAGGCTTTCAAGTAATATGAAACTTTCTCCCTACATTTAGTTTGATTAGTTTGAATTTTGTCAAGAGATGGTGTTACAAACACTTTAAAAAAATAAGTTATTTCTTTTTTTAAAAAAAAAGTATCATTAACAACATTACAAAATAATTTTTGCAACATTTAGTGCAATTAAATTCAATAAATAAAGGTTAAAAGGTGTATGAGTTTTATTGCCCCAGTTTTCGAGTAAATTTAATTTTTATTTCACGTTCCCACGACGACTTTTTCTAGTTCTTCCTTGAAGTAGGAGCTCCGGTGTTTTATCATTTTTTAGTAAAGTGTGCGTCTCAGAAGAGAGAAGTCACGGTCTTTTCGTCGTTCCGTTCTAACTTTCATAAACGCGGTTAAACGTGCGTGTGTATTCTTGGAAAGTGACCCACGAGTACGTGAAACTAGTAGGAACAGTAATATATACATACCAAGTCGGGATACTAAGCGGTAAATAAGTAGTGAGTGTTTTTACTCTGATTTCTCCAACACAGTGATAAAAGCAAGAACGCCTGCTTACGCAGCCGGCCGTGGTCGCTGTCGCGAGCCCCACTTTTCACGAGCCCCTTCGAAGAGGGGAAGAGGCAACCTGGAACTGACCGCAGGTCCGCTCGTCGCCGAAAGGACCTGGTTCCATACCCGCGTAATTTGAAACGTACGCCAGCTCTCTTCTTCCGAAGCGCCGAGTCGGAGAGGGGGGAGGAAAAAAAAAAAAAAAAAAAAAGGCGTAGTTAAAGAGCTGGGTTGCCTTTCCGGAAGGAACAAGTGACACCGCGATTCATATTGTGTTTCGTAGGCGGGAAATAGAAAAGTGTAGTGGGTGGGGAAAAAAAAAAAAAAAAAAAAAAAAAAAAGTGTTTAGTGGTTGAAACAGTGTAGTGAACGTGCCCAGCAGCAGAAGTCAACCCCCCCCCCCCAACCTATGAAATTTCGTGTAAATAGTGTTTTGTAGTGTCAAGTGTCCCAAGCGAAAAATCGTGTCCAAAGAGTGAGGGGAAAAAAAAAAATAAAAAATAAAAAAAAAAAAAAAAAAATTGTGACGCGTGTAGTGTAAAAGTGCAATCCAGAAGGAAGGGTAGCAAGTTGTAGTGTGTAACGCGTCAGTGTTACCGTCGACCAGCGACAGGAGAGAAGAGAACGCACACCTACTGTCAGTGCCCTACCATCACCTGCCCCCCCCCCCCACCGACCGCACCAGCGGAGGAAAAAAAAAAGTGAAGAAAGAGGAAAAAAACAGAAAGAAACAACTCATATTAACGACAAGGACAGTGTGGCGATGAGTGTGTAGTAGTGTAGTGCAAGAGTGCAACAAGTGAGCGTTTTTGTGTAACGAGACGGTGTGGAGCAGTATTAGCTAGTCTACGTCTGCGACAGGTGAGAGGAGAGTGTGCAAACTTTGACAGAAACCCCCCCTCCCCCCTCTCGGTCCGGCAGGGCGAGCGGAATAAATTACCGCGAACAGCATCAGCGGAGGAGGTAAAGTGAACAAAGGCGATATCTCACACTAACAACAAGGAAGATACTGGACACCGGGCAAGCGAACGTTGCCTGCTGTCACGGAACCACGTGCGAGAAAGAGGAGAGATAGAATCAAGGGGGATAAATAGACTGATCATCGAATAGAAAGAAAAGGAGGTAGAACTGAAAGAGGAAAAATGCGTACAAGAGGTGGTTTATCAAGAGGCAGAGGTCAACAGCGGTGGACAGGCACACGAATGCCCCAGAACGACCTAGAATCAACACCGGACAGACCAACGACGCCTGCAAAAGCGAATGGGATCCAGCCTAAGAACACAGCCAGTGAACATTCCTTCGACCAACAACTAGATGCACTATTACAAGAATGCCAGGAAAAGGTCAACAATAAAGCGAACAGCAAGAACAAAGTGGCACGTGCAGACACAGACAGAGACAATCTACCAACTCCCAGCACGACGAAGACCAATACACGCACACTGGCAAACCAAAAACACGGAAAACCAAGCGAAGCAGAAAGCGATAGCGAATCCAGCACCACAGAAGAGGACGACCCAGAGGAGGGAGAATTCCTGACACCAAGAAAAACAGTGAAGCCGGATATACAAGGAACAGTTGAGCAGGATTTCTTCCACCCAAACAGATTCGCTCCTCTAACACAAGACGAAATACAAACAAGGCCTGACACAAGGAGGACAGGCAAACCACCTCCTGTTTTCATATATGATATAATATCGAAGTACACCTTCATATCTACACTCACGCCAAATCTCGACAACCCGCAAGTACATCCCACAGCGGAGTACATTAAAATATCCTGCCGCAACTACAGCGACTACGACAAGATGATAGCTTATCTGCGACAAACGGGAAGGTCCTTTTCCACCGGAGTCCCAAAGGCAGATCGGCCGATGAAAGTGGTCATCCGACGCCTACCATACGACACGGACCCAAAGCACATAGAGGAAGCACTCAGAGACGAAAATTTCCCGGTAATCCAAGTAACCCAGATGTCAAAGAAAGACAACTCAAGCAACGAACGGGTAAAAATGCCACTGTTCCTCGCCGCATTCCAACGGTCTCCAATAACCAAGGAGATGTACGACGTCACACGCCTTCTGCATATGCCTGTCAAGATAGAGACGTACCAAGCAAGGGATGCCCTGCAGTGCTACAACTGCCAGAGAATAGGCCATGGTCAGCATACTTGCAATGCGACACCAAGATGTGTCAAATGCGCAGACAATCACCATACGAGGGAATGTCCAAAAACAGATCGATCTACACCGGCCAAATGTGCAAACTGCAGCCAGCCACATCCAGCCAACTTTAGAGGATGCAAAGCCTTCCAACAATACAAACAAACAAAGGCGAACTACAAACCTCCAAAACCCACGACAGAACCAGCAGCCCCTGATTACAACCAACCAGTAAAGAAATTGCCGCCTGTTCCGGCATGGCCAGTCATGAAAAACAAAACAAAAGAAACCCAACCCAATGTACCCCAGCCAACCACGTCAGCGGAGAGCACCACACAAGCTGAACAAAATACTGTAGCTTCCACACCGGCAACGACATCTACAAAAGGAACCCTCGGCGATGACATAAAGAAAATATTAACTCTCATCAATGGCCTGGATATCCAAAAAATTCTCCAGCACATCAAAACCGGATTCGAAAAACTCCGATCAGCAGACGACACTCCGACCAAAATCACGGTGTGCATTGAAACAGTCATCGCCATGTTCAACGATGGGTGCTTCTAAGAAAACCCAAGTACACCGGCACATGACTCTCCTCTACTGGAATGCGGATGGAGTTTTCAACCAAAGACTGCAACTATTACACTATCTACACCAGCAAAAGATAGACGTCGCTCTAATAAACGAGACCCACCTGAAACCCAAGAACAGATTCACCCTACGAAACTACATCATACACAGACAAGACAGACCTACCCCAAAAGGCGGCCTAATGATAGCAATAAAGAGAGATTTTCCCACAGAGACAATCACCATCCCACAACTGCAGACAATTGAAGCCTTGGCCATCAAAATCATCACACCAACTGAACCGCTGGTCCTTGTTGCAGCATACAAAAGACCGGAAACGAGGGTAGAGCTTCAAGACCTTCAAACACTACAGTCATTAGGCACCAGAGTACTGATAGCTGGAGATTTGAACTCCAAACATCCAGAGTGGAATTCTAGGGTCACCAATCGAAACGGAGTACAGCTGTTCAACCACATACCATTTATAAACCTTGCGGTAACAGCACCAAAGGATCCGACACACTACCCCAAAAATGGAGCTAGGCCGGATGTCTTAGACATCACACTACACAAAGGAATCAACTTTACCGTAGCGCCGTATGTCGTCGCCGATCTCGACTCGGACCATGAGCCGGTTATATGTGTTGTCGCCCATAGACTACTGACGCATCTCACGACCGCACCAACACGACCGCTGACAAATTGGCAGCAGTACAAAACAACTCTTCACGAAGCAATCCAGCTGCCTCTCCACGTTGCAACCCCGGAAGATATCGACACGGCCGTTGAGGAAATTGGTGCCAAGATCACTTCAGCAATTCGAAATAGTACCACCAAACAAAACCGTCAAGAGCAACCAAACACAACGGACCTCAAGCTACACATCCTGTTGCACCTAAAGCGATGGATCAGACGCAAATATCAACAGACACGACATCCACAATACAGGCAGCTCCTCCAGAACTTGAAACGTCGAGTGAGAGGACACCTTCAAAGATCAAGGGAACACCTTTGGGACGAAAAACTGAAGAGCTCCGACAAGCCAAATAACGAATTCTGGAAGCTCGCAAGAAATTTCCGCGGACACACCGCCAGCTCAACGACGCCAGTCCTCCACGACCCACAGGGCAATCTTCTATTTCAACCACAAGAACAAGTTGACGCTATCGCAAACAACCTTGTAGAACAGTTTTCTCCCAATACAGAACCATGCGACGAGGAACAAATAGCAACGGTGGACAACTTCCTGGACACATTCAGAGAGCAGCCGCATGCAGACATACCACACCTAATTACTCCCCGAGCGATTCACACAGTCATACGACGGCTGCCAAACAATAAAGCGCCAGGCCCGGACAAAATACCGACAGAAGCCTTGAAGCAAGCCCCAAGGAAACTCCTGATTGTCCTAACCCAAATATATAACGCCATTCTTCTCACTGGCTACTACCCGAGAGCTTGGAAAACCGCCAGAGTATGTTCAATCCTGAAGAAGGGGAAAAGCCCGCTACACCCACAGAACTATCGGCCAATAAGCTTACTGTCTCACGTCAGCAAGGTCTTCGAGCGCCTCCTCCTGTACCGATTACAAGACCACGTACAACACTTTGATCTACTCCCAGACCACCAATTTGGTTTCAGGCAACACCACAGCACGACCACCCAGCTGGTGAGGGTGGTCGACCATCTCTCGGTACGCTTCAACTGGAAACACTACATACTAGCCATATTCCTCGACATACAGAAGGCCTTCGACAAGGTTTGGCTCGAAGGACTCATATACAAGCTACACAGACTTGGAATACCTGACTGTTACGTACGCTTGCTGGACAGTTACCTACATCAACGCACCTTCTTCGCAGTGTTTCAAGGAGCCATCTCCACCATTCGAACAACCACGGCTGGAGTACCCCAAGGATCCTCCCTCTCCCCGCTGCTGTACGCCCTGTTTACAGCGGATGTACCAACAGCCTTTGGTTGCCTCCCAGCCACTTTCGCAGACGACACCGCATACTTTGCGGCAGCCAAGGATATTCGTGTTTCCTACATCAGAATGCAAGAACAACTGCAACAATACGATCACTGGGCAAAACAATGGAGAGTGCGAGTGAACCCCGACAAGAGCACCGCCATCGTGTTCTCTCGTAGACGCCGTCCACGCGAATACCATCTCAGACTACAAGGACAACCTGTTCCCCACAAACAAACCACAACATATCTCGGCATGCTACTAGACAGAGGGCTCTATCTCAGAGACCACATAGCCAAAATCGTCAACCAAGGAAACAAACGCGTGGGAGCACTTTACCCGATGCTACGATCGCCAGGACTGCGGCTGGAAACCAGACTTCAACTGTACAAGGCAATCATCCGACCAGCTCTGCTCTACGCCTGCCCTGCCTGGCAACACCTACCCAAGACGACCCTCCGCAGACTCCAAGTCATACAGAACAGGGTCCTACGTATCATCAGCGGACACGGACGGTATACAACAAACGTCCAACTCCACGAAGACCTCGACATTCCACCCTTAGATGACGTGATCCAGCGGACAACCGCCACGTTCTGGGCCAAACTCCAGGAAAACCCAAATCCAACGGCACGAGCCATTGGTACCGCCAACCCACACAGACACACTCATCGTCTACCAAGACCCTGAGCCGACCAGCCACGACAAGTGAAAAGTGACCACAGCCTAACCGCCACTGCCACCCTCACTTTCCCACCCCAAGCGACAGCTGCAGGAGTGGAATTCAACACCGAAAACATCGCACGCCATTTCAAAAACAATTCAAAGAGGAGGCAAGGTGTCCACAGACGCTGGTACTCCACATCATATTGCGCAAAGCAAGCCAAGACTCGTAACTGGTAACTGGTATCATTTAGAATGGAATCCGGGGAGGCCCAGTCCCCGGGAAACAAGGTGGAAACCTAACGGTGCCAACTGAAGCCTTGATTGTGCGACGCTGTAGGTATATTTGACTACCATTTCCATTTTTTTTGGGTTGATAGTTCAAATCGACCCTTACTACGAGTGCGGTGAAGTCTTGTCACCGCCTAAAATAATCTTCCAAGGCTACGCTTTTGCTCTGCAGTGACACTCATACGAACTGGTCTCTATAAGAGATAGGAGGGCATTGAATGTTCTTGCTTGTCCCACCCCTCGGAGTGGTGACATAGAAACGCAGGTTCCTAGACCTCTTTTATAACGTCTACGAACTACTGCAATGTCAGCCAGACACAAGAACCTTCCCTTTAGAGGGATGGAGCACCTCAAAGCCAGTTCAGCAGGCAAAATGACGCAGTCTACGCGTATCAATTACCGACCAGAGAATTTTCTGATTCCCTTGGGAAAACAAGGCGTTTCATTATCGCAACCTACACCCACCACAGATAAGGCAGCCCTCACATTCGGGGAATCTTCCAACCAACCTTCAGCAGAATTTACACTTGTTGGCCGGCATCGCCGCCAAAGGTCACTTACGGACTTGGACAGTCTCGCCCAACTATATGAAGGGAGACATCCAACAAAACTACAAAAAACCATGCCGTTATCAACTGACGTCCCAACTTCAAATACATTTGCGCCCCTGGCACAAGATTCCTCAGGTGACATGGAGATCCCCCAAGAAGAGGAAACGCAACCACCTCCAACAACTCAACCTAAGAAAGTCCCAAGGCCTCCACCTATTTCCGTGTTCGGAATTAAGGAAACTTACGCCTTCACCTCCACTATAAGCAAGACGCTTAGTCAACCTCCTCACATACAGCACAATAGAGAGAAGGTCACCTTCCAAGTATCAACCAGGGCAGATTATGATAAAATAATTGCATTTTGCGACCAGACCAAACGAGAATATGCCACCGGCATCGTTCGCAGTGAACGGCCTGTGAAGGTGGTAATACGAAAACTACCCATCGATACCTGTCTGGGCGACCTGGAGCAGAACCTGAAAGACAAGAACTATACACCTATATCAGTTCACCAAATGTCTCGCAGAAAGAAGGACTCAAATGAACGAGTGTTGATGCCACTCTTTCTGGTGTCGCTTTCAAGAAACTCCACTACTCACGAAATATACAAAGAAGAATACCTTCTTGACTACAGAATTAAAGTACAGGTATACAAACCACCCACCACACTGCAGTGTTACCGCTGTCAGCGAATGGGACATGGTCAAACCCAATGTAAAGCACTGCCCCGCTGCCTCAAATGCGGACAGGGACACTTGACAAGGGCTTGTCTCAAAACAGACACCACTACCCCAGCCAAATGTGCCAACTGCCAGGGCGATCATCCCGCAAATTTCAGAGGATGTCCAGTGTTCAAAGCATACACGGACGCTCAAACTTCCACCAACAAGAAGACCCAAAAATCTCCCCCAATCATCACTTCTCAACAAACACCTGCAACTTCTGCAGAAACCATTTCTTCACAACAAACCTCGACAACATACGCAGGCGCAGCCTCTCCGTCCAGACACACCCCAACCAAAACCATCACCAAAGAGGCCCCCTCCACAACAAATATATCAGAATCGACTCGGGATGACACATCAGCTTCAGATATTAAACTCATTTTTGAATTCTTCAAAGGAATGAATCTAAGCAAAATAATACCACATGTTAAAAGAGGTATTGCTCGTCTTACCTCTGCTACGGACACAGCCACAAAAGCAGCCGCATATATCGATACCATTGCCGAAATGATTGACGATGGCTGTTTCTAGTCTGTCGAAAATTCACCACTCACTTACCATCATGGCGTGGAACGCCGATGGGTTAAGAGGGCAGAGACATACCCTCATTCACTTTCTTCAACAAAACAAAGTAGACGTAGCACTGATCAGTGAAACACACTTCTCCCACACAGTCAAAGGCTGGAAATTGCCCAACTATCTCATATACCGACTGGATAGAATTGGGAGGCCGAGAGGCGGATTATTAGTAGTAGTAAAAAGGGACTTTCCATCTCAGCAAGTACATGTACCACCTTTGTACGGTCTAGAAGCGCTAGCTGTGCGCATTCTAACTCCCGGAGATTCACTCATTCTCGTGGCTGGATACAGATCTCCTGCTGCGGGACTTGTACCAGATGATTATGACAACATAAGTAAACTAGGAAATAAAGTGGTTCTTGCCGGAGATCTCAATGCCAAGCATACATCTTGGCATTCACGGTATCCCAATAATGCAGGTGACCTACTGCATGACTACATACTTCGATCCACCTTCACTATACAAGCACCCCGGGAACCCACTCACTATCCGAAGATGGGTGGCAGGCCTGACGTGCTAGACGTAGTCATGAGTAAAGGGGTGCCACTCCTCACAGACCCTTACGTAATCTCTGCTTTGGATTCAGACCACGATCCTGTCATGTTCCAAGTCTCCCACCGTACTCTTACTCAAGGAGTACCACCCCTTCTAAGAAGCGAGACAAATTGGAACAAATTCAGAGGGAATGTGAACTCACTTCTCGATCTTCATGATAGGCCTCAGACACCCCAGCAAATCGATCAGTCAGTATCACATCTCACCCACTCTCTGCTCAAAGCTGAGGCAGAAAGCACAGAAGTGACACAGCTACACCGATCGTCACAAATGACAGGCAGTCTTCGTCTCCAAATGTACATTCAGTTAAAACGGTGGGCGAGACGAAGGTGGCAACACACTAGGAGTCCCACATATAAAACTCTTTGGAACTCTCTCTGCTCCAAGGCGAAAACCCTTATTCAAAAAGAAACTGCACATCACTGGAATGACACACTTAGCGGCCTTTCAGTGAATGATCAGCGTATATGGAAATATACCAGGGCATTTCTTCGTCCCAAGGACTCATCACACACCAGAGTCATAGAAGGATCAACCGGACTGTTACATGAACCACAAGATCAGGTTGAAGTCTTTGCAAATGCTCTCGAAGAACAATTCACCCCAAATGAAGATCCATCAGATGAACATACAATCGCACATGTAAACAGGGCGATACACACCTTTACCACCAGAGAAATGGAGCACATGCCAAAGCTGACGTCACCTCGAGAGGTAGAACGCCAAATCCGAAGACTGCCTAAAAACAAGGCTTCCGGGCCAGATGGTATACGACCCGAACTGCTGCGACATCCCACTCGCAAATTACTTGTATACATTACATACATATTCAATGCCATCCTACAACTAGGCTACTTTCCCACTGCATGGAAGAAGGCAAAGGTAATAACATTGCCCAAACCTGGAAAGAGTACTCTCAAACCGGAGAATTATAGACCAATAAGTCTCCTTTCACACCTTGGAAAACTCTTCGAAAGAGTATTTCTCTCAAGACTCATGACACACGTAGAAACCTCCTCGCTCCTACCACACCACCAATTTGGTTTTAGAGCCTACCACAGTACCACCTCTCAACTGGTCCGTGTGGTAGACTACATCACAACGGCATTCAATAGAAAACAGTTCGCAATAGGGGTTTACCTAGATATAAGCAAGGCCTTTGACCGAGTCTGGCACTCTGGTCTCATATATAAACTATTACGGCAAGGTTTCCCGGATTGCTATGTCCGACTGCTCCAATCTTACCTGAGCAAACGCAGTTTCTTTGTCTCCTTCTCAGGTGCAACGTCCCAAACCCGGCTCATATTAGCAGGTGTACCTCAAGGAGCAGTACTCTCTCCACTATTGTACACGCTATATACAGCAGATGTCCCAACTTCAGAGAGATGTTTCCAAGCCACATATGCTGACGACACCGCATTCTTTGCAGCCAGTCGTCGAATAGCCTTATGCTACCGCTACCTTCAACAACAACTCGATGAGTTCCAAGCGTGGGCTCGCAAATGGCGTCTGAAGGTGAACACCGGGAAAAGTGTATGTGTCATCCACACAAAAAGAAGAAAGTATGAACTCAGACAACTTTCATATTACGGACAAGCAGTGCCACATGAAGACAAAGTCAAATATCTAGGAGTCACCCTAGATCGAGGACTCACGTTTGCCTCTCACATCCAAGATGTGGCCAACAGAGGACTACGAAAAGTATTTGCACTTTTCGTTATGTTCACATGTCCGGAACTCACACTACAGACGAGGCTACATCTACTCCAGATGTACATCATTCCAACTTTGACCTACGCGGGCCCAGCCTGGCAGCATGCCGCCTATTCACATCTTAAACGATTGGAACGGGTGCAAAGCAAAGCAGCTCGGATAATCTCAGGCCACGACATCTATACACGCAGCACCCAAGTTTTGGAGGATCTGGAATTAACTCCAGTGATCCAGCAGCTTCGAGACGCTCACCAAAAATTCTGGCAAACCCTGCCGAGACATACAAATCCGGAAATAGAACATATGGGAACAGCAAATCCCTTCAGACACACATATGCAATGCCACGGCCATGAAACATAATTTCCATATGAAGCATTCCTTGTGTTGCGACAGTTGCACACACAAGATCCACGTATAGCCACAGGCACTTTTCATTAATCCCACACACACTTCATTTATACACTTTTCATAGAGTCAAGGGCCAAAACAGCTCGACACTCAACTTCAAAACGTCAGATTTATGCCATGCCATGCCATGCCATGCCTTATCATTTGACTTATGCATCCATCTTAGCATCTTCATTCGTCGATTTCTCTTTTTGGAAGGCATGTTAATTTCATGCCTTCATGTTATTTTAATAATACGTCTGACGAGACTTGATTTTCTGCCTAATCAGGAAAATAAAAACATGTTTGTTCTTAGCTCCAATCTCACAGTGTGTAACGTGTCTTTTCCCTTTCACTATAGACGTTTTATGAGGTGCGTGTGACATTTGGGGCTGGATGAATGTAGTTTCATATGGTAAGTATCGTGAATAAAAGCAGCCCTCAGCCTCAACAGGAATTTCCACTTCGAACAAAGTATTAAGAATTCTAAATTCGAATTATGTAAAAATGTATTTACGAATTGTATTATCGTTTCTGAGGAAATTCTGTAAAGATAAGTATTAGAATGTGCAAATGTTCAAATTAAAAAATTGTGGAGCTCTGAACCGAATGGAAACGTCTGATAACTTAACATCACAAAAGAATCTCTACAATTCCTTTTTTCAGAAAATGAAAATACTAAATAGTATCTTCCACAACTACTAAAAGATGCAGTGATTAAATTAATTGAAAAATATAAAAATAAATTCATTACCGTGTATAGTATTGTCAAAAAGAAGACTTAGGAGGGCAGGCCATGTGGCTCGAATGAAAGAGGAAAGAAGAATTTACAGGATTCTTGTTGGGAAACCTGACGGTAAGAGACCTGTAGGAAGACCAAGACGAAGATGGAGGGATAATGTTGAGATGAACCTAAAGGAAATTGGTAGGGATGGAAAAGAGTATATAGATCTTGCTCAGGATAGGGCAGACCCGTAGCCAGACAGGGACCGGGGGGGGGGCTCAGACCCCCCTGGAACTGCCATCAGTCCCCCTTGACATTAGGTAAAACTATTTTGTATAATTTGTTTGCAGTGAAGAGTGAAAATGTAGTCAGCTCACAACTTTAAGGATAAATCCACAGAACATGGACATCTTGTTTATGAGCTGAAGCCTAAGTAGCTTCACGTATTTAGAAGATTATCTAGTCTTTGTAAGTTCTTTCATAGGGGAGCTATGTCCCCTTTGCGACTTCACAGACAGAAATCTGTGACTCTGATGCCATCATGCAAATTCCCTTCCCATCTACATCAACGGTCAACAATTCCCAATTTTTGGGAACGAAGGGGAGGCTTTGTGATTGAATATTGTGCTCTTTTTGTGTGATATAAATATCTGTATCATCTAAAGTAGTATGGAGTGTGTAAAGGATGATTTTAGTATCTGTCAATTAACACTTCAAGATGTACAAAAATGCAGTATTTGTATGATATTTTTTAATTTTATGTAACTTTACGACCCCCTCCTACTCCCCCGCACACATAATTTAATAATAATAAAAAAAATCCTGTGCGTAACAGCCCATGAAGGGCCTTGGCTTACCTACCGACTGCCGGTTTCCCTCCCACGCTTTCCTTCGTCACCTCTAAGCCTGGAGATCTTCAACCAGTATTGGAATAGTCGGGGGGTCAGCCCGACGTATCCCCAGCCGTTGTAGTAGATCTACGCGACCGGCACACATAATTTATCTCCATTAAATAGATATTAAATTTTTGAAAAATGGACTTTGTTTACAAAGCCCCCCATGGAGATCAATTCTAGCTACGGGCCTGGTGCTAGGGACAGATGGAAGGCCTGTGTTGCTGCAGCCATGAGCCTTCGGGTTTAAGAACGCTAGAGAGTTAGTTAGTTAGTATGGTATGAGAGACTGTTTCTGACGAAGAGCACCTGGGTGATATTCGAAAGAAAGAGGACAAAACAAACATGCCGTTACGTCCTGACTAGGCAGTGATAGAAATACTAAAATACTACTTTCTTCTTTCTTCTTCTCTTCGTCTTGGTTTTCTTCTTTCGGTGACTATGGCTGGCATAATGGCGTGGGCGACATCTATGCAAGATGAGACTTACCGCAGTCTCGTCTCGTCTCGTGAATCAGGATGGTCATCTCGTCTCTTCTCGAGTTGCAAACGGTTGCCTCGTCCTCATTCTCGTCTCGAATCATCCGTTTACCTTCAGGTTAACGTTAAACAATAACCCAGATTCATGTACAGTCATGGACACTTCTGGATTGAAACGATTCCATTGTATTGTTGCAACCCAGAAGTGTCCGTGGCTGTCCAACTACTCGGAGTAGTACTTCAGTCTGGTATTGTGCTTCGTTCTATTCTCCTCGAAGGGTCTAATTTCGTTCTCGGCTCGATTTGCGCCTACCTTCGTGACGGAGTGATTAGCACAACGCACTACGACGCCATGGGAGACGGTTTCGAATCCCTGCCTGGGCATGGATGTTCTTTGAGAGTCGATTTCATCATACCATCGCCCATCCTCATCTTCGCGATTAGCCAAAAGTGGCAGAAGAGCGAAGTAAAATAGACCAAATGAATAAATTGTTCGCAGTCTCGGTCCCATCTCTAATTTTGAGAAGAGATAGAGACTTATTTCGTCTCAATACAAGCTCCTCATGATACGAGTATTACTTTCAAGGAAGAAAGAAATTAAGGCGGGATTAATTTGGTGAAATCTGTGACTATTGTGCATTTGCAGCTTGGGAGAGAGTCATGACTAGGGAAAGGAACTTTAGGTAAATAAATGTTTTTTCTGCGATAAGATACAGACCCTCATTTTTGCCAAAATTCTGATCATAGCCTTATATGTCAACACAGCAAATTTTATTTGACATAAAAACACATATTTTCCAGGTTTCCGTATGTAAATACATATTTTGCGAATTTTCATTTTAAATACATAAAATCGCTCATTGACTTCATCTACCTCGAAATCCTCGAAGGAAAAATGTTTATACTCTGCACCTCTTTCATATCGAGAGTGCTAGGTTTGTTTTGTCTTTGAACACCCTCGCTGGCAGACTTCTGGCACCTCGCCTACGATCCTATTGGGAGAAAATAGCTGTAAGTAGCTGGGGCTGGCTACACGTAACAATAGCAAGGCTTTTTAATGAAGCAATGCAGCTATTGTGGCCGGAAGGCATAAAATTTGACAATGTTCTTCTCCTCGTGACAGATGCTGCAGCTTACATGAAAAAAGCTGCAGTAGGCCTTGCCGTTAGCTACCCCAAAATGGTGCACGTTAAATGTGTGGCTCATGCGTTGCATGGAATATGTGAAAAGATAAGAGCTCTTTATCCCAATGTCAATAAACTGGTTTCAAATGGGAAGAAAGTTTTTATCAAGTCGCCTAGAAGAATAGACATTTTTAAACAAAAATGTCCTGAGGTTCCCCTTCCCCCTACACCTGTAGTTACGCGATGGGGCACTTGGTTGGATGGAGCTGTATATTATGCCCAGAACTTTGAAAAAATTGTATCTGTTGTAAATGATCTCGACAAAGAAGAATTCTGCAAGAACTGTTGATGGAGGCCTCCTTAAAAGTCGAATTGGCATACATCTCAACAAACCTGTCCATTCTCTCTAATTCCATATGAAAGCTTGAATCGTCCGCGAACACTTTGGCAGCTTCCATTGGTAAAGTCCGTATAGTAGAAACGAAACTGCAAGAACTCACTGGATCTAAATGTCTAAATGTACAGAATTTTTTGGGAAAAACCAAGGTTTTCAAACTTTGTGCCAAATTGCATGTGTTTTGGAAAGTGAAGTAGAGGAAGACGAAGCTTTGGAAAACTTAAGCGTTAGTGACATTTCGTGCTTCAAATATGCAAGAATTGTTTCTTGTGACGTGGAGCGATCTTTCTCACAATATAAGATGCTTTTTAGAGATAATCGTCACAGATTTACAATGGAGAATTTGGAAAAAACTATGGTGATCCACTGCAACTCTTCCAAAAAATAGCTCGCTAAGAGGTAATCATTTAGAAACTAATTTCAGGTGTTTAAAATGCATGTTATAGTTTGTTTTTGTTACCAAATGTTTTTATTTTTGTCACATATTTTCCTGTTTTTATCACATATTTTCAACATTTATGACACATAAAAAATAAATATTTCTGATTTTTTTAGCACATAAAGTTCCGTTCCCTAGTCATGACTCCAGAAGCAGCCAATCAACAAGTGAGCTGCTGACGTCATCTCAACCCTGCACCTATCGCTTTCACTCTTTCTCACGCTCTACACTGTTGGTAGACTCGCTAGCCAGAAGAGCACACTCCACTGACCACAAAGTGCACAGATTAAGCCAATGTGGAGATTTCAATTCAGAAAGTGTGGAATATACCGCATGACAGAGGGAAAGCAACTATTACTTTGAAAGCCTCATCATCACAATATATTAGAGAAACGAATGGTATTTATGGCTTGGTATACGAGGGTCGTCTTCAAACTTCGAGAGATTATTTATTCTGACGTAAAAATTTCATGTTTTTAAGACGACATAAAACAATTAGTGCCGAAAGTCGTATTTACGAAACCACTGACGTTATGAAATACACTGAAAAGCTTTTAACCGTACGACAGTATATTTTTAGCCTAACGTGGGTCAATAGAGAAATAAAACATAGTCACCATTACATATAGTTAACGCAATTGCCTGAGCTAACAAAAAGCCCACACTGTGACGAATCTTAACTTATATTCAAATCTTCGTCGCTACAAAGGATATTGGAGTTAATACCTTCTGAACACCGCTGAGAGGGAACAGTTTTTCACAGTAAAAATTGCATGAAAGTACTATAAACCCAATGTCTGTGTGTCTATTGCATAGTACAGTTCCTTAGTACTCACCCTATCTCCTGTCGTACTGACGTACGTGCAGATGAACGTTCCTGTAGCCAGTTTACCTAAGGACGCTTTCACTAACACTTCAAAATCATGTTCAAAAAATATTTGTTAATGTACACAAAGGAACACCACTTATTCAAAAAATTATACATGCCGTTAAAAATTCAACATCCTGCTTCTTAGTTTAGAAAACGGTACACAACCGTTTTTTTAAAAATTGAATATTTTAATCTGCATAAAGATAAATAATTATTATAAATTACACTTGCTCAGGACTAAATATATTGTTTAAAACTGAATCATTCAAATTACATTAATTAGGCAACTATATCATGGCCGTTACCACTTTAGAAACGGGCACGATCATATTTTTAACGGTAGTTGAACGCCATCCAATCCAAGGTGCAACTAAATTTTCAATAAATAAAGAAATAAATATAATAATAAAATAAAAATTAAAAAAGCGCACAGTCCTTGCCCAAAAGTAAAAACTAAAAATTTGGTGTCTTATATTGAATTGGATTGATTTGGTGTTTTTTAAGTCCACTTTATGCACAGTAAGGCTAATTGGGACTGGACCTACAGTTTAAAGTGGGATCCGAACAACTATGTGTCTCCACCGGGTATCGAACCCGGGACCCCTTGATTACAAGGCAACGACGCTACCACTGCGCCATCGGGAAGGCCATTTTTGGTGTCTTATAGTCCGTCACTTCTTCAGTCAACTTTCTACAGGGAGCTTTTCCCTCAAGGAGCTTAAGAGGGGCGCCAATCCAGGGTATCCCCCTTGAGTAGGGCCAAAACCTAATTCTGATTATAGAAAAGCGTAGCTGTTTGTTTTCGAATGAGTTGCATTTGTGTAGACAAAAATTATTTGAAGTACTGCTGCATAACATACTAAGAATTGAGGTAAGAGATTCCTGTTATTTTGATTTCATTATGTAGGCACTAAATAAACAATAAACAAGATCATAATTTGTTTGAAGTGCACTTTATGCTCAGATAGGCTAACCGCAACTGCTTAGGGTATTAGAGTGGAGACCCAGCCACTGTGGACTGTGCCTGCACCGGGAATCGAACCAGAGGCCTCTTGCTTAAAAGACACGACGTTACCTCTATGGCATCGAGGAGGCTCTATACTTCCCTGTCGGATAATATATTAACATGCTATGAAACACTTTCACTTAGCCCTAGGATACCTAGATAAGTATAAGTTTAACGTTAGGCACGGCTAAGGTAGGGTTAACACATACGCCAGGTTGCAGCTCTCCCTCAAAATGTGCGTCTTATCATTACAAGCAGACACATGTCACTTACCGCATCTATGCTTAGAAGGTAAGCTTCGTAATTGTTGTCCAGAGATGTTCCAACGTGTGCAATCACTCCTCTGGGCTGCCAAGACGTGGGTAACCAGGAATTTCTTTTCGGGTGGGGTCCTACCTTTGCTGAAAGGAAAAAAAAGTGTTAGTTTAAAATAATACATTTACACATTTACAATAACTAACAAAAAAAACTAACGCTCTAGCATTCTTAAACCCGAAGGTTTATGGTTGCAGCAATACAATGTCCACATTTACAATTCCAGCCCTCTCCGGAAAAAACCCTGCATACGCTAGTGGACGCTAACATCAAGAAATTCGTACCTTATTTCTTTATCCAACAACAGTGTTTGTAGTTAGGTAAATCCTCTTTCCAAATTGGAGATGGTTAGCTAAAAAATGTCGTTCCTCTGGAATTTTCGTAGTGTCATTGCCAAGAATACCATTGTTAACAGATACTTTTCTTTCTCATTATTGCTACCTTCTGGGTTAATTGTTGTACACACAGCCATTGCCTTCGTTTGTGACTTAATTCAAAACGCGATCCTAGCTTATCACGTAAGGCAACCTTACACCATATATTGTCTCTTGGTTTTTATCATTATCTGACTTGTCTGATGTAAGTCATAGGAATTTTGGGGTGTGTTTTAATTAGGGATGGACGATATCGGAAATTAGGTATCGAGATATATCGTGGCAGACGATACCATATTTTTTTTTTCCGTGTCGTGATATCGGCGATATATCATGTCCACGATATGTAATGAAAGGTTGATTTATTTTACTTTGCGTTTCTTGCCCCTTTTTGCTAATTGCGAAGATTAGGTTGAATGGGGACCGATTTATCCACACTTCCCCACTACTCCGCCCCTACACACAAAATTTCCTCAATGCCCCTAAATTATTTCCTTAGCTCCAAATATATCCTTACACCCCATAAACACGAAATATATCCTTACACCCCCATAAACACTAACTTAACTTACATTCCAGAAAAAAAATCTCGATAAATCTCTCAATGGTGAGATGATGAAGTATGATTGATTGGTGCTGTAAGTCCACTTTATGCACAGTAAGGCTAATCGGGACTGGATCTACAGTTTAAAGTGGGATCCGAACCACTATGAAATTACTTTCGTAACATCTCTGGCTGTTTTGCATTGGTAGCTGTGGAGCGAGTCTTAAGTCCCGGAGCAGCCATTCAACAATCGAGCCGCTGGCGTCATCTCTTGCCAGCACCTATCGCTATCCCTGTTGCTCGCGCTCTGGACTGTTGGTAGGCTCACTAACTGGACTCGCGCGGTCAGCTGGAGTTGTTATGAAAATAATCTGACTCTACCACTGCGCCATCGAGGAGCCCCATGATGAAGTATGAGAAGGGAGAATCACAAACACATGTGGACAGCACTCAACACAAGTCCCTTAGAAGAATATACTGGGTCCAGACGCCATAGCCTCTCTATTTTGCAAAATGCAGTACAAGGTGCATGCTACGTGGAAATGTGATTGACATTTAGGTGTCCTCGCAAAGGGTCACCGCTTACACCCCGAGAAATATTTTCTTATCCAAGCTTTCACTGGATCGCCTACAAAAATAAATGAAAATGAAAGCATTGATTTCGTATTATTGTGCTATGTTTCTTGACAATTTTCTCGAAAAAGAAAATGCATACTTTTCCTTATACAAAATATTTTGTCGAATATAACACGTGGATAATTTAGTGTACAAATGTTTATAAAATGGTGCGAAATTTTTAAAAAAAGAATCGTGAAAAATAATTTTCATTAATAAAATTTGAAACATTACAAGTGAGTATTTTATTTCATCTTTATTGCAGTAAATTATTAAATGAAATGTAAAGAATAGTTGCTTTGTGCAGTGGAGCAGACTTCTAACCCCCTCCCCCCTGTTTTCTTCACAAGGTAGGTGGAATCAGGTGAGAATTTTACAGTCAGCCTCCATGGTAGAGTGAAGAGTGCACGCCGGTTCGGTGACCGAGTGTGTTAAGTGACCAACTTTCGATCTTGCCGCATGAGTTCGCGGGTTCGAATCTCGATCGGGGCATTGGTGTCCTTGTAAGTTAAGTTTCTTTAATTTAATCACATCATCACTAAATTCGGATGGTCGCTATTAGCCAGAAATTACAGAAAAGCGACTGAAAATAATAAAATTCAAAAACTTACGTACTATCCTGCAGCTGACAGCATCTCTTCACTTTTGAATGGAAATTCTGTATTGAAGCTTTGGTACAATAGTATTCTTATGCCTGTCTGATCGTCAGTTTTTGGAAGTAGTTTCATAGCTACTGTAACGAGCTTCAACAATGAACAATAGCTGTTGCATTTCAAACATTGTTGTGCTGTTTGGTGTTAGGTCACGTCCACTTACAAAATAATCTAGAGTGTAAAACAAGATTCGAACTTAAAGAAAGTTAATATTGAAATTTTACTATTTTGTAATATAGCCATTTGGACATCGTTGCTCTTTACCTGTATCAGTTCATTTTGAATTTCAGAACGTGGATAGTTATTGTGAATCTCATTTTATTGTGTACGTCTGAAGTATTTTTATGGTAATTGGTCATATTTCGAAAAAGAATACACCAATTCTGTGAAGTTTCCTGAATTTTCTGTCGTTTCTGCTGTGTGTGATGTTTCTCGATGTTCTCGAACCGCTAAATTATGAGAAGTCAAAAATTATGTTTATGCTTATCAACGTTTGTAAGAGAACGTTTCATTGTTGTTGTTTGGCTTCCTGAATATTTTAAAATCAGACGGTTACCGCCCGGTTTATTTAAAATACTAAATAGTTTACATTCATTCAAATTGTAATGTTTCACTATAATTTGTAACCAGTTAAAAATATAGTTTTATCGCCTACAAAAATTAGCCCTTTCCATCTGTTTTCTTACCTCTTTTTATTACATTTTTTAAAAGAAATAATAAGCTCATGGGACGCAAGGCCCCTTCGCCCACCCTTTGCTACGCCTCTGTGGTTATAATTCCTCCCATTGTCACTGTAAACTGAAGGCCAGTTATGAGGAGTAAAGAGAATAAACAAAGAAATAAAAAAGCATTCTCTGCAGTGGTCTCAGGTTCGATTCCCTTTTAAGGCACCTTGTAAACTCGTTTTGATCCAAATTTAAACTGTAGGTCCAGTTCCGATGAGCCTATCATGAGCATAAAGCGGATTCCTTGAGCCTGTTAAACGTGGTGATAAAAATACAGAACGAATGAGTCTAATATTATTAGCCATAATAATATATCCAAAAACATGGCAGTTTGGAGGGGCCATCGCCCCTTTCGCCCTCCCCGTGGATCCGCGACTGACCGTATGCAAATTGATTTCCCCATTTTCTTTGTCTTCTTTTCTTTTAGTGCAGTATTATTTGCTTTTGTATTTCTCCTTCTGGATGCATTTCACTAAGTTACATTCACTTGATGACAGAACGTATTCTTATCTGTATCGAATATATTCATTGCACCCACTGGCGTGAGCAGGATTTTCGAAATGGAGGGGTTATGTATATTTTTTCTTCCTTCATTTTGTCATATTTCCCTACCTTTGACGTTCTTTTCTTTAGCAATACTGGGCGAAAGAGGGTTTATAACCCCCATCAACCCCCCCCCCCACTTGGGCACGCCACTGCACCTTATCCATTTGGTGTGAATTGTATTTCAATAGGGCTGTTACTTTTTAACCCCATATTTTTGTGCAATGAAAACATTTTATCCAAACTTTGTACTATTTTTGTATTGCTCAAAAATCTCCCCCAAAAAAAAAACAAATTTTGGACCAGTCAATTTACTGTCGAGAAATGAAAATTTTGGGGTAGCAGATTAACGTCTGAAGCTCATCAATGGCTTCGGCTATGTATTTCACATCAAAATATTGTATCATCTTTGTACTGTTTTGTACCACTATTTACATTTTTTGTACCCATCACAAACAGCCAGAAAAGAAAATAGATAATTTGTAACTTGTGATACCACATATTTGTACCAGCAAAAACTCTTTTGAAAAATATCGTAGTATTAAATATGTACTGAAGAAAAATAATTTTACATTAATTCCTTTTCTGATTTTTGTACCGCTACGTAAAAACTCGAAAATATTTCTTGAAAGTTTTTCGTTTTTGAATATGAATTTTTGAAGTTGTCCTTCGGATTCAAAACTTTTTATAGGTTGTACAAAACGATATATAACCTACACTAGGAAATGGCATAGTTTCTGTTGACTTTGGTGAAGGTGCTAATCTCTACCTGAGGTAGCATTTTTGAATTCATTTGAATCGGATTCAAAGCTTTTTAATGATTGTATAAAACTTTACGAAACCCACAGATCGTTTTGGCATAGGAAATTTTCGAGTTCAAAATGTTGCTACTGCAGGTTGAAAGTCGTCAATACATAAGTGTACAAGGGCAAAACTAATTATACCAGCCCCTGTTAATCAAAATAATCATCCAGTGGCATAGACCATTTAAGAACACAAAAATATCTCATCCCGAAACGGCAGTCAAAAAGGGTATGGTGTTTCGAGACCCAACGAATTGTCCATACTAAGACCTTCACAGCACACAGCGATTCAGCACAAAACGTGCAAAGGCACGCGTTTCACAACTCCGTAACGAAAGAAATAACTTGTTTCCATATTTGACGCAGACACAAGGGGGTTCTAGTGAGAACATGCCATAATAGACGGGCACACCTATACGTTCGTGTTTAACACAAGAGGTAGAAGAGTGTGGTTTAGGGTGACCGTACGTCCCCTTTTGACCGGGACAGTCCCGTTTCAGAGGAGTGTACCGGTCGTCCCGTCCAAATGATTAAAAAGCCACTATTTGTCCCGTTTTAAAAGTTTAGGAGTTATCTTGAAAACCAAGTCTAAATTTGAGAGACATTTCATGCTAGAAAAGATGTATTGATTTGTGTGTGTTCCGATATTTGTAGTGAATAAGCATGTACTTTCTTTACGGAATTACAACAAGAATTTGAAGTAACACAAGTTGACACAAACTCAAAAGAAATTCTAGAGTTGTGTGTCTTATATCTGGGGTACGGTTTTCGGGAAGTTTTATATATGGTTGATGAAGAATAAAGCTGCTCTCTAGAAGATTGGTTCTCCTGCTAAATTCTTCTGGCATTATTCAACCTCAGCATAGAACTAACACCAAAGATTGATCAGAAGCAGTGGCGGCGATTGGGTTCCAAAACTGTAGGGGGGGGGCAAAAACAGTATATTTCCCTTTGTAGATAGGGTTTAGAATAGTGCGGGGGCAAACGTGGCGAGAAGTGAGGGGTGAACTGCCCCTTCGCCCCCTAATCGCCGCCATTGATCAGAAGCTACACAATGTAAGTCGTACCAATATTAAAACAATTAATACCTTTTGACAACGGGAGATTATATTTCATTTATTGTTTACGATGTATCATTTATGTTATCCATCCTTTAAGAAATATGCCTTAATGGCACGGTGCTATATGCACGGGGAACTTTACCTTTTTGCCTATTCTTTAATAAATAATAATAATACGTTAATAATAGCAATGATTTTATAATTAGGCCGAACCGATTTTTCAGAGTGGGGGCTAAACTGATCTCCTTGGAATGTCCCGTTTTTGGGTCAAAATATTATGGTCACCCTAGGTAAAATGCAAATATATACCGCGTCCGAAAGGTGCAAGACTGTACTTGAAGCGAGCATACTTCGAGAATGATATCGCAGTTCAGTATCGAAGCCTTGAATTGGAAACGAAATTTAATTGCACTAGTTTAATATTGTAATATTATAGCAAAGTATTCCTAACTCGTTTTCAATAAAATATCGTTTTCCTATTGGCTGTTTATGTTAGGAGTGGGGGAACCACGCTTCGTGTTCTTGGCGATGTAAAAACTTCCACGTTGGCATTTTTAATTGTTGCCAACCTGAACTTTAGCTTACTATCGCTAATTAAAATGTGTTATATAAATTATCAGTTTTTCTTGTGTTATTTTATGTTATGAGTTTGTATTGTAAGTTAGAACAATCTGTTATGCTGCGCCTCGCGCTTGAGGTAGCAGTTGAGGTCTTGCTATTAACTGTGAAGGCGGTGCGCGGACTTTCGTGTTAAATAAATTGCTTATCACTGCCTGCGAGCGTGCATGACCCAACAAATTATAACTTTTAACTTGTGCGAATCAGTATGTACGCGCGCGATTCGTGATTAAAGATTTTGGACATTTTAATTATAAAGTATTTGGAATTTTATTTACTGTCACGTGTCGCAATTTGGTGGTTTCCTTCCTGGAGGAAGGGTGGATCGTCTTAATCCCGATCCCAACTGGTGCTCCCAACTGACCAGCCGGAGCAAGGAGCGGTGTGTTGCCAATTCGGATCTCCATACCCTGGAGTTACGAGTGGTGGCACGTCTCAAATGGCCACACCTCCCCCTTAAAAATCGAATGTCAACGTAAAAGTATATATTTCACACGTATAATATGATTTCAGTCATAGTAAGTTATATTAATGCGATAATTTCAAATTCAAGTGGTGGTTTTTGAGGGGGCAACACTATTATCGGGGTAATATACCCCATGGAAAAAATACTTTGCTTGTCTCTCCGTGGAAAAAAAATCTGCGGACGTCCATGATTGGGGGGGCAACTGGCCCCGCTTGCCCCCCGTGCGCACGCCTATGGCTATATCATGTTGAAAACCCACGCAACGAGCTTCATCCTGTTGCAACACTCACCTACGCACTCCTATTGCGTTGCTAGGTTCAGAATGAAGGTTCGGGGCAATGTTGAGGCAAAAACGCCCAACGTTCTCTGTATTGACCGAACTGTGTATTTCTGCTGCGTATTTTCCAGCTCCAGGACATGCTCCTGGAAATATCCACGCTAAGAGAGTAACTGGTGTAGGACATTCGTTGCTTGTAGGCAGTGGCGTGCCAGGTTTTTTAAAGAGGAGGTTACAAACATTTCTTTTATTAGTCAGCCCTCATTTTGACATCTTTTCATGCCTTTGATGTTCTTTTTTTTTTAAGAATACCGGGTCAAAGAGGGGTTATGACCAGGCACGTAGCCAGTGGGAGGGCTAAGGGGCTGAAGCCCACCCAAATCCTACAAAAATCTAATTTGAATAGTGTACTTGTAATTAATATTACTTCCTTAGCGGGATTAAACATTAATCGCAAAAAGTTTAGTGTACAATAGAGAAACGAGATTATATTTTTATATTCTACCATTTAATCCATAAATGAATGGATCCTCAGCTTCCAAAATTTATAGTTTTCTCTGTAAGAGGTCACACAATATAAACTTTATAAGTAAAATTTCGCACTAACTTTTAAAATATATTTTTTTAAATGAATGTGTAAAAGTTAATAACAAAATACAATAATTATGAATTTCAGTACACTAGCTGTACAAAATGTAAGAAAAATAATGGACAAGGCTTGTGTTGGATATTCACTCATACGGTGGATCAAGTAGCGAAGTGTCTACATTTATATATATAATATTGATTTAATTGATTGAGTTGGTGTTTTAAGTCCACTTTATGCACAGTAAAGCTAATCGGGACTGGACCTACAGTTTAAAGTGAGATCCGAACCACTATGTTCCTCCACCGGGAATCGAACCCGGGACCCCTTGATTACAAATATATATATAATATAGTAATAATAATATCAATAAATTTGGATTACAATTGGTTTATTTTTAATAACTTATAATGGTTATTATTGTTAAATGCCAATTGTAACCGTGGTAATAATTATTGTCATTATTATTTCTAATATTCGAGTTTTTCCAGTGGCCTGCCTCCCTCTACAAATATTACTTGCGACTCCTATCCTGATTAAGTATGAGCACCCCTGAAATAACATCCTGGCTACGGACCTGGTTATTAACCCTTACCCCTACCCCTTGGGCACGCCACTGCTTGTAGGATATTCTGTCCCAAGATTACCAAGACAATATAATATTTTTTTTACGCGAGAGGGGAGGGGGTCAGAGGTCCCCACATTTTTGTATCACTAAAATATTTACGAATCCAGTTTGTTATTGTATCACTGTTTCGTTTGTTTATGTATGTTCAGTTATATAACAATTTTAATAATTACAAAAATCAGCTTCATTACCAACCAACTATGCTCTGTAACTGGCATGAATGTCATGTTGGGACACACATCACAAAAGCCTGACAAGTTTACCACGTGAATTTTGTCTTTTTACGTCACCCTTACTTTTTAATGAACAAAATTAGTACAGAAACATTGGGAACAGTTAAGGGAACAATGCAATTTAATTTCAATGTTTTTCAAAAATAATCACAGTTGAAAAATCGAAGACAAGTGATGGTGAGCCTCTCATGCAAGTATATAAAAAAAATCCATCTCCTATGGTGAAAATGATTAAGGGATACTAACAAAGAACACCCCTGACCGACAGGCACGTATCTAGAAATACATTTCGGTGAGGTCCGTCCAAGAGTCTCAATAATAATAATAATTAAATATGTAAATTAATTAATGTATTATTATTATTATCATTATTATTATTACATGAATAGGATAAAACAATAAATATGTAACTGCATGTATTCATTATCTAGCTTACGTGTAGTTAACTGCCCTGGCAAGGAAATTAGTGTCCTAAAGAATTGAATATTTATTGAATAACAAAACAGGAGTTAGAACCAATTGCAATAGCGTATCATTCTAAAGAATGATGGGATCTGAACCAGTCATTGTGCAATTAATTGCTGGGTGTTGTAAGTTACTCATCATTCATCCTCTGATGAGAGCACTCGTCATTGGCATGACGAGTTAACGCTTGGCAATGCGAAAAGGTACAAATAAAATTAAGGAACTAAACTGCAGAAAAGACAATGGTCACTCGTTGGGTTTTGTGAACCTTTGAAAATGAATCATGGCTGGGTGTTAGGATAATTACCTGTCTATCTGATGAATTAGGCTGAATAGAATATACGAAGTCCTCTGTTGGCTTCTCAATTTGTCGACCAGAGCGTCGTCTCACTTCTGCCCTACTGCTCTCCTAACCACTTCTCCCTTCTCAACTCCAATCCAAAAGTCAGTCCCCTCTCAGCTTGTCTCACCTCTATATCACTAGGCCATCGAGCTCTTCCTCCTTGCCGAATCGTGTTTCTTAATTGCCACTATGCAAACCGCTGACTCCATAAACAGAAGGAACTACCTGTTTTCCTGAATGCTCAGGAGGTTTGCATGGCACAACACTGTGCATTGATTACATGCATCAGAGGCTGAGACAACTGAGAAAAACAAGTGAATGCCCTGGTCAACGTGAAGCATTCAGAGAGACTTTATAAAATAAACATATAATCTTAGGGATTGATACGATAGCCAAAATTATTGTTCAGCGACACTTTTAATTGTCTATTACAATTAACGAAAAGTAAAGTTACTGTTTAATATTTTATGCATATTGTTATATGTAGTAGTGTTCATAAATCTTTGGAACTGCCCTTCAAAGCTGTATGAGCACAATTCTTTACCTTCCAATAAGTTAGGCGGAAGTAAATAACCATTATTAATTATAGTACTTGGTAAGTATTTCGGGGGGGTTCGGACCCCCTACCCCGTCCTCCTACATACGTCCTGGGTGACCCAGACTTGTCTCGCGTCATCATTAGCGAGAAACGCGTCACAGTTGGTTGCGATTTCAACGTTGGTTTTGTAAATATGCCGCTCTGGATGTTGTTTTTCCCAAGAGCCCTCCACGGCCGTTACCTTAGACTGGGTCAACATTCGGAGGCGAGACGTGTAGGAGACCTGAGTCTGCTCCCAGTTCTGAGGCCGCATCATCAATTTTGCAAGGAAACGGAAGACCTAGACCATCTCTGGGAAATCTTCATGGCCTTGACCTTTCATCGCCCGCCAAGGCCAGAAAGATGGAAGCGACGAGTCACCTACATTCACTCTGGAGCGTACCGAGACCAAACCGAGATTTACCAACCTACACTCTCGTCTGCGTGGATACCTCAGTCAACTACAGTGTAAGGTAAAGTTACTCGTGCACATTGCACCGTACTATGATGGCATATGTATGGGGAATATACGAGGACGTATCAAAAAGTTTCGAGACTAGTTCTGTAAGACGCCAACAGATGGCAGACGTCCTCGTAGGGCTAGGGCTCCAAACTTTCTCGATCTCGGCCACTTTTGGAGGGGGGAGTGGTGGAATAAAGGTGAAAGGGATTAAGCACGAAAGGGCACAATCGCGAAACATAACACAGGATTAAATGCGAAAATAAAAAAGCGAAATGTAGCAAGCGCGAACGCGAAAAACGCGAAGGAATTAGTGCAAACAGAAAAAACGCGAACAGAAAAAAACCGCAAATAATTAAGCGCGAACAGGTTAAACGCGAATAATTAAGCGCGAACAGATAAAACGCGAAGGAATAAGTGCGAACGAAATAAACGCAAAGGAATAAGCGCGAAAGAAATTGTAGTGAAACGGAATAATTCCGAAACCCAAATTGAATACAGGAATAAAGCGCGAAACTAAAATTAAACACCGTTATAAGCGCGAATTCAAACTTGAACACCAGAATAAGAGCGAATGGAAGAACCGCGATAATTTCACTTTCGCGGTTGTTCTGGCGACCCTTTGGAGATGATGTGATCAGTACCACGCTCCCGCTGCCTTTAACACCTCCCCATCCCCAGGATTGCCCTCAGGTACCCATTTTTAAGGCTGGGTAAACCCTAGAGCCGCTTTATGCAAGGACAGGGCCGGAAAAATTCCAACCTTAAATCAGCCACCCCGGGAATGGAACCCATGACTCGCGTGCCAGTCAGACGCCGACTAGACCACGTGGCTCCAAACTATCAAACTCCAATTAAGGGATATGAAATATTCGCCTTTCTCTTTGTCTGAGTGGTTAGCACAGCGCGCTACGGCGCCACGGATCCCGCCCTGCTGTTTATTTTTAGTGTCCCTTGATTGATTTCTATCATCATCGTCGCGATTATCCAAAAGTGGCCGAAAATCGACGCAAAATAACAAAAATTAAATAAAAAAATGTTTGGGGCATCCTCGAAAAAATACCACACAACACATAAAATTAGTAGAGGACAAGGTCTAAATATGGGCCCCCCCTTTTTATGTTATTTTCGGAGGAAAAAATTAATATATCAAACACCTGCCTATCGCTAAAACATTTAAAATTCATATTTATTAATAATCTGTTGTTTTTAAAATCACGCGGAATGGGAAAAATCGAAATTAAGAAAAACATCCAAATATTTGTTGAAAATGTGATCTCAACATTAGACCTCATGTCATAGCCCATATTTAGACCATCACGCTATTTTTCTTCAATTTATTTTCGCTCTCTGTGGTACATATTTCACAAATAAATCATGGCATTATAAAAGCCCGCATTTGTTTTGTGTACCGCTAATATCAGAACCTATACAAAGCAGATGATAATTCAGAAAACGCTGGTTTAAAACATACCTGCAAAAAGGTTTTCGGAGGTCGCAATTCTAACACAGCGTCCAAGGCCGAAACTAACCACCACTTTCTCTTGCGAATTGGCGCCGCAACCTTTGTCCTTGACAGATAACCAGTTCCAATAGGCTCTGCCAGGCTGCAGCACCCTGCAGCGCTGATAACTCGAAAACCCATATTTAAACTTTCGCCCATATTTAGACCTTCTCCTCTAATAGTTTATGAATTACCAAATTTGATTGTTTATTATGTGACAATAAAGAGACAAACTAGCCGAGGAAGCGAATCTTTTTCCTCGATTAATAACTAGACAACTGTGTATAAAGGTATTAAATTAGGGTTTCCCCCATATTGATGGCTATCTGCGAGCAAGTAAGTTAATGCGGCGTTTCTGATGCAACCCACATATCAAGTTACTCTGGGCCCTCGTGTTGAGCCAGTACGCCCCTGCTTATAATCGCAGACATCGTCTTATGCATCCTTCTTGGTCATTATGATAGAATTACGGGAACTCACTCGACCACCTGCCCACACATTTAAAAATCATGATAATAACACACACTTGAGTCATGAAGTTATTTGTAATGCCTATTTACTCGAACCTTGACACCAGTGATGTGCGTCTACGCGTAAACAACGATAGTCTACATTTTACACGTAGACTACTTTATACACGTAGATTATGTAATCTATGTAAACAACATGGCGAAAGGTGATAACTTAGCAAAGGGCGCCCTGGAATTAAAAGAAAATTATACTGCGTATCAGTTTTTGATGTGTGAGGAAAACTTTTCATACTCTTTCTTCCAAATTCGAACAATTTCTCACTTAGGAAGAAACCTAATATAGGAAATATTCTAGTGTTTTATTGGAAAAATACCAATTTTGCCTCACGACTGCCATCTGTTGTTGCTCTTTGCATACTATTTATCTTCTTCCATAGTTGATAATAGAAGAGAAGAGAAATTTTGTTGTAAATAGGATTCTTTTCATTTCGTTAGGAACCAATATAGTTGAAAATTTCACTTTCCTTTCATGAAATCCTTGAATATTAATTTTAATGCACTTTAGATTGTCTACGTAATCTGTGTAAACTACAACCCAATGTAACCTACTCGTAGATTACGTGTAGACAAAGCATGTAGACGTAAACGTTTAGTCGACGGCACATCACTGCTTGACACCCACAACTATTTCTTCTTCTTCTCCCCCCCCCCCTCTGGTAAGCGAGTTTTAGATCTAGTGTTATGAAAATGTATATTATTACGCAGAGAATATTGTGGAGCCCCTACACCACGGGCCTCCCAGCATTAAGGAGGTTGTCCACTGCCCCTCTCATCCCCACCCTTCTTTCAGGCACCGCCACTCCCCGTGTACATTTTCTTGATACGTAGAAGTAGTTAATGAAATAAAATTCGACAATCTCTACCTCCTGATTACATATGTTCCTTGTGCTTCCATTTTACCATGCATGTGAGGTAAACTTAAAATATTGCCGCTAGATGGCAGAGTTTGAAAGTGTGAGAAGTATGTTGTTGCCTCTGATTATGCTCTTCATTAGTCATGCTTGTAAACCCTTAAAATCTCATCGTCATTGTATGTGCTAACTCTCTTTCTAGGCGTAGCTCTTTAACTTCTGCTTTTACATGTGCAAAGGTGGTAGCTATTTGCTTCTCATCTACAAAACCAGGTATATTGTTTTGCATCTACCCTTCATAAGCTTGAAATCTTTCCGTTAATTTTTCCTTACCGTCTTTCTCAATCGATCTATCAATAATTTTAACAGTTACCTTAACTGTATCGCCGGCTTCAAAATCAGGATTTTTTTTATTTGCAGTAAGCTTTGAAATATTTTCCTGTTCAAAGCGGTCAATAATATTCATTTTTTTAACTCCTTAACTCTATAAATCTTTAAGTAACTCCGGACGGCGTAATTTAGTAATCATACGTGATTGCTCTTTTTTCCACTCATTAATTAGCCTGTGGTTACCGGATAATAAAACACTCGGTACAGCTCGATCACGCCAAATTTCAGGTCTTGTATATAGACCGCATTCAAGCCCGCTCTTAAATTCCCCGTCTTCTTCAAAAGACTCGGAAGATAAGGTATTTTGGTTCATTAAAACACCTGGCAGTAGTCTAATTAAGCAATCGAGAATGGCAAGGGTAGGTATTAACAGCAAACTATAATACAAATCTATCTTTTTAAAAGTTTGTATTGCTAGCTTGGTGGTTATAGCATGAGTGAAACACACGATCCCATCCCGAACTCGAACGTGAAACCTCATAGCATCATAATTTTCATCTACAGATACTTTATTTAAAATTAACTGATTATAAGTTTAAATAATTTCATATATAATAATGATCTAGATATAAATTATGAAAGATATTTGAACTTTTGTGTTTTCGTAATAGTTTATATTACACCTAAAATTATAGTAAAATAATTGAAGCAAATGGTATAACATCACAGATTTTCAGGGTGGAATAAATAATACGAATAAGCAGCTCATGAAAGAACGTCAATCTTGTAGAATATCTCTCCCACAAGTGCTTCTTTTATATACTTTGGTTGTGAAAGGGTTAAAGCATATCATATTGAAATGTACGGACGTGTCGAGAGGTTTTTTTTGAGTGTTCGAATTCCTTCTGAAATATCCATGAAAATATAATAAAAATGAAAAATTAGCAATATTAATATCGCAAAGTTGTAGAACTCTTCTCACTTTCCTCCCTCCACGATTTTTTCTTGGCTACGTTCCTTCTGAAATGTGCCCATGAACCATCTGAAAACGAAGTCTGGTTCAGAACGTCAGGACATCTAGATGAAAAAAACAATACACACTCACACATCCGGAAGACGGGTAAGCCCCTCCCATTCTAAAAAGTGAATGTCTACCTAAAATTACATATTTCACACGTATAATTTCATTTCGGTGAAAGTAATTTATGTTCATTAGTAGAAGAGCGTTCCAGGAACATGATAATTTCAAACTGTATCGTTGTTTTTTTTTTATATATGGCGAGGGAAATATGCCTCGTTAGCACCCTTGCTTGGCCCTACCTGTGAAAAATTCTGAAACGGACAGAGATAGACGTATAAAGAATAGGAAGAAAGGTAGAACATAGAAAGAGTAGTTTATTTATTTAACAAAGAATTCGAAATACAGCGTTGGCCATTTTACATTGGAATGTATAACAGTGGAAAATTAATATATATATATATATATATATATATATATATATATATATATATATATACACAGCGTGTAACAAAAGTCCGGGAACACTTTAAAAATGTATTGTAGCCAAACGAGTAGCATTACAAAGTGACAAAGTACATCATTTGAAAGAGTTGTAAGTTTTTTCTCATTGCAGGTGTTACGTGTAGTTCCATATATCGTCGCTAGGCGGTGTCATAATCAAGGTGGCGCTTTCTGCAGCTGGTCTTTGTCTTTAGGATATAACTTTTGCACTAACTGTAGTCTGTACGGTTTCATGTTTAATTTTTTACGCAAAACCAGCCACATAGTCATTGTTGACATTTACAACTCACGTGAAGCTATGCGTATAGATTTTCTCGGACTCCTTGTGAAAGCTTCTCTCACTCGCTCAATGTCATTTTCACTCACACCTGGGCGACCATTTCTCTTCTTCACACACACCCAGTTTTAACAAACTTTACATGTCAAATGTAGATTGCCTTCCTGGTTGGTGGTGCTTTCCCGTACTTCATCCTAAATTTTCGTTTGACATCCGTTGCACTCTTTGTTTTGTCAAATTCTAGCACGCAGAAAGCCTTCTCAGCTCCAGAAAGCGCCATCTTGATTATGACACCACCTAGCGACGATATATGGAACTACACGTAACACCTGCAATGAGAAAAAACTTACAACTTTACTCTTTGAAATGATGTACTTTGTCACTTTGTAATGCTACTCGTTTGGCTACAATAATTTTTATAAAGTGTTATATATATATATATATATGTGTGTGTGTGTGTGTGTGTGTGTGTGTGTGTGTGTGTGTGTGTGTGTGGGTGTGTGTGTGTGTGTGTGTGTGTGTGTGTGATGGTGTGTGTGTGTGTGTGTGTGTGTGTGTGTGAAAAAATTACAACAAACAAAAAAAATAGATCCAATAAAGAACCTTACTATTTTGTACAACAGCCTTTTGAAATGTGCCTGATTTTCAAAACTGTTTGTTTGGCCTGTTAACTTGTTGAATTGTCTGGGTGATCTATAGAACAGAGAACGCTGTATGAGGCATAACCTTGGTTTCTGAGAAGCGAAAAGTTGGGTGCTTCTTGTTGTGCGAGATGGTACTCGAAAGGGAATTTCCTGCAGAAGACGGTCACTTCTGATGGTACCATTAACTATATTGTGAAGGAATATATGGTCTACCAGTTTATGTCTCTTGTGAGGTAGTTGGATATTTAAAATTTTCAGAAGAATGGGCTTTGTAAGTGTTTAGTGGATGGAATTCGGTAACGAACAATGGCCAGGAAGAAATTTAGAACACAATTTAGCCTATCTAAATTTGAAGGGCATGCCATAGAACAGATCGGAGAATAGTATTCAATTTTTGGTGAAACGAAAGATTTGTAAAAAGTGCTGAGAGCAGACAGGTTGTTTATTTCGGTACGCATGGAACCCTTAGTGACTGCGGAGATGTGTTCAGAAAAGGAAAGTTTCTCATCAAAGATGACGCCGAGGTCCTTCTTTGAGGCAACTCTTTGAACACAATTATTATTTATGAAGTATTTTGTGTTTAATGTGTTTTTTCTTCAAGGAAAAGGTCATTGTAGTATATTTTTGAGGGTTAAGTTTTAAGTTCCATATTTCGCACCACTTTATCAGGGAGTCTTAATTCTGAAGAAGATACAAAGAAGAAAGGATATAGAGTTGTAGAGGGAGAAGGACAGAGAGAGACTAAAACAGAGGAAGAAAGGAGAGGAATAGACAAAGAAGAAAACAGATAGAGTCGAATTACTTTCGGAACATCTCCAGCGGACTGCACGAGTCTGTCTAGCGAGCCTAGTGGACGTATAGAACCTGAGCAAGGGGCTTAGCGATAGCTTCTGATTTGAGATGACGTCAGCGGCTCGCTTGGTTAATTGGCTGCTTCGAGACTTGTGACTCGTTCCGAAGCTTCAATTGCATAACAGCCAAAGATGTTACGGAAATAATCTCCCTCTAGAAATAACGAAAAATATGTAGAGAGAGAGAGAGTAAGAGAGAAGATAAGAAAGAAAGCTTTACTTCTCTGTAAAAAATGCAGGAAATGAAGCAGTATAAAAGGGAATGTTAGCAGTTAAACCAGAACCCACCCTTGAAGCCAAACTGAAGTTTCGGTTCCGTTCAGCCTATCTGTGCATAAGGCGGACTTAAAAACTCAATTACTCCATATAAAAGAAATGTATATACTGATCAAAAATCTTCACGCCCATAGCGAGGGGACTGGGGGCTGAAGCCTTGGGCGCTTTTTTTAAATTTAATATAACGACAGTAAAATCAGAATATGCGACGGAGAAATTTACGCTTGGTATTTTCTGTTTCGCAAAGTATTAATAATAGTACGTTTTTACAAACGCTAAGACATATCTGAAATATTCGTAAATATTCCAAACTTTTTTTAAAATCAGAAATACCAACTAAGAACCTATATTATTTTTTAACAAGTTTTTCTTTGTTTTTTTCATTTCAAAATTTGTAGTGCCTCCCGGATGGCGTTGTGGTAACGTCGTCACCTTGTAATCAAGGAGTCCCGGGTTCGATATCCGGTGGAGGCACATACTGGTTCCGATCCCACTTTAAACTGTAGATCCAGTCCCGATTAGCCATACCGTGCATAAAGTGGACTTAAAAACAGCTAATCAATCAATCAAACACAGATACTCAATCAAAATTGGTGGGATGTAAATATCACAAACCATGGCACAAGATGAAAATGTCCCGTGGCGGAATGGTTAGCACATCGCGCTACGGCGCCAGGGGTCCCGGGTTCGAATCCCCGGCTGGGCATGGGTGTTTGTCAGTGTCCATTCATCATATCATCACTTGTCCCCATCTTCGCAATTAGCCAGCAGGGGCACAAAAGCGAAGTAAAATGAAGTAACTCAATAAAGAAGATAATGTCTAATGCTTGCTTGGTGGTAGGGCGGCAAAATAATATCTAATGTTAGATACGGGGCTGAGGAACTAAACGCCCCCTTTTTCCCACAACTTTGCCTAGATATCGAGCAAGGAGTTGTGAATTTCACAGAACACAGCGAAAGAGGTTGTTGATTCTGAACATAATGTTCTTTTCTCTTACTGGGATGTTATTGAAAAGCGAAGCTAATGAAGTCGCATAAATTGGAACTGCTCCTTGCACTGTTTTACTCCACTTCTGAAGGTTGTAATTAAGTACGCCCTCCAGAGCTTGGCGAGAGGAAAAGACGGCACAAGTGGCTAATGGTCCTCCTATTGATTCTCCCATGGGGTGGGTGGGTGGGGACTTATTCTGTTTGCAAAAAAAAGACAAGGGAAAAAACCTTCGCCACGCTGTCCCTGCCCCCAACCCCCCCGACTGGCTCCCCCCAGAGACTCCCCTGGATCGATATAGACGCAAAACCTTTTGTCACGTGACCCTTTTCGGAGATGCCACATTCCACTGCGGAGTTGTATAGCGTGACGTCACGATGTCACGGAACACACACGAATGGCAGCTCATCTGTTACCGTTGCTGGGTTGCGTTGAACTATTTATCTGTGCTCTTTTTCACTTCCGTTCTGATCCCCCAACATGTAACTGTAACAGTAAGGATTTTGGGGGATGTTTATTTCGAAAACTCGCTGGTATTGAACTCCTAGAAAGTTTCATCTTTTAATTTTAATCCCTCTGCCCGAAAGGACGTATTTAGGGGGGTTCCAGGGGATCCGGACCCCCCGAAAGACTTACTAAGTAAAAAAAAAATAACGAAAATAATGAAATATTAAAATAACTAAAATTAAATAATGAAAATATGGCTCTTCCTCATTATTTCTGCCAAAACTATTGGAAGGCAAGGATTATATTGGGATGATACTACTTTGAATAATAGTACGAAAGGAGATTTACGCAAGATTTATTACTACTTACAACGTAACATTCATAAAATATCACACAGGAAGTTTACTTTTCGTCAACTGGATATAACATACTTTCTTTTAGCTTCTATATATATAAAAATGGATGTATGTGTATACTTATATGTATGTACGCGTATGTTTCTTCTGGCATCTCTGGAACGCCTGGAGCAATTTCAGCCAAACTTGGTACACATATCACTTACAATCTGGAAAGAAATACTGTGGGGGTAAGACAACCCTGGCACCCATGAGGTTGGGGGTGGGAAGGGGTGGCATGTAAAAATAATCGAAAACGACCGATATTAGTGTGGAATACATAGTTTTCTGGGTCGCTAAGATGAATAGGGACACTCCCAATGCCGTTCAACTCCAAGTTCATCACCTATCGGCATGGGGAGAGAGAGGGGGTGAAAAATAAAATGTCAAAAATAACCTACATTAGTGTCGAATCCATAGTTTTCTGAGTCGCTAAGCTAATTGGTGACATTCATAATGACATTTTACACTATAGTTAGAATTCATAAGTTTCCTGTCTAATAGAATATTGGGATAAATAAATATTCTGGCAACGCCAGGTAATCAGCTAGCATTAAATAAATATTTACTTATTTTTGTTTATACATTAATTTCCTTGCCAGGGCAGTTATTTTTCTTTTTTATATACATTTTGTCGAGCTTGTAAGCTAGATAATGAATACATGCTGTTATATCTCTGTTCTTACGCCATCCTTTTACCTATTCATGTAATAATATATAATATTTATTAACTTGAATATTTTAATTAATACCATTTAATTAATTTAATGTATTTATAATTATTTCAGTTTACACATTATTATTATTATTATTTTAAGACACTTTGTTAGGACCCCCCCCCCCGAAACAAATTTTTAGATACTTGCCTCATTGGGTTTATACCGCTTTGAATGACAGTACCAAGGAAAATTTATGCACCTTACTACTTATAATAATAAGCATAAAATATTAGTCATAAAATTTTCTTTTCGTCAAATGAATATAACATTATTTTTTTGTTATTGAATAAATTTTCAATTCCTTATTATCTGGCATTGATTTCCTTGCCAGGGCAGTTTTTGTGATATAATTTTCGCAATCTTAGTACACCTAAGCTAGATAATGATTACATGTTGTTATAGCCTATATCATTTCTTAAACCGTTTGTATACCTATTCATGTAATAATAATAATATATTAATTAATTTACGTATTGAATTATTATTTTAATTCAACATTATTATTATTAATATTAGGGATGGGACCAATTAATCGGTACTCTATCCGTATCGGCCGATATAGGCATATCGGTAAAATTACCGATTATTTTACCGATCCGATATATCGATAAGTATCTGATAATTTAGTGGAAAATTCTGCCATTTTGTTGTAATTTTTATGGATAATCTCCATGCCCAAATTTCTAAGAAAGTAAATGTCTAAGTATGCAATTTCTTTTTCACTGCAGTCACCTCAAAACATACATTTATTAAGGAGGTCAATGAACCTTTCAGGTTCTTCAAGGACCATTTCTAATTTTATATCGGATCGGTAGAATATCCGGGATTTAAATCTGCCGCCTGCTGAACATCAAGCGGTATTTAAAACGCTCAGCTTCAGAATTTTTTGGTTATATCAAACAAATTTCTATATTCTTAAAACTGGAGAATATAATCAAGTTTTCAAAGTTATTCACCGACATGTCGTCACATATCCTGTGTGAATTTTTTTGATTCGTTCATTTTGCATGCATTCTAGATGCATTGTGTTAATGACTATAATATTTGAAAATAATTAACCTTTACGCTCCTAACACAGTTTTTACTACACTATCAATTAAAATAATAACGATCACTTACACTTGTCATTACAAATAACTTGAAAAATGACTTGTGGGGCAGTGTCATTGTCGAAAATTTACAATTTGGTCTTCCTGTGGTACTCTTCCGCGTCGCTTACCAGTTGGGACACCCCAGCAGCCGTGGTCGATGTTTGACTGACGAAGCAACGTTGTGCAAGTAGGTGACCCCAGAGCCGTTATATGCAGGGACATTTCTGAAATATTCCCACCTGCAATCCGAATGTTTGAATCGAGAGTGGTAGTTAGAATTATTGTTGATTTTGTGTTTTTAAGTCCACTTTATGCACAGTAAGGCTAATCAGGACTGGACCTACAGTTTAAGGTGGAATCCGAACACCACTATGTACCTTCACCGGCTATCGAACCCGGGACCCCTTGATTACAAGGCTACGACGCTACCACTGCGCCATCTGGGAGGCCCATGTGGTGGTTGTCAGAAGCACTACGACGAGGCCACCGCGGCTCTTTTACATAGAGAAAAAAGTGTGTGTGTTAGAAAATGAGTAAGAAGTGAATTGATAATTAGGCTATTTTACATCGCTTTTCTGCAATTTTTGGCTAATCAAGACGATGAGGATGAGTGTATGTTCACGGACATACAAAGAACACCCATACCCAAGGAGGGATTAGAGTGCTAACCACTCCGTCACGGAGATCGGCGTAAGAAGTAAATTGCTATTAAATATTTTTATTATTTTTTATTTCGAATACTAGCCAATTGAACTTTATTTCTGTTATCAACAATACAAATAACAAGCTTTCTTGTTCTTTGTAACTTTAACGAGCGGTGCCAATAGCCATGGAAGGGAATGGTGTTCCACAAACTCGTTCGACACCCCACCCCCCTATACCCTGAACTGCATTTGACAGACTACGATGCTCTGGCGTCTAGCTCCATGGCCAGTATAGTCCCCTATGGGACTTGGATTGTGTGCTGTCCATATACATTTGTTGATTGATGGAAATGATTGATTGATTGAATTGCCGTTTTAAGACCACCTTATGCACAGAAAGGCTAATCGGGACTGGACCTACAGTTTATAGTAGTATCCGAAACACTATGGGCCTCCACCGGGAATCGAACCCGGGACTCCTCGATTTCAAATCGGCGACGCTACCACTGCGCCATCGGGGAGGCCCATGTATGTACTTGTGGTTGTCCCTTTATTTATTTCACCTTATTACCATTCATCCTCACCTTCGTAATTAGTCAAAAGTGGCAGGAATGCTAAGAAAAGTAAATCAGTTCATTCATTCATTCGAAGTGCCGCCGTGGTCTAGTCGGTAGGGTGTCCCAGGAGACCCCGGGTTCGAGTCCCGGGGTGGGTGATCTATGGTCGGAATTTTTCCGACCTTGTCCTCGCATAAAGCGGCTCTGGGGCTCACCCAGATTCGAATCAATTGGTACCTGGGTGCAACCCTGGGGGGTAAAGGTGCCCAATGCGTGGTGCTGATCACATCACCTCCGAAATGATCTTGATCGAGAATGTGCACGGGGAACTTTACCTTTACCTTGCCATTCATTCAACCTACGTGAGAGCGGATGGTGAAATGAAATGTATGAACAAACAATTGATTGATTGATTGATTTGTTGTTTTAAGTCCACTTTATGCACAGGAAGGCTAATCGGGACTGGACCTACAGTTTAAAGTGGGATCCGAACCACTGTGCCATGTGCCTCCACCGATATGAACAAACAAAACCTTGATTCGAACTCAGGATCATTCAGCTCATGCGACGTTATGACCGTCAGATCGCGAATGCCAGCACCCTGTAGTAACATACCTCAAACTGTGATACCACTGCAGCGATAAAGCATGAAACATTTCCACTAACCATATCAAACTTTGTAACGAACTAAGTACTACCCTAGCGTGGGAGGAGAAAACAAATCATGAGTCCAACTGTTGCTTAAAGTAGGAGGAGTCATCTCATCTTCGATGCAATCTCTGAGCGTCTCCCAGCATCACCCGCAATGCTGACTCATCTCCTCGTCCACCCCCAACCCCTCTCATCTCGTGAGTCATTGCAACAGATTGTCTATGATCGAATGAGTTCCTCGCATCCATTAATATTCGCTCAAGCATTGTATGTAACGCAATTTATCAGCTGTTGATAGGGGATTAAAATACATGTTCCAGCAACATTGTGGAGGATGCTAAGGCAATGCTAAGAGAGGCGGCGTACCATTTGAATGACGACACTACTATCAGAATGGTGCTGTTTTTGGTCTCGTCCAGGCCTGTAGCGAGAGGTAGGCTAGGGGAAGTGAAGCCTAAAACGAAATTCAAAGTTTTTTGTAGACAACAAAGGCAGAATATACGACGGAGTAACTTACACGGTGTGTCTACAAAGTTTTTGGACTGGTTTAATAAAATGTGTAAATATGTGAGACTTGCACTAAGCCTTGGTTAGTCTTCGATGTACATGCCTCCTACGTCCACATACTGAGTGTCATCGCTGTACAATTGCTGAATGCCCCTCCTGATATCTCCTTTTGGGATTGTGTTTAGATGCCTCGTCACAGCTTCTTCAATTTCTAAAATGGTGTCAAAACGTTGGTCCTTCAGGCGGGATTTCAATTTGAGAAATAAGAAGTAGTCAGCCAGTGACAAGTCTGGCGAATAAGGCAGGTGGTCTAACACAATCATTTGCTTCCGTGCCAGAAACTGTAGGGCAATAATTGTCGTGTTGCAGGAACCCGATTCAATCAGCTCTTGCTTCAATCGTCGTAGTCTCTTTAGCATGCGCTCTAAAATGGGATTAGCCTATGCAAAGGTGCAATCACCAATCATAATCAGCAACCATCCTCAGTGACTGTGCCCGGATTTCATTCAGTTTTTGTAGAACATTTTCAACATTGCCGCCAGTTCGACTGGTGGAGGGAAGACCCTACGCCACATCTTCCTGACCATCACGTAATCGACGATGCCAAAATGAAACATTGGAATGACAAAAGGCTTCATTGCCGTAAGCAGTTCTCAGCATTTCAACGGTTTCTGATACTGAGTTTTACACAAAACCTAATCGCCTATCTTTGTCCTTTTTTCAAATGCATGACGCGACTACAAAACATTGCTTTACTTTAAGAGATGTAACTCGCTCAACACCAATTTCACTACACACTCACTACATGTGACACTACATAATACATCTACCACATTGCAGCATTTATCTTGTTACAATGTTGCCAGTCTAAAAACTTAGACACGCTGTGTACACTTGGCAGAGGTAAGGGGTTCTCGGCAAACATAAAAGGCGTTACTCGACCCTTGTTCCCATTGAAGATTTTCAAGTGTTAAAGTGACCCCTGCATAGTTCCTTCGGGGGTCACCGCTTGAAAATAGATGTTACCATTTAACTCGGTATAAGACGCTCCTGTCCGACCGTCGCGTCACAAAAAGAAAATTCATAAATCCTTCTAGATTTATGAGTTTGATACGAAGTTAAACCTATATCATTTGTAATTAGTTTTACTTCCTAACTTCAAAATTTATCTGATGTAAATATCACAAACCATGGCACAAGAAGACAATGTCGGTGCTTGGTAGTGCGGGTGAAAAGGGGGGGGGGGGACAAACAACAATCTCGCATAGGGCGCTAAATATCTAGCTACGGGGCTGGACTCGTCTCTAAATTCGAGACTTGTCTAAACGAGACCGAGATCGAGACTTACTCTCGAAACTATCTCATATCATTCGACTGATTTGAATCGGTTTTTTTTACTTAACGTTTTCTGCTACTTGTAGATAATCGCGAAGGTGAGGATGAGTAATGAAATGAAGAAATTGATAAAGGGACACTCCCAAGGAAGCATGCCACTCTCTACACGACGTGGCATGCTTCGCACTAACATAAGTACAGTAAAACCTCGTTAATCCGGACTAATAGGGGGGATAAGTTGAACGGTTTAACGCAATTCCAGATTAACAGAAATAACCTAAAAGAACATTAGAAAGTGCATTAAAACTCCGTTAATAGCAACAAAACACGTTTATAGGCCTAAATACACTATACAGTACAGTAAAATGTAAAGCAATACTGTACATACAATGCAGTACGTACGACGAATGCGATTGTGGACTTCTAGCCACATTTAAAACCTTGCATTTTTTTCCTTTTGCCTGTCCGGCTTATCGGAGTCCGGATTAACCTTTTGGATCCCAAGCGTCTCGATCGAGATACACAAATGTAACCCTCACGGTCCCAAGCGTCTCGATCGAGACGCTGTGTCAAGGTCGTAGTTTTTACGTTATAACTTTTCTATTTTTGGCTAGAATTTCGATTTTTTTATATATATGTATATATATTGTTCCTAACACATGTATTTAACATAAATGTTTTTTAAAATAATTTTGGGGGTTTTCTTCCTTCCTCCTCCATATATACACCAAATTTGCATAAATTTTGCATTTTGTGCATTTTGATATTTTTTTTCGGGGGGACGGGGGGAAACGCCATTTTTTTAAGAAAAGTATTTTTGAGGGGATTTCCCCCCTTTCCCCTCCATATTTACGCCGAATGTGCATAAATTATATATCGTCTGAATCTGTGATTCATTCTCCGTACAACGGTATATCTTTCATATCTCTAGGGCATTTAGTTTCTGAGCTATAGTCATTTCAAGGTACCGCTGCATTTTGAAGCTTGAATCAGTGGCGTGCCCACCATTCCTTTTGGGGGTACAACTCAAGTTACATTGGTCATACGACAATGATGCAAATATTTTTCTGTTTCTTACATGCCAGCAATAATTTCTATGTGCATTTTGAACTTTTCATATCCTTTTTTCGGGGGGCGGGGGGGGGGGGGCGAAACTACATTTTCTTAAAAAAAGTATTTTCAGGGCATTTCCTCCCTTTCCCCCTCCATATATACGCCGAATATGCATAAATTATATATCTTCTGAATCTGTGATTCATTCTGCGTACAACGGTGTATAGATCATATCTCCAGGGCAAATAGTCTCTGAGCTAAAGTCATTTCAAGGTACCGATGCATTTTGAAGCTTGAATCAGTGGCGTGCCGACCATTCCTTTTGGAATGTACAACTCAAGTTACATTGGTCATATGATAATATTGCAAATATTTTTGTGTTCCTTACATGTCAGCGATAATTTTCATGTGCATGTCGACACTGTCATGTACTTTTTTCGAGGGGGCGGGAGGGGGGCGAAGCCCCATTTTTTTAAAAAAAAAGTATTTTCAGGGGATTTCCCCCCTTTCCCCCTCCATATATACGCCGAATTTGCATAACTTTTATATAGTCTGAATCTCTGGTTCATTCCGCGTACAACGGTATATTACTCATCTCTCTAGGGCAATTAGTCTCCGATCTACACTCATTTAATTGAAACTCAAACTCTGCAATTTGCTCAAAATCGGTAAGGGACCGTGAGGCGTACTTGTGAAAATGGTATTGGGACTCAAAAGGTTAACCAGGTTTTACTGTAGTGCAATGTATCCTGAGAAACACGTTCCCATTCGAGTATGGTGGCCTCAGTGAAATGTTGGGGTGTCTGTGGTGTGCGAATGATTGGCGATAGCAGTCTTCGGTGTCTTTTCAATGTACTTGAGGTCGGGTGAATAAGCTGGCCATGGCGTGCAATGGATTCTGCAGGACAGGAGCACAGAATCGTCATCACGAATATATGCTATTCTACTTTATGTATCATGATTTCAAAATATGCCACATTTTTTTTTTGTACGAACATGTAGCATTAATGTTTCTTTGGACTTCTGGTAACATCGACAGATCATACACTGCCCCTTGCACAACGCAACCCGTTGTGCGCTGGAGATGTTCTGGCTGCATAAAAACCGCTACAATCTGTTGTCAATCACGCGTTTCTGGCCCATTTTACCAGTTACAGAACACTCTCAGATTCACACGTAGCCACTTTTTTCCCAAAGGAAAAAAATGCAGTGGTGTGATTTATATCTCATACAATTTACTTTGTTTATGATAAACAATTTGATCAAAACATTATATTATATATTTTGTATCTAAAACGTTCAATGACACAATACTTGGTAAATGTCTTTCTGTATTATAAAACTTTATAAAAATCACCAAAATGTTGACCAAATGAAAGGAAAAAAACGAAAAATTAAGAAAATAGCGCTTTCGCCTTTGGTACGAGTGGTTCCGGGTTCAGTTCCAGGTATGTGCTCAAACAAACCAACCATCGTGCGTCAGGACCAATGGGGAGCTGCTTGAAAGGAAGAAGTAGTGGGCTCTGGACTCAAGAGGCAGGAAACCTTTAAACTGTAGGTCCAGTCCCGATTAGCCTGTGCATACGATGTACTTAAAACAAAGAACTAAAAAACTCGAAGTCTTTTGCAACGAATAAGTTTTACCTAGCACTAATACTAGTACAGAAGTTCCTTTTTGGGTTAGGGAAATTTATCGAACTTCATACCAAAATCTCAAACGATTGATTGATTTGGTGTATTTTAATTTGCTTTTCTGCCACTTTTGGCTAATCGCGAAGATTAGGATGCGTGATGATATGATGAAATTGATGAAGATGTACTCACAAAGAACATCCAGCATTGCTGTGGTATTGGAAAAAGTGACACAATTAAGAACACACAAAAGAAATTTCTTTGCAACTTATATTTTATATTGAAATTATTTTATAGTTATGACAATCTATTGAACAAATTAAAACTTGAATCCCTTTCATCAAGAAGAAACAGAAATGATAAAGAATTTGTTGCAGAAACCTTAGCAGGTTGTTACTCGGCCCCAACGCTTTTATCCAGCATATCTATTTGAGTTACGCAATATCGTGTAAGACAGGGGTATTAAAGGTCCAGGAATTTTAAATAAATTCAATTCCGGTCCAGGAAAGAAAATCGGCAAGCGTAAATGGGTTCTGGTCCGTAAATAACATTTTTATCTGTAATGTATTTCAATTCGGTCCAGGAACCTTATTACCAGATCAATTTAAATACGGTCCAGGAACATTTTTCAGGATGAATTTAAATACGGTCCAGCAACCTATTTTTCTGGACCATTTTAAATACGGTTCAGGAACCTTATTTCGAATTAATTTAGGTTCGGTCCAGGAACCTTTTTTCAATGAAACAATACGTAACTTGGACCGAATTTATATTGTGCGAGAAAAAAGGTTCCGGTCCTGCAGCGGAACCGAATAGAACCCATTAGAATTTATGGGAACCTGGACCTTCAACTACCCTGGGTTAAGAACAAAAGGATCGTTATTAACAATATGTAAACATTATAAAAAAAATTCTAAACACTATAGCCAGTAACTATAATGATTTTCACCGATCTTAAAGATCAATTATACTTTATATTCATCATGTATATTTTAATATACTTTTCAATGTATTTCTGTTTTATACCTATTTACATTTTCATCATCAAATCTTGCATTATAAATTTGTAACTTACATTATCTTTACATGTATACGAACTGCTGTACTAAAGCTCGTCAGCTGCTTTTCAGCAGGATAATGTCAGCATAAATAAATAAATAAATACCCAGGCCAGAATTCGAACTTAGGACACCTGGCGTCGTAGCGTGCTACGCTAACCACTCCGCCACGGAGATCGGCCAAAATCTCGAACGAGACGGAGAGTATCGGACATTCAATTCGGTTTCTTCTCCATTCTTCATAGGTCTGTCTCGTCTCTACAAGTATGGAAAGCTCGCGTCTACATTACAAAGCCTTCCAGACATGATAGAGACTCGTCTCGGCTCGGAACAATTTTCTTTTGATCATTTTCTCCTTTGGGATTTACGAAGAAAATACAAGCGTAGAATTGTTTCCTTCGATTTGCCTATCTGCAATTAAATTCCAAATTGTATTCCTGCAGTTCAACTCGGCCTTTGTAAACAATTTCTGGGTGCGTTTATACCTACGTTGGAATCAAAACCAACTTCGCTAACAGTATATTTTTGTCAAAATGGTTCACTAAATGGATTAACCGCTCGACATATATTAATCAGGAGAGTCATTAAGCGCCACTCAAAGAGGCGAAGAGATTATTGTATTATGCGAGCTTTAATTATAATTGTTTATACAGTGGAGACCAATCAAAATGCTCTTTTATGCGCCCCAAGCATCTCATGAAGCTTTGTGGTCATTGGGTCATTTGATGTATTATTCTGATCATAGGCGTGCGCACGGGGGTGATAGGGTTGCCTGGGTACCTCCTAATGTGTTCCCAAAAGATAAAAATGTAGAAATTACCATTAAGATAATGAAAACAATATCCGTGTTAAAAAAGGTAAGGGATTTCGTTTCACTTGAGATTCACGTATTCAACAGTACGCCGTACCGACACCTTTCTATAGGTTATTATTTATGAACATACTACAATGTTCCTGTGACTAACACAATAATGAATCAACTTGAAGCGTACCGCAACCTTTCTTCCCATAAAAAAAGCACTGTTATATATGACGGGTCATTCCATGTCAAATCAGGCAGGAGTTAACCATCATAGTCACTGATTGCGATGATATTTGGTACACAGTTTGCTTTGCTCCAAAACTGACATCTGTGAAAGGCATTTGCTGAAATATGATTATTCTGCACTATATGAGGGATATACAAAAACTCATTTTTAACAACAGGAAATTGCACTATCTCGGTAATGACAGAATACAGAGAAGCATGCTTGGGTTTACTATAAAGAGGAAAGATCATAGTATTCTACGAGATAATAAAACGTTGACACCCTATTAATTTTTGAACACTCTGTTGAAAAGTTCTAATTTCAAATTTGATGATTTCATTTTTGATGATGTTTTTGTTCAAATCGGTTTTTGATTTTTTGAAAAACCACGCTTAAAATTGCTTGTGTCAATTTTGTCATCATACATAGAGCTCGTATGTTTTTTTTTTATAGAAAGCCTTTCTCTAGTAAATGGCCCTGTAAAATATTTTAATAGTTTGATTGAAGCAAATTAAAAAATATATGTAAATATACATTTTTCTGTTTCTGATACTGTAACTACTATGAAAATGTTTGTTGAGTGTGTTAATGAAACTAATAATAATTTCAGTAACTTTTATTCCAGTGAAAATTAAACATTTTGGATGTACTATATAATTGTAACTTAAAATATGTTTACAGTCTTTGTAGCTGAATTTTGGCAATTTTTAATGATCGTTTGCAAAATATCAGGTGCCATATTTATTTACAGTTTAATAATAATGACACTATTTACTGCTTAACATGATTAGTATTTGGTATATTTTTCTACACAAAATGTTGGCTATTTTTACATATAAAATTATTGAATTGAAGCATTCCAACGAAAAACGCTGTATGGTACATTTTGGAATTTTCTGAGTTACCAGTGGAATCATGCTGTACGGACATACACTGAAAGACTCGTTTCTCTATTGCCCAAGAGTTGGCACGAGTGTGCTGCCAAACTGGTCTCTGAGTGGAACAACGCCGTATGTGCAAGGAAGATGCCGGACCGCAGAGAAGTAACGTTATCTGCTAGCGACGTGCATCGTATCAATAGAAGCAGAAAACGCAAAATAAACGTTTCTGAATGGAAGGACGTTAAAAGGAAGAAGTTAATGGTTGCAGGGGAAGCATACACAAGTAGAAAGGCAACGATGTGATGGCAAAAGGCAGCCAACGAAGGTAGGTGGAACAACGCTGTATGGCCAAATGGAACTGTGAAACGGTTGCAGTAAACGGTAAGGTACATGAAACCTTTGCCTTTTGGCAGCACAGCCTGTACAGTACTTGGATTGTTGTCATGTATAATACAATACTGGGTAAAATGAATGTCTTATATGTAGTATGATACCGGTTTGTAATATGCAAAGACAAAAATAATGTTATCTCACATCAGCATGTAGCCATTACAGACAAAATACACACTGTTCCAGAGAACCTACCTGTCTTGCACCGTGGCCCGCTGCCACTCAAGAAGAAGAAGAAGGCCTGATGGTTATAATATGCTGCAGTACATGGACGAGGAATACAGACAGTTTTACATCGACCTGCCATGTGCAGATGAGTGAAGTGTGTGTTTGGTGTAACGGAACCATTTCTTTTTTCTCTTGGTTGAACCACTGCCATCAGAGTAACTTGCCAGAGTGAAGTGTGTGTTTTGGTGTAACCGATCCATTTCTTTTTTTTTATTTTGATTAACGCACTTGCATCAGAGTAACTTGCCATGTGACGATAAGTTCAGTGCATGTTTTGGTGTAACACATCCAGATTTTTTCAATACAATTAGATTTCGGTACTGTTATCGTACCTGCTGGTGTTCATTTTCCCCATAGTACTTCTGCATATACAGCGTTATTCCACTGAAGATATTTTTAGTGGCCTGCCATGCGGCTACAGGCTGCAAACTGGCCACTCATGACGTCGGATATTGCTCAAACATTGATACTGTGCTTGCATAATGTTTTATTTTTTTTCCGTTGTAGTCTAGTAACATACATACTATAGGTTTTTTTTTCATTTTTCTCGCATTCACTGAAATGTGACATACAGCGTTATTCGGTGGAATGATTCAATTCTAAGTCAAGAGAAATGTAAGTGTGGTAACAGTTTACATACTGCATTCCCTCTCGTATGAGTTTCACCCCATCAGTACATGTATTTCATTTCCTTTCTTTTCTTTTCTTAGAGCCTAATGAACACCATTAAATGATTGCGAGAGTAATGTACTTTCACCAAAAGTGATTCTGATATCTTCAAAATCATTGAAATCAAATAAAAAGTCAAAACAAAACTTTTCCACCTACAACTTTAAGAAAGCCGACTATTCAAAACTGTACAGATTGGTATCACAAACGGATTGGACGCTAATAAATAGCGCCGATAACGTAAATGAAGCTGTTGATATTTTCTACGGATTAATTTATGACATATTTCATGAGTGCGTTCCCCTTAAAAAACTACAGAACTCAACATATCCTTGCTGGTTTACGCCTGCTATAGTGAAAAAAATTAATGCTAAATCTTACCACAGGTTAAAACGGAAAAAAAGTATTAAAAACAAAGAATACCATAGGGAAAGATTTCTTCTGCTCCGCTCACAGGTTAGGAAAGACATAACTGTAGCTCAGACTAATTACATAAAACAGTCTGAAGACCAGATAAGTGCCGACCCTTCGGGATTCTGGTCCTATATCAAAAGTAAAAAGTTCCATCAAAGCTGCCAAGCATATTCACAGACGAAAATGATATCGCGAATGCCTTTGCAACTTACTTTCATTCTGTGTACGGAGCCGAAAGTGACGTAAATAATTTGAAAATAGCAATTTCTAACGAACAACTTGGTATTTTCACTTTGCGCAACATCCGCGTAAGCGAAGTAGAAGCTGCCATTAAGAAATTGAAATCCAAATCAACGACCGGCCCCGACAACATACCACCATATATAGTAAAAGGATGTTGCGATATTTTAAAATATCCCTTGCTGCAAATTTTTAACCTTTCCCTCGATACCAATATTTTTCCTTCAAGATGGAAAACATCGTCAGTCTGTCCTATCCCCAAGTCTCACCAAAGATCAAGCTTAGAAAATTATAGACCGATAGCAATCCTTTCTAGTCTTGCTAAAATATTTGAACAAATCATTTACAAGAGGATGTTAGCACACGTCAATCCAGTTATCTCTTCTAATCAGCATGGATTCACTCCAAAAAGGTCTACCGTAACAAACTTAGCTAACTTTACTCATTACACATGCAATGTACTAGATAACACAGAACAAGTCGATGCAATATACACCGATTTTACTAAGGCATTTGACAAAATTGACCATGATATATTACTACAGAAAATTGCATCATTCAATATTTCACTTAATACTTTAAATTTCTTCGCTTCATATTTAGCCGATCGAACGCAAACTGTAATATACGGGAAAATCAAAAGTCGTCCCTTCACTCCAGATTCTGGTGTTCCCCAAGGGTCCAATCTTGGACCACTTTTGTTTTTATTACTTATCAACGACTTATCAAATTGTATACAAAATTCTCAAAAGTTGCTTTTCGCCGACGATCTTAAGCTTTTCCACGAAATAACTACCTCTGACGACTGCTTGAAACTACGGCTCGGCTGGACCTTTGGCATGCAAATGGGATAATTTTTTCAAATTTTCCTCTCCATTCGAAAAACTTCTTGGATATTTCAAAATATGAAACATTACATCACGTTAGAATTCCATCTAGAGAATTGACGTGAATTTTCGTGTACTTTTCTTTCACTGTTGTCTAGATATTATCAATAGTTTAATAGACTTATGTAATCACAAAACTATTGATAATATCTAGACAACAGTGAAAGAAAACTACACGAAATTTCACGTCAATGCTGTAGAAGGAATTCTAAGCTGATGTAATGTTTCATATTTTGGAATATCACAGCGATTTACCGAATGGAGAGGAAAATTTGAAAAAAATCGCCCATTTGCATGCCAAAGGTCCAGCCGAGCTTTAACCCAACAAAATGCAGCGTAGTCACTTACACAAAACGCAAAGCTCCTTGTGTGTTTCCATACCGTATTAAAAATGTATAAATCACGCGCAAAAATGAAGTTAAAGACCTCGGAGTGACCTTCGACACCAAGCTCAAATTTAATAAACATATTGAAACTGTTACTAACGACGCTTTCAGAAACTTAGGTTTTATAATCCGGTCAATCCACGACTTCACGAAAATAGAACCAGTGAAAATACTTTACTATTCCCTCGTACGGTCAAAACTAGAATATGCGTCAGTAATCTGGAATCCCACTCAAATAGACTTAATTCATAAACTAGAACGTATTCAGTCAAAGTTCCTTAGATACCTGAAATTCAAAGCCTGTGGAGAATATCCAACATTCGATTCATACGATAATCTAGTCTCAGAGTCCAACTTCAGCAAACTAGCACTCCCGCGACAAGTAAATGACCTGATCTTTCTGTATAAAGTAATTAACGGTATAATAGACGATTCCAACTTATTGTCAGCCGTATCATTGAATGTTTCCAGTTCCAAAACCTGTCCCAAGCACATAATCTTCCATTGCCAGAGAGCGAAAATGTCAATTCTTTCTACCTCTCCGGTGTGGAGAGCGTGCAACTCTTTCAACACAATTTCATGTGTAAATAACACAATTGATATTTTTGCAATGAATTTATACAATTTTAAAAATACTATTACCGGAACACTAAATCTATTGTAGTAATATTATGTAATTAGAGCACTATAATTGGGCTCAGCCTGTTGAGCTCTATCAATAAATAAATAAATAAATCAATAAATAAATTATGTACATTATTCTATAAATTATTTATTTAAAGTGATTTAGATAATCCACTGTGCTCAAAATACACACAATCGATGTTTCTCATTATCGGAGATTTTTATCTACCATCGTTAGTCTTTCAACTGAGAAAGTCTTTCTTATCGTTGTTTTTTCCATACAAGGAAGAAAAATGAGATTGAAATTTGTCCCGCACCAGCAGTGGACATATGCTAAAATTTTTCATTTGTGTCTCGTTAAAGGAAGTCCATATTTGCTGTACTATCGGTTTTGGAGCAAAGCAAATCAGTGTACAAAATATCATAGAAATCAGTTACTATGAGCACGGGCGTCGGGATAAAGGGGGGAGGGTGATAAGGTCCGTCAATCCCCCCCTCGGGAAATTGACATCGTTTATTTGAAGTTACAAAAACGAGAACACTTGTTATTTTTATTATTAATGATGGAAATTAAGTTCAGTTAGTTGTTGGAAAATAATAGCAAAAGTTAAATCTGCGTTAGATGGAGGGAAAAAATGTGTTTAATACAGGAGCCAAGTTATGGTTTCATATTTTACCATTTAAATCAAAGAACAATTGGTTTCTCAGTTTTCAATATTCCAAAAAAACATCCATTATATTTTGTGTGAAAAAGTTAGTAATACAATAGACCAACTATGCATTTCGCTCGCTAACTTTACGAAGCTGAACAAATAGTGAAAAACATGGGGCTCCCCAAGGGTAAAATATTGAATTGAATTGTTATTTTAAGTCCACTTTGTGCACAGTAAGGCTAATCGGGACTGGACCTATAGTTTAAAGTGGGATCCGAACCACTATGTGCTTCCACCTGATATCGGACCAGGTACCCCTTGATTACAAGGCGACTAAGCAAAGATAAAATAAAGTAATAATATTAGTATAGTAACAGCAATAATACATCAGTTGGTATAGCTCTGGCTACGACGCGGAAGACCCAGGTTCGATTTCCGCGGCAGGTGATCTGTACAGGGAATTTTTCCTGACAGTTTCCTGTTTCTATGCGGCTCTGAGGCCCACCCATCCTTATAAATGAGTGACTGAGGACAACCCTGGTGGGCGTGCCCAACTATGGTCGAGATCAAGAATATATGGAACTCTACCTCCACATCACCCCATATGCCTTCATAGCATGTGTATACATCCACGGGGGTGCCTTTACCTTAATAATAACAATTAAATTGAAATAAAATTGTTTTTTCTTTAGTTTGTAATAGTTATTATTGCACAATTACAATCATATCCGTAGTTATTGTTATTATTATTTCTACTATTAAAGTTTTATCAATGGCCAGCATTTAACAGCTCATTGTGGTAAACACTCTACCACGGAGGTCGTTTATGATTTGACATTCAATCCATATCTTCCAAGCGTGCCCTCCCGTTTCGCCTTATCCTGTTTCGCCTTACACACAAAACATTTCCCACCTGGGAATATTATCGACTTGAAGGGTAATTCATAATTGGAGCGCAGAGCTTGTGATGTTGCCTACCTTGGCTCCCATTCGGTTAGGTTAGGTTATTTAGGTTATTTTAGGTTATTTATGTTATGTTAGGATAGGTTAGGATAGGTTAGGTTAGGTTATTTATGTTAGATTAGGTTATTTATTTTATGTTAGGATAGGTTAGGTTACGTTATTTAGGTTAGGTTATGTTAGGATAGGTTAGGTTAGGTTATGTTAGGATAGGTTATTTAGGTTATGTTAGGATAGGTTAGGTTATTTATGTTATGTTAGGATAGGTTATTTAGGTTATGTTAGGTGAGGTTATTTAGGTTATGTTAGGATAGGTTAGGTTATTTATGTTATGTTAGGATAGGTTATTTAGGTTATGTTAGGTGAGGTTATTTAGGTTATGTTAGGATAGGTTAGGTTATTTATGTTATGTTAGGATAGGTTATTTAGGTTATGTTGGGATAGGTTAGGTTAGGTTATTTAGGTTAGATTAGGTTATTTATGTTATGTTAGGATAGGTTAGGTTAGGTTATTTAGGTTAGGTTATGTTAGGATAGGTTAGGTTAGGTTATTTAGGTTATGTTAGGATAGGTTAGTTTAGGTTATTTATGTTGTTAGGATAGGTTATTTAGGTTATGTTAGGATAGGTTATGTTAGGTTATTTAGGTTAGATTAGGTTATTTATTTTATGTTAGGATAGGTTAGGTTATTTAGGTTAGCTTATGTTATTTAGGTTATGTTAGGTTAGGTTATGTTAGGATAGGTTAGGTTAGGTTAGGTTATTTAGGTTATGTTAGGATAGATTAGGTTAAGTTAATAATACATTAATAATAATGACCCTTCATGTCGATAATATTCCCTGGTGGGAAATTTTTGGTGTGTAAGGCAAAACAGAATAAGGCGAAATGGGATGTCCCGTTTCGCCTTAGAATGTTAGTGTCACATAAATAACTTGAAATTGTATTGGGGAGATGAAAACGCAATAAGGCGAAACGGGCCGTAATCCTTCCAAGAAACCTCCAAGTCTTCAAATGCTGTTTTTTTTTTGTGGCACCCTGTCGTCCGTTGTCTTCAGCAGCAGTTTGTTCCGCCGTAAACTTTGTCAACAAGGAGGTGAAAAAGAGGCAAAACTGAATTACCTCGTCACACCTGCACAAGCAGTAAATTCTGATCACGTTTTGCGACCAGGTAGCCCCTCTGCCACCTTTAGATTAAATTTCAGTTCCCTGTTCGCGAGAAATTAAATACGCCGAGAATTTGTTTCGTGCTGCAGGGCGGGTGGCAATTCTGCATTAACTATATTTTCTCCTCGCCGTGCGCCTTTTCCTGCAAGAACAGCATCCCGAGCAGTGTTGCCAACTGTAAGGATATTCTCCTACTCTTCAGTCAACATTGCTACGGTGTGCTTAGAATTTTCAGAAACGTTAAAAGGTCATTGTTACTAGCTATACAGCTATACCAAACATATGTTTTCCGGATATCCAACTTCATTATTAGAAGCTGATTCGACCACTCTCAAGGTACATATATATTCCTGGGACGTCCACTGAACATTCACAATATCCAGATCAGATTCGTGGATCCATGATGTTGATATTGTCGACATCTACTGAATATCAAGATTTAGATATCAATTTCTGCATATCTATTAGATATCCATTAGGTGTCCATCCCTAAATATCCAGATTTAGATATCAAGTTCTGGATATCTATTGGATGTCCATTAGATACCCATCCCTAATATCCAGATTTAGATATCTAGTTCTGGATATACATTGGATGTCCATTAGATATCTATCCCTGAATATCCAGATTTAGATATCAAGTTCTGGATATACATTCGATGTCCATTAGATACCCATCCCTGAATATCCAGATTTAGATATCAAGTTCTGGATATACATTGGATGTCCATTTGATATCCATTCCTGAATATTCAGATTTAGATATCTAGATATCCAGTGGACGTCCATTAGATATCAATTGCTGAATATTCATTTGATATCCACTACCAGATACCCATAGGAGACATCATTCAGACAGCCAACTCTGGACATCCAAGGAACATCTTTTGGATGTCCAAAAATAATATCTGAAATTTACCCAATTTTGGATATCCAGTAATTGTATATAACACACTATATCATTGTATTTTTCGCATATTAAAATATTACACACACTTTGATTCATATTCTTTTGTTAGTCATTCAGTTATATGTCAGGAGTCAGATCCGTGATACAAGGGTGCCTTAGATTAAAAGCTGCTAAACATCATCCGAGAACATGACTTGGGATAGGCTAATTTTCTGACCCAGTGAACCTGATATTTTAGATTTTTGAAGTGTTGATTATTATCGAAGATAACAAAAATAGTAGAACTGAAATGGAACATCTGTGCTTGTTAAAAAGTTGGCGCCATCTTGTGGACGGAAAATCTGAAACGGCTGTAGTGAGATGCATTGCAATGCTTAATATGCTGATTTTAGTAGGCTGTCCAAGTTTCGGCTATGAATTTAAGGAAAATTTAAAACTTTTGGCATTGAACTTTACGGGAGATTTATTTGCGACAAATTTTGCGCATTTGTAGCGGCGCGACATCACTCCAGCGAATGTTTATGGAATGGATAATATTAAACAAAAAAATATTAAATTTTATGTAATTGATTGCTTGATTTGTTTTTTAAGTTCACTTTATGCACAGAAAGGCTAATCGGTAATAGCTAATAGGGTAACAATTGCCGTCTTTCGTGAAAATGTCAGCCAAAATTCAGCAAAAAAGTAATTACATGGAGTCCATCAAATATATCTCTAAAGATGTACACAGTGAAAGGAGGAAAGAAATAATGAGGACAAGAAACTAAGAACTGTCAGTACCATTGGAAGTGAAGAAATAAGATGAGAAAGGAAAGAGAAGAGAAGATAGAAAAGGAAGAAGGCAGAGGAAGGAAGAGAAGGAAAAGAACTAATATATAAATAAGGAGGAAGAAGAAGGAATAGAAACAGAAAAATATGAAACAAAGAAGGAAAGATAGAGAAGAGAATTGAAGAGAAGTCAAGAAAAAGAGGATGGAAGGGTAGAGAAAAAGTAGGTGGAAGATAAGAAAAGAAAGAGAAGATAAATCAAGGAAAGATAATGACAGAGAAGACAAGAAGGGAGGAAAGGAGAGAAACGAAAAAAGAAAGCGAGATAATAAGAAGAGAAGAGAGCAAAAAGAGAAATAGAAAAGGTAAGGAAAAGAGAAGAGACTGAAAGAGACGAGAATGGAAAAGAAGGAAGAGATGAGATAAGAAAACGGAAAAACGAAGTATGTGTGGGAAACTTTCTGTGACGTTAAAAATCTACAAGAGCTTCATCAAATATAAAGCCGAGAAGACGTTAAGATTATACTTGTAGAAATCTGACTGTAGGAAAATTGCACAAAGACAAAGTTAGTTGGCAACACTGGTCAGAGTAATGAACACTCCTTACCGTCCCTTTAAGAGGTTCGTAAGTATCTCTAGCGCGCTTCGCCATGTTTCGGGAGGGAGGGAAGTTTTATTATTGCGCATTCTGTAATGAAACTGAGAGGACTACAGCAAGGAAGGGGTATTTCTGTCTGGGAAACTCGAGAATTTGCAGAGACGATGTTCAACGGTTGCAAATTTACGTTAGGAAGGCATAGTTCTTCCGGTAATTGGATGCTACGTTCTATATGCGCGTTACTTCTCGCTGAAGGTTCATGGAAAGGTTAAGTCCGCCGTGAGACTTAGCTTCGATAACCCACTTCGTACGGGTGAACAGTGGCGTACCGTGGCCTCTTCATCTGAGGCGCGTCTAATTCTATAGCAGGAGTTGAGCAACTCGTACTTGTGGAGGCCAGCAGTGAGCGTTCCCCAGTAAGCAGCGCAGTATAGTCCACGCGTTCACTTCGTTAACGTGGAAGAACTGAAGAAAGCCGCCGCCACGAACGTGCGTGGGGATAAATAGCGGGCGAGTTGTTTTCGTCCAATCACACTCAACCTTCAGCCAATGGGCGCAGCTGACATTCTGCTCGTCTACTCCACGTGGAGTCTCAGTCACATGACTGAGGATACGCTGTTGCCGTACTTTGCAACTTCAATGTGGAGACCGTGGGAAGGTGCTTGTGCGCGGAGGGACAAGGTGGCGTAGAGTGGATGTGGAGAGCAGATGTGTGGCAACACTGTGCGTTGAATGTGATTGTTGCAGCTGGTGGGCGCGTTCCGTGGACTTCAAAGCCAGCCGGTCGTTAAAGTAGCTAGGGCTTCGACTTTTTTATACAAGTGTGTGTGTGTGTGTGGGGGGGGGGTGATGCTGGGGTCGGAAGCAGTGATGTTCGTCTACGCGTAAACAACAATAATCTGCATTCTACACGTAGACTATTTTATACACGTACATTACGTAATCTATGTAAACAACATTTCGAAAGGTGATAACTTAGCAAAGGGCGAAGACTGCCATCTGTTGCTTTTTTTTGCAACCAATTTATCTTCTTTCATAGTTGATGATAGAAGAGAAGAGAAATTTTGTTGTAAATAGGATTCTTGTCAGTTCATTACGAACCAATATAGTTGAAAATGTCACTTTCCTTTCATGAAGGCCTTGAAAATTAATTTTAATGCACTTTAGATTGTCTACGTAGTCTATGTAAACTACAACCCAATGTAGACAACGCATGTAGACGTAAACTTATAGTATACGGCACATCACTGGTCGAGAGGTAAGAATGCTGTGGAGAGGACTTGGTCCTTTTCACTGTTTGACTTTTTAATTAAAGTCCACTTTTATGCGGGCCTCCCCGATGGCGCAGTGGTTGGGTCCTCGCCATGTAATCAAGGGTTCCTACCCGGTGGAGGCACATAGTGATTCAGATCCCACTTTAAACTGTAAGACCAGTCACGATTAGCCTTATTGTGCATAAAGTGGACTTAAAGCACCAAATCCAATCAATCCACTTTTATGCATAGATAGGCTAATTGAGCCTGGACCTACAGATTAAAGTGGAATTCAAATCACTGTGAGTGCCCACCGGGTATCGGAACACCTTGATTTCAAGGCGATGACGGATATAGTTTCTAGTTTCCTAACAGCGGCTCTGCTCTTTCCCCATGATGCTCCGTACGATTCTTTTTAAGGGAGGGACAAGGAAGGCAATTTTCCCCGGGGGTCAGGGCAAATAAGGCATATTTCCCCATAATAGTGTTGCTCCCTCAAAAGAAATAAAAACATTCAGTTTGAACTTAGCCCGTTACAACAGCAGGGGCCCGGGTTCGAATTACGGCCTGAGCATGGGTGTTTGCTGTCAGAGTCCCTTCATCACATCATCACTGCCAAAAGTAGCAGAAAAGCGAAGTAAAATAAACCAAATCAATCAATCATGTTTGAAGTTATCATTTTCCTACAAATACATTCTAATTAACATAAATAGCTGTGACTGTAATGAAATAATATGTATGAAATATATGATTTCAGGTTATCATTCATTTTCCACATGGGGAAGTTCCCCTTCCGGACGTCCAAGTTCCTCACCTACCAACACACTCAAATTTACATGGATGCCCCCATCAAATTTTGTAACGATATACAACTCACAGACCATTTTAAAATGAAACTACAGATCACACCCTCTCATTTCGTTTACCTGAAAGAAGAAATAATAAAATCTGTGTTTCCTACCCCTCTGACGTATACGAAAGTTATAAAGTAATTGAAAGAACAATTAAGAACAAGTGTATCATTCACGAACTGAATTATCACACCGTCGGACACGTGAGCCTAGTGCTTTCAAGGGGGTGAAAAAGCCGACCCGAAGGGTAGATCAATACACCATTCTGCTTATCTAGTATTTCTCTCCCGACCAGACACACCCCTCTCTTGCCTCGTGCATGTTGTGGCGGCTGCCATGCAGTCTGGGAAAGCCACATGACGTCACCGATGCGTGAAATGAGGTGCGCGGCGCATCTCTCCGTTTTCGATTCGTCCGTCAATGCTTATCGGGCGAGACTCAGGGTAGGCAGACTGTTTCGTGTTTCGCGCTGGTGTAAAGTGTGTGTGCAAGGGCAAAAGTGTGTTCAAAATTTCAATGCGGAACTACACTTCGGACATCGTTGCAGGCAAATAAAGGAACGTTTAAAGGTAGGACTTTACGTAAAAGCAATAACTGGGTAGTTTTAGACCTTAAAAACAGTGTCAAATGTTGCACATTTGTACAGGCGTGCACTTTTCGAACATAATATTCTTAGATACGAGTATAGGTTTCAGTTGTCTCAAACTAAGCATTCTTAGAGGTACGACGATTTATGATTTGTCAACACTGGAAATATAAGAAAACGTTAAATCCGTAGTGTGTGCAAGGGCAAACAAAAAGTGTGTTCGAAATTTCAATGCGCAGCTACACTTCGGACTTTATCACAGACAAATAAAGGAACATTTGCAGGTAGGACATTATAGTGAATTTCTCTAGTTGAAGTAAAACGGAATAGTTGGATATTTTAGATAATAATAGTATCAAATGTCGCACATGTATACAGACATGCAATTTTCGAATGTAACATTCACAGACATAGATTTCAGTTGTCTCCAACTAAGCATTCTTAGTCGTATCACGATTTATGATTTGTCAACACTGGAAATATCACAAAACGTTGAGTCAGTAATGTGTGCAAGGGCAAAAAGTGTTCGATATTTCAATGCGGAACTACACTTCGGACTTTATTGCAAGCAAATTAAGGAACGTTTGCAGGTAGGACAATACAATGAATTTCGCTAGGTGAAGCAAAACGTACTAGTTGGGTAGTTTTAAAACATAAAAACAGTGTCGCACATGTATACAGGTATACAATTTTCGAATGTATCATTCATAAATACAAGTTTCAGTTGTCTTCTACTAAGCAGTTTTTGCCGTATCATGAGTTAGAATTTGTCAACACGAAATATAAAACATTAATTCAGTAGTTTGTGCAAGGGCAACAGTGTGTTCGAAATGCGGTACTAGCCAAACAAAGAAGCGTTTGCAGGTAGGACTTTACAGTGAATTTTCCTAGGTGAAGTAAAACGCAATAGTTGGATAGTTTTAGACCTTAAAAACAGTGTGAAATCTCGCGCTTGTGTACAGGCATGCATTTTTCAATTGCAACATTCATAGACATAGATTTCAGTTGTCTCCAACTAAGCATTCTTAGTCGCATCACGATTTATGATTTGTCAACGCTTAAAGTATCATAAAACGTTAAATCATTAGCTCAGTGGCGTAGGAACGTTTCTGATTTGAATGTACAAACATCACTCTATTTATATGTGTGCGGGTGTACAGTGATAAGCATTCTATATCAGAACAGCGCGTAATTGACCAATTTTTCCTCATAGTTCTGTTTTTTAAAATCAAATTTCAAAACGTACGAATATCCAATAAAAAAAACTGCTATCTATAACATAATTTCCCCCCTCCCCTTCATTTGTAGGAATGTCGGTGTCCTTGACTCTCTGCACCATCGTTAAGAAGTGAAAAGTTTTGTATGGTTTATGAAGATTATATTTTTTATTTACGTTTTCTATTTTTTTTAGCTCGCGGAGATGTGTAATGATGAAGTAAAGTACTCGTGTTTCCGTAGCCTGAATCAGTACAGTCCGAATGTTTTGCACAAGTGAATTTAGCACCCAAAACGACAATCCAAAACAACACCAGACAAGACTTACATACCTCTTCATAGACAGAAGATATGAATAACGAGAGCCAATACATTTACAATAAATACTAATTATTTTACATTAAAGTGTATTGTAAAATAAAGCAAATCAAATGCCTAAGACTGAAAGAAAAACAATACCAAAACATTGTTACGAGTGTTAGATTTATCGATGATTATAATTTTACGTTTGTAGTTCAGGATTGTTAGTTATGTTTGACGCTGAAAACAATTTCGAAGTTCTTGTTAGGTTAGGAGTACTGTCGGCCCCCGTGGCGGAGTGGTTAGCACATCGAGCTACGACGCCAGGGGTCCCAGGGTTGAATCCAGGTCTGGGCATGGATGTTTGTGAGTGTTCATTCATCAATTTCATCATATCATCACTCATCCCCATCTTCGCAAATTAGCCAAAAGTGGCACAAAGAGCGAAGTATAATAAAGCAAATCAACCAACCAATCAATGAAGGTTAGGAGTACTGAGTTTCTTGACGTTCCCATTTGCACTTTTTTTCAGCCGGTTTTCACGAATAAAAAATGGCGATAGTACTCCATTCTACATACCTTAAATCGCCTAGCTTACATCCCTAGCCCTCTACAATACTGTATTGCTTTAAGGAATTGCTTCTTTCTGTTGATGCGAAGCAGATGTCCTCTGCTAACTGGCATTTTTATATCAATCCATGATGGTCACATTGTGTGAAAACAAACTGAATGACAATGATGACTGACAATTATTCCTATTTTTATTTTGCCGTTGAGTGTACAATTGCCCAAATCCCCTTGCCAAGGTTATGAAATAAAATTGACGAGATCTGCGACTGAATTTTAACGTGTCTTAAATCGATGAGGGTCATTCTCGCAGTTTTTTTTTAAAGGTGTCGTCCTCGTTTTTGTAAATTAACGCTCGGTAACTTCCATCAGTGCGGACTGCCCACGGAATGGGCCGCCTACGCAGAACAGGGTGATTGCTGCGAGAAACCGCAATGACGTTGTATGACATCACGTTAGCAAGAATTGTTTCGAAAGTGAAACACTTTATGAGCAGTATTCGGGTGGAATACACAACACATTCATTGGCGTTTCTGTATATATGTGATAAATTTACATGTTCGTTATTGCAGTTTCATCGACGTTATCAATAACACGCTCACCGATTCTAGTGGAGAATTGCACTGTATCAATCTATGCGACCTATACTGATTAGGCACATAGAGTACAGTTCAAACTATAAGAAAATATGCAAATATCGACCTTATTGTTAAGACCTATAAAGTATGGAAAGAATCAACAAATATTAGAAATCATTTATACTTATTATCTTTTTACGTAAGGTAAGGTAAGAATACCCCTGTGTATGTAGACACACATGCCATGAAAGCATGTGGGGGTGATATGGAGGTAGAGCTCCACATATTCTTGATGTCTGCTATAGTTGGAATGATGTGATCAGCATCATGCCCGACCGCCTCAGGGTTGCCCCCAGGTGTCCATTGATTGGAGGCTGGGTGCGCCCCAGGGCCACTTTATGCGGAGACAAGGCCGGAATAATTCCGATCTTAGATCACCCAACCTGGAAATCAAACCAGGTTCTTCCACATGGCAGTCAGATGTTCTATTAACTTTAAAGGAATGCCCATATGCAGAGTAGTATCCTCCGTTTTTCACTTCTTTCTCAATTTTCACATATATCAATGTTTCTCTGTATTTTCATTGGGATAAACACAAACATCCATGCCCAAACCGGAAGTCGAACCCGGGACACCTGACATTGTAGCGCACTGTGCTAAGAACTTTATTAAAGAAATATCCCTAAGCGGTAGTATCTCCCGTTTTCCACTTTTTCTCAATTTTTATATTTCTCGGTTTTTCTCAATTTTCAGTTTTTCTAATTATACTGCAGGAGGCCTTAGAAAGAGCGCTTCGCGGGCTAACAGCAGACGACGCTCGCACTGTTGCCGATACTCTCTTGTCGTTTGCTCCCCAGACGAACAAACAGGCCAAGGTAGCAAGAGGCAGAGGTCACTCACCCTACCGGAAGGGTGCAGCGAGCTAGCTGTGGCAAAAGGGCTCGCTCATTCGCGGACCTGATTGGTTCTCGCTGACACACCCCCGTATTGTCGTCTGCTGCAAGCCCGCGAAGCGATCTTTTTAAGGCCTCATGGAGTAGGACAAACACAAATATCCATGTCTTACACGGGATTCGAACCCGGGAACCCTAGCGTCGCAACGCGCTGTGCTAACCACTCAACCACGTAGGTCGACCCCAACTGAGCTACCACGGCTCATGAGCTTTTCAGAGAAAAAATAATTAAAGCTAACAAGTCCTTCTTGCTCTTTAAGATCTATCTTCGTAGCTAGGCTAACAGAGAAGGAGTTCCACGTCATAAGCTTAGAGGATGTGCGGTACACGTGGGCGAGCTCTAGGTGTGTGTGGGCGTACGCATCCTACACGCACCCACATTTTCTGCACGCAAATATAAAATTATTTCTATTCTAGAGAAATCGCCCCCCTTCTTCATATTACAAACGTGGCAGTTATGCTAGTTGAAAAATACTTTAGGGACGCATGGGCGTCGGGAGGGGGTCGAACGGGTCGGTGGGCCCCCCTGAAAATTGACATCATTCATTTAAAGATACAAGAAAGCCGAAAGTTGTTTACTCTTATTGTTAAGAACAGAAATAAAGTTAATTTAGTTAGTATTCGAACAGAATAATCAAAGTAAAAATGCATTGGATCGAAAACATTAAGTGAAAAATAAAGCGACAAGGTTATATTCTACCATTTCATCCACGAGTTATTATTATAACGGAAATTATCTACAAAAATGGAGAAATGTAAGTTGTACAGGGTGTACCACAAGTTCCATTACCCCCTCTTTGAATTGTAGACAAACCTGCAAAATGTTATTTTAACAGCAAGCGTATGATGAGAGGATGGTATACCATTAAATCAGACCAATGACCACTATTTACTCCAGAGGATCTGGGTTCACACCGCCATTTTGATGGCACAGTATTATTTGCCTCCAGGTGCGATGTAAAATCCTCCGTAACGTAAGATGTCAGATCTGGATTTCGGGGTGGAGAATTATTTAAGATAATTCAATTCAATTAATTAAGAGAATTCCTCAATGATGTGGTCAGAGACAAACGGTTTGAACGAGGATCGCCAAATTTACCAGCACCTTTAAAAAGGTCACCTCGAAGTCCAAATCTGACATCTTGTGATAATGCGCTATGTGGACACATCAAACAGAAAGTCGCCCATAATCGTTATGAGACAACTGAGGAACTTCAAGAACATGTTCGCAGTGCATTTGCTTCCTTCACGCCAGCCAAGTTACGGAGGCTTTAACATCGCATCTGGAGGCGAATAATACTGTGCCATGAAAATGGCGGTGTGTGCACAGAGTAAATGGTGGCCATTGGTCTGATTTAATGGTATACCATCCTCTCATCATACGCTTGCTGTTAAAATAACAGTTTGCAGGTTTGTCTACAATTCAAAGAGGAGGTAATGGGACTTTTGGTACACCCTGTACATTAAGGACAAATATGGCATTACAGTGAACTACTTCAATAGTTTTCAAAATTCAATTAATTACAGTTGTAGGTGAGATGTCACTCAACAAACTTTATGAACAAAAACCCCCTATCATTGAAAGTCCTTTCTTGAACCAGACGTGCAAAAGTTAATATCAAAATGCATTTCAGATACTAACTGCATAAAATGCATAAGAAAGCATGGAAAATAGTTGTGCTGACATTCACTCGTTTGGTGGATCGAGTCTCCACATTTGTACCGGGTGGTCCATTTATAATGATAGTATGCATCCAATCGACAAATTGCACAGAAAAAAAGTTTGATACTATTGAGGGGGTAAGTCAATCCCGCAAAAATTTCGTCGCCGCCACCCACCCGGTGGGGCCTCTATCACTCCTGACATTTTGGGACGAACAGTGTGGAGCTTCAGACACCGTGTTTTGAAATGCATTGAAGAGAACGGTCATCATTTTGAACATTTTCTCCTTTAAACATTTATTTGTGTGCCTCAAATGATAACTAATTTGTAGTAACATACTTAATTTTGTTGTTCATATGAAATTGTTCCTTGAAACCAAGGAGTTGGAACAAATTAATATTATTTATTGTTACACAGAAACATAAATTGCAAACAATTTTCTTTTGCCGAATTCTTTGCACACATTTTTTGAATAACTGTCGTTTTTGCAATGTTCTCAACGGAAACCAAAACTTTTATTACATAAAGGGAACAAAATGAGGCTGAAACTACGAAATGTTTATAAATGTTCGAAGGTTGCAATTTTTTTACAAAATTTTTCGAACAAAAAAATACTTCTCTTTCAACACGGAATCAAAATATGTAAAACGAATGGGGGTGTTCCATTTGAAATTTCAAATTTACCCCCACCCCCCTAAGGGGTGGCATAATACTCATTGTTATTTTTTCTGGGAATTAACTTTTATCATTTGCTCGACCCCCCTGCAAAAATTTCTGGCGACGCCCATGTGGGGACGGGCTTCAAATTTGGTTCATGCAGCGTTCCTAGGGCCAACACTAGAAGTGAAATCGGAAATGGTTTCCGTAAACTGGCAACACTGTCTGTCTTACACATTGTTATTTTTTCCCCCAAGCAGTAAGTAATATCAGCCTATTTTCAACGTAAAACTTTGCATGATTGTACGAATGTTCCACTGCTACATACTACATTCTTTTCTCTCACTTTAGTCTATTGTGGGGGCCAAAAAGGCATCCGTGGCGGAGTGGTTAGCACAGCGCGTTACGATGCCAGGGGTCCCGAGTTCGAATCCCGGCATGGATGTTTCTGTGCTTTTCCATTCATCAATTTCAACATATCATCACCCATCCCTATCTACGCAAATTAGCCAAAAGTGGCACAAAAAGCGAAGTAAAATAAAGCAAAATTAATAAAAAATCAATCATCCTCATTGTCACGTTATCCAAAAATGGAAGAAAAGCAACAATCAATAATAAAACTCAAATCAAATCAAAATGAATTGGATCAACCGTTATAACATACCACCTCCTTTCTCTCCGAAAGGTTGGTTGTAAAAGAACTCAGGTTCGATGCTCATATTTCAATTCTTCCCAGGTTCTCTTGGCGGTCGATTAAGTTACATAATATTGCGGAGACTGGCGTTAAGGATTTCGTTTGGACTGCGGCCGCAGTCATCTGTCAATATTAGCTTTGGCAGCTGTCTCCGCCAAGACAGATGAGGGACAGGCGGAAGAATACAGACCGAGAAATGTCTCCCTTAACGGCACATTCCACAACCCATACCTCGCATGCTCACCCCAAAAATAGCCAGTGGAGTCCGCGCATTCAATGCAACTATCTTTGCCACAATATGGAATGTCGCTGCTAAGTTTATTCACTGGATGAAGGGCCGTAGCCACCGGGGGAGTGAAGGTGGTCTTGTTCCCTTTCTACCAGGCATGAGGAATTTTCAAAATAATTTATAGGATCAGAGCTAGAATTACACACGCGGGCGCACAGGAGGCTGAAAATGTAGAAGTAGCTCCATTCTATGTAGGGGTGCGATACACAATAAAATGTTTAGTTATTAAGGGCTCGGAAGTTGAAGACCTATATATTGCCAAAAGAAGACCTATAAAAGGTCCAAAAAAGGACCTAAAAACGAAAAAAAAGGACGAATAAATGTGATCCAAATTAATTCATAGCTTCAGTATTAATTAGGCTACACATTTAATGAATACAAAAATACAAAATTCTGGTGGTATGGAACACACAGTGCAAGAAAACTATATGAATGAAATGCATCTTCTTTCAGATATTATATATTATTTAGATTAACATAATTTTAAAAATCATATTTGAAGAATCATATTTGGCCTAACCAAATACAGGTAATGGGCAAAATAATATGAACACCAATGCAATTGCAGAAAACTTGTATTAGTAGGGGGTTGCCCCCCGCCCCTTGCCTGAATGACAGCTTGTATCCTACGTGGGATAGACAAATAAAGGTGCTGTACAGTGTGAACTGGAATACGTAGCCACTCCTCGCACAAAACAGTCTCAAGTTCCGAAAGTGTCATTGGAGGTGGAAACCGATTACGCACTTTGGCCTCCAAAATACCCCACAAATGCTCAATGATGTTAAGATCGGGGGACTGTGGACACCAGATGAGATGTTCTACCTCATCACTGTGCTCATCAAACCATGCATCAACGCACCTAGCAGTGTGAATAGGGGCGTTATCATCTTGGAAGATGGGAAACAAAGTCTGAACCATGGGATGGAGGTGGTCACCCAGGATGATGCAGTACTTCTCTGCGTTGATTCTCCCACGGAGGATGACAAGTGGGCCAACACCATTCCAAGATATAGCCCCCCAAACCATCACAGACACCCCACCATGTTTCACGGTAGGCACTAAGCAGTCAATATCAAATGCTTCAGCAGGAGTTCTCCACACATAAACACGTCCTGTGGTCTGAAATAATGTGAAAGACGATTCGTCTGACCATATCACATGTTCCCATTGCTGCTGTGTCCAATTCTTGTGCTCTTTGCACCACCTTCTTCGTGTCACTGCATTACGTGGAGTCACCAACGGTTTGGGGATGGCAACTCTGCCATGAATGTTCACAGAATGCAGCTCCCTTTGAATGGTTTTCGTTGATACAGGGTCCTGGAGGTGATTGTTCATCTCTGCGGTTATCTGGGACAGTGTTGTCTTGTGCTTTCGAGTCACTATTCGCTTCAACACACGTCGATCCCTGTTGGATAACTTTGTTTTTCGCCCACTATTCTCCTTTGCAGACGTTGTCTTTCCATGTTGTCTGTAGGCTGTCAGAACAGTTGACACTGTGCTCCGTGCTACACCAACAAGTGTAGCTGTTTTTGTCGCAGATGCTCCAGCCAGGCGGGCTCCTATGATCATGCCTCTTTTGAAATCTGAAAGGTCGGACATACCTGCATTTGACGGATAGCTGACTGCTCGCATGCAACTCTCACACCAGCTTCTGATAGACTGCTATGTTTGCTTTCATCGCCACTAGATGGTTGAAATCTCTGCTGAGTGTTGTTCCTTTTCCACGACGGCGTATATAGGCCTTTGCAATCCAAGGTGTTCATATTATTTTGTCCATTACCTGTATATTTCTTTCTTTGTTTTTTTTATTTCTTTACTACAGAAAGGATGTTTAAGAGGTGATGAACTGATGATGATTCGAAGTGAAAATGGGCAGTAAAAACGTAGTCGAAAGAAGGTGAAGTTGCAAAAAAAAAAAACAGTTAAGACCTAAAAAAGGCTAAGAAAGGACGAATAAGCCAAAAAACGCCGAAAAAGTAAAAAAGGACAAATAAAACCAACCTTTTTCTGGCCTACAATGACCCAAAATGAACATATATTATGTTGGGAATCGTCTTCGGATTTTTCCTCGACTTCCGAGCTCTAGTTATTACTATTTTTAACCGTTATAAAAGTTCTTCCAAGACAAAAATGATAATCGGAAAACATTTTAAGGGAAGTTTCCATTACCACTATACTTATCCCACAGGTATTTACTGCTTTCATTTGAAACTTCTTTTGCTTTTCTAAAACTTCCGGAAGGAGTTAGCCACCATCGGCTCCCCCCCTGGCGTACGCAAGTGCACACACACACACACACATACAGAGGAATGATGAGAGATGGAGGGAAAAAACAGAACGAGAAAGATAGATAAAGACTCATAGAATTTGAAGGGGAAAAAAGAAAGAGTTAGAGAAAATAGAGAGGATAGATATAAGGAGAAGTGATAGAGAGGGAGAAATAGAAGACAATAGGAAGAAAGAAAATAACCCATTGCAGGAAATCGATTTTAGAATCTAGCTGTTCGTTTTTATTACTGGTGGCTACTTATTTGTCTCTACTCTAATCATAGGTGTAACTTGGCGGGGGCAAGGGGGGTGCTTGACCCCTACATTTTAAGGTTTATTAAAATTTACAAGTTAGGGTAACTGGGGAGCAAAGTAATAAAGAGTAATATACGTCACAGTTATTTAGCAAATAATCCTGGATGCTGTTTTTATGGGATGGAAACCTTTTGAGTCTCTTCCCTCAAAGTTAAGCCCCAGGTTTGATTCTGCCCCCTCAAAATTAGACCCCAAGTCTGATTCTGCCCACTCAAAATTAGACCCCAAGTCTGATTCTGCCTCCTCAAAATTAGGCCCCAAGTCTGATTCTGCCCTCTCAAAATTAGACCCCCATGTCTGATTCTGCCCCCTCAAAATTAGACCCCCAAGTCTGATTCTGCCCCCTCAAAATTAGACCCGAAGTCTGATTCTGCCCCCTCAAAACTAGGCCCCAATTTACGCCCATGACTCGAATCACATTAATTCTCTTATCTCTCTCTCTTTCTTTATCTCGCTTTCTTTTTAATTCTCTGTCCCATTGTTTCTCTCTTGTTCTCTCTTTCTCTCTCTCTTATTATCTTTTTTTGATTTACTTTTCTCTCTTTCATTTTATTTTCTCTTTTCCCCTCTCTCTCTTTCTGTCTCGTTTTTCGTCTCTCTCTCTTTCTCTGTATTCCTTTTTCTCTTTCTCTATTTCCTTATTATCTCCTTCTTTCAATTTTCTCTTCTTCTCTCCCATTCTCTCTTTGTCTTTCATTTAATTGTCTCTGGAGTTTCTCATCTCTCTCTCTCTCTTTCTCTTTGAGAATTCTCTCTCTACTTTTGTGATCAGCTATTTTAAAGGCATAGGCAGTATTATCTTCACTGATCGTTCTTTGTTTGGTTTCCTTTTTTTGTAATGCTGAACTTCTCATCCATTTTCCAATTCCTTTTGAAATGTGTTCGGCTTATAATGGGATCCCAGAAAATACGTCAAGGCCTTATTATGATGTTCCTTCTTTCATTTTCTAATATTATGTGGACATCTCTTGAATTATTTATTGTAGTGGCTAATTAAATAGGGCCCTGGTGAAAGCACATTTTACACAGTGGTTCATAATTATGCAATGGAATCAAATTTTAGTATTACAGATCCTATTTTAAACTATTTTACCTTCCCGATTAGCCTATCTGAAACTAAAGTTGACTTTAAAATATGCATTTTTAATCTGCTCCTCCTTTTCTTCCCTTCGTTCCATCCTTTCTTCCTTCTTGCCTTTGTTCTCATTTTTCTTCTATTTTTTCTTTCTTGCATCTTAACTTCCTTTTTGTTACTTATGTCTTTCCCTCTTTTTCTTTTCTTTCCTTCCTGCTCATTTCTTTTCCTTCATTTTCTTTCTCCCCTTTCTTTGTTTTTTTATATACTTCCATCTTTCCTTTCTTTCTCCTTTCTCTTTGTTTTACCTTCAATTCTTTCTTTTTTATTTCATCCTTTTCTTTTCTGTTTTCCTTCTTCCCTTTCTTTTCCCTTCTTTTCTTTGTTTTCCTTCCGTCTTTCCTTTCTTTTTCCTTTTCTTTGATTTTCCTTCCTTAATTTTTCCTTTCCTTCTTTTCTTTCCATGTTCAATTCTTCTGTATTCTTTTTGCTTCTTTCCATTCCACTTCTCATTCTCCATTTCCTTTTTAACTTTTCCTGCTTTCAATTTTTATTTCTTTCTTACTTTTCCTCCCTTCTTTTTTATTTTTCTTTCATCAATTTAGATATTTCCTACCGACCTACGAATGTATAAGTAACAAGAATTTGCCTAGTGTGATGATGAGATTTCTAAGGTACGTAAGGCTTACGAGAGGAAGGGTTTAATACGGACGCCTCGAAAAGATTAAGTTTTGCAAAACAATTTTAGGTCCAACACAAAATTTGAGGTTTCCAATGGAATTTTAATAACTTATTTGATATTCCTTTCTTGATGCTGGTACAAGGTCATGGACATTTTAAAGAGAACAACTCTCTTCATCTTCTGAAATAACTCATGAATATAAAAATATTTACAACATAACTTATAATAATGCAGTACTATTTTGTACTTATGAGAGAATCTTTAGTGAAAGAGTGCTGTGCGGGAAAGCTGTCTTTAAACGAAATTCAGACACTTGGATTCAGTGGGTCTCACTTTCGAGAACTTACGCTTGCCCCTGGCCTTGATGCAACCTGCGTCACGTACGAGGTCAGGTGGTGGCATAACCCTTTTGCTAAATTACTTGAGCTCGCATTGGTTCCAGGGGAGTTCGTGCTGCCCTCTGCTATTTCCTGAATCGTAAATGGCTTACACCTGCGCACGTAGGAGTATTAGGTAGGATTTTACGAACCCATGTCCTGGAGGAGGTAGAATGCAGTGGTTCCCAAAGGGTTGTATAAAGGTGAAGGTCCTGAATTGGAACTTTGAGTGCAGAAGTGGGCGTTTTTGTTATCAAATTAAAGAAATATGCATTGAACACATGGCACACACTGCGGTTTTTGTTTGGGACATCCCCGATGCTGGTCCCCTTTATGTGCGTAAAGGCTAATCGGGACTGAACCTACAGTTTTAAAGTGTGATCCGAAACCAGTGGTGAGCATAAAGAGGGGTTGGTGGGGGTACATAGTCCCTCCTCTTGGCCCAGTATTTTTTTTTAAAGAAAATCGTCAAAAACAGGAAAAGATGGCAAAATGAAAGCAAGGTATACGTAGCACCTTCGAAAATCCTGTGCACTCTACTGTCCGAGACACTATGTACCTCCACCGTGTATAGAACCAGGGGTGTCGTCCTAATTGCGAACAGTCCTAATTGCGAACACAATTTCCGCCTTTGGACCTACAACTTTCTCTTCCACTTCTTGTGCCTTTTTAACGATTTTTTTCAGGGACTTCGAGACTGGCCAGAGCCTTGTTGGAACATAGATAATTCGACATGATTGAAGTCCTTGCGCAGTATAAACAATTTAATAAGAAAAGTGTGGCCTATTTTATATAACGACTACATACTGCACACTTCGTAACTGAAAAGAGCTTGGTCATTCCATTAATTTCAAAATTCAAATTTCAAAACATGATACTGTACTTAAAATTTATGAATACCATAAATCTCCTCATACCTGTTAATGCTCCTAGCCACTTTTTCGTCCAAAGAAGGAAAAAAATCATCCATCATGATAAGTCAATCAGGTTGGCTATTGCTGCTAGTCAAACCAGCTGTATCTCTGAGTCACTACCCTTATTAGTTTTTGAAAACAGGTTTTTCAGTTGCATGTGTTCGCAATTAGGACATGGAAGTATTTCCTCATTTTTATGTGTTCTCTATTAGGATGATTTAGGCACTGTTAGCAATTAGGACACAACCGAACCAGGGACTCCTTGATTACTAGGAGACGACGTTGCCACTCTTCCATCAGGGAGACCCGATGGTGCAATGGTTTCATTGATTGATAGCTAAGTTTTGGTTTGTTTTCTTTGCTTTTCTGTCACTAGGGTAACCACTAATATGAGGATGGGTGATGATATGATGAAAATGCAGAAGGAACACGCACATGACACCCGGCATGGCCAGGTCGGGATTCAAACCCGAAACCCCTGGCGTCCTAGCGCATTGTGCTAACCACTCCGCCACGGAGGTCGGATATGGCGTAGTGATGACGTCGTCGGCTTGTAATCAAGGGGTCGTAGGTCGATAAGCGATAAAGGCATGTAGTTATTAGGATACCACTTTGACTATCTTCAGTCCCGATTAGTTTATCGGTGCACAAACAAAAAAGTGAGAAGCGGGATTGTAATTCCGCAATGAACCGCCGCCGGCGAAAGAAAAGGTGACGATCTAAGCCTTCACGTATATGGTTGCAGTCAGGATTATTTGGATTGGATGGATTTGGTGTTTTAAGTCCATTTTATGCACAGTAAGGCTAATCGGGACTGGACCTACAGTTTAAAGTGGGATCCGAACCACTATGTGCCTCCTCCGGGAGCTTATTTACAAACCCGATAGTGCTGCAGAACCAGAGGTATATAAAGCTTTCTTATTGGCTGTGTGCACCGGAAGTGTTTATGTTTCGTGTCCATTGTTCCTTGTTTCTTTGTATGGAAAAATAAGACTCGTGATTATATAGTAATAAAGTTTGTAATCAGATTGTCGAAATTATGTTAAGAAATATACGTTTATATAATAAATATAATGTTTAAAATGATATACGTTGAACATACATAATTTTCTCAATTGTCATTGGTCGTTACAATGTTTGCACTGATGTGACTTTAAATAGAAAAATAATTCACTTCAATATGAGTTCTGATTTCTGTCTTCTAAAACATTGATTTAAATAATTATGCTCAAATATCAACCTTAGTATAAATGGGTTTCTTATCTTGTTGGAATGGATATTTGAAATCTACACTGTTAATGTGAACCCTGCCATCTAGCGTTACCTTGATGGAACGCTGCATCAACTTCCGGAATGGCAGCCAATCAGAAGCCAAATATCGCTGGAGGTTCTGCAGTACTATAGGGTTTGTAAACACGCCCTCCGGGAGGATGCAGTCAGGAAAAATGTAAGTTTCAAATACGGGACAATTGACATCCCGGGAAAGATTATTACGAAAGGCGGCGATTTGGATTGTCCCTTAAAATCCGGGCCCTTGGCAACCCTGATCAGGTTTCTATGACCTTGAAGAAACGTTCAAGTATGCCGACCCCCGTAGCTGAGTGGTTAGCAGAGCTCGGTACGACGCCAGGGATCCAGGGTTCGAATCCCGGCTGGGTATTCTCTGTGAATGATCATTCATCAATTCCATCATCACTCATCCTCATCTGGACGATTAGCTAAAAGTGGCAGAGAAGGGAGTAAAATGAACCAATTCTAACAACCAAGAAGCGGGACTAGAATTTCATCTGTCCCACAATGCACTGCCACCGATGAAATAAAAGCTGATGATGTAGGCTCAGAATCATACATACAGTAGAAAATTTTCAAAATACTGGCCAACTGGGAAAGATTGTCACGGGACGCGGGACATATTACTTAAAGAAGTGACTGTCCCTTAATACCTTGGACGTCTAGAAACCCTGATGTGAACTTGTAAAAGATTAAGTCTCACACGTTCTCGATAACGACCGTCAAAAAACAACCCAAGTATGTGTTTTCTTGATTGTTGGCCCGGGACCCCTTAGGCCTTTCTAAAATAGATGAAAAAACCGCATTATTCTCTGGGGTCGAACCCGGGTCACCCGTGCGCCAATCTCATAAATTACCTTGCCTCTATCGGCCGTTAAGAGGAATAAGGTGAATTCAAAAGGAATGAAAAACGAGGTTTAAAAAACGAGCAGCACGCGACGGGGGTATTCATTTAACCACGATCCGTTGAATAAATTATTTCCATCCCTTTGCCTTGAGGGGCCGACTCCACTGCATTGGCGATGTAGAAACCACTGCAATTGGCTCTCGGCCATGCGGAGGAAACCGCCCCCATCGTGGCGCCAAACTTACGCCCTGCCACAAAGAAAGCCTCAAAGTTGTACTCCGTAACCGGCCACTGCGTTCTAGGCGAGGGATTTCGTCCTCCGAGTGTACTGAAAGACACAATGCAGAATTCAAGGAACTGACGTCACTGTCCCCCCTTTCAGCTGCTTGGGAGAACGTCCACAAAAGACGTTGAAAGACGTGCCATAACTCCAATGTAAATAGTGTTACACCGAGTTTATCCTGGTGGTTATGCTTTCACGTCTCGCATGGGAATATACGTTGTTGCCTATATGTGAAGGCGCTAAGTCGCAGTTGGATAATAGATTTTATCATGGCCTTGTCTATCATCCACAATGTATCAATCTGTGTTTGTTAATCCATATAATTTACATATTTCACCAATAAAACTTGCTAGATCTTTAAAGCGTCACACAGTAACATATTTTAATTAATACTTTTCATGCATTCAAGTTCAAGTTTGTTTTAGTTGGTTAGCAGACATCGCAAAGTACTTCATAAATCTATGAAATCGGTTCATTGTGAATCTCACACACGTAACTATGGAATGCTTCTTGTTCCTTCATTAATCCGTTTAAAACAACACACTGGGTTTTCGGGATCGAATCTAGGCTGTGCAAGCCTAAAGCAACTCGCCTCTACGTGAGGTACCTTTTATATGTAAGGGGACTCGTCCCTGTAAAATAAGGAGAACACGAACGACATTCAATATTTAACACTTCTATTGATTGGACATGTTGCGGTCAGGATTACAATGGAAGGGATGTTCGTTTACCTGTAGATTCCTGTAGAGATGCGCAACTCCCCGCTTCTACCTCTAGCGTAGCACCGATATTCAATCTATAACTTGGAGACAACCATTGTTTACTCTATAACTTTCGGACTACAACTGGGGAGAAGATCTGTTATCACGATCTATTTAAATGGGATTCAACTTTCCGATCGTGAAAGCCGTTGGCGAGTCCGGGTCCTACCGTTAACGGTGCTTTTTGCATAAAGCTAACTTTATTTTATTTCATATGATTTCCTGCCGATTCCCGTCTCAGCGGAGTTTAAGGATCCAATGAAGGTCGCTGGTGTAATATGCTTGACGTGATACGAATCTAATCTTATCATAATTCATAGTAATCTTTGCAATTATCCAAAAGTGGTAGCAACGTAAACTAACCTGATTCAATCAATCATTTAAGGGCGCAATTCTTCTTTAAATTTTCACACCCCGTGCAACACACGCACGTACATAGGGCGTGGCAACACTGTACACAGCGATGTACGTTGAACCGTGGAAACTTCGGGCTGTCACTGCAAGTCAGTGCATGCAGTGTTGCCACGCTTCACGTACATCTTTACTCCGCTGAATAAAAATCTGTATAAAATCGGTTTCGCAATGTGAATTTACAACGATAGCGCAATTTAAAAAAATATGCAAAGAGCTTCAAAAGGAGAACATTATTGTACTTGTAGGACTACCCAGTATTAAGAAAAACTTGTTTCGCAAAATTGAAAGTAACGGTTTTTTGACAAATTTTTAAAATCTGAAAATTACAAATTGTGTTTAAAGCCTTTCTGCCTGCACCATAGTAAAATTTCATCACGATCCGACAACCAGCTTTTTATTTATAGAATATCAAAGAGAGTGATCGTCTGCAAAACTTTAAAAGAACTTCACTTTTTTTGTTCTCACGACGATACAAAATAGAAGGCATACTCGAAAAGAAAAATTGTTAGTATAGATTAACGCAGAATTGAATAAGCTAAATTTTGATGTAAGTCGTTTTAATGTAAGTCAACTGGTTAATTTTCAATTGAAGTCCAAACTCGAGTATATACAATTTCTAATCCGACAGTAGATCTCACCTTATCAACAATTAAAGTTAAATAGTCCCTCCAGTTTTCTTCACTTCGTGCAACCACGAAATTTCCACATTTCCAATGAACGAATTTGGCCTGAGTAATGTGATTGAGCAAATGAATTGGACACGTTGTTACAGAGAAGAAGCGAACGCTCGAAGCGACAGCCGTGATTCGGTGTTCGAACTGCGCATGCGCAGGTCTGCTGGTTATCCATTATTCGGATGACAACTTCGGCGCCCATTCATATTGCAATAGTGTGACGGCCGAATCGAGCACTCAGCCACTTACAGCCACGTTGATGGTGGCTGCAACAGTTTTTATCCATGTTTGAAGGAAGGATAACCCACGTCTCTCGCGTGGGGGAAGGGGGGGGGGCGTACTTGTTCGACCCAGGCAGGGGTTTTGGAGTTGATTGGATTCGCTGAAATCTACCAAGGGAAAGGTGTGTAAACGTTACTACGCTGTCGAGAATAGATTTTGAGTTCGTTTTCATTAGGCCCTTGTCTTTTCCATTACCTGTAATCAGTGATGTGCCGTATACTATAAATTTTCGTCTACATGCGTTGTATACACGTAATCTACGCGTAGATTACATTGTGTTGTAGTTTACATAGACTACGTAGACAATTTAAAGTGCATTAAAATTAATTTTGAAGGCTTTCCAGAAAGGAAAGTGACATTTTCAACTATATTGGTTCCCAACGAACTGTCAAGAATCCTATTTACAACAAAATTTCTCTTCTCTGTCAACTATGGAAGATGATAAATAGTATGCAAAAAGGACAACAGATGGCAGTTATGAGGCAAAATTAGTCTTTTCCCCCCCAAAAAAAAACACTAGAATATTTCCTATTAGGTTTCTTCCTAGGTGAGAAATTGTTCGAATTTGGAAGAAAGAGTATGGAAAGTTCTCCTCACACATCAGCAACTGATACACAGTATAATTTTCTTTTACTTCCACGGCGCCCTCTGCTATGTTATCACCTTTCGCCATGTTGTTTACATAGATTACGTCATCTACGTGTATAAAAAATTCTACGTGTAGATTGTAGACTATCGTTGTTTACTCGTAGACGCACATCACTGCAATGCATGGGCGTCGGGAGGAGGGGGGGTCGAACGGGTCGTGACACCCCCCCCCCCCGGAAATTGACATCGTTCATTTAAAGATACAAAAAATCCGAAACTTTGTTACTCTTATTGTTAAGAACAGAAACAAAGTTCATTTAGTTAGTATTCGAACAGAATAATCAAAGTAAAAATGCATTGGATCCAAAACGTTGAGTGAAAAATACAGGAACAAGGTTGTATTCTAGCATTTCATCCAAAGAGCAAATGGTTCTACATTTTTCAAACTTTTAAAAATTACAGTTGTAGGTGAGATGTCACACAACGAACTTTATGAACAAAAATTTCCCCTAACATTTAGAGCCTTTTCATTAAACGTAACTTGCAAAAGTTAATATCAAAATGTATTTCAGATACTAACTGCATAAAATGCAAAAGAGTGTGGTGGTATTCACTCGTTTGATGGATCGAGTCTCACTATTTATGTAATAATAATTATTATTATTATTTAGAATAAAATTTATTTTTGTTAGTTTATAATATTTATTATTGTATAATAACATTTGTAACCGTGGTAATAATACTTAATATTTTTTTCTACTATTCAACTTTTATAAATGCCCGACCCTCCCTGCAAAAATTTCTGGCGACGTCCATGCTGTAATGAACATAATACTTACCGCCTGTACCCACAAGGAAACAGCGCATTCGTTGTATAGCCATGTGTAGCCTCCCCGATGGCGTAGTGGTAACGGCCTTGTAATCAAGATGTCCCTGGTTCGCTACCCTGTAGAGGCGCATGGTGGTTCGAATTAGAGATTTAAAATCCGGATAAAATTTTATCTAGATATCGGATAATTTTCTACCCGGATATCGGTTATTTATGATATACGGTTTATCCTAAATGTTCGGATATCCGAATGTGTGCATTTATCCGGGCAGTTTTATCGAATATCCGTCTTACAGGATATCGACATATTATTTTATTCACAAATTTCACTGTACGGATTTTCTACAAATCCTTCTACGGATATTCGGATTGTGTGGATATCCGAGATATCCGTTGCAATTGAAACGGATATAGAATAATTTAAAATCCGGATTTTGTGGATATCACTAGTTCGGATCCCACTATAAACTGTAGGCCCAGCCCCAATTAGGTTTTCAGTGCATAATGTTGACTTACAAACAAACAGTCATGTGTAAAAGTGCTTAAGAATGTTGATTTTGTCTTGATTGTTAAACTTGCATTCTCCTAATAAGGAAGCACGTCTAATATAAACCCTTATTTAGTCCATTAGGCGAACGTTGAAAGTATGAGTGAGGAAGAGGTAGCATCGTTCCCCGTGGTTAAATGGTTATTGCAAGCTGCTACCAGGCCAGAGGTTCTACGTTCGAACTCCGGTTAAGGTATTGTGTTTGTCCCATTGTATCATTCCTCCCTATCGTCGCAATCAACCCAATAAGTAAAAACGCACTTTGATTAGCTCCCCAATTGAAGTGACGATATACTATAGTGGAACCACAAGGAAAGAAACCTGCGCAGAACGGGTGGGGGAAGGAGCCTTCAGCATGGCGCACGTCAGTGTTGCCAGACCCCTTGATTTCTCGGGAGAATTCCATAATAAACTAATGCTATGGCAACTCCAACGGCTTGCTCAAAAACACGTTTCCTGCTCATCTTACTTGAACATGGAGGGGAGAGGTAGAGTGGAACTCCACTCAGCCATGAAAAGTGCTATTTGAACTGTGAAATTATGCCAAACGATACTCAATTGTGCTAGGACATTATTATTATTTTATTACTATTAGACCGTCTACTACATTACTATTTTCCCTTCTGGAAAATGAATGTTGACATAATTTCAGACGTATGAGTTGATTTCAGTCACAGTAATTTACATCCATTTTTATAATATGGATGTAGGATCGTGATAATTTCAAACTCAAGTGATGTTTTCTGAGAGGGCAACATTATTACGGGGTAATATGCCTTGTTTACCCGCCTGATAAAAATACATTGTTTCCCCCTCCTTGGATTTTGTAGCAGATCTTCTGGTTTCCCAAGAAACAATCTCCCGATTTTTTCAAGTCTGACCTGGCAACACTGCCCCGAGTACCGATAACAACAGGGAAGATGCGCGAACGCTTTTGACGGAAGGTTTTTTCCCTTGTGGTCGAGCTATAGGTCAACGGGTCGCCAGAATAACCGCTAAAGAGATTAAGCGCGAAAGTGCTATTTTCGCGTTTATTCCGTTCCGCTGTTGTTCCTTTCGCGCTTATTAGTGTTCGATTTTAGTTTCGCGCTTCATCCTTTTCGCTGAAAATTCCTTTCGCCCTTATTCCATTTCGCGGTTAATCAGTTTCGTTCTTGCTCCTGTGTTACGTATCGCGTTTATGTCCTTTCACCCTTGGTCCCTTTCGCCGGTACTCCACCACCCCAAGTCAACACCGAAATTTTGGGAGCTCCCACAGGGAATCGAACCCGGCACCGCTCGCAGAAAAGGCGAAACGTGTTTACTTTGAATGTAATTGTAACTATACTTCTGAGAACTTGAAATCATTTCGAAGCTAGCTGTTTCCATAGCGAAGATATCGCACGCGTGTTGGCGGCCGTTACACGTGCCGCCGTTAAGGCGCCCAAGGCTGAACGGAGGACCCTGTATATTTTTGCAATGTCCCTGGCTTGATGGAGAGGTTGAATTTGTAGGATGAGGTTAAGGATTATAGACTATTCATCTACTCCTCAAGAGAAGCCTCAAGGCAGTGCTTATCTACAATGGTAGTAAGTATGCATCCGTTCCAGTTGGTAATTCTGAAATCTACGAGAACCTATCTATAATTTTCACAAAATTGAAATACAATGAACATAGGTGGACAATATGTGGTGATCTAAAAATATGTTAAATGATTCTGGAACAACAGGAGGTTACGCAAGTACACCTGCTTCCTGTGCGGATGGGATATTCATATTAAGCTTAATGCAATGAAATTGATGAAAGGACACGCCTGAAGAATATCCATGCGCAGTCGGGATTCGAACCCGGGACCTCTGTGCTTACCACTCCGTCACAAAGGAGGGGTGGTTATAAAATTCAGAGATTTGGGTTGTTTCGTTTGAAATGGCACTTCCTGAATTCTCATTTGGACTACTTTCCCGAGAATCTGGGTGCCTTAAGAAACGAGCAGGGGAGGATATTTCATCAAAATATCAAGGAGATGGAACGTAGGTAACGATGCAGGTGGAACACAAACATATTGGCAGACTACTGTTGGATATTGCACAGAGATATGATCCCTATGGCTGTCTCCAGATAGCTGAATTCGAATTACATATGAATTTTGAACATTGGTTTCAATATGAATTTCAATTGAAATAATATATATAATAATTCGAATTATTCAAGTTCTAATTAAAAAGAGTCCATTGTATTTACCACGTTTTAAGAGGCTGCATATTTTCGTAGTTTCACAATGCGAAACCAATATTCCTGCAGTGGAAGTAGAGTCAGCTGAAGGTCAGCTTCTGTGGACCGGAAAATATTTCGTCGTTGGGAATTATTGATCCGTCCTTGCCTCTGGGATAAAATACGTTACGGTGGGGACCTTCTAGTCGCCTCCCGAGGGAATTTTCCAGTCTGGAGATTCCCTCCAGGTTAGCTCTGGACAAACTTCCTAACTGTTTCTCCAGCAAGGACAAAAAGAGCGCGATGCAGAATGGAGAAGTTATGGTTCGAGGGTCGTAACCCGGAAACAAGGTTCGTTGGATTATCTCGGCCATCCAGGATGGGGGAAATTGTAATTTCTTGAACAAGAAGTTTGATTTATTGTTGTAGTAAAGTTTCCTTGTAATTGGCTTAATTAAGCACCAATTCAAATGGTTCAGGTGGTCAAGCTTTATCCTGGGCTGTATGCATCCATGCACTACGCGCAAGTAAAAGTGATTGCATATGTGTCAGTGCGAACAGTTTCGCCACCTACTAAAGTTTGACCCTCTGGTATTTAGGGTCAGTCTTGTTATTGACCACCGAATGACTTCTCGATGTGTGGAAATTGCGAAAGGGTAGTGGAAACGTTCGTTCGAACGTGTTCCATTTAAGAGACGCAGCGGGCACTGCACTGCGAAGCGTCAGGGCACCTGAGAATACGCCTCCTCCGACCTGGAGACTTCTACAGTGACTTTTCCGGTCGCCCGCGGAACGGCGGTTAGCTCGGCGGGAAGTAAGATCGCATCTGCCGGCATTTAGACCCACTTGCCATTGGACGCTTCACTGCTTCATTATCCAGATATCTGGTGTCCAGTTTGCACGTGTTTGTGAAGTGTTAAGGTGTTGATAAGTGTCTTAGATTGTTTTGTCTTAATTTACATATTACTGGTGCTTTTCTGCAGTCGAATAATGTCACCCTATCTGTACAATTTGAAACTACAAACTTTTATGTCATTACGAATTATTGTAGGGAAGTTAGAATACGTTTTGCAACAGAATTCCACACATGTTCTTGTTTCACACAGCGGCAGTGTTCGGATACTTGTGAACAAATTTAGGTAATAAGGGTCTGTTTTTGATAAGAAGCCACAGGTAAAATGGCGTGTGTTTAATGAGGAAAAACTATACAACGTTGAAGAACGATCAAAAATCCCCCCGGCGCCTTGCACAATAAACAGACATTTCTATGACGCCTGCGTGGCGAGCTACCAAGCTTACAAACCTCACTCCATACATTAGAAGAATTGAAAGAAAATATCAGGAGGGAAATTGAAGCAATTTCGGAAGAGGAACTGATACGTGTTAGAAAATTTGCTTTAAAAATGTCGTGTGTGGATGCAGGAGGACAACATTCCCAACACGTTTTGTAACAAGGTACGTACTCATTTTAATTGTAACTGTTAATGTAATTGTACGAGCTTCTTCATTACATAGCTCCAGTTACGCGCATATTGCATCCTGTTTGCCGGCAGACACGATTTTACTTTCCGCCGCGCTAACCGCCGTATTTCTACACGCTACCATTGACTCTCTATTGTCAGACCCATCGTATTATCTTATGACGATCTAGCACGTGTTGCTGGCGACCCTCATTGGACCGTCTTGCAATGCCTAAATGTAACCCGTTCGGATGAACCCCTCCACTGCCATGATTTGTGTCTGAACAGGTGAATAACATTCCATGGCAGACTGATAACCAGACAGCCCATGCTCATGCGCATCTGCGTCCCGACAGGATTGCCGACTGAATTTATAGATGCAATATGCATCACCCTGTATATATCGTCAGTCATTTTCTCCCCACACGGTATAAAATTTCCGTAAATAGTGCAATGCATAATTTTGAACTGTTTGAAAAGGGAGTAACATTTATTTTACATTAATTGTAATCAAATAACAAAATTACGTTTTTAATACACGTTTTCCAGGTCGGCAAGTGCCCCTGATGGAGTGAGATGACTTAACGTGTGCACTGGGCCTCAATGTGAGGTTCCATGTTATATACGCTAATTTATAATTTTTACTAGCTGATTACCCGCCGTTGTCTGGAGACAGGAAAATAATGAATTCTAACTATAGTCTAAAATGTTACTAATTTTATTTACAGGTATTTAAAAGTATAAGTACAGTATACAAATTATAAATTAAAATATTTTACAAATTCACTATAACACGTATTAATTTAACTCAAAACTTGATTATAAACAACATTTTTAGTTTCACCTCCAGGAGCAAGAATAAAAAATTTGGCTTTGGGAGTGTCACTATTCATCTTAGCGACCCCGAACACAATGGATTCCATACTAATATCGGTCGTTTTCGATTATTTGTATGTCATCCCCTTCCCACCCCCACCCCTGGGGGTGACAGGGGTGTCTTACCCCAAACTATTTCTTTCCAGATTGTAAGTCATATGTGTACCACGTTTGGTTGAAATTGCTCCAGGCGTTCGAGAGTTATGCCGTAACAAACATACATATCTACATAGACACATACATCCATTTTTATATATACAAGGGTTGGATAAAAAGTAATGGCAACACTGCTGTCCCGTGAAAGGGGCGAGTCACAGCGCCACAACCGTTTCGTGGCTGATAAAGGAATGTCAGGCGAGGAAGTATAGTGAGTGGGGTGCGATTGTATGTTATTCAGTCAAAGACAGCAGTGCTCTGAAGCAGAGGACGAGAGTGCAAGCGCCCTAACAATATGTTTAGGCAAGAAGAACAACGTCTCTTAGGCAGACGGTCAACGCAGCCTACTACTGCACCTTCTTGCAACACCACCTTCGTCTCGCATTAAGAAGGAAGCGACGGCACGTTCTGGCGCGGTGTCCCATCATCCTGCTTGACAATGCAAAGTGTCACACTGCGAACACTGTGACGGCGCTCCTGCATAACTGGTAGTGGGAGGTACTGGAACATCCGCCGTATTCACCGGTATGAGACCGTGTGATTACGACGTTTTTGCCAAAATGAAGGAACCACTGGGCGGGAAGCACTACGACACGCGCGAAGCCATCATAACGTGCTATAGGGCGGTCACTGCGGGACATCGACAGAGATGGACGCGCTGACGGTGTACGACGCCTTCCATACGTGTGGCAGAAGGTCGTAGAGATGGGGGGGGGGGGGCGATTACATTGAAGGAATGTAACACGTGCTCCTCTGCCAATACAGTCAAGTAGCAATTATACCAGTGTTGCCATTACTTTTTATCCAACCCTTGTAGAAGAAGAAGATGGTATTTATCTGTTTCGATTTTATGACCCTTGTGCAATACCTGCGGGCTTCTTTTCCTGAGTGTCTTCGTGTGGGGAGAACTGACACGGAGGTACCCTACATAGCAATGTATCTCTTCCCACGGAAATTCGCAGCGACGAAGCCTTAATTTTATTTCTTGAGTGCGAACGTGGCGGAGAAATGGAGCTTCCCCTTGCGTTTGGCGACCGGACGTCTGGATGGAGGATTAATGCTTTTCCAGCTCAAGGGTGATACAAACAACCCCTCCACGCTCCGCAGCGCCCCTATCGTCAGGGAAGCAGACTGAATGGCGCCTGCGGGGCTTTAGTGGCGCCGGTGCCAAGTGATGTTTCCGGTGGGACGGACAACTCGATGAACGAATCAGGATTGTTGCTTTGGACTCTCTCGGTGGTGGTTAGGAGGGAGATATTGCGACTGAGAGGTCCACCAGTGTTATTTTGTCCAGTTGGCAGATAACAAGCCGGTTTTCTGCTTGCCCTATACACTCTTGGTACAGTAAAATAGAGCCTATTTCCAAATAGCACCAGGTCCACAATCAGTAGGAATGGGGTAATACCAGAGTGTGGGGGCAGAGTAATTTATTCACACGCACCCTACAATTTTCCGTAAATAGCACCATCATTTTGGCCCAGAATTTAACCTTACAATCCCCTAAATACGAACGTACCGCTTGGCCAGAATTAAAGTTACCAAACTCAGAGCCCTCTGTAGCCTGTTTGAGGCATCGTAGAACTCTGAAATTTGGTGAATCCACTATGCAGACCATGGGGAAGAGGATGGCGACAAAAAAGATTCAATTTTCCGCCACCAGGTTGAAATGTGGCGCTGTACTTCCATGATGAGTTATAATAATGACGTAAACTGCTCCAATTGGTTATGGATTTGCCTTTACCTTGCAATCTTGCAATAAACGAGAGATTATTTTCTCGCAACTTCCAGCCACTAACAAATGTCTTTCTAATTAATAACTCAGCTAAATCACTTAACGTGATTATTTGTACAACCCATCATTTGAGTTTTAACTTATTTCAGTCCAATCGGGTTTCGCTAATCGGGATTGGACCTACAGTTTAAAGTGGTATTCGAACTATTATGTGCCTCCACCGGGTATCGAACCTAGAACCCCTTGATTACAAGGCGGCAACATTACCAAAACCTCTGTGCTGGGAGATAGTTGTTGATTGATTTGGTTACTTATTCGTTTTTCTGCCTCGTTTTGCTAATCGCGACGATGAGGATGAATGGTGATTGAAATGAAGATAGGACAATCACAAACACACAGGGACAGAACACAACACAAGCCATACAGAGGATTATATTGGCTGAGAGTCCAAATGTCAGACCCTCGCTGTCTGGAAGAAAACAGTCCAGGGTGTACTACGTAGAACCAGAAGTGTTTACTTTGAATCAACCTCCCTTACCCTCACGACCCAACCTCTCCCTCATCCTCACAAGATTTCCGGCGGGGAAGGCGCTCTTGAGAGAACACCTCTGCGTAGAACAGCGGTTGTGATTTGGATGTCTTCACCCCGGGACAGTTGTTGATAATGAGTAGGGAACGGAACTTTAGGTAAATAAATGTTGTTGTTTTTTCTGGGATAAAATAGACCCCCTCGTTTTTGCCAAAATTCTGATCATAGCCTTATATGTCAACACAGCAAATTTTATTTTACATAAAAACACATATTTTCCAGTTTTCCGTATGTAAATACATATTTTGTGAATTTTCATTTTAAATACATAAAATCGCTCATTGACTTCAGCTACCTCGAAATCCTCGAAAGAAAAATGTTTATTCTCCGCACCTCTTTCATATCGAGAGTGTTAGGTTTGTTTTGTCTTTGAACACGTTCGCTGGCAGACTTCTGGTCCCTCGGCTACGATCCTATTGGGTGAAAATATTACCCACACTTGATCTAACGCACAAGTGCTAATGTCTAAATGTACAGACATTTTGGGAAAAAACAAGGTTTTCAAACTTTGTGCCAAATTGCACGTGTTTTGAAAGCTGAAGTAGAGGAAAAGGAAGCTTTGGAAAACTTTCAGCATTAGTGACATTTCGTGCTTCAAATATGCAAGAATTGTTTCTTGTGACGTGGAGCGATCTTTCTCACAATATAAGATGCTTTTTAGAGATAATCGTCACAGATTTGCAATGGAGAATTTGAAAGACCATGGCGATCCACTGCAACTCTTCCAAGAAATAGCTCACTAAGAGGTAAGCATTTAGAAACTGATTTCAGGTGTTTAAAATGCATGTAATATTTTGTTTTTGTTACCAAATACTTTTTTAAAATTTTTGTCACATATTTTCCTGTTTTTATCACATATTTTCAACATTTATGACACATAAAAAGAAATATTTCTGAGTTTTTTAGCACATAAAGTTCCGTTCCCTAATAATGAGACGTCAAATGAAGCGTTAGGAAACGCGAAAATATAGACAAATTTTCATTTCTCTAGAAATTCAACCCTAAAATAAACACAGCTATTAATACTTTGATATTATAACGTAGCTCCTATTTTTATTAATTACATATCCTATTCCTTTCTACATACATACCTTGAAAAGAAAAATGTCAACGAATCATATAAGTGACATGATTTTGCATAAGTTTTGTTACATATTTTTACATATTTGCCAGGATATTACATATTTGCTAATTTACTTTACATAAAACAACATATTTCGGTAATGTTTTTTCCTATCCTGATCCTTTTTCCCATATTTTCGATCTCTGAAACATGATGAAGAAAATTTGTATCTCATGTGATGTCATATTTTCTAATCAATGAAATGCATAGTGCTCTCGGTCTCCTGAAATTGACTGCCAAGTCGAAAGACAGGCTGTAGAAAAACATAGGAACTGTTATATATCGAAAGATGCTGGAGTTTCTCCCCCCCCTCAATCCCCCCTTGTGGTTACATATTTTCGTTTCGCTTTTAGGTTTCGGCAAAGCACCTAGAAACTTTTGGTATCGGTGAACAAGAAAGCTACTTTTCTGTAGGTAGCGAATTACACAATATGCTCCCTTGAACAAAAAAAAGTACAAAAGTAGCTATGTATTTTCATTCGATTGTTCTGTCTGTAGACGCTCTTTTATTTTTGCAATTTGTTTCAAAAGTTACAAAGAGATCTCTTACATATTTACATATTATACAATAATTTACGATATGAAAAGTAATTAATAGTTGACAAAATTGGTTTCTTAAATATATACACGTTGCTGTGCTTTTTTGAGGTTATAAATTTGATATTTGATACAAATTTTAATTTGAATGTCCGTAAAATAATGAGCATAATTCTTGAAATTGCTTGGATATTATATCGATTATTATTAATATTACATATTCACATATCATTTTCATAATACATATTTAGGTACATATTTTATCAATTATTGTTACTTGTTTATGTACATATTTTGTACTTTGATATTACATAAAAATCCGGGGTATATACATAACAGAAGGTTTTACCATCAACAAACCGCCGACAATTTTGTTTGCATTTTTAATTTTTAAAAATACATCCAACGTATTATTTTAAACCCATGTGCTTGTTGAAGCAATTAGAAGTGATTAAGTCATGATCACGAGTTTATGGTTTATTTGTTGAGCAGGAAAGCAACAATGATTACGACAACAACAATGACGCTCGTTAATACAAAATTACTGAAACTGCTCTCGCAAACCCGCTTCACTTTGACTAACAAGCAGTAATGAAGGGTTTTTCAGGTAATGGACAAAATAATATGAACACCTTGGTTTGCAAAGGCCTATATACGCCGTCGTGGAAAAGGAACAACACTCAGCAGAGATTTCAACCATCTAGTGGCGATGAAAGCAAACATATCAGTCTATCAGAAGCTGGTGTGAGAGTTGCATGCGAGCAGTCAGCTATCCGTCAAATGCAGGTATGTCCGACCTTTCAAACTTCGAAAGAGGCATGATCATAGGAGCCCGCCTGTCTGGAGCATCTGTGACAAAAACAGCTACACTTGTTGGTGTAGCACGGAGCACAGTGTCAACTGTTCTGACAGCCTACAGACAACATGGAAAGACAACGTCTGCAAAGGAGAATAGTGGGCGAAAAAAAAAGTTATCCAACAGGGATCGACGTGTGTTGAAGCGAATAGTGACTCGAAAGCACAAGACAACACTGTCCCAGATAACCGCAGAGATGAACAATCACCTCCAGGACCCTGCATCAACGAAAACCATTCAAAGGGAGCTGCATTCTGTGAACATTCATGGCAGAGTTGCCATCCCCAAACCGTTGGTGACTCCACGTAATGCAGTGACACGAAGAAGGTGGTGCCAAGAGCACAAGAATTGGACACAGCAGCAATGGGAACATGTGATATGGTCAGACGAATCGTCTTTCACATTATTTCAGACCACAGGACGTGTTTATGTGTGGAGAACTCCTGCTGAAGCATTTGATATTGACTGCTTAGTGCCTACCGTAAAACATGGTGGGGGGTCTGTGATGGTTTGTGGGGCTATATTTTGGAATGGTGTTGGCCCACTTGTCGTCCTGCGTGGGAGAATCAACGCAGAGAAGTACTGCATCATCCTGGGTGACCACCTCCATCCCATGGTTCAGACTTTGTTTCCCGATGCATGCCCCATCTTCCAAGATGATAACGCCCCTATTCACACTCCTAGGTGCGTTGATGCATGGTTTGATGAGCACAGTGATGAGGTAGAACATCTCATCTGGTGTCCACAGTCCCCCGATCTTAACGTCATTGAGCCTTTGTGTGGTATTTTGGAGGCCAAAGTGCGTAATCGGTTTCCACCTCCAATGACACTTTCGGAACTTGAGACTGCTTTGTGCGAGGAGTGGCTACGTATTCCAGTTCACACTGTACAGGACCTTTATTTGTCTATCCCACGTAGGATACAAGCTGTCATTCAGGCAAGCGGGGGCCCAAACCCCTACTAATACAAGTTTTCTGCAATTGCATTGGTGTTCATATTATTTTGTCCATTACCTGTATATACTGAACAGTCATGATAATTTTATGTTTATAAAATAATATATATATTTTAATTAAATTAAGCGTATTAGCAATTATTATTATTATCAATGGTTACAAAACTAAAACTACCCAATATTGCAGACTACAGAATTCTGGAAGCTGCGCCTCTACACATCAAACACATTCATTTACGGAAGGACAAAATTGATATTTTTACAAGTTTGAAAAATCGTCGATGTTATTTTCGTAACTTTTTATAGGTTGATATTCAAATATTTCATGGTTCGAGGTGCCTCCACAAGGTATCGAACCAGGAACCCCTTGATTACAAGGTGTGTAGCCTCTGTTCAGCCAGGAAAATGTAAAAATATACATTAAGCATTAGGATCGTTAAATATGTAATTAATTACGACAGCAGCAATGACGCTCGTTAATACAAATTTACGGAAACTGCTCTCGCAAACGCGCTTCACTTTAACTAACAAGGTAATGAAGGTTTTTATATGTATATTATAATGGACAATAGATGGCATCACAGCTGCTAAGTCCAAAATAAAGGAATGAATGAATGACTAACAAGAAGAGAGAAATGTAACTTTCCGGAACAAAGCGACTTAATGGAAACCTAAAGGGTCAAATAAAGCCGCTTTCGTTCTTGGCTATTCTCACGTATCGCAATGCGTGACGTATTTGTGACGCACAGAGCTTTGTTGGTCGCCATGTCCAGTTTGACGCTCACAGATCAAAGTTTATTGCAGCGGGTAGAAACATGGCACAATGGTTGATTCAACTTCAAACTACAGGGTGATTCATATAAAATTGACACATTTCATTATAAATGTATGTGAACAACAATAAAGCTAGCAACAAGTCATTACATTTTGCATGTAACATAAATATGTGAGTTTAATAACCTTTACATTACCTGCTGAAAATATCCTCCACCCTATCGTGAAGGCACAGATATACACGTCGTTCCTTGTTGTTCGTTCGGGTATGCTGTTGTCAATAACGGCGATATCGTATGTAATGCTCTCTTTCAATTCGTCGAATGTCCGAGAGCGTGTGGCGTACACTATTCTCGAAGATGTCGAAGTGGGGTTCAAGTCAGGTAATCTCGGTGACCATAAGTTTTTGGAAAGTATCCGGTCATTGGATCAACGCGAAGAACTCATTTGGTACATGGCACGTTGATAACAGCCTTGACACAGCTGTATGTCATTCATTTTCTCAACAAGCACCATGACAATTCGTAGCGTGTACTGAATTTTCACAGCGACTGTGACAATATGACGACGAGAGCTACCAAATTCTTCACAGCTGCGCACTCTCTTGAGAGTGTATGAATCTCCCAGATGTTCTGCGTTATGTGAGACTAACAGGGAGCATTCCTATTGAAATAAAACTTGAATGAAATGTGTTAGTTTTATGTGAATCACCCTGTACTTTACGAAGTCGAGAACCAGAACGTGGTGCAGAAAAATGCATCGTGTCCTCTGCATTGGATATAATGTAGGAATGTTTACGAATTGAATGTTTGCAAGATAGCATCAAGACTCGTCAATTGCCTGATGCAAGAAATTTACACCTTCATGCACTAAACAAAACAGTTATTGCGTCTTGCTGTTCACAAACCTGTTTGTGTGGAACAAAGTTTTAATGCAATTACTATTTATTATTTTTCTATTTAGAATATTTATTTCTGAAATGCGAGCTTTCAGGCCTCACGCATACACACCAAATGTTAGTTTTCAATTATGTGAAGAGATAATGTTACATGAATAACTCTATATTCATACACACATATACAGGGTAGAGTTCGTGTTCACTCTACCGCAGAGGAACGTTACCGTAGTACACCTATACATAATGGAAATCACAGGAGTCACTCCTGCCCCGGATGTTGTCCCCCTATCTCTCATATGTCATGTCATATCCTTCATTTTCCCTTAAGGCTTGTAAAGTTTTCCTTCGTTTCTTCCAGATAGTGTTCAGATAGATACCTAAGGCTCTGATGTCACGCTGAGCATTCTCCGTCCGCCAGCTTTCCTGAATTATCTTCAGTGTTGCCACAATCTGAGGGCACAATTTCCCTTTCCAAGGGCAAAATTTCCCTTTTTGGACCAATGTTTCCCTTCACCTAAACAAATATAATAATAATAATTATTATTATTATTATTATTATCAGCAGTGGCTGTAGTAGTAGTAGTAATATTTCCGTTGGTCCATGCTCGTATGAATAAAAAACGAAACAAAATTTTCACATACATGTCAGCTTCATTGCTTTCTGGTCAGATACCCCAGGTTTGAATCCTGGTCAGGAATCCACTAAATCGTTAATTCTCATCGTTACAATTATCCGAAGGTATACAGAAAAGCGACGTTCAATAAGCATAAAAGAAATATAAGTAAATACAGGTTTGTATTCAAGAGAGCGAGAAATAAGAAGGAACAGAAAAAAATAAAAATGTGGATATGAAACTGGAACTTAACATATAATGTTATAATGTAGAGTCAGATATCTTAATATTTTCCCTGAAATTGTGGTATTTTTCATCGAAATTCCCTTTTCACTTTTAGATAAAATTTCGGTCCAAATTTCCCTGCAAAAGGGAAATTTCTCTTCATGTGGCAACACTGATTATCGTACGCAGAGTTCTTTGTATCCTGTCCACAGCCTTGTCTCCGCATCCACGCTCTCCGTTCGGAGCTGACAATGAACACTGGACGAGAATGTGCTCCATCGTCTCAACATCACCACACAATACGCAGATTGCATTCCCGTCCCGCCCTTTCAGCTTGTTCTGCCTCCATCCACCCAGCAGGAACCAGGCTAGTACAGTTTTTTCTGTCATTGCGCAAAAATTAATGTAACCCTTTCTACCCCAGCCTACAACCAGCCCTGGGCTCTGTGCTGCGATGAGCGCCACCTCGTTGCATTCTGCCATTATCTCCTGCTTACTGATATCCACGAGCCTTGCCTTAATAATTTGTAGCAGCTACACTTCACCCCGCTGGGAATTACACGAGTTTCCTTTTCTGCAGGTAAATTGACTGGTTGAATTTTAAAAATCAAAATTGAGTAGTACAATATATTGCACAAAAGATTCTGATGGTACAGGGATGAGGAGAACCGCAGCAAACTCGCGAACTAAATTGGACAGTCATTTGTTTTCTTCTCTCGCATGCCCTTTGCTTGTGTCCGAGTGAGCGTTGTTGCCATGGCAGTGTTGCCATCCTCTCTTACTTCGTTGTCGAAAAGTCCAACGAAGTTAAAGTCGTCTTGAAATCAAGGGGTTCCTGGTTCGATGCCACGTGGAGGCACGTAGTAGTTCGCGTCCCACTTTAAACTGTAGGTCCAGTCCCAATTGCCCCATCTGTGCATGAGGTGGACTTAAAACAGAAACTCAAAAGTGACCACGATGGGTTGAGGAACGCTACAATGCAAGGGCAGGATTACATGACCGCTGACGATTCCTTCGCTCGCGTACGGTTGAAAATTCAACAACAAAGTCAGAAGGTTTTTCTTTCCTTAGTCAAGTTGTACAGAATGACCTCTCTGGCGGAGTGGTTATCAGCTAGGGATGGACGACGTATATTTGATATCGCGATATATCGTCAAGAAAATATCTTCACAGACAATACGATATGATATTTTTTCCGTATCGTGATATCGACGATATATCGTCTCCACGATATATACCGCCAAATATCGTAAGGATATATCGTTGGCACGATATATATCACCAAATATCGTGATGATATATCGCCGGCATGATATATATCGCCAAATATCGTGATGATATATCGCCAGCAAGATATATATTGCCAAAATATGCTGACGATATATCGTCTAGTTGATATCGCCTGGACGATATATTTTCAATATCGCGATATATCGTCTGGACACTAGTTATCACAGCTATCTACGATGCCAGGGTTCCCGGGTTCGAATCACGGTCTGGGCATGGATGTCTGCTATCAATATTTATATCATCACTCATCCTCATCTTCGCGATTAACCAAAAGTGACAGAAAAGCAGCGAAGTAGAATAAACCAAATCAATCAATCTATATTTTAATTACACACACGCATGCATACATATATCAGCCTTGGTTCTTAAAACAAGAAATAACATGCATGAATATGTTCCAAGACAAATTTGGAAGGTATTCACATCTCTACGACGCTTTGGAAAAAGTATGTGTAGAGATTAGAAAGTACAACAGACAAATGTATTAGGCAGGCATTGAGTTCAGGCAGGAAACCTCTTGCGGTTTCTGCAAGAAGTTCGTATATCCTCCGCTTGGAGGCGGCCGCTTTCCATGCTCAATCGGGAAGTATAATAATATACTTTGCAATTAAACAACGATATTAACGCTTCGTTCAAGGCATTTCAGGCGAATCATTATGTGATATATTACGTGCACCTTTTGCTGGTTCTGCGACTTGGCTCAAGAACAGGCTAGGATATGAACACAACACTCCACCTGACAACTAGTCACGTGATCTTCCTATGTTTCTCGTGTCCCGTAAAGACGAGTTGCTGTTGAGAGACGGACTCGCCCGATCACCGAAAGGTGCAATGTGTGTTGCCTACCCTCCTGCATTACTTATTAAGTCTTATGGGGGAAGTACTTTTTATTTATTTATTTATTACATCTTGTTTATCATGACTAAGTTAATGCTTTGTAACCATTTGTACCACTTAACCATGTCTACATCGAAATTTTAGTGTATGAAAATTAGAAAACTACTTAAACCTTTATACAAAAGAGAAATATTGAAAACAAAGAAAAAATTACATACAGGAATAAAAGTGTAACCAGTGGTCTAACCTATACTCACGGACATACAACAAAACACACACACACACTCACACACACGCTCACATATTCATAACATTTATCTGGAATTTGAAATACAAGTTGAATAAGAGGTTTCAGTGTTTTTCTGCAATTAAATTTATTTAATTTGTCACTAACATACAAGCTTGCACTATTGTGCTAACTATTTGTGCCCAATAAAAAATGTTTAAATTGGGTCTCAAAGACATATTCTGAAGATGCAAAGGGCAAAGGGGTCGAAAGACGGAATGAGGAAACGGTGAAAGATTTTGAAAGTACATCCCTCTCAAAATGTTTGGAATGCTGTTATATTAGGCAATGTGTTACAGACACGGTGGAATATGTCGGCGAAAACACGAGAACATCCAGCAGACATATGCCATGCGTTGTTGCTTTCCAAGGTCGTGCTTGTAATGAAGGTGTCCCGGGTTCGTTACCCGGTAGAGACACATAGTGGTTCGGATCCCACTTTAAACTGTAGGTCCAGTCCCGATTAGCCTTACTGTGCATACAGTGGACTTAAAGAACCAATTCAATCAATCCAAGGCCGTGCTTACCTCCTATTGCTTAATACATAAAGAAATATTCCAAACTATTTTGTGAGGAGTGTAATTTTGAGTTATGAAGGGGGATGAGTAGTTGAGTTCTCCCGCGCGACCTGGTATCAAGGCTTTCTGATTCGGAAAGAATTGAGATTCTGCTCGAGAGATAAGCCGGTTCTTTTGAACTGATTGCCCTATAGAGAAGGGTGAGGTTGTGTACCTTTCGCCGACAATTAATTTTGTAAAGAAAACGGATAAATGGTCCCTATATTTCAGATCGAAAATAAAGCAGACGCAGGCCTTTTTGTACTCGTTGAAGACGTTGAGCGAGATCATCTGGTAGTTCGGAATAGACAGAATCGCAGTAATCGAAGTGTGGAAAGACAAGTGCTTTGACCAGTTTGATTTTGATGCCAATGTGTCACTATCATTAAGCTGTAAATATACGTGGCAGCTGATATTTTGCAAACTTTAATTAAAAAAATCGTCGAAATTCAGCTACAAACACTACAAAAAAAATTTAAGTTGCAATTAGGCCTATATAATAACACCATTAACCCTTGTTTCCATGATAACCAAAAAGTCAATATGCTGACCAAGGCAGAATTTATTTTATTCCAAAACAAACTAAACGTTACGTTTCAACCTTCTAGCAAGGTCCTCTTCAGACTCTGTACCAAATACAATGAACATAGGGATGTTGTACGATTTAAGAGAGAGAGAAATGCGATATTTAAGCACACGACAGACAGGACATGGCATAGAGTGGGATGAGGCTAAGCAGATAGGAAGGGAGAAGAGAGTGCTAGTAAGAAAATGGAAGGAGGCCAAGGAAATAGAGAAGAAAGGTAAAGAAGACACAATGAACTGGAATGGGGGACTGAAGATAGACAAAGAATGGAAGAAGGTGTTAGAAAGAGTGGAAAGGACAAGAGGGAAAGAGGAGAGAAGACGAAAGAGGAATGAAGAGAGAAAGGATAAGGAAAAGAGCATGATATAAGTAGTCCAACTACTTTCCAGATGAAAGGAAATGTTTATCGAAATCGCCTGTCAGGTGAAACAACAGTTGACAGGAGAAGGCCACCTGCTGGAACATCTGGAAAGGAATGTTCCAGATTACAACTTTCTAATAATCTTGTGTCTGGAGGGGAGTGATTTTTGTGTGTGTGTGTGTGTATATATATATATATATATATATATATATATATATATATATATATTCCTGTTTTGTACCTTATTTCTTTTGTATTTGGTACAGAGTCTGAAGAAGACCTTGCTAGAAGGTTGATACGTAACGTTTAGTTTATGTGTGACAATTACGTTATATAGTATATCCAGAATGTATTATTTTCACCGGAAGAAAAGTTATTGGAATATACTATATAATTTCATTAACAAACTCAACAAACATTTCGAAAGTTCGTATATATAGTACTAGAAACAGAAAAATGTATATTTATTTTTTTATTTGCTTTAATCAAGCAAATTATTTTACAAGGCCGTTTACCAGAAAAAAAAACATAATATTAAAAAGATATTTTTAGCATGTTGTTTTTAGGATGTTTTTTTAAAATAAATATTCGATTTAAATAAAAAAAATAATTTTGTAAAAATTATAAAAATCATTATTTTTATCCATCCTATCCGGAAGTAAGTTAACCACTTGAGTTATGGTTAAATAAAAGAAATACAAATCCAAAATTGAAATCAGGCTGGAGATATTTCTCTCACGAGGTTCCGCTGACGGACAATAGCAAGGAAGGAAGGGAAACCACAGGTGCTATCCCTTCTAATAAGCCTCGGCTCTCAGGTGAAAGTGGTCGTTTGCGGAACGATGGCCGTGAAATATTCAGGCGACTATGAGAGGTGGCTTGTAACCCTTCCACGCGGGAGGGTCGTTACGTGTGCAGCTCTCGTTGCGGTGACCGAGCGCTTCCATTGATTTTCGCGGGGAGAAATGTGGTGGGAGTTCCTACCTTCAGGTGCAGTCATTTGTTTCCATCCCGTATCCACGTGGTTTGCTTGTTTCCAGGAAGGATGTGGCCGCAGATCATCGGAAAAGAGGTATCCAATCAGAGGGATGATACAGAGAGGAAACCGAGAACCATAGGCGTAACTTGGAGGGGGCAGAATCAAAAAGTTTTCAACCTAATAAAAATAGCATCGAGGACTATTTTGCTGCTACAACCATTTTTCGTCGTCTTGTTCTTCTAATGGCCGCGTGCACGAACGCCGATTATTTCGAAGTTCAGATGAACGAGATCAATTTTAATCCACACTAAATGAACTTGGTTTAAAGATTTGAATTGCACCAACGAAAAACGACGTTCACGAGATTCCGTTCAAATGATCCGAGATTAATTTGTAAGGCTAAACCTGATTGGTTGGCTAAAACAAATGACAATCAAGAACCCCACCGAGTAGTGTGATGTGTTAAAGTATCAACGTGTAGGAGAAGAAAGTAATTCGGGCCGCATACTTATCTGAATTTGAGAAATGTACTGATCGACCTTGTCGACGAGTACAAGGATGTAGTAGAGTGTAAAGAGATAATAATCTTAATAAAGAACTGAGGGCACAAGACAAAAGGATAAGGAGAAAGCATGGAACCTTCTTCTACGGGACTTCAGTGCCTTACGAAATGCATTCGCGAGAGAACAGCGTACGCTGGACCTCGCATCATATTTCCAACACCATGTAGCAATATCGTAACATTGCTCTGTTCTAATTTACCTTGCACTTGCACATGTTTTGTGTTCTGGGATAGAAAGTGCAGTATTTAGAAACATTTCGACTTTGCACCACAGAACCACAAATTATTATTATTTTTTTGGCAGTTTTTAGTTTACTTTACACATTTCTCGAATTATCAGCATTGTACATCCAACATCTCTAGCGTTTGCACGCCCTCGATATCACTTTCCGCTCTTTTTATATTAAAAAACAACTGCCTGCAGTCGAAGCGTCAGTATCGTGAACAAAGATCAGACACCAAAACGGTGGCGAATGGCCGATCAGAAGATAAACCCGTTTTAATGTTCCTAGATCGCGATCAAGTGTTGAACCGTCTTCGTGCAATGGAATTTTCCAGTGATCCTTTCCCGATCCGAGTTTAAAATTTGATCCAAACCAAACCCAACAAACCTAACCTAACCAACATGGCTGTTTAAGTTGTGTGCGATAAGGGAGACCCCCACAAAGCTAGCAACCAATGGCAAAGCTTGAAACAGTTCTAACAGCAATCACTGTCTTTGATAAATAACTGTTACATTTGCAAAATCGTGTTCGATACCCGCTGGAGGCACGTAGTGGTTCGGATCCAACTTTAAACTGTAGGTCCAGTCCCGATTAACCTTACTGTGCATAAAGTGGACTTAAAACAGCAACTCAAACAAACAAATTTGCAAAATCTTAAACAAACACTCGTTACGTTGCTCCTCAGGCTGGAAGAGGTACCATGAACTTGTAAATTTTCAAGAACCTGAAAATTTTGTGGAGCAAGTACCCCCCTTTGTCCCCGTCAAGTTACGCCTATTCCGAGAACGAAATAAACTATGGTTGAGTAGATACCGATGTAAATGTATCGGTATCGCAAAATAAAGCTTGGAACTTATGTACAGATATTCGTACGATTTCATCTAGAGCAGGGTCCGCAAAAATGTCCTGCGCATGAGTGTTCTACGTGAGTTTCCCTTCATCCATTTAATCATATCATCACTCATCCTCATCGTCGAGATTAGCCAAAGGTGACAGTATAGCGAGGCTAATTAATATAAAGTCAAAGACTATCGAATGATACTTAAACTGAGCTGAAACAATCTGACTTCTTTGTATGCATAACGGACGTAACATTCAAAATTCAAATGGCAGTTTTAGACTTTTGTTAGGATTTTAATGGCAGAGTTATCTTCCTTGAAATCCAGAAACTTACCTGCTTTATTATTACTTGTTTTGCAACACATTAAGGCTTTTAAGATTGATTTGTTGGGGAAATTTTAATTTCAATTTTCCTTTATTGAAAGGCGAGATTCAGCCTGCGGCTGTTCTGCCAACTAATCCCAATGGATCCGCTTAGGAGTATAATAAGAGAAAATACCATGTTTTCTTTAATTATTGTTATTTACGCCCAAAACGTTTTACATACATTCATACATAAACTCAAAAAGTTTTTTTTACAAGTCTATAAGGCGCACGCTTTTAGAAGGTACATGAGTTCGGCCAATACCCAGCCAGTGCTACTGCGCTGTTGCCAAACTAACTGCTAGCGGAAGGGAAAGTCAGAAAATTCGCGATTATTTTGATAATGCATGCACAGTATATATGAGTACAGTGAAATAATATAGTGAATATTTCTACAGAGGATTATAATATCATATCACTGTAGCATATACGAGAAACCCATACCTGAAAGAAGCTCTCGTCGTCTTCCTCGGTCTCCGTGTCACTCGTTTCACTCATTTCCGAGTCACCCTCCTGGAGGTTCATGATTAGATTTTGCACCCTTGGTGCCTGTACTACTGGTGCTAGGTTTTGAGAGTGAGATTATTTAAAATAAAAAGAACACACGGAACACATACTATCGAACGAAAGGGCTGTATTTAATCTTTTCACAAACTGTTCTTTCTGGCGCACGAGTGAACGATGAGCGAATAATTTTACACCGGCCTTGCTACGAAAACGCTGAACTCAAACTGACTCAGACTTTCAATGTTCGAGAACGCCAAGGGTCATTGTTTATATCGATGCGAATTTAACACCCACAGTTTTCCCTAGACACAACAACTCATCTGCGTCAACACGGTGGCAACGACAAAAAAAATGAAGGAAATGAAAGGTGTTGTTTCCCTTGTTTCTTCAAGGAACGATAACTCCGGCTGTAGACGACGGAAATTCATGGGACTTGGACAGTCAGGTTCAAAATGTCTTTCCCCATCTTATGATGAACCTTAAAGTGGCGAGTTTTATGAAAACTTCTTGCACGCAAGAAAAATACAGAACACGGCTTTTAACTTCCGCGCCGCAATCTCCTAACTGTACAACGTTGCACTCCTGCCATTGGCTGATCGCCACGCACACCATCTGCGTGGCTCCGCCCGATATCGCTTCTAAAAGCGTGCCTCGTATAGTACACCCCAACATGCGCACCATTGGTTGCGCGGGAAATGTCTATTCGGTATTCCACCTCAGCCCATACGTTTTCTAGCTTTTGTGGCGTCACATTGTTGATTGCAGCACGAATTCTTTCCTGTCTCGTAAATCTAGAACCTTTGTAGCATACACCTGGTCCTTCACAAAACCCCACAAGAAAAAGTCGAGCACAGTAAGGTCCGGTGACCTTGGTGGCCACGTTATGAACCTTGATCCTCTACCAATCCATTGTGCATTAAAGTGCTCATCTAAGACAGGGCGAACTTCTTTGGGAAAGTGGCATGGGGCTCCGTCTTGCTGGAAAATTGTTCCTTCTGTAAATTTCTGCATTTACAGTGCATTTAAATTCTGCAAGTGCCAAAACACAAAACACCTTCTGTTGTGGCATCCACATGGCAAATGATGCCTTCGCGGCAGTTTGAACGAGCCTATAGCTTCTGCGCTTGCGCCACGGCACCTTACAATTAAAAAAAAATCAGTTACTCGTCGCAGTGTTGCCAACTATCCGTAATTCCAACTATTTGTTACAATTTCATGAATTTTTCTTTTATTATACTCCTAAGCGAAACACAGTACTGCATACTAAGGAGCGATTGTACAATACCGAGAATTTCTCCATTTTGTTTGAAATTCGGCATACTCACTAATTTTGGTCCCCTAATCACGAATCTGCAGTTAACATTTGGCGCTCACACGTGGAAATAGCAAAATAATCGAAATTAAGTGCTCATTTCTACACCCTCGATTTCGGACCTTTTTTTTTTTTCGTGAACATTATGTGATGCTAATTGTGAAGAACATAAATCTGGAGCGCGGAAAGAACTATTTACCAATGTATAGCCGACTGAAGTTCAGATATTGCCGTTTGAATTTTTGAGTCCAAATTTCCCACGTATAGAAATTTAGGAATTTCTATACATGAGCGCCAAATTTTAACGGCAGATTCGTGATTAGGAGGCCCAAATTAGTAAGTATTCGAAATTTCAAACAAATTGGAGAAATTCCCTGTATTCTTAAATTATACCCATACGAAATACATACTACACATTAAATTGAAGATTAGGCACACACAGGAGATGTACTACGTAGAAATTTTCAGCGAAAAATGCAGGTTCAACCAGGACTCGAACCCCGGTGTCTGGCATACCGTGCCATTGCTCGGTAGCTCAGTGGTTAGCACAGCGCCCTACAAAGCCAGGGGTCCCGGGTTCGAATCCCGGCTAGGACTTGTATGTTTTGTGTTTGTCCAAGATGAGTAAAAACGAGAATACAGTGAGAATTAACATGTGTGTAAGTTTGAGAAATGTTTGAATGACGGGGGATACTGCCGAATAGGGGTATTCCTTTTATTAAAAAAAAAAAAGTGGTGAGCAGTGGCACGAGATGCCAGAGACCTGAGTTCGAGTCCTGGTCGAGCCTCCATTTTTCGCTGAAAGTTTCTACGTACACACTAAATGTTTGTAAATATAACAAATAAACAAAGAGAACAAATACAAAATTGAGAAGAAAGGCTCGTTTACACACTGAAAAACAGTGAAAAAGATTGAAAACAAATATACAAAGGATACACAAATTAATAGACACAATTGTGCATTTTAAAGCATTTTTTTGGTCCAATAAAGCGTTCTCTGGCATTCTAGGTCATATTTATTAAATTTAAGGATTTGTTAAAATATTGAAGTTTTTCCTGTATTTGGCCTCCTCATTGGCTGCACTTCCTTGAAATGTAAGTCCATTTTTCATTGTTCCTCATTAACTTGCAAGCTATTGAGAAAACGACCTAGTCCGAGCAACACGTGCAACTTGTCTCGTCGCTTTGGTATACGAAAGATTGCATTCATTTCTGAAGGATTCTATTCAAGTGACACGTGTCGCTTGTCGTTTTGGTATTAAAGCTCCCTAAATGATAATTAGGAAATATTTTTACGTAATGCAAGGTAAAGTTATCCATAATTGTAGCACCGTGCCATGATGGCACATTTAGGGTATGTGAGGGTAAGGCCCCACACATTCTCGATCTCGGTAGCCTTTTTAAGCCCCGGGTTTGGCCCCAGGTACCCATTGATTTGAGGCTGGGTGAGCCCTAGAGTCGCTTTATGCGGGAAAAATTCCGACCTTAGATCAGCCATCCCGGGAATCTCCCGTGTGGCAACAAGGTGTAATTTTACGATAATATTTATTTTTTTTCCCTGGCATGCAGCCAAGCATCGGTAATTTGGTTTATTTAACTTCGCTTTTCTGCCACTTTTGGCTAATCGTGACGATGGAAATGAGTGATGATATGACATTGATGATTGGACGTTCACAAAGGAAACCAATGCCTAGACCGGGATTCGAACCCGGGACACCTGGCGTCGTAGCGCGTCGTGCTAACCACTCCGTTTGATGCTGACTGAAACCACTTTAAGCCATACTGACCGTAATAAAGTTGCTAAGCACAGGGGAACACTTTACCTTTTTAGTTAATGAACAGACGATATGATTCAAATCCTAAGAGAACATGCCGTCACGTAGAATAACGTGAAAATATATAAAATTTAATCAGTCACATTTCTTAAAATCCAAAGGACAAACATAGCGTGCGGTGTAATTTCTTAAAATTCGTATTCTGCAATTAAACAAATTTAACGCTTGAAGCCGCTATCCCAAGAGAATTTTGCATGGTGTATGTAACCTTTGCACTTGAAACAACCCACTGTTATCTTGATGGAGTTGTCCGCTTGTAATGGAATTGCCATGCAAGCAGCAGTTACCGTGTCTCCCGCTATGCTCATGGCATTCATTTCAGAGATGTTGAGTGAGCGAACAGGGCACCCTCGACAACGTGGAGGCGTCTGTCGCATCAGACACTGTCACCGCGGCACCTCCCCTGCGCTCTAAATTTGCGTCAGGAAATGTGGAATTGGATTCCTCAAATTCCATGACGTCATCCTTGAGGTAGTGACTCATTTCTGCAGTTCCCGCATCCCTTTTGCTGTTCTGCAGCTATATTCGGATGATGCTAACATCGTGTGTTTACGTCTTTATGATAATTAAGTACAACACAATTCAATTGATGCTATTCTTCATCAATTAAATTACTCTATTATAGAAGATAATTAAATTATATGCATATTACACTGCATACATGCGCACTGACACATACATCACCATACGCTGCGTGCTGCGATGTTGCATACATCAGGATAGAGTTGACTTTTGTTGAGTTTTTAATCCGACCTCCGTAGCATAGCGCGCTACGACGCAACGAGTCATGGGTTCGAATCCCGACCTGGGCATGAGTGTTCTTTCATCAATTTCATCATATCACCGCCGTCGCGATTAACCAAAATTAGAAGAAAAGCGAAGTGCAATAACCTAATCAATCAGTGTCGAGTTTTCCAGTCCATTTTATGCACAGTTACGTTAATCGGGACTGGACCTAAAATTGAAAGTGAGATTCGAACCACTATGTGTATCCACGGGGTTTCGAAACCAGTCCCCATTGATTACAAGGCGATAACGTTACAACTATGTCATCGGGGAGGTACACATGCATGATAGGTCGTTTTGTCTCGTCGTGACGAAACTAAGAAACGCAGTCTAAATGATATAAACGAAAGTTGCTCCCTTTGAAATCTTTGTAGGAACTTTTACTTTGTTAGTGCTGTACGACGGCACTGGTGTGTGTGTGTGTGTGTGTGTGTGTGTGTGTGTGTGTGTGTGTGTGTGTGTGTGGGTGTATAAAAGTTAAAGCTGGGTCACATACACAAGCGGGAATGAAAAAAAGGGAGATAGGAAGAACGAAAGACGAAAGTAAAGAGCGAGAAAGTAATATAAAAATAAAAACGTAGAGGAAGAAAGAAAGAGATAGAGAACCAAAAGAAAGAAAGAAATATTGAAAGAGACAATACAAGAGTAAGGAAACAACGGAAAAAGATAAAATGAGCGAGAAAGATAAATAAAGGAAGGATATAGAAGAATAAGTGAGTGAGGAGGATAAATGAAGAAAGGATATAGAAAAGATTGAGAAGAAAAAGTGAGTGAGAAAGAAAAATGAAGAAAGGATATAGAAAAGATTGAGAAGAAAAAGTTAGTGAGTAAGGAATGAAGGAAAGTGAAAGAAACGGTAGAGAAATCAAAGTGAGTGAGAATGATAGAGTGAAGGAAGGAGAAAGAATAGCTAGAGAAACAAATGAAGAAGAAAATGGAGGGATAGAGAGGAGGCTTTGGGATGCACCACCCAGACAGAGCTCATCCGAAAATATTTCGTTAAACTTTCGGCCCACTAAACGTGATACCACTGACGGCGAGAGAAAGGTATGGAAAATAACATGCGAAATCCAAGCTTTTGTTAACCATTTCTAACAGAGTTTTATAACAAAAGGTTCAATCTTTCTTTCAAAACAAATGCCACCAAGAACCATGTAGTTTGTTCGTTTGTTCTACTTTTTGGATTTTATGTTTCATGAGATATTTTGGAAGATAAAAACTTTATGTTTACGAAGATCATATTTCCCTAACTGTGCTGTTCTACATGCAACAATGTATTGAAATGCAACAAGGCCTCCCCTTCACTTATACACTAAGATAACAGATACATATGACAACTGGAAAATTATATTATTGAATAATCTGTGTATGATAGAAATAAAAGGCAATTTTAGCCGATAAGAATGCCTAAATAGTGCCTTAAGAGTTAAGGCTGAAGCCGGTCCCCGTGGCGGAGTGGTTAGCACATCGCGCTACGACCCTAGGGATCCCTGATTCGAATCCTGGCCTGGGCATGGATGTTTGTAAGTGTCCATTCATCAATTTCATCATATCATCACTTATCTCCATCTTCGAAAATTAGCCAAAAGTGCCACAAAAATTAAAGAAAGCAAAATAAAGCCAATCAAAAGGATGAATTCTGCAGGTTTAAAGGGAATATATTATGATAGGCGAAAAAGGAAAAGTGGCTTTACAATAATGTAATTGAATGCAGAAACTATTTTGATGATGATATTGTAGTATGTTTGACCGGACAATATAAGTGTGGTAGGGAGGGTGAAGCTAACGGACTTGAGTTTAGGATGTCACATGTTCGATTCACTCATCGCACTATCGTACGCGGGATTTTTCTCGGAGGGAGCTCGAATTGTAAAAGTGAATACAGTACGCAGCTGCTTTGTAGGGGTAGATACACAATAAAATATTTCGTGATTACATTTCTCACATGCGTTTGAAAAGTTGTTCAAAGTCAAAAATAGTAATTTTGAAGAGGGTCTGCATTTACCACCGAGTTCTTGACTGCTTTCATCTGAAATTTTGATTTTTCTCAAACTCTTGGGAGGGGATGCAGCCCCACCATCTCCCCCTGCGTACGCCAGTGTCTCAGCGAGTGGATTTTTCCATGCTCTTTCTATGGTTCTCCAAGCGATATTGGAACAATGCATTTAACCCCACTATCAACTTCATGTACAAAATGTAACATTCATTGAAGCTAACAATAACAACAATATTCGCGTTTCGCAATTTTGAAGTAATTTAAAAGCGTTTAATGAAGAACAAGAAAATATTTACCCAAACTCAGACCTGTATTGATAACTCAAAGGATCCACTAAAGCGGCCGCTCACCTTTCCTTTATTAACTTTCGATTTCGCTTCCCCCGTTGCACCAGGGGCGGAGGGGGAAGTGGCATCAACCTCACTTCCGCCGCGAGCGTTAATAGAAGGGAAGAAAGCCTGGCGCTGTTTATGCGAGAAAGCGCGCTGTAATCACGTTGCATGCCACGGAGCGAGCCAACTCCAGCCAGTGTTGCCACAACCTGAAAGCTAAACTTCCCTTTTTCGCCAAATTTTCCCCTAAGTTGTAGTATTTTCGTTTGTCCATGTCCGTATATGAACAATGTTAATCACATAATCTTATAGTGAGTGCCATCTACAGGAGATCCAGATTCAAATTCTGATCAAGTTGAATGTACAGTGACCGGAGATATAAATGAAACAACTAGATCCTGAAATATTCGCTTCCCTGCAAGGCTATGTGTGTGTTGCCTAACTTTACGGCGGTGGTAGAAGTTGCCATTGAAATTTGCTATTGTTAAAACCCACATAATGCCTTGCAGGGAAGTCAGTATTTCAGGATCTAGGTATTCCATTTTATTGCCGGTGAGTGTACAATTGTGTTTTTACCAACACCCGTTTCATACTCATCGTCGCTATTAACTGAAGATGTAGAGAAACACTGTAAATAATTGATTGATTGAATTAGGTTATTCTACGACGCATTTCTGCCACTCTTAGCTAATCACGACGATGAGGATAAGTTATGAAATTGACGAAGAGCAGCCATGCCAGAGCCGGAAGTCGAACTTGGGACCTGGTGCCAAGGCACTCTGCATGGACATCCGCAGGATTTTTTCCAGAGAAGGGCAAGCTAGGTAACTTTTTCCAGCGGGAGAAGGCAAAAGAAGCATATTTTCCCCATAATAGTGTTGTTTCCTCAAAAAACACTTCTTCAGATTGAATTTTCATGTTTCTGAAACATCCATCCAATAATTAACATAAAATAATGTGATTGAATATAAAGTATATAGTAATATATCAATTTTCCAGGGCGGCAGTGATGTGCGTCTACGCATAAACAACGATAATCTACATTCTACACGTAGACTATTTTACACATGTAGATAACATTATATATGGCGACAGGTGATGACTTAGCAATGCGCGCTGTAGAAGTAAAACAAAATTATACTGCGTATCAGTTGGTAATGTGTGAGAAGAATCTTTCATACTCTTCCTTGCAATTTCGAACAATTTCTCACCTAGGAAGAAACATAATATAGGAAATATTCTAGTGTTTTATGAGAAAAGGACTACTTTTGCCTCACGACTGCCATCTGTTGTTTTCTTTGCATACTATTTATCATCTTCCATAGTTGATAGAAAAGAAGAGAAATTTTGTTGTAAATAGGATTTTTTTCAGTTCGTTAGGAACCAATATAGTTGAAAATGTCACTTTCCTTTCATGAAGGCCTTGAAAATTAATTTTAATGCACTTTAGATTCTCTACGTAGTCTATGTAAACTACAACCCAACGTAATCTAAGCGTAGATTACGTGTATACAACGCATGTAGACGTAAACTTATATTGTACGGCACATCAGCCCCCTTGTCTTCCTATCCGACACCCATGGCGGCTGTGCAACTACATCACGGAAGTCGACAGAAGCAATATAGAATAAGGAAAATAAAAATATAATAGATAAAATCAGTGGCGGCGATTAAGGGAGCGTAGTGGGCAGTTGGCCCCCACTTTTTGCCACTTTCGCCCCCGCACTATGGCCTTTTAATAATAAACCTTGTTGTCTACCAAGAGAAAGCAAATTGACCTTGCCCCCAAGTTTTGACACCCAATAAACTTTATGGATATGAAACTGGAACCTAGTACAGTCTTCAAATTTCCATGAAATTTTGTTATTTTTCATAAATTTTCCCTTTTTGGTCTGAATTTCCCTCCAGGGGGGGAATTTCCCTTCATGTGGCAACACTGATTCTAGGAGTAACAAATCGATAATCCTGCCCCTCGAAACCAGCGGAGCCCGAGGGAAATCTCCTATGCGGCAAAAACATTCTATTAATATCCATTCTTTCGTTCTCATTGGAAACCGAACCTGGGTTTCAAATCAAACCACGCAGACGAGAGGGAGCTAATATTTCGTTATGAAAACAGCGTGGGGTAACCGGAATGACCTCGAAAGCAAAAATTCCGAACTTTTTTCAAATGTATTTATTAATTGTTGCGTCCAGTGGCGTACGAAGTAGGGGCAGAGATTACACCATTCCATTATTTTTAAGTTGGGGTTCACAACCTCTGCCTTAATCATTCCAAATTGTACAAAAAGTTGCATTTTTGAAGGATTTTATTTTAGTCTTGCAAAGTGGCGCAGGAACGATTTAGACTTAGGAAGCACGAAGTCCAACAAGGGAGTACAAAGTTCAACATGTGCATGCACTGGAGGTGATCAAGGGGGCGTGGGGGTTGGCAGTTCCCCCACTTTTTGCCCCCACTATGGTCTCTTAATGTTAAACCTGGTCTTCTAAGAAAAACCTAAAGGCCCTTGCAACCCCCCCTCCAGTTTTGGCATCCAATCTTCCCTACTGTGTGCTTTTCATTTTCCATATTGTTCCAGTCTTTCACAATACAATAATGATTTCAGACTCTGTACAGTCTGAAGAAGACCTTGCTAGAAGGTTGAAACGTTACGTTTAGTTTATGTTTTATAATAAAATAAATTTCTACCTTGGTCAGCATATTGAGTTTTTCATATCGTGGAAACAAGGCTTAATGGTGTTATAACTCACTTTTATGTGTTCGCAATTAGGACGATTTAGGCATTGTTCGCAATTAGGACTGTTCGCAATTAGGATATAACCCTGTCCCTTAATAGTTTAACCATACCATAGGTCATCCTCATCAGCTAGAAGTAGCGACGTGAAATGACCTAATTCAGTCAATCAATCGTTAAATGAAAGTTCAATTCACAGCAGTTCTTTTAGTTTACGCGATTTATGACTTGTCTTCTTACTACCCTCACCTACAATGGTGGTGTGTGTTAGACTCAGTGATGTGCCGTAGACTATAAGCCTACATGCGTTGTCTACACGTAATCTACTAGTAGATTACTTTGGGCTGTAGTTTACATAGACTACGTAGACAATCTAAAGTGCATTAAAATTAATTTTCAAGGGTTTCATGAAAAGAAAGTAAGTGACATTTTCAACTATATCGGTTCCTAACGAATTGAAAAAAATCCTATTTACAACAAAATTTCTCTTCTCTTCTATTATTATCAACTATGGAAGAAGATAAATAGTATGCAAAAGAAACAACATATGGCAGTCGTGAGGCAAAATTAGTCTTTTCCCCATAAAACATTAGAATATTTCCTATCTTAGGTTTTTCCTAGGTGAGAAATTGTTCGAATTTGGAAGAAAGAGTATGAAAAGTTCTCCTCACACTCAGCTACTGATACGCACTATAATTTCCTTTTTATTCCACGGCGCCCTTTGCTAAGTTATCACCTTTCGTCATGTTATTTACATAGATTACGTGATGTACATGTATAAAATTGTCTACGTGTAGAATGTAGACTATTGTTGTTTACGCGTAGATGCACATCACTGGATAGACTAAAGCTTAACGCCAACTGAGAGTGGGCGTTAAGTTTTGCAGTCTAAACCCCGTACCAGCTAACTGTAGACCAGGCGAACGAGAACAAGTCTCTGCGCCAGTAGTGACGCGAGAAGGCTCCACCAACGAACAGTGAGGGAAACGGGATTGCGTAATGTTCGACGGGAGTTACCCGATTTCCCTACTTCGATCTGTCAGCGTTGCAAACTTTTGAAAGCGACAATACCATATGCACATGGCAAACGGACAGTATTTTTGTCTCCAGGTCCACGATTGGTTTAAGCATTTTTTAGGGAAATATTAGGAATAAAACAGCAAGTGAAAATTTTGATAAGTCGTACATATAGCTTACGGAATCTGGACCGTATGTCCGTACATGTACAGTTGGCAACGCTGAGCTTTCATCACTCGATTTTCATCCTCGTCCTCTGCCGCTATTATGCGCGGACCTGCTCCACAGTTACCTGGGACAGGTTATACAAAGAAATAATCAAAAACTCAATATGCTGACCAAGGTAGAATTTATTTAATTTTGAAACATAAACTAAACGTTACAGTAGAATAGGTAAGACAAGAAACTCCTCGCGGCCTCACGCCCAAGCCATACGTAGGGGAAGGACGCACAGAAGCAGGGTTGGCAGTGCATACGGGTCAAATGTCTACGCAGAACGAGAACACAAGAAAACTAAGCAAGACGATCTGAGTGGTATGGTGGTAAACATACAACTGAATGACCGCGTTTTGCTAAGATGGAATCAATTTTGAACATCTTCAAACGGGGTTTGTTAATTTTCACCAGGGAATACAATTCTGGTGTGCGTCAAAGGGGGTGTTGTTTTGAACGAGCCACTGAATGAATCATAATGTCTTTTCGGGAGGAGGAAGAAGTCGCAGGATTTATTTGTACGTTATGGCATGAAGCGTTGTCAACAACAACAACACTGTTTCGTGTCAAATTTGTGGTATTAATCGCCAAAAGATTTTCCAGATTTGAACATTAACCTCCAGCATGTACAACAATTACACGTTGCCCTTTAGACACCGGTGCTTTGACGGCAGCCGCGGTTCCATCCACCCAAGCTTCTTTCTTTGTTGTCGAGCTGTGAAAATAAGTCCGTCAACGTAAACAATGGGTCGTCCTTGTCGACGAAAGATTTTTATGGCTTTGAGGTACGATGAACGTAAACTTCTTATTTCGTCCTTTTCTATAAGCAATTGTCTATTATTTTCTGCTTTTCCCACTTAAACTCTAGGTCACGTATTATCTTGCGCACACACCAGACACTGCCTTGGAACTCTATTCTTTGTTTCAAAACCCTTCGGATACCTTCCCCGTCCGTAAGGTGAAATTCGTGCATAACACGCCTAACAACACGCTTATCGAACTCGTCTATATGACTTTTGATTTTTCGGCGAGGTCGTGTTCTATGGGGCGTATGAAAGTGTTTCTTCAACGTAGTGCATGCTTTACTTTCTATTAGTACAATTCTTCTCACACTGCTGAAGGAAACACCACATGCGCGAGCCACCCTCCTTTGCAATTGGTTTTCGGACATACGAACTCCCACCTGGTCTTTCATAAATGCATTGACATTATATACAATTTCTCGCCCTTGGCTGTGGATTACTTTACGTCCACCGAGTTTACTTGCTTTCTCTGAACTGCAAGCTTCCATGCTAGCAAGTACACTGCACACAAAACAAACACACACTTTAAATGAAGACAGGCAAGTCGATCGCATTGTTTCTCGGTGCTCACACAACATTAAGACGTTCGGCAACCCTGCCTGTGTGCAAGATAGGGGAAGTTCGCGCATGCGCTTGCCGCGTTTCCGATCCAGCACATCGGTGGGAGAGTTTCTTGTCTCACCTCTTCTACTGCACGTTTCAACAAAAGGTACTTTTGTATTTGGTACAGAGTCTGATGAAGACCTTGCTAGAAGGTTGAAACGTTACGTTTAGTTTATGTTTTAAAATAAAATAAATTCTGCCTTGTTCAGCATATTGAGTTTTTGATTATCATGGAAACAAGGCTTAATGGTGTTATAATTAAAAAAATAATGTAAACAGACATGTCACAACCTTCACGTCTGGACAACAACAAACATGTCTCCATAAACATGCATAATTGAAACTAAATCGTCTCCGACAAGCCAGGAACATAAGCAGCAACCTTAGTTGAAGTTAATTGCGTGTTCTCATCCCATACACACGACTATTAGCTTCTCTGAATATCACGCAAGCCCCGTACTTCAGCTTTGCCATTAATATGCACTATCTGCCATGCACTTCTCCCATTACGCCTTATAACGGGCCTCTATGACCTAGTCATCATGAACGTTTATCCTTTGAATTTATGAATTCATGTTTGCATTTTGAATAGTAGCTACATCCTAGACTGCATTTTGTACACTAGCGAAAATTTGACCGCAACATGTCTTATTTACTACATACCCTATTTAGATATAATAGAAATAAAGCGCCAATACCACATAACCTAAAACGTATGAATTGACACATATATTGACTCCAATAATACATTAACGCGCATAAACTGCAAATCATACACTTTTTGGTGTGTCATAATTTGAGCTCGGATTTGTATGAAATTAAATATTATATTCCTTTCTAGATACATAGGCTACCTTGAACAGGAAAATATCAAGGAATTATGTAACTGACATGGTTTTGAAAAAGTTTTATGTTACATATTTGCCAGGATATTACATATTTTACATATTTGATCATTTACCTTACATAAAACAACATATTTCGGTATTTTTTTAAAATCTTGATCCCCATTCCTGTATTTTCGATGCTGGAGTTTCACTCCCCCACTCCCTTTTCTGGTCACATATTTTCTTTTCGCTTTTAGGTTTAGGCAAAGCACCTAGAAACGTGGCATCGGTGAACAAGAAAGCTACTTTCCCGTACCTAGCGAGTTACACAATATGTTCCCTTGTACAAAAAGTACAAAAGTATAAATGAATGGCTTCCGAGAAAAACAAGAAAAATCGTATAATATTGATAGTGTAAGAAAGAAATGTACCGTTGTTGGCTTAAATATTCAGCATAATGAATAGTTAATTTTGCAACTCTCAATGCGCCCCCCCCCTCCCCCAGTATGCTGCTAGAGACAGTGGAGATGAAAAAGTTGTGACTCCGGTACCTTTCTGCAATATAAGTGGAAACTTTGAGAAATAAGACGAGAAATATCCTCTTCATTTTGTTAGTCTGTTCTTCACAGACACCACACATGTCTGTCTACCTGTGGCCTCCCGAAACGAAACGCAAAATTTTCCTTCAAATACTTGTAGTAGAAACTGTATTTTATTCCGGACGTAGGGTATTTTTCTTTATACAGTTCATACTTCTTTTGAATTGACAGGTTTTCATGTAGGTGTCTGATGTCTGCATAATGTCCACGTTTAGTTGGAAAAGACGCGATATGTCCATGCACTGCCTGTATATCCTCATCCTTAATCATATTCCCACTCTTGCTCTGTCCGCGCATATCATGAGGTATTTTGCCCTCTAACAGTAACTTCCGTAAACGCCTTATTCTTTCCTCTGACACATGATAAAGTCTGCAAAACGCCTCACGACAAACTTGTATTTTGCTACTTGCCAGTAGTACGTGGTACTTAAACAACTCTAACGTAGCATCTTCTTTGCGTGGACGATGTGTCTTAACATTTTCAACATGGATCATTCTCTGCAAATGTATATCCTGTTCATCTTTTGCATTCTATACAATGTTCATAACATTTTTTTGGGCACTTACAAGGCGACCGCACTCTTATCGCAGGAGTTGTAACACCCCTGTAGTTCACGTACTCCTGTCCATTCACCCTTACACTTCTAATCACATTTCTGGTATATGTTTCCGGATGTCGAATTCCTTTCCTACGTTTTCTTGGACTGTCAACGCTCACGTCGCTAACACTGCTCTCGTCCTGCATATCTGTAATATAAGCAACAAAACATGTCATAACAGTTGCCATCGCTCTGCACTAACACATATCACCCTCTACAGACCACGGCTACAGACGCACTATTCTTACGGAAATCGCTCGTCACTTGTTTCAGAGTTGCCAATTTTATTTTCCACACGGTTATTTCTCTTTCTCTGCGAAAAGGGACCAGTGTCCGTCGCTACAGATTAGCTAGGTTTATTGCAGAAAAGGACCCGAGTCAGTGACTCAGGTACCTTTCTGCATAAAAGTACACTTTTCACTGTGCATTTTCTTGGCTATAGCCTCGTGTGACTGACGTCCTTTCTGCACTAAAAGATGTGTCTGTAACTAGGAAAATCAAAAATACCATTAACTCCGATACCTCAAAAATGTGACTCAGGTTCCTTACTGCAATAAGCCATTCAAATGTATTTTCATTCGACTGTTCCTTCTGTAAACGCTATTTCTTACAATTTGTTCCGAAAGTTACCAAGAGCTCTCTTAGCCTCAGTGCAGTTGGAAATTTCTTAAATATGTACACGTTGCTGCGCTTTGTTTGAGTTCATAAATTTGATAGAAATTTTAATTTGAACAACTTATGTCCTTAAAATTATGTTGAATATGTTCAAATAAAAAAAAAATACCTACCGAATTCTTGAAATTGCTTCGATACTCGATTATTATTAATATTACATATTCTTTGACACTACATATCTAGCTACATATCCATTTGTTAATACGTATTTAGGTACATATTTTATCAATTATTGTTACATATTTATGTACATATTTTCTACTTCGTTATTACATAAGAATCCGGGGTCTAGTCATAATACACACAGAAATGCATATACGTGCATTTTCATCAGGTGATGTTCTGTGTAAAGCACTAAAAATGCATCAGACAAGATCATTTCAAAGATAACAAAATTTCACTTTTAATGCATAAATTGACCCAGCTAAATGTGTAATTCTATCATCTTTGAAATGATCTTGTCTGATCTTCCCAATTCATTCTGATTATGTAATGTATTTAAATAATATATGTTATACATATATGTATTGAAGAAACTTTGAATTCGTACACAATTTCGTGTAACTTGTTGCCTGTATCCTTATTTTACGTTGCTCCATGTTGCTCACTCTAAAACATATAGTGTTAATGAAAGTTATGATTGTCATGTGTACAAGAAGAATTATATTTGGAATGCGTTTATCATGCTTTTTCTGTCTTTCAAAAATACAGTTTGTGTGCTTGTTTTCCATTATTAGCTGATGTGAAATTGAACGTGTTGGAAACGTATTCCAAATTCTGTGTTCCAACACAAATGCTATATCTCCGACTTCTAACCCCTTTTTGCGTGATTTACGAAGATAATAACGTCTTTGATACTACTATTACTACTACTAAATAGTAGGAATAATAATAATACTAATATTGACACGTTTTTCCTGGCAGTTGCCTCCCCCAGACAAAATTTCGTGGTTGCTCCTCTGAGTACACCCAGTTGATGTGATATTCAAAACAGCATTTAAATTAGTAAATGCTAATATAGTACGAGTGTAGTATCACTGCTAATATTTCTTCGAGTGAACTTTACCGAGAGTTTCAGTTTTATTAACAGTTGATGAAGAATACAGCTCTTCTCAAGAAGATGGATTCTTCTGTTAAATACTTCTGGCATTCTTCATCTTCAGCGTAGAACTGAAAGGTTGATCAGTAAGAACCAGAAACACTATACCGAGATTTACCTTTTGACAACAGATCACATTGAATTTAAGGTTTATGATGTATTATTTATGTGATCCATACTTTAATATATATGCAATATGTAAAACTACAATATGCTGCCCAAGGCAGAATTTATTTTGTTTTAAAACATAAACGAAACGTTACGTTTCAACCTTCTAGCAAGGTCTTCTTCAGACTCTGTACCAATGAACATGGGGTTGAAAGAACATAGGGATGATGTACGATTTAAGAGAGAGAGAAATGCGATATTAAATCACACGAGAGAAACAGGACATGGCATAGACTGCGATGAGGCTAAGCAGATAGGAAGGGAGAAGAGAGTACTAGTGAGAAAATGGAAGGAGGCCAAGGAAATATAGAAGAAAGGAGGAGAAGACACAATGAACTGGAATGGGAAACTCAAGATAAGCAAAGAGTGGAAGAAGGTGTTAGATATAGTGGAAAGGACTAAAGCGAAGGAGAGAAAAGAAGGAAGAAGAATGAAGAAAGAAAGAATAAGGAGAAAGAGCATGACATAAGGAGTCCAACCACTTTCTAGATGAAAGAAAATGTTTATCTAAATCGCTTGTCAGGTGAAACAACAGTTGACAGGAGAAGGCCACCTGCTGGAACACCTGGAAGGGAATGTTCCAGACAAACAACTTTCTAACATTCTTGTGTCTGGAGGAAAGTGATTTATATAATTCAAGATATGTATCTGGAAAGGAATAGAATATGTAATTACATACAAATCTGGTCTCTAGCCATTACTGTAGAAGCCGTTGCTCAGTAGTGAAACAATTTTTGTGTTTGCGATTTGTCATGAGTGGAATATACATTTCGGAAGGAATATTCCAGAAAAGTAGCTTGTGGGCCTCAATAGCGTACCTAATATTTAGATTGCTGGAGTTTGAGTGCTGTATTAAGTCCTTGTTTATGCACAGAAAGGCTAATTGGGACTGGACCTACATTTTAAAGTGGGATCTAACCCACAGGACTATGTGCCTCCACCGGGTATCGAACCAGGAACTAGCCAGCCTCCGTGGGGATAGCATACCGCGCTACGACGCCAGGGGTCTCGGGTTCGAATCCCGGCTTGGGCATGGGTGTTTGTGAGTGTCCAGTGTCATCAATTTCATCATATGATTATTCATCCTCATCTCCGCGATTAGACAAAAGTGGCGGAATAACGAAGTAAAATAAACAAAATCAACCAATCAAACAAAACCCCGGAACATAGACTGTTGAACTTTGGCTTCTCGAAATGTCCTCGCTTTATGCGCCAGCCTATCCCCGCGTAACGAAATATGGTTAATATAATGTTTCTCGTTAAATTCTTACGCTGTGAATGTCTAAGCCATGTATACTGCTATACACAGTACAGATTTATCTACTGAAAATTATAATAATTGACACTGACGGCAATTAGGGGGGTTGTGTGTGTGTGGGAGGGGTAATTGCCCTCCCTCCCCCGCTTTTTGCCCCCGCACTATGGCCATTTAATGCTAAGTCTTGTCCACGAAGAGGAGGCAAACTCTCCTTTCGCCCCAATTTGGGTACCCGATCCCCGCTAATAAAAAAATAAAACACGAATTTACCCCGTAGCAGAAGTACGACACTAGCGGAGTATACAGGGTGATTCATAATTCCTATTACACACTTCTAAGTGTTGTAGAGGGGACTTTGTAGATCAAGTTTTGATAAGGAACCCAAGTCCGGAAACGTACCGTTTTGGTACTACACAGTTGACAAGATCATATAATTTCACATCTCCCGCTTCACCTGCGTCACTACAAGAGCTGCTCGATGTGGCGACCATGAAGTTCGTTGCAAACAGTGTACCTCCGAAGGATGTTTGCATACACACGCTCAAATATACCTGGTGTGTTCTGAATCGTGTCTGCTGCAGCCAGAACTCGTGCAACCAGATCTTCCTCAGACACTACAGGAGTCTCATAAACAAGACTCCTCATGTGCCCCCATGCGAAAAGGTCAAGACGAGTTAGATCCAGCGTCCGTGGTGGCCAAGGAGATGGTCCACCGCGAACTATCCACCTGTCCCCGTATGTTTGATTGAGATGTTGTCGGGCGTCATGAGAAAAGTGTGCTGGTGCGCCATCATGTTGGAACCACATGTGCAGCGGCACATTGTTCAAGGTATAACACTTCTGAGTCGTACCTTGTCGAAACACGATTAAAAAAGAAGACATAGCTACACATATAGAAAACTGAGGACGGTGCCGAAACACTAAGGCAACCAAACATTACTAGACTAACCTACTCTGAACGTAATTGTACTAAACCTAAATAGCCTACACCAGCGGGTTTTAATCTGTATTCCTAGGAGAGCCTGCCATGGCCCCTCCGTGGAGGTTCGCGAATGCAAAGCAGTGCGCTGCTGCAAACGGCTGAGCTGCAGCCGCGTTTTCCCCTCCATGCACTCTCGTCCCCTCTAACGCTTGCTCCAGGAATTCCCGGGACGGAGTGTAGTTGTTTTCCCCTGTGAAACAGATGTAGTTCTATGTATTAACAGTAATTGCAGAAGGAAAGAGATAAGACTGAGAATGCATTTCCCAAGCAATAACCGTCACACATATCTATACCCTGTCCCATCTATCTCTGGAGCAGAGCCGCGCATGGCGGCAGAGAAGGAGGAGAAAAATCGAGTGGGCAAAGCCAGAGCGAAGCAGTACACGCTGCTGGAAAGCCTGGTAACTGTTCATTTGTGGAACCCACTCACGTCACTACTTGCGCAGAGATTTGTTTTCGTTCACCTGCTCCACAGATAGTTGGAACAAAGTGTAGAATAGTCTCGCTTTCCGTCTCTTCATGTTATTGCCTTGTAAGCAGCAAGTCTCGGATTCGATTACCGGTTTCTACTGTAAATATATTATCTCGAACCTTTCTTGTTCATTGTAAATATTGCTACTCTTATCTATACCAAGCGCGTGGATTCCAGTTCAGCATGACCAGTTCAGCATTCCAGATCAGCATGACCAGCAAGGTACACAGTATTTCAGTTGCAAAATACTTTATTTTGATTTATATTTTTCCATTATTATAGTCTACCATCCCAAAGGAATTAACTTGTAGTCCTTCCAATCAGTTCGTTTTCAAGATGGCTACCCTTAGCACCATCTTGTGACGATTTGACAAAACGTCTCTGTATTTCACCCAACACTTCGGACTCAGGGGAAGCAAGTAATGAAAATGAGACTCTGTGACCTTGAACCATCCAACAACAGGCCAGTTTCTATGCAGGATACCTTTTTCCCAAATCTGCAGGGAATGAAATGCAGTCACAGGACCATCAGTAAGGTCTGCTGCTGTAGCTACCGTAGTGTTGCAAACTGTATGGTTAAATATCTACGTATAGCGATTTTTTTGTACCAATGCTATTGCCAGCGTTGAGGAAGATCAGCGCATTTTTTTTAAAAAAATTATATAATTAAAATCTTTTGAGCACAGTAGAGACGCAAAAACTATGATTTTTGACAGAAGAATAACACGCATGGCCGTTAACGTTTGAAAAATCTTTTGCAAACATCGAATGCAAAGGACATTTTTATCAAGAACTAATGAGTTTGCAAAGACAGAGGAAGACTACTTTTCATCTTCAAATTAGCACTCATTGAAGATCATATGGAGGTAGAAAGACCTTAAATATTCTTGAGTTTCTTAATTTTTATGGGGCTGCTTTTCCTAGGATAATGTCACCGGACGCCACTGTTCTAAATGTAGTTTTCCATTTTGAGAGGGCATGTGTCTCCGTGCCTCCCCTTTAATCCGCCAATGCAGATCAGGACTTCAAATACTAAGTCCAATCCGCGCTATCCAGATTTCACCCACCGGTGCACGGGCTGGTTCACCGCTGATGCACGCTTCGGCGTTCCGTATTTCACCGAGGCAAACCAGGTTAAACCATGACGTCATCAATATACACCGGCCTCAAGAGCAGTGTTGCCACAATCTGAGGGCACAATTTCCATTTCCAAAGGGAAAAATTCCCGTTTGGCACTCAGTTTTTCCCTTCAATAAAAATCGCATAATAATAATAATAGTAATAATAAATAATACATAATCTGATGTACTAAAATTTCCATGGAATTCTGGTTTTTTCAATCCATTTCGCTTACAATTTGGTTCGAATTTCCCTTCAGAAAGGGAATTTCCCTTCATGTGGCAACACTATTCAAGAGCTGGTGCGGCTGGTGAATCAAAATGGCGTCGTCTGCACTGAAGCTTGTTCTGATTCGTGATATGTGTTCTGTAGGCAATAGTACGGAATGTTGCGCCGATTTTGTTGCACGGAGGGAGAATAAACTGGATGGACTCATAAACTGTCGACATTTTAAATAGTACTGCTCCTTCACCTGCATGAAAAGTGAAATAAAATATGCCGATGCATCAAAACATGCGTCCATCTTCTGCTGCAACATGCAGGAAAGCATCCATTTGCAAAATTCGATATCTTTAAAAAAGAATACCACTTAAATTCGTACTGCAAATGCAAAATAATATGTTAAGTGAAAATATATAATATTCATGAAATATCTTCTGTGATTTAGTCACCGATGGTCAATGTTTCCTGATAAACGTGGATATGCGTGCGCATTCCAAATCTAACTCTCATTTGTTTCAGTATGAAGCTTTCCGATTTCACCGAATTTGACGTCATTTTTGGTGCACCAGTCTGAAGCACGCTGGTGAATTCTGGAAAGCGCGGAATGGGTCCTTAGAGGGATAAACACAAGCATGCAACAATAGGAACTTGACCCGTGACGTCACTCCTGAATGGCGTTTGTACAAGACGAATACTTTGAAGGACACCGTGTTGGTTTATTTTGTACCTCAAAGATCAACCAGCTCAGTGAATGAAAGGAATACACACCGTAGAGATTGTGGAAAAGCACGTTACTAACAGACCCGTTACCTTGGCAACCATCACGTGGAACGCGCCCATCTCCCTTCAAATCGACTGCGGCGTTGCCAAATGTACAGCGCTGATGTTTCAAACGCTTAAATTTTGTCTCGTTGTCGAAGGTTGAGACGATCATTTTTCTCCTTGTGCTTAGACTTTTTGATATTTTTTTGCAGAGGCGTTGGGAGTATAGCCAAGAATCTATTCCGTATGATCATAAGCCCACTAGGAGTTTTTAGTACGGGGTGTTTTAAGTCCACTTTATGCACAGTAAGGCTAATCGGGACTGGACCTACGGTTTAAAGTGAGATCCGAACCACTATGTGCCACCGGAAGTCGGGGCTCCTCGACGACGCTACCACTACGCTATCGGAGAGACCCTACACTCTTAATGTCATTGTAGGCACTGGCGTACGAAGAGGGGAGCTTATGGGACTACAGGCTATTTCCGAAATTTTGATAAAATCAAGATTTTGAAATGAAAATAGTAAGGAACTCAGGGAAAACTAAAGAAATGACCAAGAATGACCCCGATACCGTTTTGTCTTTGACAAACTTCTAAAACGACGCTTATAATTTGGAATTTTGGAATATTTTGTGTGTTCCGCTCCCCTACAACGCAGCTATGTAATATCTTCGTACGCTAGTGATTTTGGGTAGTAAATTAGCTCTAAATAAATGTATTAATCTCTTGTTTCAAGAAAATTAAGTGAAGACATGGTGTCTCACTCCCATAACGCCCTTCGGTGAGAGGGTGTCGTCCTATTTGCGAACACTTCCTGCCTAAACAGGATTAACCTCGAAGAGCAGTGTCCTAATTGCGAACACAATTTCTGCCTTTGGAACTACAACTTTCTCTCCCACTTCCTGGGTGTTTTTAACGAATTTTTTAAGGGACTAACATAGAAAATTCGACATGATAAAGAAGACCACAGAAAATATATGCAAAGTGCTTAGGAAAGCGGGCATTAAAACTTACAGGAAGGGAGGGAGAAGCAACTTTAGAATAGTGAAGAATGCAAAAGAGAGAAGAGGAAGAGGAAGGGATTATCTACGAAGTGAAGTGTAAAGAATGTCAGAGGGTGTACATAGGAGGAACGAAAGACAGGTTGAAAGAACATAGGGATGATGTACGACTTAAGAGAGAGAGAAATGCGATATTTAAACACACGAGAGAAACAGGACATGACATAGAGAGGGATGAGGCTAACCAGATAAGAAGGGAGAAGAGAATACTAGTGAGAAAATGGAAGGAGGCCAAGGAAATAGAGAAGAAAGGTGAAGAAGATACAATGAACTGGAATGGGGGATTAAAGATAAACAAAGAATGGAAGAAGGTGTTGGAAAGAGTGGAAAGGACAAGAGCGAAAGAGGAGAGAAGATGAGCGAGTAATGAAGAAAGAAAAGAGAAAGAGAGTGAGATAAAGAGTCCAACCACTTTCCAGATGAAAGAAAATGTTTATCTAGTAAATCGCCTGTCATGTGAAAGTACAGTTGACAAGGGAATGCAACTGCTGGAATATTCCAGATAAACATCTTTCTAATTATCTTGTGTCTGGAGGGGAGTGATTTGTGTGTGTGTGTATATATATATATATCTTGGAACTTGGGGCTTCACTTTGGGGGTATAATCGAGAAGTTTTCCATGCCTTCCCTTAAAGAATTATTTGCTAAATAACTGTTACGAAATCGCAATTATTACTCTTTATTTTTTTGCGCCTCATGTGGTTCAAAAAAGTATTTTTTTCACTCTCTCTCTCGCTCTCTCTCTAGCCTTCTTAAATCCGAAGGTTCATGGCTGCAGCAACACAGGCCTTCCATCTGTCCTTATCTTGAGCAAGATCTATATACACTTTTCCATCCCTACCGATTTCCTTTAGGTCCATCTCAATGTTGTCCCTCCATCTTCGTCTTGGTCTTCCTACAGGTCTCTTACCATCAGGTTTCCCAACAAGAATCCTGTAAACTCCTCTTTCCTCTCCCATTCGTGCCACATGGTCTGCCCACCTAAGTCTTCTTGATTTAATCATTCTAATAATATCTGGACATGAATACAAATCATGTAGTTCTAAATTATGTAACCTTCTCCACTCACCTGTCTCGTCATCCCTTTTAGGTCCAAAGATTTCCCTAAGGATCTTATTTTCAAATACTCTCAATTTATGTTCCTCTTTCAATGCAAGAGACCAAGTTTCACACCCATATAATACTACAGGCAAAATTACTGTCTTGTATATTTTAACTTTTAGTTTCTTGGATATTAAACGAAAAGACAAAAGTTTATGAAGAGAGAAGTAACATGCATTTCCTGAATTAAGCCTACTTTTTATTTCCTCTTTAATATAATTTTCACATGTTAATATTACTTCTAAGTATTTGAATTTGGAGACTGGTTCAAACGAGTTATCAATAATTAGATTTTGATTATTACCTAACACTTGGTTTCGGCCTGTAAGCATATATTTAGTTTACTCTTTGTTAACTTCCAAACCTATCTCATTAGCAGTTTTGAAAAATATTTTAGCATTATTCTTGATTGTATTTATATCATCCCTTAATAAGTCTACATCATCTGCATATGCTAACAACTGAGTCACACCATTTAATTTTAGTCTTTCGTTAGTTTCTTTTACCTTCCTAACAGCATATGCTAAAGCCAAATTAAAGAGCAATGGAGATAATGCATCTCCTTGGTTTAACCCATCATGAATTGTAAATTTGTAAGACACATTAATACCCACACGAATTTTACTTTCTGTTTCACTGGTGCATACTTATATCATACTAACAAGCTTCTTAGTTATTCCAAACTCTACTAATATATTATATAATTTATCTCTTTTGACCGAATCATATGCTTTTTTGAAATCAGTGAAGTAATTTTTTCATAAACCTGAAAATTTATGGAAGGAGAGGGGGGCAAGGGCTTGTTTGCTCATGTCAAGTTATACCTATCACTAGCGTAACGTAAAATAAGATGAATCTAATACAATTGCGATTGCGTCAAAATCACGGACAATTGCGATGATTTTGACAGTGATGGTCATTTTATAAATTAATGGTAAGACAATTGCGCCGATCAGAACCTAACCTAACCAACGGCGCCACAGAACTAACAATGCTGGAGAAGGTTGGACCAACAAAATAGGTGGCTTTGAAGACCGGATCCAAAAATGCATGATGTTCTGGCCTGCCTCAAGAGCCAAGCAGAAGACACCAACATGAAAGGAACTTAATTTAAAAGGTCAGAGAAGGAAGAAGCGTGACATTAAAATCGACGAGAGAGAGTTGGGAAGTGTATTCGCACATATGAAGAAACGGGTGACTTCAAAATGTGTCTGTTGGTTCTACTCCATGTTCAAGAACTTGGTTGAACCAAAATCCCAGCCGAAAATATAAATATTTCACATAATTATGTTATAACACCATTAAGCCTTGTTTCCATGATATGAAAAACTCAATATGCTGACCAAAGCAGACATTTATTTTATTATAGAACATAAACTAAACGTAAAGTTTCAACCTTCTAGCAAGGTCTTCTTCAGACTCTGCAACAAGTACAAATAACGCATTTTTAAAGAAATATATATAATATATTTTAAAGAAAACTGAGTTGAACACAGATTAATCTTACACAGATGAAACGGTTAGCGCTTGAAAAACCTGCAGTCGACTGGAGCGACACAAATGTGGCGACTGAGAAATATTTAATGACTTCTTTCGTAGCATGGTGATGTTATTTATAAAACATCCCCCTGGATACGTTAACCATAGAAAGGGGAGTTCCCCTAATCTCTCATGCCTATAGTGTATAAATTTAAACTTACCTACCCTAAGGTGTCCGTACTAACTCATGCCCACCCGGCAGAAAATTTCAGGCTTCGCCCTTCTCATAGTACGTACTTTTCAAATCATTGGGAATTAAACAGCTATATGTAAAAGTAACTCACCACATGACCTGTCCGTTATCATAACGTTACTGAAAACAGACGAGATAAAATATCTATGACCACACGTACTGGTATGAGAAACTTTCCACGCCTTACCTTGCATATTTCAAACGATTTTCCACTAAAAATGTTTTACGGCGAGTCCCTGTTCGGGCGCCAGAATTGCATGTTGGAGATTTCAAAGAGAAAGAGGGACTCTTGGCTGGCTAGATGTGAATGAAATGTAGGAAATGGCATAACTTATGCCTTAACCAGCATCTTCTTCGCTTAATCTCCTCCACGCTTTCTCCAGTTTCTCCAGATGTCTTCTTCTCTATCGTCACGCAGGTTTTCCAACTTCCAGAGAATGGTTCCCCGTTCCCTTTCCTTCCCATTCCTGGCTTCCAGCAACCAAACTGAGATAAGGAGCTTCCCGGAGGATAACCATTCCCTGTAATGACATCGGACCCGCCGGGAGGCCGATCGTTGAGGAAGAGTTATTATGAGCGAGCGGGAGCTTTAGCAGGCTTCGGATGGAGCGGAATGAAATTGTCTTTCTGTGTTGCGGAAACGACACGGCGATGAGCATTTTGCACCGATCGTGGCTTTGTGTTATTCAAGGGCTGAAAGGAACGCTTCCTGAGCGTCTTCTGTTTATATTTTCAACACAACAGTTCGCTCAGCACATTCTGTTGATTGTCCTGGGGTTGAAATAGTAGCACTTTATTAAAAGTATATTGTAACAGCAATATCTCTTGGTCACTCCTCCGTGGGAAGTAGTTAGCGCAACACGCTACAACGCCAGGAGTCCAGGGTTGGAATCCATGCTTTCTTTCTGTCCGTCCACTAATTTCATCATATCATCTCATCTCTTTCGCTACTATAGCTCATGTCTATTCTTACGGCGGGCGCTCTACGTGCTGGCAAGGGAAGTGGGGAGCGGGGAAACAACCAATCCGGCTCGATAAGAAACGCAGCAGCGTGAAGAACGAGAGGCTCGTAGTACTCCCTTCCGCCATGTTGTGTCTCTCGGCGCCACCGCTTTTGTCTAGGGTAGCCGGACAATTACGATGAACACATTTAGAAGTGAAAGGTCGGATGGACAATTGCGATGACATTTTAAATCTTCTATCAAATTGAAGGGTGACTTGACACACCGTACAATACCTCTTACAAGAGAATTATGTTGATGTATTGATATTTTCGGGTATTGATTCCTCTCACACTTCCTCCAGGGTTGAGACTGGCAAGCGGTGCCCCCCCCCCCTGAGATTTCTGGAAAGAGTTTATGTAGTTCGAATTGTTAAATTGTAGAAATATTTTATAACAAAAAGTATTGTTTTCTGTGTCTCAGTGGTCGAGCAGTCTAAGGCGTCAGGCATGTATGCTCTATCTCAGGAATATGTGTAGCAAGGTCGCGCATAACGGCAGAGAAGGGGAGAAAGCGAGTGGGCAGAGCGAAGCAGTATACTCCGCTGCAAAAGGATGGTAACTGCAGTGCTTTTCCCCCTCACCACAATCTCGTTCCCTCCCGAGTCACTACTTGAGCAGAGACTTACTTTCGTTCTCTCGCTCCAGAGATTCCAGAGACAGGGTATAGGTTCGAGTCTCCTGGAAGAAGCGTAACAACTTTTCTCCTGAGATTTCCGCCTGGGTATGAGACCGGTGGCCGCCCACAATCGTAGTGAGGAAATTGGGGAGCCACGAATGAGTAGCGTAACCTGGTCATGGAAACCTACGAGAACGGCGCTTTTTCCCCTCCGCCCAATCCCATTCCCTCTCACGTGTTCATTGGTGGAGTCGTCTCGCGTCACTACTTGCGCAGAGATTTCTTTTCGATCCCCTGCTCCAGAGGGTGTAGACCTTAGAACCTTAAGAGCTGTTGTATCACGAGTTATGCTTTGTTACACTGACAAAGAACACTCATACCCGGCCCGGGATTCGAACCCGGGACCCTTGGCTGGGGTGTGGTCGAGTCGTGACGGTGGAGTTGAGAGAGGTTGATTTAAAATTAACGCTGCTTTTGTTACATACATCTGCTTTGAAAGCGATTTGTGTGCTTGTATAGACCTTATCTTGGAGAGAGTTGAGTTAGGTTTGAGTTGGTGTTTTTAAGTCCACTTTGTGCACAGTAAGACTAATCGGGACTGGACCTACAGTTTAAAGTGGAATCCGAACCACTATGTGCTTCCACCGGGTATTGAACCCAGGACCCCTTGATTACAAGGCGACGACGCTACCACTGCGCCATGGGGAGGCCCTTATCTTGGAGAGAGAAACGAAATAGAAACAATGGGGGAGAGAGAGAGAGAGAGAGAGAGGGAGAGAGAGAGAGAGAGGAAAATGAAAGAGCAGAAGAAAGCAGCGAGCGATAACCGCATCGCAGCATGACTGTCCCATGCAGTTATCTCGGACGTAACTTATTACGGCGCTTCATGCGATATTGCATCCAGCGTAAATGGAGACAAATGCTATCCCGACGAGCGAGACTTAATTTTTTTCTTTCCCCAGGGCACGCCGTGTTCTCCAAGATTCACGGCTCCCTCGAGGTCAATTCCCTTTGACGACCTTCTTCGTTTTTGCAATTTTAACCCCCACCCCACCCCCCTTTCCCCTGAACCTCGTTTTCGCTTTTCAGGGTGGAAAAACTAATGCAATTTCCGCAGTCTTCATTCAAATTAGAATTCCTAGCTATGCATCATTTCTTTCTGACCCGGACACCTCTCTCCTCTTCCGCTTTGCGACGACGGTTCTTAAAGTGAATTAAGGCCCTTCTACAAAAACGAGGTCTTGTCGAGACTAGGTCGAGAACGAGACCTACCCTTCGAAAATCCAGATAAAAACTCTCGATTCGGCCATTTTGAGATGATGTAGGGTCCCCCCCTCAGATACGCCTTTATTTGAGACTTGGTGAACTCCAGAGTCACTTTATATGAGGGGCAGTCAAATGAAAACCGAACACCCGCTACAAAGTGACAATGGAGTTTGTTTTATTCAAAAGTAATTGCCACAAGTGTTAAGACATTTATCCCACTGGGAGACGAGACGATCAATTCCAGTCTTGTAGAAAGAGGTAGGTCGCTGACGGATCCACAACCTCACCCACTGTTGCACTTCCTCGTCCGAATGAAACCGACGTCCACGAATGTCTTTCTTCAGGTCACCAAAAATGTGGAAGTCACAAGGGGAAATATCGGGGCTGTACGGAGGATGTTCAAGCGTTTCCCAGCCAAATGTCTGAAGCTTATCCCTCACCATATTGGCAGTATGGGGACGGGCGTTATCAAGCAAAAGGATGATTCCGTCCGACAGCATACCAGGGCGTTTTGACCTTATGGCGCGTAGCAGTTTCTGCAACGTGTCTGCATAGCGCTGCGCATTGATTGTGGCTCCACGCTCTAGCAAGTTGACAAGCAGAGGGTCCTTGCAGTCGAAGAAGAAGCTCAGCATGACCTTACCGGAACTCGTATGGACAGCCTTGGATTTATATCGTCGGGGGAGAATCGACGTCTTTCCATTGTTGACTTTGCCGTTTGCTCTTGGGCTTAAAATGGTGGCACCACGTTTCGTCCCCTGTGACGATACGTGATAGAAACGCATACTCTTCCTCGTGGTACCGCTGCAAATGACTCGGACATGCAGTCATTCTGTCAATCTCTTGTCCCTCCGTCAGTTGATGCGGAACCCACTGCGCGCAAATTTTTAGGAACTGCAGGTGATCTTTGATAATGACATGCACAGAGCCATGACTAATGCCAACTGAACACGAATCTATTCCTCTGTGATTCGTCGGTCTTCCCGGATCAGACCATCGATCCTCGCAATCACATCAGGCGTAATGGTTCGATGGGCCTGTCCTGGGCGCGGATCGTCTTGCAGTGATGTGCGTCCTTCGCGGAATCTCTTCTGCCACTCGTGCACACTTGTCAGGGACATGGACTGCAGACATGCGACGATGAATTTTGCGTGTTCCATCACCCTCAGCCACCAAGAAACGAACCACACCTCTCTGCTCTTCTTTGTTTGCCTCGATTTCCAATGCTGGACGAACACACTTTTCACTACGCTCACCTCCTGAGCAATGACGAAGCAACTGTGTGGACCTGTGAGTTTTCACTATGCATTTCTACTACCCTACAGATGGCAGTATCGATACGTAACAACAGTGTTGCCAACTTTTGCGAGGAATGTGTTTTATGGTGGCTGTTCGGTTTTTATTTGACTGACCCTCATACAACAACAAGGCCGGAATCGAACCCAGATCTCCCGTGTGGCAGTCAGACGCCCTCAATGTACGACGCGTCATTGTCTTGTCCGACAAGAATTATATGGCAAACTGTGTTAGTATCACGATAATGGAGCGTTTAAAAATTTTGAAGGGTAGATTCATCCTTGCTCTACACTAATGAAGATGATCACAGTGTTTTTTTTTAATACGAATTTTTGTCGATTGCTATCCGAAAATTGAATCCAAATAACGTCATATAGTTTCAATATCATTTTAACTTCAAGCATCCCGAAAATATAAACCCTATCTCAGCGGAAGAAAATGTTGGCACATGCGGACATGAGTTGTCGTGCAACAACATAACCTCATTCCCATATACCTCGTTCATACGACGATAAGTTTTTACTCCACTAAAACCTTCTGCAATTGAAATTCGAATAACTGCTGGGCCTCTTTGGACGAATCCATGTCACTACCGTATGTAGTCAACTTCCTTCAGCACATTCACACAGCATACTAACACACTTCCGACAACATCTTGCATGATGATATTCTGACATACATCATCATTTAAAAGCGCAAACGCAAAGCAAAGTGCTGTGCTGTTATACAACGATGGTAATACAAAAGTCTCATTTTCATTTGGGCATATATATATATATATATATATATATATATATATATATATATATATATATATATATATATACATACATACATACATACATACACACACACACACACACAACACACACACACACACACGAGAGAGAGGAGCGACGGCAGTGTTTGAAGTTTGTTGCTGATCGTGGTCGGACGTAGATCGGGCTGGTCCCAAGCGGCTCGCCGAACTCTTGGATGCTCCGAAGGTCTCTACTTCAGCTTACTGGCGACTGCTGCGGTATTTACTGAACTGCACCTTGGTCAGCTAAGATACCTTTCAGTTCTCTCTCGTTCTTCTCCTGAATTGGGGTTTTATCGATCTTTATTTGGTGCCGGAAGTTGCTGACATTGCCTAGCGTCAATCACTACGTCATCTTACTCGCTGCTTCTTCCCGACGATTGCAACCCAGCGTTGCGGCGTTATTCAGCTGAAATAGCGGAATTCGTTGCTATTCCTCTTCCTGGTATGGGGTGACTGTTCGGGGGTAATGTCCCGAAGAGTGAGCGACTCTCGATGTTAGAGGCTAGGATCTTTCTTGGAGCCTGGTCCTTCATCAAAATATATATACATATATATATGTGAGTTGCCCAAATGAAAGTGAGACTCTTGTATTATATATATATATATATATATATATATATATATATATATATATACACACACACACACACACACACACACACACACACACACACACACACAAAGAAGAGAGAAGGGTGGGTTAAGAGTGCGCGACGGGTAAAAGTTGGCAGTGATTCTTTGGATGTTAGGTTGGCAACAATGAGTCTGCCTGAAAGGTGTCATGGCGGAATGTAATCAGATGTAGATAAAGGTATCTGGAACAAAGAACGTTTAAACCATGAATTAAGTTCCATTTATCGTCTTCCTAATGTAATATTTTGATTTTTGCAATGTGTGTTTCGACATGTTTTGAATAAGGCACTTGTGGTGTGCGTCATAATGCATTAGATGTTTCAAATTATGTTCCATGAATTACAGTAACTACTGGTAAAGAAAGAAGCTGCTTTGTCGGGTAAAAGTTCGCATATTAAAGTGGGGCAAAATTTCGCGCAAAAAACAGTGCAAACTGCACTTGCATCTGTACAAATTGTTTCAGATTCTGATTCGGGTTTTGTGCCAGATTCGTCAACTACAACATAAAAATGTCCATGCCGAAACCGTCGCACTCTCCAAAAGAAAGATTTTTCAGAAGAGAATGAGAAATAGCCAAGAGTCTGAAATCATAACCAGATTGCCTTTTAGGAATGTAATATTTGCCAACATTTACATTTCTACTTAATTTTAAAATAATTACTATTACGAATAATTCCAGTACAAATTTTAGACCGATTTTGAAGTCTAACCTACTTTTTCAATTCCTTCCAATCGGTGGGGTGAAAGTACGTTTTCGCTATTCGTTGCATATTCCAACAAATATATTCAAAATGTTAATCTGAAGCCTTGAGAAACTGAAAGAAGAATGTTTGAGGTTTGTTGGGAATACATTTTATGGTTCTGACTGGTTTGGTAGCTTGGATATGTCGAACCAAAAACTAAGTGCGCACTCTGACCCAGCTATACTCTATATATTTGTGTGTGTGTGTGTGTGTGAGTGAGTGAGAGAGAAAGAGAGTACCGGTGCAGGCTTGGGTTGCATACCTAATCATCGAACGTAAGTTTGTTTATCGAGCAACGTCTTCGAATTTCGCCACGAGATGCGTTGCCATGGGAACGGGTTTTCTTTCATCCTTTCCACGTCTGGCGCCAAGGGGCCACGGGTTGTTGACTCTGCCGGTTGTAGAAGAGGAAAGCAGAGAGAACTTTCTTTTACAGTCCTCAGGTGAGACTCGTTTCACGCAGGAAATCATGATCCACAAGTCGATGACGTGCAGTTCCCACGATGGGAAGTTTGGATTTCGAAGCGAATCGGAAGAATTTTAGTTAAGTTTTCCAGTAACATTGCTCCAATAACTTTTCGTGCTGTTTTTCGACGCTGAAGTCAAAGGACATGGAAACGAGTTCGCACACAGAAGTCTGAGTTTAGCGCACGAGATGGCAAGCGGACCTACAAAGCTTAGGGACCCTGATTTCTCGCAAATGCGATAACACCGAAAAATTGCTTCTGAAAAAAAAAAGTGTTTATATACCTTCAGTAAAAAAGTACCCGGAAATTGGCTGGTAAAAGTCCCACATTGGAGGTATCGAGAATTCATTTTGTCCGTAGGATGGCAGCACTGGACTGAATGACTACGCAGAGGGGTAGAGTAATCTATCCATCAGTTTGTGCACAGCAGATGTTTACGTTAGTTGTGTTGACGAGTGTCCTGCGATTTGCAGAATGGAGGTAAATATCGAGCAAAGAATTTGTTTGAAATTTTGTGTTGCCAACGGACTGTCGTGTGCTGAATCGTTGAAAATGCTACAAAAGGCTTTTGGTGATTCGTGTCTGTCGAAAACACAAGCGTATGCATGGTACAAGGCTTTCAAAGAAGGCAGAGAAGTTGTTGCTGGTTTAGCATCACAGAGCAAAGTGACGGGGTTCTGACGGGAGACAGACTGCGCACTTAACGTTACACGGGAGCCGTAACATCGGTATTTGTCGCGCGAGGAACGTTTTGTGCTACCAAGCGAAGTGGTGCGTGCAGTTTTGGCGGTGATCGAGTGCGCACTTTCCGTTACACATGAGCCGTAACATCGGTATTTGTCGTGCAAGAAACGTTTTGTGTTACCGAGCGAAGTGGTGCTGTTTTGGCGGTGATCGAGTGCGCACTTGCCGTTACACATAAGCCGTAACATCAGTATTTGTCGCGCAAGAAACTTTTTGCGTTACCGAGCGAAGTGGTGCTGTTTTGGGGGTGATCGAGTGCGCACATGCCGTTACACATGAGTCGTAACATCGGTCGGAGCTGATCGTGCGAAAAATAATGGACAATACATTTTTAAAAAAGAATTGTTTCCAACGTATGCGACTGTAGCACACACGCGTAGACAATGTGGTTTGCTATTTTAAATACTATACCCTGTCCAAACTAACTGTGGAGCAAGGCTGCGCATAGCGTCAGTGAAGCGAGGGAAATCTAGTGGCCAGAGAGAAGCAGTACACGCTGCTCGAACTGCAGTCGCTCCCCCCCCTCACGCAATTCTGTCCCCCTCACGTGTTTATTGGCGGAGCCGTCTCTCGTTACTACTTGCGCAGAGACTTGTTTTCGTTCACCTGCTCCACAGTTAGCTGGGACAGAGTATAGTTTTAAAGCACAATGAAGGTGTAATTTTAATGTATATTTGGCAGAATGTGTGCTTAAATATAAACTCGAATTTTGAAAAGAAGATGAAAGAAACACTTTTGTAAGAAAATACTAGGGACGTTCAATATATAAGTTTCCCTGTGCTATAAAATATTGTATAATGCAATGCCATTAAAAAGAAGCACATGGTTGACAAGCGCCATCCTTCGTCTACAAGGAACAACAATCGATTCGTTATCAGACGTGAAGGCGCATGCGCTCAAGGGCGAAAAGTAAATGCTTGTTCGGAAAACGAGGGCTCGCGTCATAAGGAGCACGCGTGTTGGATAGCTGGAGTAAAGAAGAAGTTCGTTCTGTCATTCGATATGAATGGGCGAATGGCTCACCTCCTAGTGCCATTCATATGAAACTTGTTGCTGTTTATGGTGAGTCGCCATAATCGACTGATGAGAATGGGCTGCAGCCTTGAAGGTTTAATGCGATACCAGCAAGATGGCAATGCATTCCTCATGCGCATTGTGACAGTGGATGAGACATTTGTCCATCATTACACTCCCGAATTCAAGAGAACATCCATGGAGTGAAAGCACAAACAGTCTCCTGTGAAGAAGAAGTTCAAGACGGATCGATCAGCTGGGAAGGTGCTCGTGACCGTTTTCTGGGATGCTAAGGGCGTTCTGCTTATGGACATTTTGGAACGAGGAAGAACAATTAATGCTGACCGTTATTGTCAAACATTGGATAAACTGAAAAACGCAATTCGACATAAGCGACCAGGTCTCCTGTCAGCTGGTGTCATTCTTCTTGACGATAACGTTAGCCTCCACTCAGCAGTTCAAACCCAACACAAAATTGAAGAATTGGGGTGGGAACGGCTACCCCACCCTCCATACAGGCCCGATTTAGCGCCGAGTGATTTCCATCTTTTTCCGGTGTTAAAGTCTGAATTGCAAGGTTACCGTTTCGAAACAGATGAAGAAGTGAAGCGGAATGTGAGAATAGTGCTCAATAGCCAGAGCCCTGATTTTCTTGCAAAGGGTATGGACAAATTGGTGCAACGGAGGGACAAATGCCTGAATCTCTATGGGAATTATGTGGAGATGTGAGGAAGGATCCTCCTACACATGTATGTATAGTTATCTAATGTATCTTAAAAACAATTTTTTTTACAGCATACGGAAACTTATATATTGAACGACCCACGTAGCATCCTTACAGGTGTCAGTCTTCTTTTCTAAATGAAGAACGGAACAGGTGACGTAGCGTCCTGAGCGTGCGCAGAAGAACAAAGAGCGGAATGAAGGGATGGGCCTTCTCTACAGTGTCAGTCCAAAGCTGCGCAGTGACATGCGCATAGCCGTCCCCGCGGTTTTAACTCCGATATTACAGTCTATCCAAACAATCTCTGGAGTAGGCGAACGAAAACAAGTCCCTGCGCAAGTAATGACGCAAGATGACTCCACCAGTGAATACGTGAGAGGAACGGGATTGCATGGAGGGGGAAGCGACTGCAGTTACGAGCCTTCCCAGCTGCCCACTCGATTTCCTCCACTTCTGTAACGCTATACGCGGCCTCGCTCCAGAGATAGCCGAGACAGGGTATAGACTCGCCTAGAATATAGACATGAAAACGTCAGGGGTGTTGCAATATAAGCGATAAAAAATGAATTTTGCATTCTTGCAACGAAAAGGGTTATAGTTGATTAACTACCATAAGATTATGTAGAACTGGGCTGAATAGGAATGTGCTCGTACAAAATCTGTTCCGGATAAGGTTGTGGAACGAATGCAATCTACACACTTCGCCAAGTTCACACATCTTTTCCCGCTGAACAGATATTTATTGTTGTTACTACGGTAGATGATTGCCCGGCGTTGCCCGGGTATTTATTTATCCCAATCTTCTATTAGACAGGAAAATAATGAATTCTAACAATAGTGTAAAATGAACTTGGAGTTGAACGGGATTGGGAGTGTCACTATTCATCCTAGCGACCCCGTAAACTATGGATTCCACATTAATAGCGGTCGTTTTACATTATTTTTAAGTCACCCCCTCCGACCAGCACCCCTAGGGGCGCCAGGGGTGTCATATCCCACAGTATTTCTTTCAAGTGATATGTGTACCAAGTTTGGTTGAAATCGCTCCAGGCGTTCGAGAGTTATGCCGGAACAAACACACACACACACAGTTTAAAGTTTCGCTCACCGAGAAACGTGGCAACAGATCCGCTTCCGGCGTCTCAGTGGGAGACTTCTGGCAAGGAAAGCCGGCCCCCGTGGCGGAGTGGTTAGCACATCGCGCTACGACGCCAGGGGTCCCGGGTTCGAATCCTGGTCTGGACATGGATATTTGTGAGTGTCTATTCATCATATCATCACTCATCCCCATCTTCGCAAATTTGCCAAAAGTGGCACAGGAAGCGAAGTAAAATAAAGCAAATCAATCAATCAATTCTGGCACGAAAATGGGTTTTCGACCTTAAAGAACCTACTATCTGTAAAGTATTTCAATTCGGTTCATAAACATTTTTTCCCGATCAATTTAAATAGGTCCAGGAACCTTTATTCCAGGATCAATTTAAATACGGTCCAGATACCTTTTTTTCCGAATCAGTTTAAATAGGGTTCAAGTTCCGTATTGAAATGAAACAATACGCAACTTGGATCGAATACGGACCTGACGATAAACAATTATCCACTTGTGAGCATGAAAGACTAATCCAGGTGCTGGCTGTCTCGAGAATCTAAGGTACACAGTAGAAATGGACGAACCGCAAACGCTGCAGTCACGTTACCCCTCTCCATGTAGCCCCATTCTCTCGCGCGCGTTTCTTCACTTGGTTGTATCAGCACTGCCGTTCCCTGTTACAATATCTGCTGGGAACACAGCAGCCTCACGTTACCTCATCGACGGCTCCTACTGGCTGCGGTTCCTGGATCGGATGCCGGAGCAACACGTTACGGGTTTGCTTGAACTCAATGTAACACCACACTAATATAGTCCATTGCGTTATGTACAGTAACTCTTCGACAAGGGAGTTTATGAACCTGGCCCACGAGAGAACAAGAGCGTTTTGATTTATTCCCTGCGCTACGTTTTCTACAACCGCAGTGTGACATTCCAATGTAAAACGTACTCGTGGACATTTTTAGAAGGCAACTTTTAATCGGTCAACCCTGGTCCAGGAATTGTAAATAAATTCAATCCCGGACTGGGAGAGAAAATCAGCAAACGTAAATGAGTTCTATACAGTGTAGAACCTTTTCATATTCAAAGCATTTCAATTAGGTCCAGAAACCTTTTCCCGGATCCACTTAAATACGAACCAGGAACTTTTTTCCGGATGAATTTAAATTAGGTCCAAGAATCTTTTTTCCAGAATGAATTTCAATTCGGTCCAGGAACCTTTTTTTCCAGAATGAATTTCAATTCGGTCCAGGAACCTTTTTTCCAGAATGAATTTCAATTCGGTCCAGGAACCTTTTTTTCCAGAATGAACTTCAATTCGGTCCAGGAACCTTTTTTCCAGAATGAATTTCAATTCGGTCCAGGAACCTTTTTTCCAGAATGAATTTCAATTCGGTCCAGGAACCTTTTTTCCAGAATGAATTTTAATTCGGTCCAGGAACCTTTTTTCCAGAATGAATTTCAATTCGGTCCAGGAACCTTTTTTTCCAGAATGAACTTCAATTCGGTCCAGGAACCTTTTTTCCAGAATGAATTTCAATTCGGTCCAGGAACCTTTTTTCCCGCATCAATTGATTGGTTGATTGATTTAGTTTTATTTTACTTCGCGTTTTGTGCCTCTTGGCTAATTTGCGAAGCTGGGGATGGGTGATGAAATGATGAAATTGATGAATGGACATTCACAAACGGGATTCGAGCGGGATTCGAACCCGGGACCCTTGGCGTCGCAGCGCGATGTGCTAACCACTCGGCCACAGGGTCCGGCGCATCAATTTAAATACGGTCCAGGAACCTTTTTCAATGTACCAATACGCAACTTGGACCGAATTTAAATCGTGCGAGAGAAAAGATTCCGTTCCTGCAGCGCAACTCAATAGAACCCATTAGAATGTATCGGTTCCTGGACCTTCAACGAGCCTGCTTGGATCCCTCAGAACACGGTGGTTGAAAATTTGAACAAGCAGCTTCGTATTAGCGACGATGACAAGATGTTGAGTAATACGTGGAGAGATATTGAATATTGGTTTAGACATTATGCGTACAACAGATGGCGCGCATGTTGAAGTACATGAATATAGCAAGGAACTTATAATTTTATGGGACATTTCAAAAACACATGTCTGTGAAAAACATAACAAAACTTTTTAAGATTTCGTGCCATTTAAAAAAAGAAGAAGAGTCGTCTCTACCTATCTGTTGCGATTGCTATGATAACACGCTACGATGAAGAAGAACAAATATGTTTAACAAGTTGCCTTGTTTGTGTTTTATTTCGTCTATCTGTACATCGGCATTCTTCATGCTCAGAAAACACAATTCTCCTTCTTGCGTAAAGGAAGTTTGAAACCTGGGAGAGACTTTACGCGCACCCTGTACTAACCAGGAAGTTATGATTTAAAAATAATAAATGAATGCTTCGATTTATTTTATTTCGCGTTTGTGTAACTTTTGGCTAATTGCGAAGATGAGGCTGAATGATGATAAGATGAACGAGGTGGCGGAGTGGTTAGCACATCGCGTTACGACGCCAGGTTTCGAATCATGGCCTGGGGATGGATATTTCTGAGTGTCCATTCATCAATTTCATCATATCATCCCTCATTCCCATCTTCGCAAATTTGCCAAAAAATGGCACAAAAAGCGAAGTAAAATAGAGCAAATCAAATCAAATGAACGAGATGAAGGGACAATCACAAACACATATGAACAACACACAACACAAGTTCCATAGAGGATTATACTGGCTATTAGTACAGATACCGGAGCATTGATAGTCTGCAAACTCGGTCCAGGCAATGGCGTACGCAGAGGGGGCTGATGGGGCTACACCCCCTCCGAAGTTTTGATAAAATCTACATTTTCAACGAAATGCAGTGAAGAACTGTAAAAACCACAAAGTGAAAATCAAACTCCTCTTAAAATGACCACGGATTCCCATTTTTAAGAGTAGAAAGCAGTTAATTTACGAGATATCTTGTTGTATATACCGTCCTCCACAGAATACAGCTATGCACATTCACCTTTACAATTCCAGACCCTCCTGAAAGCAATCCTGCGTACGCCAGTGGGTCCAGGGTGTGCTACTTGGAAATTTAGGTTGACATTTGGTTGTCTTGAGAAAGGGTAACCACTTTCATCACAAATCTGAACCCTTCGTTGGGTGTGTTCTGCGTACAGTAAAAACAAGTCGTGGAAATCTTTTCGCATCTTCCACAATGAGGATTTATAAGGATATTTTTACCGTTGATGAGATGTTTTCTGACTCATATAAGATGATAATTGTTGATGATATAGTAAATGAGGTATTTGGAAAGCTGGTAACCTGAAAGCAGGGAGAAATCACGTTGGAAGGGTTCAATCCATCTTCTGAAGAATCTGATGTGGATATAGTTCTAAATGACAGACTCGTGGAAACCTTTGCATTTGGTGACAAGAAGTCGTACACATCTTATCTTAAAGACTACATGAAGAGATTGGTAGTAAACTTGAAGAAAAGGAATCCAGATCAAGTAGACACATTAAAGAACAACATGAATAATGTATTGAAAGACATTCTCGGAAGGTTTTAAGACTTGCAATTTTTCATGTAACATTGATGGAATGGTAGGTCTTCTAGACTAGGCTACAGAGATATAGATGGAGTTAGTGTCCCTGTTTACATGTTTTTTTTAAGTTTAGAAGAGAGAAATTTGTAAGATTGGAGAAAATTTGTATATCGTCTTTACAAGCTAACCACAAATATGTTCCTGGATGACAAGTATGTTGTTGTGTGGCAACATTTACCTTGAAGAAATTGGGAAGAAATTGAAATTATTTATTGACCTTGGAAAAAGATGACAGAAACTTTCCCATATTTTAAATATTAAAAGTATATACATAGCAAAGCTTCTAAATTGAAACTGTATACAGGGTGTTTCGTAAGTACGTTTACAACGCTTGGGAGGTGATTGTATGAGTGAAAATAAGATGGAAAGTTCATGTAACGAAATTCCGGAAACGGCTTTGTTGCCGAGTTATTGACGTTTGAAAACGTGGGAAAATGATTTTCCGAAGTGAATAATGGCAAAACGGGTGGAGAGAAGTCGTCGGTGTTGGGCGGTCCACTAAGAAATTGGGCACGCTCTTGTCAAAAAATCACGCGGCAATGTTGCACAATGTCGACGCAAGGGATTCCCCAAAGGACGCGAACGAAGATGTTGACGGGAGTGGGGTGGGTGTGCGTTCTGCGTGAGCTGGTATCGACGAAAATTGGCATGTGTTGAAAACATTGTAAACGAACTTACGAAACACCCTGAATATGTGTACGCCTTTCAATTTATTTATACTGGAAAATGGGTTAAAGTGTTATTGCTTCTGCCCTTCACATCTGAGGTGATTTTGAATTTCTCAATAATGACTTTGCGATATTTTGTTCTCTTAATACTTGATAGGAGAGTTATCTCACAGTTTCAGGATGATAGAAGCAATGCAGAGGTAAGATATGATTGATAATGCGTCAAATCTCATTAAGCCAACTCTATGCGCTGAAGTTGATCTTGAGTCATACGGTATCAGCCTAATGGATCAGAGGGCGGGATCGAACCAATGTCGTATCAAAACTTCTCTTCTGCCTTTACGAGGCAGTAATGAAGGCATTCCGTGACCGTTCCTTCGCGGCAAGGGCCGGCCGGTATAGCGCAGAGCGTGGTTAAGCGATATCGACCAAGAAAAGCGGGTAATATCGAGCGACCTACATTGGCATGATTCTCGACAGGAAGCAGATTAAGCACGCTCCTCGGTACAGCTCGCACGCGATTGGTATAAGCGGGACCGTTTTCATCTTAGGGGTCAGAGTTTGCGTAAACATTGCTAGCGATTTATAGAAGACTAGTGATATTCCTGGTTGTTGTTCACCACGAATAATATCTGGGAATGATTGGATTGATTGATTGATTTAGTTTATTTTACTTCGCGTTTTGTGCCTCTTGACTAATTTGCGAAGATGGGGATGACTCATGAAATTATGAAATTGATGAATGGACATTTACAAACAACCAAGCCCGAGCGGGATTCGAACCCGGGACCCTTGGCGTCTCAGCGCGATGTGCTAACCATAATATCTGGGAATGAGTAGCACTCTGATGATCACTAGTGTAACGTGGACATGCTCATATTTGATTTCATTGGTGTTATTTAGCGTCTCTCTTATGCTACTTTTGGATAATCTCGACGATGATGAGTGATGTTAATGATGAAAATCATCAAAGGACCCTCACAAGGCACATTCATGCCCAGGTCGGGATTCGAAACCGGTATTCCTAAAGCTCGGGTGCTAACCACACCGCGACGAAGGTCGGCGACATACCCATATGTTCACTATGGAAAGTTGGAAATATACAAAGTTCACTCAATCATAAATTTTATGCTAAAAAGTAGGTTCAGTTCTATGTGTATGCTAAATGTCTATCTTGAAAACCTCGAAAACATGTTGAGACATGAGACCTTATCACAATCACAGAGTATTTATAAAAAAAATTAAAAAATAAAAACATTGCGTGTTTTGGTAAATGCTAATAAGACTGAAACATGCAAACCTCAGTTTAAAAAAAAAATCCGCACATTAACACTTCAATGTTTTTACAGGGTGATCCAAAAAGTTACCACTTATATGGGAGGTTGAGTTATTGATATTTATTGATGTTACCACTTATTTGGGTCTCTTGGTCTTAGGGGTGCCCATCCCGCCCAAGGCATATGACGCACTCCCCCAAAAGGTAGAATATTCCCCGCCCCACCTTTATGCCGAAATATTTACTCAAAATACTTTGATCAGACCAAATTTGCGGAACAATATAATACAGACATATTTAAACAATATATGTTTACTTTAGGTATTGTTTACAATATAGACATTAACATGTATGTTGTATATTCCTTTGACATTGATTGAATTAACATTTTACATAAATGATAATAAATACTGACGTTGCAAAGTTGCAGCAAACTTGTTGATAATTTCCTAAGGCTCACGTCATTGTTATGTTAGTGTATTGAACCTTATTCTTAACAGTTTCTCTGCTTGACTAACCTTGCATATATAATGCGAACAGAACTTCTCAACCTTTCAAACCGATTCCAAAATCATAAAAGGTGGTGTTTGATTTCAACCCCATCGCATAACTAAGAAATAATTTCAAATCAATCAAACGAAACGATCTCCCCCATTTTTTTGTGAAGATATATAGAATTGGTAGGTAAACTAAAAAAAATTGTCCCCCCTAAAAATTCCCATGAGGCAGGCGCGTCATGAATCCCCTCCTATGGTCACCCCTCCTTGGTCTCACTGATTGAATGATGGAGCTGAGCCAAAACATCAAAAACATAAAAAAATGTATTTCACAAATCAAACATAATGTCCAACATAATGGCAACAAAATAAACATAATAACTCAAACTCCCATATAAGCGGCAACATCTTTTTGGACCACCCTGTATATTACATGTATACACAAAACAAAATCAAACTATCCTGAAAATTTCTACACTCACAATTACAATATGATACAATCAAATAACTTTCATATTTCCAAAGCTCTCCACACCCTCGAAAAAAGACCATTTTTACACGGGTGTCCGATTATAGAATTTGTTACCACATCTTCTAATACATTTATATAAAAATGGACTTCTGTGTGTGTGTTTGTACCGGCATTACTCTCGAACGCCTGGAGCGATTTCAACCAAACTTGGTACACGTATCACTTGCAATATGGAAAGAAATACTGTGGGGGTAAGACACCCAAGGCACCCCTAGGGGGGTGGGAAGGGGGTGACATGTAGAAATAATCGAAAACGACCGATATTAATGTGGAATCCATAGTTTTCGGGGTCGCTAAGATGAATAGTGACACTACAAATGCCGTTCAACTCCAAGTTCATCACCTATCGGCATGGAGGGTGAGAGGGGGTGAAAAATAAAATGTCAAAAATGACCTAGATTAGTGTCGAATCCATAGTTTTCGGATTCGCTAAGCTAATTGGTGGCATTCACAGTCACATTTGAGAGAGAGAGACTTGCTATCTCGATAATGATCAACAAGTCACAGGGGCAATCTATTAAGTACTGCGGAGTGGATAATATCTCCCACAGACAACTTTAATAGAAGATTGGGATAAATGAATACCCGGGAAACGCCGGGCAATCATCTAGAACTTATATATATATATATATATATATATATATATATATAAGAAAAGAGATTTGCGCTGATTAAAAGTCAAATGAAGAAATACGCCCAAGTTCAAAATTTTCTGTAGCAAATTTAGACAGTAATGTAATATACAGAAATATGGAATTTTATATGTTATTAGTGTACTATTGAAAAGGAGCCTAAAGAAATAATTGCTTTTATATGCTTTTACATTAGTATTTTATTATATCATTGATATAGTACTGTAAAAGGCAGTGTCTAATTTATGTACTCATGATGTGCACTATCAACATATTATAATTTGTTATATGCATGCACAAATGCCCTCTGTTGGTAATTTACGTGTCAGAATTTCTCAATAAACTCATCACGTTGAATAGCGTTATTTTTTTCAAGAGGTACTCCTGAAATCCACCAAGCAAATTTGCCTCTGATTTTGCGTTGTACCTATCTGGTGCGTTCGAAAGGAGAACAAAGCGGCGCAGTGTTTGCACCACGTGTTTCGGTGCTACCACTGCATGCTGTATGCAAGCGATGTTTGCCGATAGATGCCGCCCTTTCTATCGATCGGAGTGTAAATTTATCGTCACTCCCCTATCGCTGCAAGGCTGAATGATCGCGAAAGAGAACAACAGCGAAAGTTAAAACTTGAATAAGCGCGAAAAGAATAACCGAGATGTAGCTTACATGAACAATTATTTATCTTGTACATTAAGGATCTTACAAGCACATAAACACATTTTTTCCTTTATTCCCACAAGTTGGGTTGATGCAGAGGTATGTAGCGTTTTTTCACGGCAACAGTGTTCTTTTTTTAAAAAATTGAAACTCGTTTTAGATGAACAAAAGACAGAAATTAATCATTAACCGTGCAGTGCTACTTTGGGGTCCTGAGGACCCCGGCTGATATGTTTTTTGTGACTGCCACCAGATGGCTTTGCTCTGCAGACTGTAGTTCCTGACATCTGGTGAGTAGTTTACAAAAGTCATTAGTTTTGCAGGAAAGCCAGTCATGTTCACACTGTTGAGGAAGTGGGGTCCTGTGGACCCCAAAGTACTGTTTATGTAACTTTTTCTGGAAGTGTCCAGTGTGGGAGTTGTGCTCAAAATGTTTGTTCAAAGTTTCTTGAAAATTAACAGGATTAATTTTCTTGCAAATTTATTCAGTTTTATAAACATATGTTTGAAGAAAAATTCATTGAAGCAGTGGCCATATACATTATAGCTGCATTTTTTATTTGGGGTCCTGAGGACCCCTAAATACCATTTACGTATTTTTTTTAGATGTAGTACTGAAGGGTTAATATATTTTCCTTCATTGTTCCAGATTTCTGAATATATATGTATATGTACTAAAAGAAAAACAACAAACATTAGATACCTATGTTCAACAATTTATAGGTAAATCTGATTTTCTTTTTCATTATCTGTACAGATACGCGTATATACCTATATATTTAATTGTTCTTATTTGTATTGATATGTAATCCTTTTCATGTTTTTATTTTTATTTTTTTCTCAATGTATACTCTTTATTCCATTGTATTAATCTTTCAGACAAGGGTCTGTTGTAAGAACGGCCCAAGAGGCCGAAACACGCCCGCTCCAATAAAGACGATTCTATTATTATTATTTATTATTATTATTATTATTATTATTATTAACTGTTAGGGTGTAAGGGGTGACCCTTTCACGTAGTACACCTTGGACTGCATTTTGCAGACTAACGACGCTCTAACGTCTAGTCATTTGTTTAGTATAATCATCGGTAGTGCTGTGTGTGTGTTGTCCTGTGTTTTGTCCTTGTGTGCTTTACAGTCTCAGCCTTTAACCATAGTAAGAATATCTTAGTCCTTCGACAATCCATTTACGTTATGTTCGTTTTATTTTAGTTACGATAAAGGCTTCCCCGTTGACGTAGTGGTAACGTCGTCGCCTTGTAATCAAGGGGTCCCAGGTTCGATACCCGGTGGAGGCCCATAGTGGTTCGGATCCCACTTTAAACTTCTTTTTTTAAACTTTATGCCAGCTCGTCATTCCTCAATTTGTTTATTATTGTCCTAATGGATCTTTTCGTTTTATTTTATTTTAATGAATACATCCTGACAAGGGAATTGCTGGTAACATACACAACAGCTATTACCCTTGTCGGTTAACTTTAGATAATATACATAACACACACATACACACACATAAATATAATTCTAAATATAAATACACAGAACTTGCAAAAACAGTGCAGGTAATACAATCGGATATACTGTTCATGGTGCCCTGTATGCATTCTACACTATTACCTGACCAAGCCAGTAATTTATTTTATTATAAAACATACACTTAACGTTGATGATATATATACTCAAACATTACTCCCCTCCAGACTATTAGAAAGTTGTTCCCTTGTCAACTGTACTTTCACCTAAAAGGCCAAACATATTTACTTCCATCTAGAACGTGGTTGGACTCTTTATCTCACGCTTTTTTTCCTTAATTCTTCTTCCTTCTTCTCTCCTCTTTCTCTCTTGTCCTTTCCACTCTTTCTAACACCTTCTTCCATTCTTTGTTTATCTTCAGTTCCCAATTCCAGTTCATTGTGTCTTCTTCACTTTTCTTCTCTATTTCCTTGGCCTCCTTCCATTTTCTTTACGTTACGTCTAAACGTTACGTTTAGTTTATGTTTTATAATAAAATAAATTACTGCCTTGGTCAGCATATTGAGTTTTTCATATCATGGAAACAAGGCTTAATGGTGTTACTATTACCTTCTTACATATACCGAATAAGAACATAACCTTGTAAAATAGCTATTACCTTACATCTCAGCTTAATTTAATTATTTCTTATTTATATTACAATTGTCTTTCAATTTACTCTACTTCAAATATTGAGCATGTACTAGAAGAATATGTCGATAGGCTACGTTTGCAGCCTTCATTTTCCAGACACAATTTATGTCGCCTTATGACACAGCTCACAGAAGACTTCAGTAGGAGAGTGGCTCTTCTTATTGTTGTGTATTTTTCGGTAGATCGATTTCAACTCTCGCCAGTCTTCTTGATCTCCTCGGTTGGGCATTTGTATTGCTTCTTCTATCTGTAGCTCTTCTTTGGATTGTTCCTCCCACTTTAAACTGTAGGCCCAGTCTCGATTAGCCTTAGTGTGCATAAAGTGGACTTAGAACACCTAACTCAATCAATCAATCAAGTTACGGTAAAGGGCTGGACTCCGCATAACGTGACGGATGCAAAATAGCCTCAGTGCTGACGCATCCAAAATTTCAGTTTCAATTCAGTCTATGACTACCAACGCTGGGGCAGTTTCTTGATTCCACATCTGAAGAAGTCAGCTAATTTGAGGTTAAAGACGTCATCATGGCAAGTTGGAAGTCCATTTATGTTACTAACGGAGTTTCCTTTGAAGATTGGTGAATAGAGAGCCGAAGAAATGGAAATCCAAAGGCGAAAGATCGGGGAAGTAAGGAGGATGTGGAATAAGCTCCCAATGAAGCTCATGGATAGCAGCTTTTGTCATATTAACGGAATGTGGGCGTGCATTATCGTGTTGCAGCAGCACTCTGGCCTACTCGCTGATTTGTGTTGTTTTGACATAAAGTGTGCAATATCCTAAGCCTTACTCATGGAATTCAAATGTCGAGCAATTGTTGAATAGCCACATTTCATCACATTTCCTAATTCTCTGGGCGACTGACGTAATTCACCGTAGGATAAAGCGTTTAAACGTTCTTCATTAGAGCCAGATGGTTTACCTGAACGTGAAGAATAACTTAAATCAAAATTTCCTTCTTTGAAATGACGATACCATTTTGTTGTCTTGCTTTCCCCGTTGGAATTCTCCCCTTACACGGCACAAATCTTTCGAGCCACCTCCGCTGAGAAGAATATGTGGGAAGTGTTTTTTTTTCTTTTTCTTTTTTTCATTTGACGCTTATTGTTCCTTAGCCCACAAATAACACTGTCTTCATTCAAATCTGCAAAATTCAATGCGTATTCACTATCACAACAATGCCACTCTAACTGATGAACGTTAAACGGTAAATAAACTCCAAACACCGTAGTGTTGCCATACCAAACACAAACACTACGAACTTATGCATCAACCCAATACAATGCAAGCAATATTTACAGTTGAATGCATAAGTATCACCAAGTAAATTGTCCATCACCATGTTTATTCTCTTTGTTTTACGCAATGAAATTTTCATGAATTCAAACAAAAAATTCAAATAAGCTGCTTGCAACTTCAGCATCACCATAAGTAGAAATACAATCCTTAAAAACACGTTGGATGCATGAGAAAAATTAATGAAAGTAGTCATGGACAATTTGCCATGCAATACTTGTGGATCGCACTGTATATACAATAAAAATTAGCTTAAATGGTATGGAACCATCTAATAATAGGAGCATTTGGTGATTTCAGGAGCCAAGTACGAGTTCCAAAAGAACATTGTCTGGCAACATTGCTACCGAAACTCTGCATCGAAATTTCTTCGGCGATGCCGAATCGAACCCGTTGTCAGGTTGTTTCCTGCCATTACTTTTAAGGTTGTGGGTTTTAAAATACGTTCTCTTGGAAAGGAAGCTGGCTGCGGAAATAAAAGCAAACAAACTCTTCACACGGCACACGTGGTGATTCCACACACGTGTTCCAAACCAATGGATTTCGAAAGTGTTTCGATTAGTCTCCAAGAAAGTTGAGTTTCAGTTCACACTAAGCGAACTTCGACTGTGAATCAGCAAACTAAGCCTTATTCACAGGTAACTCTCAAATTATACCGCTTATTGCATAACGTGCAATTGCAAGAACTTCGACGTGCGCACGCAGGAGTGGGGGGGGGGGGGCAAAGATAATATGTTCACTTAGAAATTCGGTGTAGAGAGATTTTAGCGCTGTTCATAAGCATCCAATAACTGTAGATGGTGTGAGGCTTAATTTTGTATGTGATTAGTTGAAAGTTGGGATGTTTAAAACTTGTACGTACCAACCGAATGAAGACTAACATTGAACGTTCGATGGGATATTTTTCGTAAAATTGAAGAAGTTAATTCTACGTATTATTGAACCAACAGTGTTTCACATGCTATCCAATACTTGTAAATCTATTTGCACTCAATTCGAAGCGGTTGTATAGCGAATGTTTTGTTTATGAAGTGCCGTGATTTTTTTTAGATTCTGCTTTTCTTTACATATAGTAAATATTAATTTGATTTACGCATCAGTGGTGTGGCATGTACCCTATATGAGCCAAGTTAGAACTCCATGTTTTCGATTCTACCACTTAATCCAAAGAACAAATCGTTCTATGGGTTTTCAAAATTACACAAACGAGGTTTTTATGTAAGTGGTCGCAGATCGTAAACATATAGACTACCCCCAACTTCCAAAGCTCTCCTTGAACTATACGTGTGATAGGTAATAATAAAATAGCATAACAATACATTTCGATATAGTATTAACGGTGTCCAAGGCCGCATACAGAATTTTGCTTAGGGGCGGGATCGGGGGTGGGGGGGAGAATAATTTTCATATCTTGCCCTCCTTAAATTGAAATTGATTTGAAAATACTTTGGCGTTGCTGACAAGTTCAGATTTGAGTTCACTATTTAAATAGTACCTGTATTCGCCTTCCTTCCTTTTCATGAGCATCTATCATTTTGTTCATGATGGGTTCCCTACGTCTCTCCACCCTATGTTACGACAGTCAACATGATATTAATGTCGCTGGTGAAAATTTTACAGTAAAACCTCGTTAATATGGACCCCGATAAGCCGGACTTCGCTTAATCTGGACAGGCAAAAAAAAAAAAAAAAAAAAACAGAATGCAAGGTTTTAAAAGTGGCTAGAAGCATTGCATTGTCGTATTGCTTTACATTTTACTGTACTGTATAGTGTATTTAGGCTTATGTCCTTTAAATACACCACAATAAACGTGTTTTGTTGCTAGAAACGGAGTTTTAATGCACTTTATACTGTTCTTTTACGTTATTTAAATCTGTCAATCGTTATTTTGTTGGATATGACAGTAAATTGCTTTTAACTTACAGCAGTGTGCGAATTAACGGGGGCGGGGGTGCCGGGGATTTCCCCCCACTAAAATGTCCATCCCAGGCAGAAGATATTTTTTTTAAAAACCCCGCCAAGGAATTTTTTATTCCCTCTTCCCAAATGAAAATGAACTTGAAAACAGATAGCCGTGGAGTAGAAGAAACCACTGAAATATCATTCGAGAAAATAGTTATTTAACCTTTGATACAATTGCATCCTACTTCGCGCCTGAAGTTCTATTTTTAAATAGCTCATTGTTTATTTGTTTATTGTCGTGGGGTGCAGAGGTTTTACGAAGAGCTCCCAAACTAAAGTCTTTAGTGTGTTCATTGTTAAGTACGGAAACCTATCTCCATGGCAGGTAAATTTGATTTTGTTACTGAAAAACAATAATTTAGTTTGCTAACTGGTAACATATTCAAATGTGCATACCCAAAAATCTACCCCCCCCGAAATTAAATTACAAAAACGCAAAATCCCCCCCCAAAGCAAGAAGCTTAATTCGCACACTGATTTACAGCCTGTAAAATCATGGTTGTTGAGCAAAAGTGGGGTGGGGTGGGTGAGAGAAAGAAGGTAAGTCATCAACTGACACAGAGAAAGCAAACATTCTCCCTCTCAGTTCGTAGTAGTAGTCAGTAGGAATTATCATTGAAGGGAAAAAGGAAAACATTCCTGGAATGTTTCCCTTTTAGCTCTCAGCACCGAAAAGAAGCAGCCAACATTTGAAGTAAAAAGTGTTGAAAATTAACAAATATCAATGATGGCCTACGCTGTTTAAGAAGAGCACTAAAGACTTGCAAAGCAGAGAAGTGTTTCAAATTAGCAAGCACAGGCATCTATCATAAAAAGAAGAAAAAGGATATGTGACAGCACACGAGTTTATATACTAGAAGAAGTATTGAAGCTCTACAAAGATGGTGAGATTGTGCTTGCTACAAATAATGCTTATGGTGAGAACGTTCCAATAAACAGTAGAATAAATTGAGAACGTGGGTAAAGTAGTGCATTAAGTACCAGACGACAGCAAAGAGTTGTATGACCAGTGCTCGAAAAAATTTCTTCAAAGTTAGGCGCCAGGAAACTACCTATTAGCAATTGTGCATACTACAGTAAGTTTCAAAAGTCGCACAATCCAAACTTTAAAAATGTATATAGTGAAAATCGTAAGAGATATTCACACCGGGTTTCTGCACTAAAGTAATCCTGTAGGCTATCACTGGGTTCATAAATTTATGTTAGCATTTATATAAATAAAAGCAATTACATTATTTTAAAAAACATTGTTAATTTGCTGAAAACATCTGAGAACTCATTTTCAACAATAAATACCAACTCTTAAAATATTTGTGGGATCATCTGTTGGTGTTTGACTGGTTGTAAAATAGTTGCTTTACGAGGTACAGCAGAAGCAGGGCATTTTTTATTGGAAAACCTCTTGCACATGAGTGTAAGAATGAGTAGTAAAATACTCTTCAGCGATGCACACGCATTGCTCCAATGAATACGCCATGCTGAATCAATTAAAAAACAGGCACAGTGAGCGAAGAGAATTCAACGTAACCAGGAGCAGCCTAGGATTCTCTCAAAAGAGTCCAATTTCGGCACAAAATCTTGATTTACGATTTTTCACGTAAATGTATAGCCAATACTTAGACACATGTTGCATGCGACTGTTAGCAATATTTCGACCTGCTAGTGTTGACATATACGGAGATATGTCCCAAAAATGGCACTTTTCACTCAATTCATAAAATCACCAATCAAGAAGTCATAAAATGTTGCACATGACCAATATTGGTCGCAAATGACAGACTGACATGGCATCAGTCATCAAATGTCTAATTATGACTCTTCGATAATTTCTGACATATTTTTCTTACTCAGAAGTCCATTTCTGGAAAAAAAATTGAATGCTGCTTTCCGTCAGTTATTAATTTATATAACTTTCTGTATGGGGTGAACTGATAATTTTAAGCATTGAAAAATATCTCAATGGATGAATCTGTATAATGCAGAAAACCCTGTGCAAATATCTCTTACGGTTTTCATGATATACATTTCCAAAGTTTGGGGTTGTGCGACTTTTGAAACACTCTGTATAAGATGCTGAGCATCACGGTATTCAAAACATCGCTAAATCATTTGAGAAAGGAGGAAATGGGGTGTTGGGGGACAAAGGGTAAGAAATTGTTACGGACTCTATGGAATGTTCACAACGTTCATAAAAAAAAAATCATTTACTAACTTACGCTGTACTGCAATTTGAACTTATAATCATCAAAATTTCGTACATATTACAGCATAAGATCACAGTCTCGAGGCTGAAATTTTTAGTCGCCATGGCGACCTGGCGACCGGGATTTTTCGAGCCCTGTCATTTTATAATGGCCTAAGTCCATTCTGTCTGCATATGATGAACATTCTGATAGGGACTAGCAGCGCTGTATAGAGAATATTGTTCAAAGTAAGGTTTGTGTTGCAGGTTCAATTCAGTATTTGAAGAAAATGTTGTGTTACTGAAAATTTATTATCGAGAATTGTTAATGTAAACATTTATCAGAACACTTATCTTGGATTCATAGTAATGTTATATCAACTAATTACTGGGCTGTAATATTTATAAACTGCATTCATTGCTTGCTACGTTCAAGTGAGAACCATAAGGACAACATTCCATGATGTTTTTATAGCTGTGTCTATTTACATATGAACACTTTACAAAAAGTATTGCTTTAGAATTATTGTCAGAGCTTTATATTATAATTTCACAATATAAAGTTTTTTTAATTAATAAAGAATTTTGAGCCCCAGAACTATTTTGTTGATTTCCCAAAAATTACACTCTGTGGAATCTGTTCTTCTTTCCATCACCCATTCATATATAATATTGCTACAATTTCTCAATTCGAATTACATAGACTTTTTCCAGCTATATCAAGGTGGCAGGAGTCCCCCTTATCCCCTCTGCGGGTGCCCTTGATGGTGACAATTGTGAGAAACTGATGAAAAACAGTGCGCTGGATATTCACTATTCTTCTGTATTAATTAAAAGAGTTTCCCCAAAGTTATAATAATATTAATAAAAGTTTGATAACTTTAATAACAATAATATTCAATTGCATATCAACGGCCTGACCTCACCTACAAAAATTTCTGGTGAAGTCCATTTATTTGATTCCTGAATACTTATTTTAAGAACTGTCTCTTATTCCCTTATCCTCTGTGATAAACCCCTTTCCTCTCAATGTACGTAGAGTCAACACTCAGGCACGTTCTTTCAGCGGACAGAAAAGAATCCGGACCTTTTGGCGAGACGCTGCGATTTCTCTCTCTCAAGTCGCCACCAGGGGGCAGCTCGGGCGCTGTTCTCCTGAATAATAGATGGCGCCACAAGCCCTGGTCTCTCATCTGCTGAGAAACTGCAGCAAAGAGGAAAGGGAAGAATGTTGCTTCTCTTCTGTTTATCTCAGCAAACTTACTTTTCCATAATATATGAACCTCAAAGCTAGATTAATAAGCTGAGTTCATGAATTGAAACTTTGACTCATCTTCTTCCAACGAGTTGTAGGCTTTCTTTAACTTGTCGGGAAAATTACCTGTTCCTTTAATTGGATACTTGTACGCTTTCCGTCATCAAGTTCTAGAGATAGGATGGATGTAAAAATTGAAATTTTGTTTAATACTGTGCTGTACCACGTAACCCATACAGCAAAAATCCACCAGCGATATCCTAGATTATCGCACAACATCCACATCACGTCCATGGATATCCAGTTTTGGATAGCCATTGGACGTCCATGGGATATCGAACCCTGGATATCCGTATCTAGTCGCTGACTTCCATGATGGAGTGGTTAGCACAGCGCGTTACGACCGTGGTCCCAGGTTCGAATCCTGGCCTAGAAATGGGCATTCTTTGTTGAACGCACGACCATGAAATTAGGCAAATGGCAGAAGCTCGCGCTGCTGCCACGTCGGAGCACAACCCCGTGTGTTCGAAGGTTCAAGAGAATGAAATATCTCATTGTTGAGTTGGTCTTTGTAATCCATGTGATACAAACTGACAGTGTTTGCTAGAAAGGTCAGGGATGACACAAAAGTGCCCCGGAGAGAGGTCGGTCTGACGCTCGAAATGGCAACGCAGCCTGGTTGACGTTGCCAACACTGCGCGGGAAAAAACACTTTTGTCCCGCTCTCTCTTCGCTTATGACATATGTGGCAACAGCGCAATTCTGCCCAACCGCCTATTTTCATGGTAGACCGTTTAGTGCCCCTTTATCAATTTCATCGTCGCGATTAGACAAAAGTAGAAAAAATAGCCACTCCAAATTACAAAAATTAAATCAAAATGGATGTACGACTTTAAACTTTGGGCCAGCATTTGGACCATGCTACAGCATGCAAATATTCTTTGAAGAAAGACGTATTTCCAAATGTAAGCAAGGCAAATTAACATTTAATGTCCAATTAATTATTTGTTAATATTTTGATTCTTCACCTTTTAAGCAAACTGCTCGAGAAAGCAGACAATCGATGTGTGTGAATTATGTGCCTTTCCCGAACACCTTACAAATGTTCCAAGCCTCTGCAGTGTAACCGCTCTTAATTCGCACAGTGCTAAGGACCCTGGAATCGACATTGGCAACCCTGACATAAAAGAAAAGTTCCGACAAGTATAATACCAGGTACCGCCAGATCTTCAATCCTCTACTCCTCCGAATCGGGAGACGAGACATGATAGAGATGCTGCCAGAGAATTCAGGGACATCCGGAAATCCGACCTTCGCACCCTTTCCAATTACTCACCCTCATTTCTCGGCGCTGAGGGATGCTGTCTGGACCGTTGACGCGAAGTTCGGAAGTGATCGATAGATTGGAAGCTGCCGCAGGTAACAAACCGACAAGGGAATCGCTGAAACCGGAAGTGAAAGCTGCACCGATCAGTTTTGCATAACCCAAGAATGGGTTAGGCCGAATTAGCTTTAGTGGTGTGCGCTTTTCAGAAACCTCTTACAGTATAGCGGTGCGGTGGTGCCAACTTTTGAAAAAAAAAACATTGGGTTTGTTTTTAATTTCTCGCAATTATACAGGGTTAGCCTAAAAGAAATTCACAGTTTCAAAGTTTTACAGAAACAAGAGTGTTAATAACATGGCTGCAATACTTACATGGTTGTAAGAGTATGTCCTGAAGTTTACATGTCTAAGTTACAAAAGTTCTGTGTATGACCCTTTTGTAACACGACAGATATCAATGCGATAGTCCAGTCCTCCCCAAACACATCTCAGCATGTGCAGTAGCAAGAGCTGTTATGATGCGTTGTTTAAGATCGTCCACACTTCTAGGAAGGGGAGGAACAAAACACCGGTCCTTGATGTATCCCCACAAGAAGTAACACGGTTAAATCACAAGCACACAGCGGCCATATTGCTCGACTGACGTAAAGGACGCTCAAGTGATGCTGACGTCACGAAAACAAACTAAGAGTGGAGGTCGTAAACTTGAACACTTTCCCTTGAAAACAGTTCTAATTGCTTCCTGGCAAAACAAATAATTATAAAGCGTTAAATCTGTCTATTTCTTGTAGGCTCACGCTGTATATGTCATACGTAGGCTGAGGATTTGCCCTAAAATGCCTCTTTCTTTGTTCCTTGTCCAGATAAAAGGTATCAGGTTGTTTCTGAGACGAATACATGAATTTTGCAGTGCCCATGTTTACTTCTGAAATTCTTAGTATTTCTACTAACAAAACCCAGTAACTTATGTGCGTTATTTATTTATTTATTTATTTAATTGTAGTTGTCTCCAACAGAGAAAGCTTTTCAAATTATGGGAGACTTGCATACAGTTTAAATATACATACATAATTAATAATATATAAAAATACACATACACACAAATAAAGAGATACTTCACACAAATAGATATTTACAAGACAAAACAATACAAAGCCATACCTACACTCATAGTAAATGGTAACAATATACCTCACCCATGATATATATACATGTTTAGAAATCCCTAAATGTCTGCACTTACAAGACAATAATTTCTATAATTTCTTGCACAAACCATAATGATTGAAATTTTGTCTTGCAAACATTCAGGGAATACAAAACAATACAAAGCCGTACATACACTCATAGTAAATGATAACAAATAAATACCTCACCTATAACATATATTTATATTCAGAAATCCCAAATATTTGCACTTATAAGACAATAATTTCTAAAATTTCTTATGTAAAACATAATGATTGCATATGAAATATGCTGTTTGAACGTCAAGGCAGAATCAAAAAATACACCAAGGTATTTTACGACGTATACCTGAGGAAGCAGTTGATCATTTATAGAGAATGTACAATGAATAGTACTTCTCTTATTTGTTAACTGTATAAAGCAACACTTATTATATTAAAACCAAGATCATTTATACAACTTCATTCATAACACCGTGTAACACGATTTTTGTTCCTGTGTAGTGAGTTTTATTTTCTAAAGGCTTCTGACTGGAAACCATAGAAAATGCCTATTATTCCCCTCAAACTTTGTTTTTGTGACCAGGACAGTGTTATTTTTTTAATTTTACCTGTTTTCAATGAGAAAATATACGAATTCGTGTTTTTCGTTTATATAAAGAAAAAGACAAACACATATACATGAAAAGTGACATATATTTGCACTCTAGTTGTGAACAAAATTATTGCAAAAGATTTTAAAATGAGTAGTTTTCCGGGATTTACGATTATACTGTACATTACTTTCACGAATCAGCCCCCAAATATAGTCTCCCATCATGTTCTCGTTATACTGGCCCGTTATCCTTAAATGTATGAAGGTGAGCATCGAGGACATGAACTTTCAGGGACATCCTGCAGCCCATTTTGCCGTAGTTCTTCACCAGAGTCTCAACCAGGTCCACATAGTTCTCGGACTTATGATTGCCCAAAAAGCCCTTAACCACTAAGACAAAGCTGTTCCAAACAGCTTTTTCATTCTCACTGAGCTTCTTTGGAAATTCTTTGCACGCCAAAAGCTTCTTTATCTGTGGGCCGACGAAGACACCGGCTTTGATCTTTGGATCAGACAGGTTAGGAAAGTCTTGAAGGTACTTGAAGGCTGCTGACTCCTTATCTAAAGCTTTGACAAATTGTTTGATCAGGCCCAATTTAATATGGAGTGGAGGCATTAGCACCTTGTGGGGGTCTACCAGTGGCTCCTACTTGATGTTGTTTTTTCCCACAGAGAACTCTGTCCTCTGTGGCCAGAACCTCGTGTTGTAGTGCGCTTTGGTGTCTCTGCTGTCCCATAGGGAAAGATAACAAGGAAACTTCGTAAAACCGCCTTGGAGACCCATTAGAAATCCTATGATTTTGAAGTCTCCGATGACTTCCCATCCATACTCATCATATTTCAAGGTATCTAGCAATCGCTTTATGCTGTTGTAATCCTCTTTGAGGTGGACTGAGTGAGCTAGTGGAAGAGACGGGTATATATTTCCATTATGAAGAAGCATGGCTGTAAGACTTCTGGACGAACTGTCAATAAAGAGGCGTCACTCATTTGGACTGAAGTCAATTCCAATTGTTCAAACAGACTGGTGACATTGTGGCAGAAGCAGAGTCCATCTTGACTTATGAAAAAGCTGGAAAAACTTTGATAACGCTTCCTCTGATCTGTTATTTGCACACTTTCTTCTAATAAATTCCACTGCTTAAACCTGGACGTCAAGAGTTCTGCATTGCACTTGGCGAGACCAAGATCTCTTATTAAGTCGTTAAGATCTTTTTGATTGGGGTAGTACGGGTTTCTCTCCTCGGCTCGAAAATTGTAAGTATCAAGATCAATGTCTTCCTCGATCTCTAACTTACTACTCTCGTCTGAAGAGGTCAGCTTTTTCTCCGGAGGAGTGGGCACGGGAAACTCAGGGCAATGTGGCACAGGGGCGATGGGCGAAGGTATATCCGGATATATAATAGCTTGCGCATTCTTTCCAGCCGACGTTTGGAAGGATCCACCATGCAAAAATAGCAATTACTTGAGTGGTCAGTGGGTTCCCGCCAAATTCTTGGGATAGCGAATTTCATGACTCTCTTTTCTCCTTTGTACCATCCTGCAAAAGACAAAAGACAAAAATAAAATAATGTGTATTTTCACAACATATTTCACATATGAGGTATGTAGATATATATTTAATATGCACAAAATTATATACTTTTATTAACTTTGTCAATCAAGTGCACAACTGTACCCAAACCTTGTGACTTAGGTGCACTACTATTGGTTAGGTGCACAAGCAACTTACAAAACAGGATGTACAATTCAACATTAATGTGGGTAAAAATAAAGTATATAGCAGTTTATTAAATGTTAAACATGTAAGATGTTAGTAAAAGTAATTTTTCAAAATACATTTGAAATAAACAAAAAATTCTAGGCCTCTTCAAGAAAACGCTAAATATTCAATATATAATTGAAATTATTAAAATTTTACATTTTAATTTTCCGTCTTACCTTCCAGAGTTTTTTTGCAGTTCTCGCAGGTGAAATGAGGGCCCCAGGTTTTGTCTTGTTCCCTTACAGACATGCCGAAATATGCTCTGCATGCTTCACACATTTTAGCAGATGCTTTCACAGAGTACTTATTTCCTCTTTTCTTGATAAAATGGGCACAGACATTACAAAATTCGTCTGCCATATACTTGCAGCCTCTTGATGCCATTGTAAATGTGTATCTAATTAGGCATCTAGGACGACAATGAACCGCTTCAAACTGCACGATTTGCACTATTGTTGCTGGCAGAATGCCAAGACCTGTCCATTTCAGTTATAGGGGAGACCAGTATATTGCTACAGCGCGCAATATGACACGTTATTTATCTTCTTTATTCGTAATGAGAAAAAACGTGTACTGGAAAAGGGTAAATCTCAAAACATCATTGTCCTGGCTACAAAAACAAAGTTTATGAGGAATAATAGCCATTTTCTATACTTTTGGAACACAAGGAATTAGGAAATAACATTTATTACCCAGGAACAGAAATTATTTTTTTTTTGTTACATTGTGTAATATGCACTTAGATCTTCAAGTTTTAATGTATCTTCTACACTAGTAATTTATTTACTTTATTTTACATCATCAGCGTAAATAAAGCTTTTTGAATACTTAACATAAGATGGCAAATCATTCATAAACAACGTAAATAAAAGAGGCCCGAGATTTGATCCTTGGGGCACACCAGAGTTCACATAATATGGTTTAAATGTTACATATTTCCAGTGGCGGAGATTGGGTTCCAAAATCGGGGGGCAAGGTGCCAAAACTGGGAGAGGGGCACAAATACAATATATTTCCCTTTGTAGACAAGATTTAGCATAGTGCAGGGGGCAAAGTAGCAAAAAGTGTGCGGGCAACTGCCCCCTCGCCCCCCCTAATCGCCGTCACTGCATATTGCTTTCTTCCCTGAAGATATGATAGAATATTTTATGAACCAAGGTGGACGTAATGTGAAACAAAGATGATTTTACTACACTCGAAAAGACTCACTATTTTTGAAAAATGTACAAAAACTTATCTTTTTTATAATAAACGAGCTTAGTCAAATAAACGTACCTTGAATTTAGCATGTTTTCACAACGACATCCACCATGAAATCTTCCTCATAATGGAACACATGAATGCACTCGCAGACCTCTATATACAAACTGGAAACGATGCGCTTTTGTTTGCAGCCGCGCAACTTCCCTCGCGCATAGCCAGGAGGACTGGAATATGGAGGTGCTGCATATTACAACTTACTATTGTTTTAATATTTATGAGGAAATTATTTGTTCTCACTTGTGAAGTGGAATATGTAGAGCTGTAGCCTTCTTAGTAAACTTAAAAATTTCAATCCTGTATGATGCAATGACACAGTCTTCAAAATAGTTGTTACAAGTGGAAATATGAAGGTATGCCCTCAGCCATGATAGTATTCCCCGGCTTTGAAATGTTTGTCTTCAAGTTGGCCCATGTTAAAAGACCTACATTTCCAGTCTGGTATATAGAGATCTGTGAATGCACTCGGAACGAAGTTGCGAGTCCCTTAAGAATCGGTCGTTCCTGGCATAACGAAGCATTTAACTTAATTAGAAGCCGTTGCATAGAAGCACCCGATTTAACTCAAACAGGGAAACTAATTCCAGCTTTTCTTCTATTTCAGAACCGGCTCCATTTTCGTCATGAGGCGTCGTAAGGAATATGGGTAAAAGAGGTAAGTTTCAGTTCAAGGAATCGTCACTAGATGTCACCCGTTCAAAATGTTCATATTAATGAAAATAAAATAGACTATCATGTTTAGAAGTTTATCTATATTTTGTACTAAAATAGGAACTTGATGTTTTCACTTAAAATGTTAGAAACAGCTTATTTATTCTTCCTGATATAGTTGTTAAATTTTCTGAGTTCTGTAGTTTCGCAGTTTTTCTTGGAAGTGAATGAGTAAGATTTGTCAAGTCCACGTGGAGTAGATCAGATGTTGCCAATTCAGCTTCTTTAGAGATATTGTAAACTGAGGTTGCGGTTATCTTTGTTAGGTTGGGTTATTGTGTTGTGGATATTTTTTTTTGGTAAAATTTTTTGACTTTTGGAATGCAGCGTCGTCGCAGTTCGTGTCGGATGCCAAAACACTGCAGGTAAAAGCGGCAACAGTGCTTATCAGAAAAACAGATGCTGGCTGGCTCGAAACCAGTCGGCTTCCTCTCGAGCTGTGTCAAAGATACTAAACTGACGTTCGGTTCAGGACTTGAACCATACCTGATCCATATTTTAATGTGACGAAATTTACAATTACAATTTTAACAAGTATTTTAATTTTGGTTACAAACTTACAATTTTACACAATTTTACGTGTAATTTACTTCGCGTAGAAAGCCAGTTTTTTACGCAGTTTAATTATATTACATTTTAAACTTTAATTTTCTTACATATTTCAGCACAAAATCATTATATTCTGAAGATTCTTTATACAGCTACCTCAAACCCTCACCCTCACTAACAGATGTTTTTAAAATAGAACTGTTCAATCACATATTTTGAAAAATAGAGAAACCTGTTGATATATCCGTCTTGCACTAGTACTTGTATTCGTAACATAACGATTAAGGACAATTTATTTGGATTGGATTTCAAAATTTTAGTAACAGATTCAAATTTCTTTTTAATATGTGTATATAACTGTAAAAAAACACGTTGATTGTTGTTATACGTAGCTGTACAATTCAAAGTGGTCTGATCCGTGTGGTCTTGCTCACCTTCGCGTCATTTCCGTGCTTTGTGGCATTCACGCTTTACAAACTAATATTTTAGCATTGAAGTTTTCACCACTGACTATGTTTTTGTTGAAAGATTATTTTCAGCATATAAAATGATCCTCACAGACAAAATTGCAGAGTTTTACTGTGGATAACATGAAAAAATATTGCTGCCTAACTATACGGCGAAGAGTGGATTTTAATAGCAAATATCCAATGGTAAGTTCTGCCATCGCCATAGGGTTAGTCAACAAACATAACGTTATGCAAGATGGTATGCATAAATATTTCAGGATATAGGTGTCCCATTTTCATTGCCGGTGACTATACCTAATCAGCAGTTTTCATGGATTTTGAACTATTGTATGTTTTTTTGAACCTACTTCAGGATTTTTCCAGCCTAACAAGATTTTTAGAACCTATTTTAGGATTTTTAGAGCCTATTTTAGGATTTATAGAACGGATTTTTAGGATTTTTAGAACCTATTTTAGGATTTGTAGAGCCTATTTTAGGATTTTTAGGAATTTTAGAGCCTATTTTAGGATTTTTAGAGCCTATGTTAGGATTTTTAGAGTGCTATTTTAGGATTTTTAGAACCTATTTTAGGATTTCTAGAGCCTATTTTAGGATTTTTAGAGCCTATTTTAGGATTTTTAGAGCCTATTTTAAAATATTTAGAGCCTATGTTAGGATTTTTAGAACGCTATTTTAAGATTTTAAGAACCTATTTTAGGTTTTTAGAGCTTATTTTAGGATTTTTAGATAGTATCTTAGAACCTATTTTAGGATTTTTAGAGCCTACTTTATTTATTTATTTATTTATTTATTGATAGAGCTCAACAGGCCGAGCCCAATTATGGTGCTCTAATTACATAATATTACTACAATAAATTCAGCGTTCCAGTAATACTATTTTTTAAATTGTATAAACTCATTGCAAAAATATCGATTGTGTTATTTACACATGAAATTGTGTTGAAAGAGTTGCACGCTCTCCACACCGGAGAGGCAGAAAGAATTGAAGTTTTCGCTCTCTGGCAATGAAAGATTTTGTGCTTGGGGCGCGTTTTGGAACTGGGAACATTAAATGATACGGCTGATAATAAGT